>NC_073232.2:73030000-73655000 GCF_029281585.2 Gorilla gorilla gorilla
TAATGCTGGCTTTTTATTGAAGAAATATTGATTGAGCACTTAATAGCACTTATTATTCGGAACATATGTAGAAAATGGTTCCTGCTTTCTTGTTATTTATAGTCTAAAGAAAACCTGTGTAACCCCCTTTACAAAAACAAATATTTTATTTGTTTATATCTACCTTATAAAAATAATTTCAAAAAGATCTGACATTCTTGAATAATTTCTATATTTATTTTTGGTTTGATTCTCCATGATTGTGAGGGAATAAAGATTAAAGAAACCATTTTATATTCTGGTCTGAAAAATGTTGTCTCAACAGTTTTTTTAACTTAGAAGTTCCAAGTTTCATGTCTTCATTGTATTTTTAAAGATACTATTTTTTTGAACTTAAAATTTTTACTGAAATTGCCCCTTTAGAAGTCACCACTAGCTAGGGATAAAATTTTTGTAATTTACTCATTCATTATTAGGTTTATTACAGAGTCAGTTATTCAATACTTTGTGTTGGCATATTTTGTGAAACATATTTTGATTTTAAATAATTTTGATGTCTTTCTAAGGGAAGGATTTTGAAACATGAGATACACAATAAATTGCAATTGTGTTGAGATATTTTGTAAACCAATTTAATGACTTAATAGCTTTAAAAGTTAAATAGGCTGGGCTCAGTGGCTCATGCCTGTAATCCCAGCACCTTGGGAGGCCAAGGCAGGCAGATCACGAGGTCAGGAGTTCAAGACCAGCTTGCCCAACATGGCGAAACCCTGTCTCTACTAAAAATACAAAAAATTAGACAGGAGTGGTGGCGGGCACCTAGTAATCCCATCTACTTGGGAGACTGAGGCAGGAGAATCGCTTGAACCCAGGAGGTGGACATTGCAGTGAGCCAAGACCATGCCACTGCATTCCAGCCTGGGTGACAAGAGCGAAACTCTGTCTCAAAACAAAAAAAGTTTTAAATAAAATTTAAGAAAATGAGTAGGACACAGAGTATCAAACATTATCCAATGTTCAAATATAATGGAAGAAATAGGAAAATAGTGAGAATTAGTATTCCTATTTTATAGTTATGTTGACAAAGGTAAATAATTATTCATCTCCTGGCATCTGTTTTACTTGATTAAAACTATGGGTGACTAAAATTAAAGTTAAATATATTAGAATTTCTACAAATATATTTTATTATATATCTTGTATTTCTTACAGGAATACATCTCCACTGACAGTGCTGCATTCCCATATCTATAATGAAAGAGTAACATCTTGATCTCATAAATGGTTACTTAGTGAATGCAACATTGCTGCATTATTATGATTATTTCATGGAGTTATTAGTCTATTTGTATTTTCTTATAATTTAGACCCTTAGAATATTTGTAGTGTTCTTCATATGTGGAAAGATGATGCCCACGATTCATACTGTATTTGATGACAAAACTTACTAACAGTAACTAGCCATGTGCTTTTTTTCTAGAGAAGAGCAATCTAATCAGAATTATCTTTCATTATGCATGAATGACCAACAAAGGTAGGGGCTTAAGTCCCTTTCAGTTTTGTGGAACTTATTTGTGCTTTCTCTATCATTGTCAAATTTTTATTGTAAAGCCATTATTTCATGATAGCATTATATTTCATTTTCAATATGGTGTCTCTTTGTCAGCCATTTATCCAAACTGAGATCATTATGTTCCTTTGGTAGATTTTTTAGGAGAGCAGTTGTCATCTGGAAAATCACCAGACAATATTAGCTCTGTCAGTGTGAGAGTTGACAGAGCGGGAGCATCACCTTCTTGGACAAGCCCCTCATTCTAAAGTTCACCTTGATCAAAAACCTCCTGAATCCAAAGGGCATCAGCCTAATGCCTAAGGTCAGCATTACCATAAACCACAAATACCATCCCTGACCAGAAACATTCCAAACCCCTCCCCAACCAGAGACATGCCAGCCCCGAGGTAAGCCCCCTCTGGCTGGGAAGATGCCAGCCCCAAGATAACCCCCTTGTGGCCGGAAGATGTCAGCCTCAAGATAACCTCCTTTCCACCCAGAGACATTCCAACCCTGCCATAAAACTTATCCCCCACAAAGAAACATTAAGCTTGTGATAAGCCCCCTTACCCTAAAACCAATATATACTCTTAGTCTGTAAAAGAGAATGCATCTGACTGAAATCGTCCAGAAGCCCCTCTCAGGTTTATTTCTCTAAAATAAATCTGTCTTTAACTGTTGAGCTACATTTCGTGTTTCTTTCCTCTGGCTTTAACTCTTACATTTGGTGCGGAAACCCAGGATGGGTTCTGGGGACAGAGAGTCTCTTGCAACCCAGGAAGCAGTGGGCAGTGGCAGCTCATCCTGAGTTAATTCCTGGATCCTGAGGGTTTCTGGCCACACACGCCATCTTTTCTGTCATTTCACTTTTTGACCGATTTGCAAGAGGAGGACAACTAACCTGAAGGGGACTGCAAGGCTCTGACTGGGGCTATTCCCCAGGAAGTTCTCTAAACCTTCAGGTCTCCGGAATCAACCTCTGACTGGCCACAATGGGTATTTTGCTCTCTTCCCTCCTCTTCCTCCCTCATCCTCCCTTCTCTCTGTCTGTCTTCCTCGTGCAGCTCCAGTCAAAGAGGCCCTTTGCCTATTCCAACCAGAACATCCAACATCAGATAGTCGTCCAGCTGATGGGTAAGATCTGTCCTCCCCTGGCTTTCTTGCGGTACCTGGGAAAGTCAGATCTGCTATCCTGGTCCTTGGAGGACCAGTGGGACTAAGCTAGAAGAAATCTTGGGGACACCCAGTTTCTTCTCAGGTTGACCATTCTCTTTAGAAAGAGGACTCCAGGTCTCTGTCTTTCATCTGGGGATGCCGAGAACAAAAACAGACACCCTCGGCTTCTTCTCACCAGTCCACATGGGTGCCAAACAATCCCACATTCCTACATCCTCTCCACTGGGCTGTCTCCTTCACAACCTTGCCAAAGTTGGCTTCTGGGGAAGCATAAAGCCAAAGCATTTAGTCTTTAGCCAAAGCATTGCAACACGGCCTGGCCCCAATAAAAATTAGATAATGACAGCTGATGGCCCAAAAATGGCACCTTTGACTTTCAAATTCTCAGGGACCTTGACAGCTTTATAACCAGGAATAGCAAATGGCAAGAGGTTCTCTATATTCAGGCTTTCTTCTACTTTAGATCCTGACCCTCCCTATGTCAAATTTGCACCCCTCATAAAATCCTTCTTCTCAATTAAAACCCTCCCCTGGTCTCTCCCTCCTCTGAAAACCCCTTCCTCCAAAACCCCTTCCATTAAAACCCCTTCTTCTGAAACCCCTTTTGACCTGGCGGATGAACTCCCCCCATATTCCCATCCCCTGCATCTGCTCCTTGACTGTCTGAACCCTCTGCCCCAGTGGCCCCTCCTGCCCCCAAGCCTTCAGCCCCAGACCCCACTCCTCCTCCTCCACCTGTTACCTGTTCAAAAACTACCACTCAAACCACCTCTGCCATTCTTCCTCTCCAGTAACTGGCTTGGGTTGAAAGCATTGCTCAGGTTCACATCCCTTTCTCCATATCTGATTTGTTGCAGCTCAAACAGCATCTAGGATCTTTCTCTGAAAACCCCTCCCATGATCACAGAGAATTCCTGCACATAACCCAATTCTTTAATTTAACTTGGCATGATATTTATATAATTCTAACCTCCACCCTCACTCCTGATGAAAAAGAGCTTATCTGGTGTTCATCTGAAGCCCACACAGATGAACTCCATAACAAAGCCGCTATACAAAATCCAGTGGCCAATGATGCAATCATCCATAGAGACCCAGATTGGACTTGCCAACAGGGAGACAATGGCATCAGGTGAACGGACGACATGATTACCTGTCTCCTCTCAGGGATGAACAAAAATGCCCATAAGGCAGTTAATTACGAAAAACTCAGAGAAATTACACAGGAGCCCCAGGAGAATCCTGCCATTTTCTTATCATGCCTCACTGAAGCCATGCTAAAATATATCAATCTGGATCCAGAATCTAGAGAAGGGCAAACTTCTCCACCTCCAATTTATTTCCCAGTCTGCCCCAGATATCCAGAAAATATTACAAAAATTAGGGGAGGGTCCCCAAACATCTCAGTGGGACCTCCTAAATGTGGCCTTCCATGTCTTTAACAACAGAGATGAAGAACAAAAAATTCAAAAAGACAAACATCTCTGGTTAAAATACCAGATGCTCGCTTCTGCTGTCCAAAAGTCAGTTACACAAAAGCCCCCCGATAACCCCAAGGGAAACTCCCTCACCTCTCCAGGAGTCTGTTTTGTATGTGACAACAAAGATGTTAAAACAAAGTCTTGTTCTAACCCCTGGCCTCCAACAAACCGTGCCCAACTTGCAGTCTTTGGGGACACTGGAAAATGGACTGCCCCCAATGGGGACACCCTCCCCATTTGGATGCAGCTCATAATCAGGCCCCCTGACTGTCACAGGAGGAAATGTCTTCACTGCTGGGGCTGACAGTGGAAGATCCTTAGCCCCCATGTCCATTGAGGACCAGGATCCTTAGCTCCCATGTCCAGTGAGTCCACAGAACCCAGGGTAATTGGTACAGTATCCAGTAAGATTATTTCCTCTCTCCTGTATACTGGGGTGAGCCTATCAGTATTAACCAAATATCAAGGCCCATTAGAATGTTCATCCATTTCTGTTGTTGGCATGAAGGGCATACAAGAAACCCCACGCAAAACCCCACGCCCCTATACTGCTTATTTCAGGGAACCACCCTCACTCTTTCTTGGTCATTCCTCACTGTCCCACTCCTTTACTAGGAAGGGACATCCTACACAAACTAGGGGGAATCATTCATTTATTGGCCCTACATCAAAGCCACCCTAACTTATTATGTCAAAAACAAAACCCCTCCTCAGACACTCCACATCAAAAAGTCTTAAAACCCAAATTCATCAGCCAGGTAAATCCCATAGTATGGAATGCCAACTCCCCCATAATAGCTGTCCATCATTCTCCAATTAAATTTCATTGAAGGATCTTAAGTGCTACATAGTGGGCCCACAATATCGCCTCAAACCTAATGGATTATGGGGACTCAAGCCCATCATATTCCAAGTTTTGGTTGCAAGTATTTTTTTTCTTTGAGATAGGGTCTCACTCTGTCACCCAGGCTGGAGTGCAGTGGCACAAAGTTGACTCGCTGCAACTTCCGCCTTCCAGGTTAAAGCAATTCTCCTGCCTCAGCCTCCTGAGTAGCTGGGATTACAGGTGCACACCACCATGCCTGGCTAATTGTTGTATTTTAGTAGAGATGGGGTTTCACCGTGTTGGCCAGGCTGGTCTCAAACTCTTGACCTCAAGTGATCCACCTGCCTCAGCCTCCCAAGACTGCCAGTATTTTAATTCCCACCCATTCTCCCCACAATACTCCTATTCTCCCAGTCAAAAAACTGGATGGCTCCTATAGACTGGTTCAGGATTTGTGACAAATCAACTCTGCTGTTCCTTTTTATCTTGTTGTCCCAAACCCCTACACCCTCCTATAGTGAATTCCTCCCAACACTAGCCATTTCTTGGTATTGAACCTCAAGGATGCCTTTTTATTATTATTCTACATCCCTCCTCTCAAAACCTTTTGCTTTCACTTGGACTGACCCTGACACAGGCTACTCTTAACAACTCACCTGGACTGTGCTCCACCAGGGGTTTAGGGACAGCCCTCACTATTTCGGTCAGGCACTTCAATTAGACCTCTCCCAGCTACCTCTACAACCTAGCATCTTGCTTCAGTATGTGGATGATTTACTTATTTGCAGCCCCTCTCTAGAACATTGTAATCAACATACTACCAGGCTTTTAAGTTTTTTGGCTAAATGTGGGTACTGGGTGTCCAGAAGGAAGGCCCAATTAACCTCTCCAAAAGTATCATACCTAGGATTAATCATAACTCCAAATACTCGATTAATTCCACCAGCACGAAAGCAAGGCATTCAACAAATCCCTTTTTCTAAAACAAAAAGGGACTTACTTTCTTTCCTTGGATTATCTGGATATTTCCAATTATAGACAGCAAATTTTGCCATTATTGCTAAACCCTTGTATGAACACACAAAAGGAAAGCTTGACCAAACACTCACTCCCACCCCAGACCATTATCATGCTGTCTCTCACTGAAACATGCCTTATTACAGGCCCCTGCCCTAGGCCTTCCAAACCCCTTGAAACCCTTACATCTATATTTACACAGTTCTTATAATCAGGCCCTTGGACTATTAGAACAGCCTGTGGGAGATTCCCTCCAACTGGTAGCATATTTTTCAAAACAACTAGACCCCATTTAGAAAGGCTGGCCTCTTTGCTTAAAAATTTTGTCCATACCCTCTCTAATTATCCCTAAGGCACAAAAATTCACATTCTATGAACCCCTTCAGGTATTTTCTTCTTACAGTCTGCAAGACATGCTCAGCCATAATGTGATCACTTCCATCTCATCCTCTCTCATGCAGGCCTTACATGCAACTCTCCTTCAACTGTCTATCTCTCTTCATAGATGCTCCCCATTAGTCCTGCCACTCTTTTGCCTTCAGCACGAATTTTAGACCCCAACCACCACTCATGCTCTGATTTAATTGAAAGTTCTTGGCCAGTTGCGGTGGCTTATGCCTGTAATCCCAGCATTTTGGGAGGCCAAGGCCAGTGGATTGCCTGAGCTCAGGAGTTTGAGACAGACCACCCTGGGCAACATGGTGAAACCCCATCTCTACTAAAAATACAAAAAATTGGCTGGGTGTGGTGGCAAATTCCTTTAGTCCCAGCTACTCAAGAGGCTGAGGCATGAGAGTCGCTTGAGCCCTGGAGGTGGAGGTTGCAGTGAGCCAAGATCATGCCACTGCACTCCAGTTTGGGCTACAGAGTGAGACTCCATCTCAAAAAAAGAAAGAAAATAAAATAAAAGTTGTCTCACCATGTTTCACTACCTTACTTCCACTCACATAAATGGAGCCCCAGATTGGTTTATAGATGGCAGCACATAAAAAAACCCTCCCCTCCAAGCAGGATATGCCATCATTGAGGGATATCATGATGATACTCACTCTCTCCCACCTAGAAGAGTCATAGAGGCTGCCCCCTTGCCTTTGGGCACATCCTCCTTCTCCCAGCAAGCAGAATTAGTTGCCCCAATAAGAGCCCTAGCAAAAAGCACACAAGTTAATACATACACCAATTCTAAATATGCCTACAACATCATCTATTCCAATGCCCAAATTTGGAGTGAGTGGGGCTATCTTATGGCTAAGGGAACTCCTATCATTAGTGGAAAACTAATCCATCATTTGCTTCCAGAAAAGTCTTTAGTTATCCATTGCAAAGGACTTCAATCAGATAAAAACATTTCGTTAGGAAATCATGAGGCTAACTACTGGGCAAAACAAGCCTCAACCAATCATCCAATCCCCCAATACCTATTTCCCTTTATACAACATATCCCTTCTTTTATCCAGAACACCAAATACAACAACTAGTCACAGCGGGGGCACAATTCAAGCTCCCATACTGGTTCATACAAAACAAATTAGTTGACTGGGTGCAGTGGCTTATGCCTGTAATCCCAGCACTTTGGGAGGTCAAGGTGGGCAGATCACGAGGTCAGTAGTTCAAGGCCAGCCTGGCCAACATGGTGAAACCCCATTTCTACTAAAAATACAAAAATTAGCCAGGCCTGGTGGTACGCACCGGTAATCCCAGCTACTCGGGAGGCTGAGGCAGGAGAATCACTTGAACCTGGGAGGCAGAGGTTGCGATGAGCCAAGACCGTGCCATTGCATTCCAGCCTGAGCAATAAAGTGAGACTCTGTGTCAAAACAAAACAAAAGAAAAACAAACAAACAAAAAACAAATTAGTCCTACCTGACCCTGAAAAACTACTGTTGTATGGGGATCTTATCTTACAATATTTCTTAAGCTCCCATATACTCATAAGCCCAGATATAAAGGAACAGCTAAAAGCCATTTCCCATCAATGTTCTATTTGCTGAAATGCTTCAACCCACTCCAACACTAAACCTCCTTCTTTCCCAAGCCAGGGGACGCCTTCTAGGACAGGATTGGCAAATTGATTTTACCCATATGCTCCCTGTAAAAAGGATTTGATTTCTTTCAGTTCTGGTCGATACCTTTTCAGGATGACTCGAGGCTTTTTCCACAACCAACAAATGGGCTTCTACTGTCACCTCCAAATTAACAACAGAAATCATCTCCATGTTCGGCGTGCCTCTTTCTTTTCAATCTGACAGTGGTCCTGAATTCATCTCTCAAATTACTCAAACACTTGCACAAGCCCTACAAATTGCCTGTAAGCTATGCATCCCCTCTCGACCTCAATCTTCAGGAAAGGGTGAGAAAATGAATGGCACTCTAACACATAAAGGCTGAGTTACACTTTTACCTTTGGCCCTTCTAAAAATTTGGGCTCTCCCACATAAACCCTTAATGCTCAGCCCCTTAGAACTCATGTATGGGAGACCACTTGCCCCATTTGTCCCATCTGTGGGTCAAGTGCCACCTCTACCAACTCCCCTTGTTTCCCCTCTTCTACATACCATACGCCATTTCATTTGGAAATATGCTGACAAATACCTGCCACAACTCGTCACCAACTCTTCTAATCCCTTCCTACAGCCAGGAGATTGGTCCTGGTAAAAGATCCCAGCCCTACCCCCAATTCCTCCCTCACACCTAAATGAAAGAGACCTTACCAAATCATTCTTACCACACCCACGGCAGCAAAACTCCAGGTACTCCCTAACTGGATTCATTATACTGCTCTCAAGAAAACAGAATTCCCTTCACCACATACCCAACCAACCAAATATAAAACCCCTTCAGCCTTCTCTTGTGTCTCCCCAGGACCTGTCTGTCTCCCCAAAAATCCACATAAACCACTTATGTGTCTTTCTCTCCCAAACTTTCATCACTTCCTAACAAACCATGTTACAGACTTTCAGTGGTACCCCTACAAAACTCCCATTATATAACCTGATCAGCTTCTTAACTGTTCTTTTATTTTATTTTTTATTTTTATTTTTGAAATGGAGTCTTGCTCTGTTATGCCCAGACTATTAGTTCCTCAAAGAAGACCACCAGAGTCCAGAGTCAAAGCCAAGCGGCAAGGATCTTTACTACAAGTTCGAACCTGGTCCTTCCATTCCACAGCATACAAGAGGGCCCTGAACAATGCGAGTGTTTGCTTTTTATAGCCTGAGAGTTACAGGGGAACAAAGGAATTCTTTTGGTTCCTGCTTTTTCAGTAAAACTTTGAACGGCTGTCCCCTTATCGGAGACTTTCCTGGTGGTGTTTGTACTGGGCTCAGGAAGTTTGAGAGATATATGGCGATATGTGGTGAGATGGGAAGATGGGATGTGTTTGTACTGGGCTCAGGAAGTTTGAGAGATCTATGGCGATATGTGGTGAGATGGGAAGATGGGATGTGTTTGTACTGGGCTTGTTTGTTTTGAGCCTGGGGCTGAGGAATGTGCCCGGCTCCTTTCATTCCCCCCTTTTCTTTTCAGGTATTTTTTAGAGCCAATCTTGGGTCTTATAAGTCTGATTCTGCTTCAGCGTTTACAGGTTGGTATTGGGCTCTGAGGACTATGAGTTGTACAGTGTCAAACTTTTCTCTAATGAACCGCAAAATTCTGTTAACAACATAAGTTCTTACGGTAAGCAGAAATAGTAGACTCAGTAGGGGTCCAAGGAAGGGGGCTAACAGAGAAAACATAGATGAGTTCTACTATTGGTCTGCAGCTGAAGCAAACTGCCGTGTTCTTACTTCTGTGCTTAACTTGCGTAACTGTTGGACCTGGTCTTCCACGAGCCCTGATTCATTTATGTAGAAACAACAGTCTTCCTTTAGAAACATACACGTTCCTTCTTTTTCAGCAGTGAGTAGGTCTAAGGCCTTCCGGTTCTGCAAGGTTACCTGTGCTAGGGACGTGAGCTGCCACTGGAGGGAGGCAAGGGACTCAGCTGACTCCTCCATAGCAACGGCAAATTGTTGGTACAGCTTGTTACTTTCCATAAGGGTGTGACCTAGGGCTCCCCCAGCCAGTCCGGCAGCCATGAAGGATGCGGTGAGGGAGATTCCTGCAATGAGGCAGAGAAATATGGCTCGTGCAGGTCTCGGTCTAGGGTCTGGGTGAATAACAGCACTAGTCCAGTCACTGGTATACTTTAGGAACTCGCTGGCAGTAAGCAGAGTTAACCGGGGAACTAATGTGACAGGAAGACACAGTAGGTTGGTAACAGAGGGGCTTGATAGGTTTTTAGATAATGTTCCATTACACCAGAAGAATATGCCTGACGGAGCCTTTAAGGTGATGTTAGGGGGTGTTGCAGTGATGATGCAGAGGCTGGAATTAGTTCCTGAGAAACAGTAGGGAAACTTTTCTTGACTGGGGTTTAGGTATAGTGGCACGTTAGGGATAGGGGCATATGAGAGGTTTCGGTGGTTGTTAGCTTGGGCTGAGGTGGAGGATCCTTATGGCAGGGGGACAGCGGTTAGCGGTGGATGCCTTAGAGTGGCACACAGAAAGCAGCCAGACAGGCTGTGAAGTCCTGTAAGGTTGGCAAGTTCTAATCTTTCTTGCAATAATTTTAACCAGGAAAAAGGACGTAAGTCTTGTGTCAGGCGGTTTTCTTGTCGCTGGATATTTCCATGGGCCAGGGGCCGTACCTGCACTAGACTCTGCCACAGATAGAGGTGACTGCTAGGCCATGTGGAGGCGGAGGAGTAGTATACAGCCCTGTGTTGAGGCGTGGTCCAGCGGGAGTTCTAGGGGTCTCTAACTATGTATATGAAAGGTCTTTATCTTGTCTGTGATGGAAGGGCCATCTGGGATCTATCTGTTCTTTTCTACCTTACTATTGGTATTTATGGATGTTACAATAGTTATAAGGGCAGCCGGCACTTTGGTGCCACTAATAGTGTTTACAATTGTATTCAGTCTGATCATACTTGAAGCATATTATTGGTGCTACTGGTTTGGCTACTGGGAAATCGGTAAAATTCAGTAAAATTGGGCTATTGCACCTTGAGGAGGGGCAATCTGCACTGGCCACTAATTTCCCGGGCTTATGAGGTTGCCTAGGGTGGGTTTGGTTTTCATAAAGCCAGAATCTCCAGACAAAGGGATTAGGAGCTGGCTTTATGTTTTCTTCAGCGGCCACTAGGGTGACTAATGTTAGAGTTAGACTACTTAACTGCATGTTTGCAGTGAGCTATGCTGCCGGCGCAGGGTGAGTTTTAAGGGGTTGTTCTTAGCTCTGTCCACAGTCCACATGTCCGGTGCTTCAGCCGCTGCCATGATTGGCCTTAGAAGGTCAGAGGTTGGGTCCACTGGCTTGACGTGGGTGTAGTGGATCTATGACTCAATGCCTTCTACTTTCAGGGCAGTGGGTGTGGTCAGGAGTACTTGGAGTGGTCCTTTCTACCTGGGCTCTAGGGTCTCTTGTCGGTGTCGCTTAACTAGGACCTAGTCTCCTGGCTGGTACGGATGGGGTGTCGGTGGGGGACTGGTCTCATATAGCTCTTTCAGCTTGGGCCAGATTTCTTGGTGAATTTTCTGTAAGGCTTGTAAGGAAAATAAGAATTCAGAGACATTTTCTGTTTCAGAATTAAGCAGGTCATCTTTTAAGCTAGGAACCAGGGATGGAGGTCTGCCATACATGATTTCGTAAGGGGTAAGGCCTAGTTTGTAAGGGGTATTACGGGCCTGGAACAGAGCATAGGGGAGAAGGACTACTTAATTAGCGCCAGTCTTTATAGTCAATTTAGTTAAGGTCTCTTTTAAGGTCTGATTCATCCTTTCTACCTGTCCTGAACTCTGGGGCCTGTAAGCGCAATGTAGTTTCTAATTTGCCTTAAGGATGGAAGCCAAGTCCTGACTTACCTTAGCGACGAAAGCAGGCCTATTATCTGACCTTATCTGGAGGGGAAGCCATACTTGGGAAGGATATCTTCTAGAATTTTCTTTGCTACAACCTGAGCAGTTTCTTTTTTGGTTGGGAATGCTTCAGTCCACCTTGAAAAAGTATCTACAAAGACAAGTAAGTACCGGTACCCGTACTTTCCTGGCTTTATTTCGGTAAAATCTACTTCTTAGTAGATACCAGGCCTGGTTCCTTTGAGCCTTGTTCCTGCTGCAGCTTGAGATTGGGGGTATGCATTGTTAAGCTGGCAGACTTTGCAACTTGTCGCGATACTGCTGGCCGTCTCAGCTATATGTCTGATTTTGAGCTTGGAGCGTCTGATCATGTCTATCATCCGCTGGGCCCCCAGGTGGGTGGTTCGGTGGATGTGTTCTAACACCTGTTGTCCTAGTTTTTCTGGTAGGATGGTTTGGTCATTAGTATCAGTCCACCACCTATTCTGGATTTGTTTCAGGGGAAGTTTGTCAATCTACTGGAGATCTTGTTCTGAATATTCAGGGAAATATGGCAAGTCCTGGGGGCCTGGGTCAGGGAGCTGGAGTGCAAGGAGTTGGCTGGGAGCCTTCGCCACATTCCTTGCAGTTTGTCTGCCAGAAAGTTGCCTTGAGCAGTTGGAGTAGTTAGTTTCTGATTCCTTGGGCAATGTACAATGGCTAACTTTTCTGGCCTCTATAGGGCTGTTAGCAGGGCTAGGATCTCTTGCTTGTTTTTTATCTCTTTTCCTTCAGCCGTCAGTAACCCTCGCTCCCTGTAAATGGCCTTATGTATATGCGCCGTTGCAAAAGCATATCGGCTGTCTGTATATACTGTCAGCTTTTTCCTCGCCTTTAAGGTAAGAGCTTGGGTGAGCACTATCAGTTCGGCCTTCTGGGCTGATGTCCCCGGGGGCAGGGGTTCCGCCCAGATTACCTCAGTCTCTGAAGTTACTGCCGCTCTAGCGTACCTCTGGCCTTGATGCATGAAGCTGCTCCTATCAGTGAACCAGACGAGGTCGGCGTCAGGAAGTGGGCGGTCCTGCAGGTCTTCTCGAACTCCGTGCACCTGAGCTAGTATCTTGGTGCAGTCATGGAGTGGGGCATCTAGGTCCAGGTTGGGCAGCAGCGAGGCAGGGTTTAAGGTCGTTGGGGGCAGGAAAATTATCCTGAGAGGATTTAGTAGTAGTCCTTGGTAGTGGGTGAGCCGGGCGTTACTCATCCATCGATTAGGTGGCTGTTTGAGTACACCTTCGATGGCATGTGTAGTAACGACCCGCAATTCTTGCCCTATGACAAGTTTATCAGCATCTTGCACCATCAGAGCCGTGGCCGCAATCATTCGGAGACAAGGGGGCCACCTGGCAGCTACTGGGTCTAACTTCTTTGACAGGTAGGCAACTGGCCTCCGCCAGGGGCCTAAGTTCTGAGTTATTACTGCCTTGGCAACACCTTTATTCTCATCCACGTATAAGTGGAAGGGCTTGGTAACATCAGGTAGTCTTAGTGCAGGCGCAGAGAGTAGGGCGGTTTTAATCTGTTGGAAGGCCAACTCGGCTTCGTCTGTCCAATTAAATGGCTGTTGCCCCCGTGTTGCCTGATACAAGGGTTTAGCCAGTTCTGTGAACTTAGGTATCCATAGTCTGCAAAATCTTGCCGACCTTAGGAATTCTCTCACTTGTCGGGTGGATTGTGGCCTGGAATCTGCAGAACAGTTTGTTTCCAGGCGTCTGTTAGCCAGCGCTGCCCTCCTTTAAGCAGGTACCTTAGATATGTTACCTCTGGCTTACAGATTTGAGCTTTCTTT
Organism: Gorilla gorilla gorilla; assembly: GCF_029281585.2. NCBI lineage: Eukaryota > Metazoa > Chordata > Mammalia > Primates > Hominidae > Gorilla > Gorilla gorilla. The sequence continues at coordinate 73,043,755 of NC_073232.2, forward strand.
GCCGAGGCTCGGTAGCCTAGATTCCTTAGAGCTTGTAAGAGACCTTTGGTCCCTTGGATGCAAGCTTCTTGGGTCTCAGCAGCAATTAGGAGGTCATCAACATACTGTAGTAAAATTATTTCAGGGTGTTTACGTCGGTACTCACCTAGGTCTTCATGGAGGGCCTCATCGAACAGGGTAGGAGAGTTTTTGAATCCTTGCAGCAGCCTGGTCCATGTCAGTTGGCCACTTATGCCCTTATCAGGGTCATTCTACTCGAAGGCGAGGAGCTTTTGGCTCTGAGGGGCTAAAGGCAAACTGAAGAAAGCATCTTTCAAGTCTAAAACAGTGTACCATTGATGTTTAGGGTTTAAGGTACTTAGGAGGGTATACGGGTTAGGTACAGTTGGATGTTTGTCCACAACCTTCTTGTTGATTTCTCTTAAGTATTGTACAGGTCTGTATTCTCTACTATTAGGTTTTCGTACTGGCAACAATGGAGTATTCCAGGGTGAGTGACATGGGCAAAGGATCCTTTGGTCAAGGAGCTGGTGGATATGTGGGGCAATCTTTTTCTTGGCCTCTAGGGGCATCGGGTATTGGCGTACCTGCACGGGGTCTGTCCTAGGCTTTAGTTCAATAAATAAGGCAGGACGGTGTTTTGCTAGACTTAAGCCCCCCGTCTCTGCCCACGCTTCTGGATATTGCTGGAGCCAGGTTGCTATGTCCTGGTCAGGGGCCGCTTTCTCCTGGTGGAGCCGGTACTTGTCTTCTAGGTTTATAGTCAGGACGGACACGGGTCGATTGTGGGAGTTGGTCACTACGGGCCTCTCAGGGAGGAAATGGATCTGTGCTCCTATTTTAGTTAGCAGGTCTCTCCTTAATAGGGGACAGGGGCTCTTAGGGATGACCAGGAAAGAATGGGTTACATTCTTGGCTCCGAGGTTTACTGTTCTTTTTGTTGTCCATGGGTATTTCTTAACTCCTGTGGCCTCTTGTACCTACGAGGATTTGGAGGATAATTTCCTATTAGTTTTAACTAAGACCGAGTGCTGTGCTCCTGTATCGACTAAGAACTGGACTGGGGACCTTTCCACTTGCAAAGTTACCCTAGGTTTGGGGAGGGGGTCCGAACCCTGTCTTCTTTAGTCTTCGTCTTGAGTGACTAGTACGGGTGTAGACCTAGGGGGTCCGGGTCCCTGTCCTCATGGTTTCTTTTTGGGGCAGTCTCTTACCTAGTGGCCAGCCTCATTACAATAGGCACATTGGTCTTTGCTCAGATTATCATGCCGGGGGGGCCACCTAGGTTGGGTGTACTCTGGCTGTAGATGCTCTTTCTGTACTACTGCTGCCAGGACCTTGGTCATTTTTTCAGTGGCCTTAAATTGCTTTCCCTCTGGAGTATCTCTGTTATTGTAAACCTGCTGGGCTATCTGAAGGAGGTCCTGAATCCGCTTCCTCTCCAAGTCTTCTAATTTCTGGAGTTTTCTTTTAATATCTGGGGCTGCCTGATTTACAAAAGACATTACAACAGCTGCCTGACTTCCTGGAACCTCTGGATCTATGGGGGTGTACTGTCTAAAAGCTTCTATTAATCTTTCTAAGTAGGTAGCTAGGCTCTCTGTCTTCCTCTGCAGAATAGAATATACTTTAGCCAAATTAGTGGGCTTGCGAGCAGCTGCCCGGAGACCTGCCATTAGAGTCTGGCGATAAAGGTGTAGCCGTCCTTTACTTTCTGCCGTATTGTAGTCCCACGCCGGCCTCGTCAGAGGAAAGGTTGCATTTATGAGGTCGGGGTTGGCAGTCGGTTGACCGTCATCCCCCGGGACCAGCTTTCTAGTTTCTATCTGTATTCTCTCTCGCTCCTCCATGGTGAACAAGATTTGGAGGAGCTGCTGACAATCATCTCAAGTGGGCTGGTGGGTGAACATGACACTATCCAGTAAAGCCAGTAAATCTTTGGGGTTGTCTGAAAACCGAGCACTCTGAGTCTTCCAGTTATACAGATCACTGGTGGAGAATGGCCAGTACTGGAGCCTGGGGATTCCTGTGTCATCTGGGGGTCTTATTTCCCGAAGGGGTAAAGCCACCGTGGAGTCAGGCGGCTGAGGGGGGCTAGTCCACGAAGTGCGCCCTTGTGTCCGCCCTGCTGGCCCTTCAAAGTTACTTTCCTTTTCAGCGGGCCCGTGTGTGCCAGCCGCCTCCTGTCTGCCTGCTCCTTCCCGCAGCTCAGCCAGGGGGGCTGGGGCCTGGGGCCCGGAGGGGTACGGAGGGGGTTCAGTGAACAGTGGGTCCCCGCTGTCAGGTAGAACAGGATGGGGGGGAGGCAGTTGGCTGCTTGGATTTTAGTGGTCGAGCAACCAGTGCCTTACAGGGTTCAGAAGCTAATTGGAAAGGGGACAGCCAAGGAGGCGGGTTCTTAACAAGGTCCTGCCATATGAGGATATATGGGATTTGATCTAAGTGGCCTGCATGCCTAAGTAGGAAAATCTTGGACTTTAGTGATGACAGCAAGTCGGAAGGTCCCTTCGGGTGGCCACCTCACATCAAAGGCAGGCCATTCGGAGTGACACAGAGTAATTAGCTTTCCTTTCCTGATTTCTATACTAAGATCATGGCCCCTTGCTCTAACTTCTTTGAAATTACTAGTAAGGAGAGATAGGGGAGTGCTCTGGGTATTACCTATCCTGTAATAATTTGTAGTCTCTTCCTATAAAGGAATGTGGGCTTGAATCCTTGTAAAGGAAATCTGATTTGACTTCTTAATGATATCTAATTGCAGGCGCACTTTGGCAGCCTTGGTCAGGGTTAGCTGCCTAGATCGTAGTCGCGCTGAGGCAGCCCAGGTCAGAGGCAGCTGCTGCCCGCCAAACCGGGGCAGTTCAGATCGCAAGCGCGCACCGGAAGCCCGGGTCAGAGTTAGCTGCCTGGGTCGCGGTCACGCTGAGGCAGCCCAGGTCAGAGGCAGCTGCTGCCCGCCAAACCGGGGCAGTTCAGATCGCAAGCGCGCACCGGAAGCCCGGGTCAGAGTTAGCTGCCTGGGTCACGGTCGCGCTGAGGCAGCCCAGGTCAGAGGCAGCTGCTGCCCACCAAACCGGGGCAGTTCAGATCGCAAGCGCGCACCGGAAGCCCGGGTCAGAGTTAGCTGCCTGGGTCGCGGTCGCGCTGAGGCAGCCCAGGTCAGAGGCAGCTGCTGTCCGCCAAACTGGGGCAGTTCAGATTGCAATATAGATCAGATGAGAGCCAGGGGACGTCTCCTACTGGTCTCCGCTGGCCGTCCTATAGCGCGTCCACCAGGACTGTGCCAGCTCCAGTTTCAGACCTCGCAAGTCACAGATTCGGATTCAGAACAGACAACAGACACAGACAGACAAACGGAGACGAGCCAGCTCACCTATCAGTAGATCAATCCTAGCAGATCCATTGACTAGGGGTCTGGTGGGCTTGGGGAATCCCGGACGAGCCCCCAGATGTTATGCCCAGACTATTAGTTCCTCAAAGAAGACCACCAGAGTCCAGAGTCAAAGCCAAGCGGCAAGGATCTTTACTACAAGTTCGAACCTGGTCCTTCCATTCCACAGCATACAAGAGGGCCCCGAACAATGCGAGTGTTTGCTTTTTATAGCCTGAGAGTTACAGGGGAACAAAGGAATTCTTTTGGTTCCTGCTTTTTCAGTAAAACTTTGAACGGCTGTCCCCTTATCGGAGACTTTCCTGGTGGTGTTTGTACTGGGCTCAGGAAGTTTGAGAGATATATGGCGATATGTGGTGAGATGGGAAGATGGGATGTGTTTGTACTGGGCTCAGGAAGTTTGAGAGATATATGGCGATATGTGGTGAGATGGGAAGATAGGATGTGTTTGTACTAGGCTCAGGAAGTTTGAGAGATATATGGCGATATGTGGTGAGATAGGAAGATGGGATGTGTTTGTACTAGGCTTGTTTGTTTTGAGCCTAGGGCTGAGGAATGTGCCCGGCTCCTTTCAGCTCTTTTCTCCCAGGCTGGAGTGCAGTGGCATGATCTCAGCTCACTGCAACCTCCACCTCCTGGGTTCAAGCTATTCTTCTGCCTCAGCCTCCCGAGTAGCTGGGATTACAGGTGCCAGCCACCATGCCCAGCTAATTTTTGTACTTTTTAGTAGAGACAAGGTTTCACCATGTTGGCTAGGCTGGTCTCGAACTCCTGACCTCAGCTGATCCACCCGTCTTGGCCTTCCAAAGTGCTGGAATTACAGGCGGGAGCCACCGAGCCCAGCCCACCTCCTTGCTGTTCCATGGGACCTATGGCTTCAAGGAACTTTCCAGGACTTTACTCCTACCCAAATAACCTTTTTCTCTTTCTGCTTGTTTTTTTCAGTATAAATTCCCTAAGTACATCAACCTCACCAATACAACCACTCCTCACTGCTCTCAAGCTTGAACACTCTATAAACCTTACACAGTCCTTCTTGCTGCGAGCTAACTCTTCCTTTGCTCTGGAATGCTGGATGTGCTTATCGCTGTTTTCCTCAGCCTACACAGCCCTTCCTGCACCCCTTCATGACCTTTCAGGAGGGAGCATAACCCTAATTTATAAATTCCAAAAAGGAGCTTCCTTTTTTGAAAGAGCTGACACCCTTGTTGATGATTATCCTACTTCCAGGGCCTATCAGGCTATCAAATTATTTCAAATCTATCACAACTCCTTGCAATGCCTCAAGCCCCAAGGCCCTCCCATTAAAGGGCCTATAACTAAACACACCCACCTTTTACAACATGCCTCACTCTGCTTTTCAGCCTCTGAGGGAAATCTCCCTGTAGGATCCTTAACACCTAACCAGTGCAACCATACTGTCATTTTTAAATACTCCCTGACCATCAAACTAACCAAGTTAACTACCAAGTATCACTTGAAGCATATGGAGCATTTCTCTGTCCGGCTCATTTTATGGCCTCTCCCTTAACCAATACCTCCTGCATAACTTGTGCTGTCCCTTGTGCCCACCTTTTTCCATGGCTCAATATCAATGGTGCAACATCTGATCAAATTAAGTGTGCAAAAAATAACTCTTCCTATGTTTCTACTATAATAGGTGTCTCCGTGGCCTCCTCTTTGTCCATCTGGAGTAATGAATGACAGGAAAGGAAAAACACTCCATCTTTAGTTCACCTATTCCCCTTCCATATCTCTGCCTGTATACACGACAAGGCCTGTACTTTTTGTGTGGCACCAACACATATCTTTGTCTCTCTACCAATGGAGAGACAAAGTCTCGCTCTGTTACCCAGGTTGAAGTGCAGTGGCACAATCTCTGCTCACTGCAAGCTCCACCTCCCAGGTTCACACCATTCTCTCACCTCAGCCTCCTGAGTAGCTGGGACTACAGGTGCCCACCACCACTCCCTGCTAATTTTGTTTTTGTATTTTTAGTAGAGACGGCAGGATCGTGGCCATTCCACAGACAACTATGCAAAAACACCTACAGACGGCATTGCTCCTATAGTCAACCTGAGACCAGAAAACTCTCTGTCCCCTCATCAGCAAGAAGTAGCCAGAAAGAACATGCTACCCCTCATCTTTGTTATAACTATGGTGTCTGGATTGACAGAGTAGGAGCATCACCATCTTGGACAAGCCCCTCATTCTAAAGTTCACCTTGATCAAAAACTGCCTAAATCCAAAGGGCGTCAGCCTAATGGCTAAGGTCAGCACAACCATAAACCACAAATAACATCTCCAAACAGAAACATTCCAAACTCCTCAATGACCAGAGACATGCTAGCCCCAAGATAATCTCCCTCCGGCCAGGAAGACGCCAGCCTTGTGATAACCCCTCTCTGGTCAGAAAGATGTTATCCCCAAGATAACCTCCCCTCCACCCAGAGACATTTCAATCCCTCCATAAAACTTCTCCCTCACACAGAAGAATTCCAAGCTTGTGATAGGCACCCTCACCCTAAAACCAATATATACTCTTAGTCTGTAAGAGAAAGTGCTCCTGACCAAAATTGGCCAGAAGCCCCACAGTTATATTTTCTCAAAAATAAATCTGTCTCTAACTGTTGAGCCGCATTTTGTGTTTCTTTTCTCTTTCTTTAACTCTTACACAAAGCATTATGGATTTGTGTTTTGAGCTCTCCAAGTTTGTTTGAGCAAATTTCTAATCCAAACTTGGTTAGAAATTTATGACAGAAATATGACTGGGTTCAGGATCCCATTGGGTTTGATAATTAACTGGATGGAATCCAGTTAGAGGTCCCTTTTCTCTGAATAGGTCAGATATCAACCAATAGTAAATGACAATATTACAGGGCATATAAACTTTGGTTTTTGGAAATTGACAGAGTTTTTTTATGTTCTAGTGCTTTTGTTTCTTTTTCTTATGACCTTAGGCAGGGAAAAATTGTTGGCTAAATTGATCAAGAAGAACAGTGCCAAAGCCAAGATTCAAGGTAAAAATGGGATACTTAATTTCTTAAGAACTGAATAATCCACCTTCTAGCTATGGCTACATTTACATGTATAAGTATTAGACCCCAGAAGCAGCAAATTCTTAAAGAAATGGCAAAAACATACTAAAGGTAATTTGAAATTACAATGGAATGTTCCAAATAAACAATACTGCATTTTAAGAGGTGTATTTGAAAATGAGGTTTTTCTAATTAGTCTTATCTAGGAATGACTGTTGATGTGCACAAGCTTATAAAAAGATTTCAATATTGTTTTTTAAAAAGACAATAAGAGGCAAAGAAAAAGGCTTAAGTGAATTACTGGTGAGACAATTAACTATGCTACACTTTTAAACTATGCCCTTCCTGAAGGTGAGAAAAAAGTTATCCTAGATAAAGTGTTTATAAAAGGTAGGCCCGGCTGAGCACGGTGGCTCACACCTGTAATCCCAGCACTTTAGGAGGCCGAGGTGGGCGGATCATGAGGTCAAAAGATCGAGACCATCCTGGCCAACATGGTGAAACCCCATCTCTACTAAAAATACAGAAATTAGCTGGGTGTGGTGGTGCACGTCAGTAGTCCCAGCTACTTGGGAAGCTGAGGAAAGAGAATTGCTGGAACCTGGGTAGTGGAAGTTGCAGTGAGCCGAGATCATGCCACAGTACTCCAGCCGCCCTCAGTCTCAAAAAAAAAAAAAAAAAAATAAAAAAAGGTAGACCCTCAGCTAAAATAGGCTCACACCTTTTTCAGATTTATCCTTCCTGACTCCAGCCATAAGAGAATGCTTTCTTTGCCCTGTTCTTTAATGGGCTCCACCCTAAACTCGGTGATTTTAGTTAGGAAAGAGGAGCTAAGTTAAAAAGACCACATATTAAACTAAAACACCTCTTCTTGGAGTTTAACTGGTTGTTTTGAAAACATTTTGTAAAAGAAATCTACATCTGTTAAGAAAATCTCCATTTGTAAGGTGTCTGCCTGTGTACGTTAGAAACTCTTATTATTTTAAAACTCACACATTATACCTTTGTTTAAGGTGCTTTCTATTTTGTCTTAACTAAACTTTTACTTACACCATACTTTTCTTAGTTTGAGTTAATGATACAATATTTTTGCCTTTCACAGATTGTAAGGATTGGGGAAAAAAGCAAATACAAAACCAATATTTTTCCCTAAAGTGTTAGCTTTGTGCTTTAAAAATATAAGTGTTCTTGTTTCACCCAAGAGTTGTTCCTTTAGACATGCAAATTAGTTGCCTAGCTAACAATCATTTAGGGCAAAGAAGCAGGAAATTGGAAGATTGATAGGTTGAATAGGGAAATTAAAAGTATTTAAAAGTCAGCAAATGAGAATTTTTAAATGAAAGCTGTAAAATCTGCTTCTGTCTGTGTGTTTGTGCTATGTGTATGTGACAATATGTTGTAAATAAAACATGTTTTAAAATTCCTGGTAAGTAGAACTGGCTTCAAAATTATCAGTTAGATATACTTTGATACTTGCTTGATGTGACTGTTGTCTTACAATTTTGGTTTTGAGTGTGGATTCAGGGGCCTGGATAGGTGTACATGGTGAGGCCTGGGGACAAGCACTCATTGCCTAGACCAGCAGCCGAAGGCAGCATCAAGTGCAATATGACCCCTTTTCTGGCCTAGCTTTGCTTCCTGACAGTTCTGGAAAATGTGGGATCCCTCTCCTGTGCTGAACTTCATACCTGTTATTTCAATTTAGGATTCAATGAGGCCCTGTCCTTCATAGCCATTTTGTGTGCCAATGGCTATTTGAGACCCAGTGAAATGGCCTCATTGTCTGAGGTATCACCAGAAGTTCTTTCTCTCATGACTAGGAAAATTAAGAAGCACAGACAGCAAGGGCAAGATGGGAGCAAAAGTTTAATAAGCAAAAGAAGAAAGCTCTCTGCCATGGAGAGGGGGCCCAAAAGAGGGTTGCCATTTCACAGTTGAATACAAAGGCTTTTGTGTGTATGTGTTTGTGTGTGTGTGTGTGTGTGTGTGTTTGTGTGTGATGGAGTCTTGACCTGTTGCCCAGGCCAGAGTGCAGTGGTGTAATCTCGGCTCACCACAACCTCTGTCTCCTGGGTTCAAGGGATTCTTCTACCTCAGCCTGCCAAGTAGCTGGGACTACAGGCATGCACCACCATGCCCAGCTAATTTTTGTATTTTTAGTAGAGACGGGGTTTCACTATGTTGGCCAGGCTGGTCTTGAACTCCTGACCTTGTGATCCGCCCACCTTGGCCTCCCAAAGTGCTGGGATTACAGGTGTGAGCCACGGCACCCAGCCGAATACAAAGACTTTTATGGACAAGATAGTGGGGCAGGATGTTTTATTTACATAAGGTGCAAAAAACCGGTTAGAAGTATGTATTTTATTTGCATAAGGCACGAATTCCTGACAGCTTCACCCTGTCCTTCTAGTATGCACATGAACTCTTAGTCTAAGTTATTCCATGTTGTTTAACTTTCCTTAACTGTGTATATGTTAGGTGACAGAATTTTCCATTGTGGATGTGCCTGGTTCCTCTTATCTGTGCAACTACAGGCATGTTCCAAGCAAGCCCCCTGACTGTGCAAGTTCCCTCATCTAAGTATGTCCTCAAAAGGAAAGGAACGTGTTCACTGAGGCCCACCATATATATGTGAAACTTGCTGATTACACAGAAGGCATTTTTTTTGTGTGTTGGACCTTACTTACTTATCTGTTTTGCAGCCTGATCTTTCAGGCAACTCTCTTGTTATAAAAGGAATTTTTCTGAGGACTTTGTTCTAAATATCTGCTTAATTGGTTCCTTTCTCTTCTTCTTCTTTTTTTTTTTTTTTTTTTTTTCGAGACGGAGTCTCACTCTCGCCCAGGCTGGAGTGCAGTGGTGCAATCTCGGCTTACTGCAAGCTCCGCCTTCTGGGTTCACGCCATTCTCCTGCCTCAGCCTCCCGAGTACCTGGGACCACAGGAACCCGCCACCACGCCCGGCTAATTTTTTTATTTTAGTGGAGACGGGGTTTCACCATGTTAGCCAGGATGGTCTCGATCTCCTGACCTCTTGATCCACCCACCTTGGCCTCCCGAAGTGCTGGGATTACAGGCGTGAGCCACCGCACCTGGCCCTTTTTTTTTTTTTTTTGAGACACAGTCTTGTACTGTTGCCCAGGCTGGAGTGCAGTGGTGCGATCTCGGCTCACTGCAACCTCCACCTCCCGGGTTCAAGCAGTCCTCCTGCCTCAGCCTCCCAAGTAGCTGGGACTACAGGCACACACTGCCACGCCCAGCTAATTTTTTGTGTTTTAATAGAGATGGGGTTTCACAATGTTGCCCAGGCTGGTCACGAACTCCTGAGCTCAGGCAATCCACCCACCTCAGCCTCCCAAAGTGCTGGGATTACAGGCGTTGAGTCACCGCGCCCTGGCCTTTCTCTTCTTTCACCAGGATGACTGAGAAAGACATTAGAGAATGTACCCAGGTCATAGTTTCAAAATCCTTTTCAATAATTTAAGATCTTAAAGACATGTTATGTTAATTTAATAATGTTTATAAAATCAGAGTCATTTGTACATTAAAATACTAAAACGTTAATTATTAAATATCACCTTAAGTTTATATGCTTTGGTGTCTTATTTTTATGTGATATAGAAAAGCTGAGTATATTTAGATCTGTTAGTAAAAGGAACATTGAGGACACATTTCTTTAAACAATTATAAAATAATTTTTATATACAAATATGGATACAAAACTATTCAAAATTACTTACTAGGGATTTTGCTAAAAATGAGAATTACTAAGAGTTAATGGAATTAATTATAAATATAAGTATATCTGTAATGTGTAAGACAAACAATTCTGCATAATTTGCAAACAAGCAAGATGTGCTTTTGATGAGGAAAGTTATAAAGGCATTAAAATGTGTGTTTGTTTAAAAAAATTTTTCAGTTTTGTCAGATGTGTTTGAGGGCTGGGTAAAATAAGGCTGAGACCTTCTGGGCTACATTCCAAGGGTGGTTAGGCATTCTAAGTCACAGGATGAGACAGGTCTGCACGAGATACAGGTAATAAAAACCTTGCTGATAAAACTGCATATGGTAAAGAAGCTGGTCGAATCCCACCAAAAGCAAGATGGCAATGAGAGTGACCTCTGGTCCTCCTCACTGCTCATATGCTAATTATAATACATTAGCACGCTAAGAGACACGTCCACCAGCACCATGATAGTTTACAAATGCCATGGCAATATCAGTGAGTTACCATATATGGTCTAAAAAGGGGAAGACTCCTTAGCTCCAGGGATTGCCCACCCCTTTCCTGGGAAACTTTCCACCCCCTGTTTAGCATGTAATGAAGAAATAACCACAAAAATGGGCTACCAGTGGCCCATGCTGCTGCTCTGCCTATGGAGTAGCCATTTTTTATTCCTTTACTTTCCTGATAAACTTGCTTTTATTTTACTCTATGGATTTACCTCAAATTCTTTCTTGTGCAAGATGCAAGAACCCTCTTTTAGGGTCTAGATTAAGACCCGTTTCTGGTAACATTTTTCTGGTGAACCACAAAGGGATGATAATGAGGAGACCCCTGACCCAAAGAAAGTAGACTGTACCACTGATTGGCTGACTTTGTAAGTGAGGTGCATTTACCCAGGTAAAGGATGGGATTGGGTTAGAAGCCCAACTTAGGGGAGTTAGAATCTCTCCTAAGACACAGAGTGTTAAAGGCCTCTCTTAAAAAAAGGCAAGGATGCTTGACCAGCCTTGGGTTTGAGGCCCAACTTAGGAAGGTTAATGTCCTTCCTACAATTTAGGGGGTTAGAGGCCACCCTTTCAGTAAAGTCCCTCTTGGCTAAGAATGGGTTTGACACTATGGGATGTTAACTGCTATTTTCTTTAGATTAATCTGCCTTGCACTCTCTGCTGATGGTTGTGGGTGACAGGATTAGGCATGTACAGGATTGTGGAACATGGTGAGCTTTTACCTCCCCAAAAGGGAGAAACTTGAGAGCTGATGGAACTGCTGGAAAAGATCTTTTCAACACTGACGAGTGGCTGCCTGAACTTTTGATTCAGTGTTGCTGCAGTGAATGAGTCTCTCTCTGGCCCCCCTGAGCTTCTTGCCTTCCCCACCCCACCATAGGCAATGCTTTTCTCCCTTCCCTTTTCTTTATCTCTCTGTGCAAACCGATTGAATGAATGGTAAGCATCACTGTTTATCTCCTCTGTAAAGTGTTGATTAATCAGAAGAAGGATTTGTGAGGCTAGTTAAGCTGTAGCCGATCTGTTGTACTTTGTGCTATGATTATGTCTTTCTGTATCTTTCTGTCAGAAAGATGGGTACCTTAGGATGGAACATGAACTTGGGGCCCCGTAAGTCCACTGTTCAAGACACCCCAGCAAACTGGTCAGTTATGTCCTTGGGAACTTGACCTTGTAACCATGCGGCAGTATTTTCTCTTGGTCTCCTCCTTCCAGGGAACAGGAATTCAGGGGTTCATGTCATAGTTAAGTCTAAAAATTATCTTGAGCAGTGAAAAGCCTTTAAAAGCTCAAAATTTGCTACTCTAGACTCCTTCTGGGAAGAGCAACAGAAACCACCTAGTGCTGTAGCTTAGCAGTGAAGGCTTTGCTGTTTTACAATGGTGGGCCCGGGTTTGATTCCCAGCTTAGGGAATGACTCCTTTCTGGTTTGAGTGACCTCTTCCTAGTTTGACATCTGCATGACCTTTATCATTTGTTGATTCTCTTCCCCTCCACCAATGATCTTGAATTTTCCTTTCACTGAGCACAGAATTATTGGCCATTTGGCCTGGCTAAAGTCGGGTGATAAAAGATTTTAAATGGGCTGGGAGTGAGAGGAGAGAAAGACCCTCTTGCATTGTTTTATATTGTTTCATATTCAGTAAAAAGAACAAGGAAGTAAAACCAAAGACAGGCAGCTGGGCGCCAGGCCCGAAACCAGGCCTGGGCCCGGCTGGCCTAAACCCAGTAGTTAAAAATCAACTTATGATTTAGAAGCTGATGTTATTCATAGATTCCTTACATTGTATAGAAGAACATTATGAAACTCCCTGCCCTGTTCTGTTCCTCCCTGACCACCGGTGCATGCAGCCCCTGTCATGTACCCCTTGCTTGCTCAAATCAATCACGACCCTTTCATGTGAAATCTTTAGTGTTGTGAGCCCTTAAAAGGGACAGAAATTGTGCACCCAGGGAGCTCGGATTTTAAGGCAGTAGCTTGCCGATGCTCCAAGCTGAATAAAGCCCTTCCTTCTACAACTTGGTGTCTGAGAGGTTTTGTCTGCGTCTTGTCCTGCTACAAGCGTGGTGGCTCTTTCCTATGCAAGCACTTTGGGAGCACTTTGCCAGCACTTTGGGAGGCCAAGGCAGGCAGATCACCTGAGGTTGGGAGTTCAAGACCAGCCTGACCAACATGGAGAAACCCCATCTCTACTAAAAACACAAAATTAGCTGGGCGTGGTCACATATGCCTGTAATCCCAGCTACTTGGGAGGCTGAGGCAGGAGAATCGCTTGAACCCAGGAGGTGGAGGTTGCAGTGAGCCTAGATCATACCATTGGACTCCAGCCTGGGCAACAAGAGAGAAACTCCACCCCAAAAAAAAAAAAAATTAAAATGATTTTTTTTAAAGAGCACTATGGTTAAAAGCTTAATTAAAAGTGGCTATTTAAGCTCTAACAGCCTGAAAATCCATGGGAAAAACAAAGGAGGCACCACAGACTTGGTTTTTAAGGCTGAGACCTATTCGGCTGGATTCTAAGGAGGTTAGGCATTCTAAGTCACAGCATGAGATAGGAGGTCTGCATGACACAGAGGTCACAAAGACCTTGCTGATAAAATAAGATGTGTTAAAGAAGCTGGCCAAATCCCACCAAAACCAGGATGGTGATGAGAGTAACCCCTGGTCATCCTCACTGCTCATTATATGATAGTTATAATGCATTAGCATGCTAAGAGACACTCACATCAGCACCATGACAGTTTACAAATGCCATGGCAACATCAGGAGGTTACCCTATATGGTCTAAAAACAGGAGGAACCTTCAGCTCCAGGAATTGCCCACTACTTTCCCAGGAAACTCATGAATAATCCACCCTTTGTTTAGCATATAATTAATAAATTATCATAAAATGGGCAACCAGAGCCCAATGCCACTGCTCTGCCTATGGAATAGCCATTCTTTATTCCTTTACTTTCCTAATAAACTTGCTTTCAATTTACTCTATGGATTTGCCTCTCATTCTTTCTTGCATGAGATCCAAGAACCCTCTTTTGGGGTCTGGATCATCTGGTAACAGTTTAAAGTTACCAAAAGATTGTTTCAAATTAAAAGCACAAAAAGGATGCAGATAAAACTAAAATATAAAAAGTTTAAGAAATTTAATTACAAGAAACTATAAAAATATATGGAAATCTAGTGTGGTCAAAAGATGACAGATTTGATAGATTTATTTATAAGTTCTTATTTAAAAATAGCTTTAGTATTGATAAACTAATATAAAAGTAAAATTTGATTTTTGAACAAAATTTTATTGATATGTATTATTAATAAAAGAAAGCAAATATTTTTGTTCACCTTTTGAGTAAACAAAAAAGAGAGTAGAGAAAAGACAGACTTTATTTCACGCTGTTTTTCTCAAGTCTGTTTATTGGAAAACTGGGTCTCCTCTATCAAAGAGTAAAGTGTTTTGTTTTTTGAAAACATTTTTTGAGACAGGATCTTGCTCTGTCACCCAGGCTGGAGTGCAGTGACACAATCATGTCTCACTGCAGCCTTGACCTCCCAGGCTCAAACAATTATCTCGTCTCAGCCTCCTCTGTAACTGGGACCACAGACACACACTGCCGTGCCCAGCTAATTTATATATATATAAAAAATACACACACATACACATATATATACATATCCATATATATATATATTTATATACATAGTAATATTTATATATTTATATATATTATGTTCATATATATTATATAATATTATATATTTTTTATATATAGTAAAAAATATATATATTTTACTGATGGGGTTTTGTCAGGCTGGTCTTGAACTCCTGGGCTCAAACCAGGACAGCCAGATTTCCTTATTCAGCCTCCCAAAATGCTGGGATTACAGTCATAAGTTACCATGCTCAGCCCTAAATTCTTTTAATTATTCCTTCGGCTACATGAATGACTGTTATTTTGTGATGACCTTTGATCCTATGTTAGTCAAATGTTTTAAACCTTTGACATATTTGACAGGCTTCCCAACATCAAATTTGAGCTCCAAAATTGTCTTTTCTTTTACTCAACTTTGGGATGTTACAGAGGGACCCCACAGCATCCAAAAAAGAGGTAAATGGGATTATAGAATATGTTAAACTACATGGAAATTATTGTCAAATGAATAATTATGTTTAACTTTCTTCAAGTTTTATATATATATATATACACATATATATGTGTATATACGTATATACACATATATATGTATATGTGTATACATACTTATATATATTTGTTTGTTTGTTTTTGTTTTGAGATGGAGTCTTGCTCTATTGCCCAGGCTGGAGTGCAGTGGCCCGATCTCAGCTCACTGCAACCTCCACCTCCTCAGTTCAAACGATTCTTCTGCCTCAGCCTCCTGAGTAGCTGGGACTGAAGGTGGGTGCCACCACACCTGGCTAATTTTTGTATTTTTAATAAAGATGGGGTTTCACCATGTTGGCCATGCTTGTGTCAAACCCCTGACTTCGTGATCCACCGCCTCAGCCTCCCAAAGTGCTGGGATTGCAGGAGTGAGCCATCATGCCAGGCCTCAAGTTATCTTTTAATAAATATGTTATTAATGTTTGTTCCAAAATTATGTGGAATTTCTAAAGTTCTAATATATCTGAATGCACGCTATCAGTTACAATTATGGTTATTTTGATAAATTACTGTAGGCCACAGATATAACCAAATTTCCCTGACAGCTGTATTTTTTTTGTTTATTTGTTTGTTTTGAGTCTCTCTGTGTCTCCCAGGCTGGAATACAGTGGTGCGATCTCGGCTCACTGCAGCCTCTGCCTCCTGAGCTCAAGTGATTCTCCTGCCTCACCCTCCCAAGTAGCTGGGACCACAGGCGCCTATCACCATGCCCAGCTAATTTTTGTACTTTTAGTAGAGACGGGTTTCACCATGTTGGCCAGGCTGCTTTTGAACTCCTGACCTCAAATGATCCACCCACCTCAGCCTCCCAAAGTGCTGGGATTACAGGCATAAGCCACTGTGCCCAGCCACCAACTGTATATTTAAGTATGACCATTTTAAGTCATATCTATAGTTACTGACTTAATTCTGATGCAGTTTCTAAAAACTTCACAAGCACACAAAATATTAGAGTGTTATGTCTTTAAGGAGGTCATGAAAAGAGTGGTAAGAACCCAGACATGTTGCATACAGGTTTTAGATAACTTTAGGATTGTATCATTTGGACTGGGTAACAACCCTCAGAACTCTAATGAAGGGAATGACTTATAAAACTCCTAATCAAAGCGAGACAAAAATTAATTGAATACCAAGAAAATGTTTTGCCAGATTTTCATACTAAACTAGCCAGTGCTGAGATTGTTTAGATATGCAATTTGAATGAACTCTGTGGTTCAAGTCAAATTCCCTATGATAAGCCATCAGTTATTAGTGCTATGCATCTAAATTGGGGAAACAAACCTGGTATTTAAAAGGACATGAATCCACTGTTAAACATGAACTTGTGGAGAAGCTAGACAGCTACCTGGTTTTTCCTGAGTCTTCAAGGCTTTTATTATTAAAAGCTCTGCATTTCATGACTCATGGAAGAGAAAAAATAATCCAAATTAAATAAATTAAATGTGTGTGTGTGTGTCATGTATGTATGGTGATTGTTTTAAATTGCTAACATAGTTTATAACCATTGTTTGGTTTATCAAATCTATAATTCTAGGAAGACAATTAAAACTTCATGTATATTTTTGAAACCTGATGGGTCATTTAAACATTTGTACACAGGTTTTATTCAATTGTCTTTTTCAATGCATGTTTTCTGGTTGTATAAAAACTTTCCCATGCAAGAAGGCTGATGTTACAACAGTAACCAAAATGTTATTAGAAAATATGTTTTTTCATTGGACATTTCTGATAAAACCTTCAATGATAGAAGTACTTATTTCACTGGAAAAGTTGTAAAACTGTAAAATGAATTATTACAGATGCTACAGCATTAAGCAAGGATAACTGAATTGACTGGATTACCTTGGTCGAATGTATTGCAGATTGATGACAATCTGATCCACTTAGTGTGGACAACATCAGTTGACCCTTAAGAAATACTCATTGGAAGGTCCATTCACTTAATAATAGAACTGCATGTATTTTCTGTTACTAAATTCTGATGTGGTTTAATGCAGCAAGGCCTTAATGCATTATGCCAAGGCATATTTTTTCCAGGTAAAGAAAGCTTTTAATGGTCCACCAACTGAAGGACAATAATCCCATTATAATCTATAACCAAGATACTGAATATCTCCTTTTTATCCACACTGCAGCAGAACTTTGGGACCTTGAACCCCTGGGTTTATAATCTTACATTTCAGAAGGTCCTCTCCAGATTCTTGGAATTTTATTTAACTTAATCAATTAATTAATTTATTTTTGAGACAGAGTCTCGCTTTGTCACCAGGCTGGAGTGCAATGGCGTGATCTCCCTGGTTCAAGTGATTCTCCTGCCTCAGCCTCCTGAGTAGCTGGGATTACAGGCACGCACCACCACGCCCAGCTAATTTTTGTATTTTTAGTAGAAAAGGGTTTCACAATGTTGGCCAGGATGGTCTCGATCTCCTGACCTCATGATCCGCCCATCTCGGCTTCCCAAAGTGCTGGGATTACAGGCATGAGCCACTAAGCCCTGCCAGAATTTTATATACATCAGAGACCTTTAGGTAAAGCTAACCAGATAAATTTGTCCTCAGAAGCAGATGACATTCTTAACACAGCATTTTCTCAAGATTATGAATCAAAACTTCTCTGCTGTCATGAGACTCTTAGCTCTGTTTTTTCCTGCTTATGGCCCTACAAACAATAGAAATAAAAAAGCAGTCTTTTGTCCCCTAATGGAGTATACTATCTATGCAGAGGATTTTGCAGCCAACTTTATACATGGACAAACTTATGCCCCGAGAGATGAAAGATGAAGGGCCAATGTGGGTGAGAAATATTAATGGGACATTTTTTTCCTTATAATATCAGAAAAGGAACATTGGCCCACTGCTCTTAACCTACTTACTTCATAGGTTAAATAGAAATTTTTCAGTATAAAGGGCATTGCCAGAAGGCCTTCACTCTTCTGGATGGGTATCAATTGTTAGATTTCTTTTTTCATGGTTTAGAGTAAATAACGCAATGATTAGTAATTTAACCCCCATAATAGGCTCTGTAGCAGATTCTACTGTAAAGGCTACACAACAGACTTTAAATTCTGTTGTGAACATTGTGCTAAGTATAGAATTACTCTAGATTACTTACTGGATGAACAGAGAAGTATCTGTGCAGTTACTGATACTTGTAGTTGCACATAAAGGAATACTTTGGATATTACAGAGATTCGGTTGTCTGGAATTAATAAACAAACTACTTGATCAAAATCAGTAGTAAACCCTTTATTTAGCTCATTCTTTGATCTATTTAATTTTAGTTGGTTCATTTCATGTGATCCCTGGCCAAAATGCATACTCCAAACTCTTGGTATTTTTCACTTGGTAGTCTCCCTGGTGCACTGTATTCTCTCAAAAGCTATAAATGTTTGCATGCAGCCATCTCTCGAATGTCAAATAGTTCCTTTTTAACTGGAATCACAAATTCAAAGAAATATGTAACCATGAGGACACAGTAACCTGTGAATGATGTGATGAGACTGGAAACCCAAAACCATGGTAACTGAGAGTGGCGCTAAGGCCCTGAGTTTTGGCCACACTCTCACTGAAGTAAGAACCTGAATTAAAAAAAGGTGGGTTTTGGCCGGGCGCGGTGGCTCACATCTGTAATCCCAGCACTTTGGGAGGCCGTGGCAGGCGGATCACGAGGTCAGGAGATCAAGACCACGGTAAAACCCTGTCTCTACTAAAAATATAAAAAAATTGCGAGACTCTGTCTCAAAAAAAAAAAAGAAAAAAAAAAAGAAAAAAATTAGCCGGGCACGATGGCGGGTGCCTGTAGTCCCAGCCACACGGGAGGCTGAGGCAGGAGAATCACTTGAACCCGGGAGGCGGAGCTTGCAGTGAGCCGAGATCGTGCCAATGCACTCCAGCCTGGGCGACAGAGAGAGACTCCGTCTCAAAAATAAAATAAAATAAAATTTAAAAAAAGGTGTTTTTTTTTATTTGTGTTTTTTTTTGAGAAGGAATCTTGCTCTGTCACCCAGGTGCGATCTTAGCTCACCACAACCTCTGACTCCCTGGTTCAAGCAATTCTCCTGCCTCAGCCTCCTGAGTAGCTGGGATTACAGGCATGTGCCACCACGCCCAGCTAATTTTTGTATTTTTAGTGAGGAAGGGATTTCACCACGTTGGCCAGGATAGTCTCGATCTCCTGACCTCGTGATCTGCCCACCACAGCCTCCCAAAGTGCTGGGATTACAGGTGTGAGCCACAGCACCCAGCCAAAATGGGGTTTTTTTTAACAGACTTGGTGGACACCATTGTTTTGAACTAAGCTCATGCACTGAGCCCCAACATACCAAGCCAAGCTGAAATGGAGTCACTCATGCTAAATGCAACATAATTGAACTGAAACTTAAAAAAAGGATTAATTTTAAAACATACCAGGTTTTGTTTTTCTTCTGTAAACAGAAGGTTTCAACACAAGGAGTTCCCCTCTACTCCAACTCTTAAAAAATAATAACCCAAAGTCATTGTTTCCACTTTACAAAACCCATAGTTCTGCTATTTCACAGTAGGATTTGAGACCAAAGAAGTGCATTTATCACTGGGGCAGGGTAATACTAATATCTAAAATTTTGCTCTATCTTTCAAATTTGAGAGAATGACCAAAAGGGAGGAATTGTTAAATTGAGTTTAGCCTAAATCTGCCTTCCTACATGTTTAATTTTGGTCAAAATTTTCTCTGTACATGGTAAACTAAAACCTAATTGAATGTGTAAACAGACTGTAACCCACTCTTGGGTCAGTCACTGTTTTGGCCAATCAAAGGGGGTCAACTACTCAAACCATGTTCAAAGAAGGCAAATCCCAGGCTGTAATAATCTGGTTGTTTCTGTACTTCACTTCTGTTTTCTGTATGTCACTGTGTCTTTCTGACCATTAATCTTCTTCCATTATGTGACTGTGCTTGAGTCTCTCTGAGCCTACTCTGTATCTGGAGGCTGCCAAATTTACAAAGTATTCTTTCCTCAGTTACACTCTACTAAATTTAATTTGTCTAAGGTTTTTTTCTTTTAACAGTTTTCAAATTTCTCCTATGATGAAAAATAAGTAAGAGGTTGTTGGGCTTTGATTTCCTTAACTTCTCCCTCAGTCATTTCCCCAGACTATTTCATGTCCTTCTAAAATACTTCTGCAGTTTTTTGAGGGGATTATTCCCAGTGGCAAACAGTACTACTTGGCATGAATATAAAAGGAATCTGACTTCTATTAGAGAAGTGTCACACTTCAGTATTTCCAAGGTCGAGGAAAGCTAGTTGAGTGGTGCAGTCTGTGGAGGCACATGGGCTTTGGAGTCAGGTAGAGTTTATCCAGAGTCCCAGTCCAGCCACTTAGTAGCTATGGGCCTTCGGACAAGTTTTTTGATGTAAAAGAATTCCATAAACCTAATATGCAAGGAAAGGCAGGGTGATACTGACAGCAAAAATGGCAGCAATTCTTCATCCCTTCTGTATTTATGCCCATAGCAAGGTGCTTTTACAGCTATTAGCATCAAGTGACAGGATCTGTTTTCCAAACTTTGGATCTGGCTGGACTTATCTGCTTAGGGCAATAGAAACCTGTGAACATGACAGTGTGCTAGTTTTGAGCCTAGGCTCAAACGGTCTTGAATCCTTCTGTTTTTGCTTTGGAATGCTGCCATCTCCATGAGAGCAAGCCCCTGTTATCCAGCTGAAGGCTGAGATATTATGGGGAGGAGAAGCGAGATGCCCCTGTTGACAGTCAGCTTACCCCTGGAAGCAAGCTGCCTACTCAACCAGCAGCTTACCATACATGCCTGATGGAGTTCAGCTCAGACCAGAAGAATGGCTCAGTGAGCCAAGCCTAAATGGCTGAGCATGTTAATCATGAGCTACTAAGTTTTTTGTGGTTTTTATGCATCAATAACTAACTAATCCATGCACCCAGTGTAGATAGCCTGGTAGGATTCAAAAACAGATTGATTACTATTACTTGAAAACAGTGAGCATCTCATAGGTATCGATTTTCTTGTTCCTTATTTAAAGTTGGATATCTTGTAAGATAATGTTGAGTAATGCAAAAATGCATGTAGACATGTACGCATGTGATTGGTACTTATACTTACATGATCCCCACACTACAGGAGAAAAGAGAAAACCACAGCCTGATTATTAGGGCCATGGCCAAATAGCAAATTACATTTGCCATTAATTCATTTTCTCCATATCTAAACATTGGAGGTCAAGTCTGTGAGTCAGATCTAAAAACATGGGGTTCCCCTCTCCTGTGGCCCTATCATCCTTTGTTTACTGTCTGATTTCTGGAAAGAAGGCAGGCAGGCAGGCAGCAGGTTGGCAGCAATGGTCTACCTGTGAACATTTTATTTTTTCCACCCTCTTCTCTCTGTATGGGCACTGTCTCCTATACCCTTGGATCTAAGGAGAGAAGTTGGTGAGGAGAGGCTGTTTTTTCACCTCTGACAGAAAAGGGATGTTTTACTGGCCCTTCGCCCCACTGAAATCAGAGCTGCACTCCTATGTGGCAGCTGCTTGCCATTTGTGGGTACTTAGTGCCTGGAAACTCACTGGTCTAAACTGAGAGTGCTAGAAAGGTAAAATATGGAGTGAGTTTCAAATATTTTGTACCATATATATATGTATTCTTCATACTTATTGATTACATATTAAAATGATAATATTTTGAATATATTGGGTTAAATAAATTGTTACAGTCAGTTTTACCTATTTCTTTCTACTTTTTAAAAATATGGCTACTAGAAAATTTAAAATTCACACATGGCTCACATTTTATTCCAGAGGAATACCTCCTCCTTGTAATCTCAGGCTGCTTGCTCAAAAGACTAGGGCCAGGAAGATCATGAAATCCAAAATTCTAAAATAATTCTCATTATATTCTTTCCACTTGTGAATAACATAAAACATATTATTTATAAATGGATATGACCTTATACACAAGGTTAAATGCAAATACCCTGTGGGGTAGGCCCTGCTCAGAGCAGGGATAAAGGACTGCCAGGAAAGGCTGCAGCCTAGGTTGTCACTCCGTCCTCATTGAGTCCAGTGTTTGGTCACATCTTCTGTCACTCACGGACTGGGGACGGGGCCTGAAGCTTTATCCAATAAGGGGCACGGGGCCGAAAACCGGGCAATCAGGCTGCAGCTGGAGAGGACAAGGGCGGCTTCCGGGTGTTGGTGGGGCATTTGTCTCCTGCCGCAGCTGGGGCTGCAGATCTAGTCTTCAGTTCACAGAGAACTGTCCCCCAACTGCTCCTCCGTACTCTGCTCCTACAGGCCCAGCTGCTGTGGCTGTGCGACCTGCAGGGACTGGCAGACCCGTAGCTAAGACGCCAGGATTTCCCGGAAGCAGAGAAACGGTGAATGCCGGCTCGACATCCCAAGAGATGGGGGGCAGGCTAGGCTCCGCTGCCGAAGCGGCGGTAGCGTGACTCGGCCTCCCTGCAGTCGTCTTCTAGGTTTGTGGACCCGAGTCCCTCCTGGCCCAGCTTGGCCACAAATGGCGGCTGGACTGGAAGCTGGGACCCCGGGCTCCAGTCCCCTGCCTGTGTGGCGACACCGGCTCCCCAGTCTGGAGCCTTTCCTGTGCCACTCGGGTCCCACAGCCACGCGTCTTCCCCAGCGTGTGCGGGGATGATTGGAGCGTCATCACGGGAGAATCTCGACTCGATGAGCGGGATTTGTGGATGCAAAGAGGTGTATTTGTGGGGTCCCCGGTCCCTCTTTTCTCCTGTTAAAAATGTAACGGGGAGGGTGGGGGCCGGGCGCGGTAGCTCATGCCTGTAATCCCAGCACTTTGGGAGGCCCAGGCGGGCGGATCTCGAGGTCAGGAGCTCGAGACCATCCTGGCTAACATGGTGAAACCCCGTCTCTACTGAAAATACAAACAAACAAACAAACAAAAAACGAGCGTGGTGGCAGGCGCCTGCAGCCTGAGCTACTCGGGGTGGGGGGGGGGGGGGTGTGGGCTGAGGCAGGAGAATAACGTGAACCCGGGAGGCGGAGCTTGCAGTGAGCCTAGATCGCGCCACTGCACTCCAGCCTGGAGGACAGAGCGAGACTCCGTCTCACAAAAAAAAAAAAAAAAAAAAAAAGTGAGGGGGTCACTGCAAAAATATTTAAAAATTTCGGCAAAGAGCGATTCAAGAATCGTAGAGCACCCAACTATTGTTTGTAGTTGTCCATTGTGAGGGGCTTGAAGGAAATGCGGTTTTTTTTTTTTTTGGAGACAGAGTCTCGCTCTGTCGCCCAGGCTGGAGTGCAATGGCGCAATCTCGGCTCACTGCAACCTCCGCTTCCCGGGTTCATGTGATTCTCCTGCCTCAGCCTCCCGAGTAGCTGGGACTACAGGCGCCCGCCACCATGCCCGGCTAATTTTTTTGTGTTTTTAATGGAGGGTTTCACCAGGTTAGCCAGGCTGGTCTCGAACTCCTGACCTCAGGTGACCCACCCGCCTCGGCCTCCCAAAGTGCTGGGATTGCAGGAGTGAGCCACTGCGCCCGCCCGAAGGAAACGCTTTTACCAGAGGCAGTGAGGAAGCAAATCGAATTCAATAATTGGTTGGATACAGTAATGTAGTCGCCTTATTTGTACGATGCAGGTGGGAAAGTTTTGGTTATGTAATCAGAGGTTTATTGGAGGTTTGTGGTTGCTTAAGCCTGAATTTTGTTTACCGCAAGGCAGAAATTTACTAGAAGTGCCTTTGAGTTAAATTTTTTTAAACTTAGGAACTCAGGGCACCAGAGCCACCTTGGTCTAATTGCCTGCTATCTAATTATCTTCACACTCCACTGGGGACTAGTTTTCCCCTGCATTTTCCAAATGTGACTCAAGCAGGGTCTCAAGTCTACCTCCCCGTCACCGTTCCTCCAGCCTAACCCTCTCTTGTAGTAAAATACTAACTTCCCAGTTCTTTCTGACATTCTCAAATGCTAACTTCCCCTCCATGGTTCACAACATTACCGTTATTTCTACTTTACTGTACATTTCAGACACAGTATTTTAATTAATCATTTTTTCACAAAGCATTGGATAACACTTTTAGAAAGATTTGTTTTCTGTTCATAACCATTTCACGTGAGAAAAAAGCACAGTTGTCTTCTGATACTTAATTGTAAAAAACCTTTGTGCCTCTTATGTTCTCTACTCATAGGTGGGAATTGAACAATGAGAACACTTGGACACAGGAAGGGGAACATCACACACCCGGGCCTGTCCTGAGTTGGGGGGAGGGGAGAGGAATAGCATTAGTAGATATACCTAATGTAAATGACGAGTTAATGGGTGCAGCACACCAACATGGCACATGTATACATATGTAACAAACCTGCACGTTGTGCACATGTACCCTAGAACTTAAAGTATACAAAAAAAAAATACAAAAAAACCCTTTGTGCCTCCTTTTATCTTCCCTAGGCACAGATATCTTATCAGAATGTCTTTTTTTTTTTTTTTTTTTTTTTTTTTTTTTTTTGCGACAGAGTCTCACTCTGTCGCCCAGGCTGGAGTGCAGTGGTGTGATCTTGGCCCAATGCATCCTCACCTCCCAGGTTCAAATGATTTTCTTGCCTCAGCCTCCGGAGCAGCTGGGATTACAGGCCTGTGCTACCATGCCCGGCTAATTTTTGTATTTTTAGTAGAGACCAGGTTTCACCATATTGGTCAGGCTGTTCTCGAACTCCTTACCTTAAGTGATCCACCCACCTCAGCCTCCCAAAGTGCTGGGATTATAGGCGTGAGCCACCATGCCTGGCCCAGAATGTCTTTGAGTTGAGGTTGCCTTTGGAAGCTTTACAAGGTGATGTGTCCTCAGATATGATCCAGTTTTATCCTGGTCCTGGGTTTCATACTGTCTAGGGATAACCCAAAATACTCACCGTGGCCATGTCTGCTAGAGTGTCCAGTGAATATCAGCTTCTGAGTCATTTTCCTTCCAGAAGACAACCTGAGTTAAAGAGTGTAGCCTCTCAAGGGAGCAGGTGGATGCCCTGGGTCAGAGAGACATCTCCTGGTGTACCCTTCCTCTAAAAAGCTAACCTCTTGAGACATTAAGTTTGCCTTCATCCAACCCAGCTTCCATTTCTTGGAGACATATCTCTGGTCAGCTAATCAGATGCTGGTACTGAGGTTAAAAGAGAGAAATAATTTTTGCCCTTGATTCTTTCAGATTTGTGAAGGAAAGAAAATAGTCCAAAAAACAAAAACTACCCAACCCAGTGAGATGGTGCAAGAACCTGCAAAGTAAAATGCACTTGAGGCCCTCACTGGGGCATAGCATAGTTTCTCCTGGAGCATGGTCATTGAGCACTTAAGTGATCAGGATGAGGGTGGGAGGATCTCTTATTTGTTGGATGGCCTGACTTGACACATGAATCAAACACATCTGTATTCCAATGAGCATTTGAATTTCTAGGTTTTTCACCTCGAAGATATTTGTTCACGTATTAGTTTTTTAACTGTAAATTACATTTTATCAGTAGAGCTTGAAAGGTTAAGAAAATATACAAAGGACATGAAAAAGGTAGGTTTCAGGAAAAAATTAAATATTTATTCATACATTCCATTTGTTAAAAATTCTTATTTGCCTTTTTGTTCCCCAGAGTGAGTGTAGAAAGTTGTCAAGTGTTTTTTTTTTTTTTTTTAAGAGGGGGAAGATTCAAACAAAATCCCAGGGCTTAGCTTTGGGAGTGCTACTGGGAAAAAGAATAGGAAAAAATGTTTATTCCATTATGGCTATAGATAATGAATATATTTCTACAAGAAAATATGATAGGTCAGTTGGTGAAAAGTGTAGATTCATCAAAACAGTTCCGATTTTTGTAGGGTGAATTGTGACAGTGGCTATCTCTGCTCTATATCCTGTTATCTTGATTTTTGAGTTTAAATGCTAAATTTTATGAGATGGGACTTGCCACCTCCTAGCAGTGTTCCCAAGTGACTAATTGTTTACTAAATGATTTGTTATAAAATAATTTAATGACATGTTTATTGTCTGAAAGGGATAGTTTTGCTTTTTTTGTTAAGTCATGGAATGTAAGTAAGCACTTTAAAATTTTCTTCTTTTTTTTTTTTCTTTTTTTTTTTTGAGACGGAGTCTTGCTCTGTCTTCCAGGCTGGAGTGCAGTGGCATGATCTAGGCTCACTGCAACCTCCGCCTCCTGGGCTCAAGCAGTTCTCCTGCCTCAGCCTCCTGAGTAGCTGGGATTACAGGTGTGCACCACCATGTCTGGTTAATTTTTGTATTTTTATTAGAGACGGGGTTTCACCATGTTGGTCAGGCTGGTCTGGAACTCCTGACCTTGTGATCCACCTGCCTTGGCCACCCAAAGTGCTGGGATTACAGGCATGAGCCACCATGCCCGGCCTAAAATTTTCTTCCCTTATATAAACTCTGTGTTTGAGCAATTTTGCTGAATTTTTCAAACACTTAGTATTAAAAAGCCAAGTGAATAACTGACTGGGAACTGAAGCCTGAGCCCAGTGACTCCAAGCTAAGGCCAATATTGAGACTGCAAAAAAAGGTTATTGAAGGTCCAGTTATTTCTTCCTGAGGAGCCTTTCCTGCAGGTGTCCCAGCCTGCTCACCCCAGCCATGGAAGAAGCCTTTCTACTGAGAGAAGCTACAGAGCCCAGGCGAGCTGGGGATCCATAGGCAGATGCAGCTGGGGTTGGGATGGAAGGGCATTGGGAGGGTCTTTCTGAGGATGAAATTTTTATTGTCCTGGGGTTGTTTCTAGACTCTGTCAAATAAAAAAAGTCAGATTTAAGTAAAAAGTTTTGAATTTCCAAAGGAGTATTACAAGAGGGGGTAGTACAGACTATAAGATCTTTGAGGACCTCAAAGGTTAGGCATACAAGGGCTTTCTTTCCTAGGGAGAAGCAAACAAGATTAGAAAGGAGGTGGGAGGGGAGGGCAGGATGAAGGGTGGCAAAATCAGACTCTAGATCAGAGAATATTTTACCCTGAAGTCAGTATCTTTTTAGCAGGGACATAACATGAGGTTGTATGTTTGCTCAGACTGAGATTGGGTCAAAGTTCAGGAGTCTGGGGAAGGAGAGAAACTTAAGCAAAGTTGGATTAAAAAGTATGTTGTTATGATCACTAAAGACAATTGTTCAGCTGATTCTTTATGGGAAAATGATGAAAATTTGTAGAGTCTGTGTCTGGCTATGTGATAGGTGAAAAAAGCAAGCATCATCTAAGTCACAATGGGAAAGTTGTTTATTTTCATTAAGCTGCTCCTGGAGAACACAATAGATGAGAAATTTTTATTAATCACAGTTATTTACCAAAATTGTCTGTGTGCCCCCATCTTTTCACACCACTTTCCTTTTTTCTATACACCTCTTCCATTTGACTGTTCCTGCATTGTATCTTATAGATCAAACTGGTAAACACAAGTATAGTGTTTTGCCGAGTTCTGTGAGTAGTTTAATCACATTATTCAACTCCAGGAGGGGTTCAATAATTTGAACCATTTAAAGTAGCTGCTCTAGACAGTCACTCAGAAGTACAGATGAGCACCTGGGACTTGTGACGGGCATCTGCAGTAAGGACAGTATTGTGGGACTAAACTCTGGACTTGTGGGATCTGTACTGATTTTGAGTAGTGTGAGATAAAATGTTAAACAACTGGTTGATATTGGAGAATTGCTTGATATTCAGGAAATTCTACAAATTAGGTGTCAGAAGAAAGACGTCACAGGGCCTGAGCCATGTGATGTCAGAAGAAAGACATCACAGGGGCTAGGGATCGGACCCTGTGTGTTCTCCTGCACATGAGCCGTCACACTGCACATTCTCCTGTGATTCCAGTTCTCCCAGGGTGAGAGGGGAATGGAAACTTAGAGAAAAGGAGTTCTCAGAATAAACCTTCTTCCCCTACAGCTGCCATCACTTGGTTTTTACCTACTTATGAACATACCCACTAGTGGGTATTAATGTGGCCATGCGCCTCCCAGGACTAGGCACCAACCTCAGGAATTCCATCACAGTGCCTTTGCTGCTAGAGTTTCTTGCCAGAAACCTACACAAGCACCTATAGGACTCCTAGCTTAATTTCTGCCCTCAGACACTGAATCTGCAGCAGCAACCCATTCTCTCCATCAACCTAGGATTCTGGACTACCTGTTCATAATCTCACCTGCCTGCATGAACACAAAAAATTCATAGTACAGTCCCTCCTGGGCCACATCTTTAATTCAAACCAGTCCTTCCAGCTATCTTTTATTCTTCCCCGACTCATAAATTTTTGGAAGCTCCTTTCTCTCGTCTACTTTTTTTTTTTTCTAGAGGGAATTTCACTCTTGTTGCCCAGGCTGGAGTGCAATGGTGCAATCTCAGCTCACCGCAACCTCCGCCTCCCAGGTTCAAGTGATTCTCCTGCCTCAGTAATGTGTAATGAGGCTAATTTTGTATTTTTAGTAGAGACGGGGTTTCTCCATGTTGGTCAGGCTGGTCTCCAACTCCCCATGTCAGGCGATGCACCCGACTCAGCCTCCCAAAGTGCTGGGATTACAGGTGTAAGCCGCTACTCCCGGCCTCTCTCTTCTACTTTTTGCCCCACAGTCTTTCTTTCATGTGCACACAGTGTGTTCAGAACCACCCCTTAGGTGCCTAAATCCAGTGCATACTAAAATTCAGATGTCCAAAAGTTCAAAACCATGCCTATAGTTCTGGCTGTTGTACAAGAAAATACAATTTAGGAATAAGAGGCTTAATTATTTTACATAGAAATAAATGCTTTTTCTGTCTCATTCCCTACCAGATTGTCTTTGTCTAGGACCTGAGAACCATTATTTTGCTTTTGCTTTTGATTTGGCAAAGGTTTTCTTTTTCTTTTTTATTCTTTCTTTTTATTTTCTGTCTTTTCCTTTTAATTATATTTGTCAAACTCTGTCCACAATTACCAGACATCGTATATACGTATAAGGTGCCCACCAATCTTCACTTTAGAGAAGGCTTTCCCTCTCAGGCTTCCAGTCAACCCAGTCAGTTTTGCTTCAAAGTGCACACTGCCCCCAGAGTATGCAGGCAGAATTGTGTCTCTGCCTATTTCACATCTATAGTCCTCTACAACCACTTGTAGAGAGGTCAAGCCTTTCTACAAGTGGTTGACAAAATTCACAGGACAGTAATCAGCCATTTCACCTCTTTCAGTGACCATAGTGTCTTCAGTCCTGAAACTGAGTTGGAGACTGTTAGGCCCAGAAGAACAGTTAGGGTGACGTGTGCATTGAGTAAATGTGAGTATCTCAACGTTCCTCTTTCTCCTCCTCCCAAAGTTCCCATAAATGTGCAGTTAACACCTGCCATTTCTCCACCCATCCAGGACCTAAATCTACAGTACCAAATTCTGAATCTTGGTCTTGAGATTAGAGGAAAAACAATAACTTTGATCTGAGGAGTGCAAGTCCTTTTAGTTTTATCAGGCCCGGAGAGACATAGAAATGAGAACATAATTATGTTCTTCTGCCTCCTTTGAGCTACGTTTTTACCTCTTGAAACTGTTTGCTATTGCTACAAGTAGATATAAATTAACCTAATAATGCCACACTAGATGTTATAAGCAATACCTTATAGCTTAAATTATATAGCCAATTAGTCATCAATGTTATTTCTGTAGAACAAGAAGAATTTCTGACAAACAACTTTGTTTCAGTCCACTCCCCGTCCCTCTCTTTTGCCTTTGTAAATGCACTTGTAACTGCTGCTAATTAAAGTGTACATTCAAGGCAACTTGAATCTATGCTCCCAGGTTTCAATCCTCAGGCTTGGCCCAAATAAACTCTCTACTTAAATGAGTGTTGCCTTAGCCTTTTCTTTTTAGGCTGACATATCATGTGCTAGAGCAGACTTTATGATGGAAATTTTTTTTTTTTAACTCTCCTTGCTGTAACACCAAAGAATGAAGAGTCAGGTTGATCTTACCTGTAATCTGCATGTAAGAGCTGAGCTCTGCCTGGGATTCACAGGAGAGAGCCAGATTTTGGTTTGAGAATGTACAGAAAACCCATAGGAGACATTTTCTGATCTGTGAGATGTCAGCATAGAAATCTTAAAGCCCTTCTTTCAGAGTGTATCCCTTTGAGCTTTCCAGATCTTTTCCAGTGACCTGCTATGGTTAAGTGAGAGGCTGCTGGTGTAAATAGAATCTGGTTGCACAATCTGTAAGTGTAAACATGCATGTCAGCAAGGAGAGATCAAAGCCACAAAATACCCAGAGCAATGACATAAGTTTACCTATTTGTAAAATGTGATACTGGAATAGAGTATTCTTGTCCTTTCTCTTACCTAAGAGCTAGCTAAACAGAACAGGTGATATCACATGTAGATCCAGGTTCTGGAGCTCTAACAGGGCAGTTCCATTTTCTATTTAGAATCAGCTTGAGTCTTTCCTGCCTGGATCAACATAGGGTCATCAGTCCATGGTCACTAGGAATCCTCTCACAGTCACCCGGGAATCTTTAAGACATTTCAGGATGTCCTGGGCAGACTTGGGTCAGGCTGGCAGGAGTGTCTAATTCTGCTTCCATGTTAGAGGAAGGGAAATGAGTCATTCAGTGTCTGTTCCTTCTTTTGTAGAAAGATTCTCCTTGGTTGGTACCCAGATGAGAGTTTCTCCAGTTTCCTTGGCAAAAAATTCAGGAGTTCTGGAGACTCAGACTGATAAACAAATTGCCTCCATTTCATATGGTCTTTAGAAAAATAGATGAAGCAGTCATGGTCCCTGTCATTCAAAAACTTTCAGTGTAGAGCAACTGGATAAATGGTTTAATTAAGCATCATATAGTCAGTAGAATAAAGTGGGGTGTTAAGGGGACTTGGGCGATGGCTCTTATGTTGTTGTGACTTCTGATGTCACCACCTGAAGAGCTATTCTCAAACAGGAGAGCTATTTGTATTTCTATTGCTTTTACCTTGCTAAGAATACGTATTTTCTAATAAAATTATCTTAGAAAGCCCTAAAAATTTTGGTTAAATTGTTTGTTATTGTATGTTATAAAATAGAGTAGTGGCTAAATGGATTAAAATTATACAAACTCTTAAGTTTCTGTTGGACAGGCTTAGGAAAGACAGAACAAGAAGTACTCCAGCAGCATAGAGATCATAATTCAACATAGGACCGTTTCTCCACCCCAGCTCTGTCCAGATTCACCCTTTTCTGAGCCTCATTCAGGTCTGGTCCCACCCTGGAGTCTGTCCTCACAGAACTCATTAGAGGAGACCAGAGATTTGGGAGGTGGCTCCTGCTGCCTTTCCAGAACTTACGCTCACAGTATTCAACCCAAAAGCAGATAAATTAGAGCAATAAACTATATATTTTGAGGTCTTAACTTCTTTCTTTTTAATTAAAACCAGTGCTTGTAGAGACATTCCATTCCAGTAGTTACTCCACTAGTCGCAAGAAAGTAAATAGAAACACAATAAAAAGTCCCTCTGAACTACACTTAACCCTTTCCTTTCTGTATCCCTCCCATCTGTCTATATTTATCTCTTATGCTGTACATTTTTAAAAAAATCAGTGAGAGGCCGGGCTCTGTGGCTCATGCCTCTAATCCTAGTACTTTGGGAGGCCGAGGTGGGCAGATCACTTGAGGTCGGGAGTTCGAGACCAGCCTGACCAACATGGAGAAACCCCGTCTCTACTAAAAATACAAACTTAGCTCAGTGTCATGGTGCATGCCTGTAATCCCAACTACTCGGGAGGCTGAGGCAGGAGAATCGCTTGAACCCGGGAGGTGGAGGTTGTGGTGAGCTGAGATCGTGCCATTGCACTTCCAGCCTGGGCAACAAGAGCGAAACTCCATTTCAGAAAAGATAAACAGGAGAAGAAAACAATGCTGGCCCCTTCATCTAAATTCTGAGAATTATTGAACACTTAGTACCCAACCCTCAAGTTGTTACGAACATTAAATCACATAATGTGATGTTCCCAGCAGAGTGCTCTGTAACAGACTCCTGAGCACATAGTACCTGCTTAATAAGCATTGCATAAGTATATGTGTACATGTTGTTTTTCAATGCAGACTTACGCAGACATTGCTGCCTTCTCCTGTCTCTGTAAACTTTAAAGAGCTAGCAAAGAATGTGGTCTTTCAGGATAGAGATTGATTGTTTATTTGATCAGAAGTATTTGTGTTGTGGTAAGTGATGAGTATAAGAGTCTGTTCCATGCCTGCTTTTTCTAGCTAAATGCTACTAATGATGGGTCTGGGGAAGCTACATCAGCATTGACAGGAGATGTGTTTAAAATGCACTTTCATGGACCCTCTTAAAACGGACCCTCTTAAAACCTGCAGAATCACATTACATAGTGTGGGGCCAGGGTTACCAAATGATTTATATGCACATTGAAGCTTGAGAGGCAATACTTAGCTAAGTGGTTCTTGGTCCAGGCTTCTAATTAAGATTCCATGGCCAGGTTGCAGAAATCTTTTCACTTGTGCCCTTACCGCAGGCTCTGTATATTGTTCTGGGTGGAAGCATCCTTGTTGATATAATTAAGTGCCTCACGTGACTCCAGGTTGAGGCCAGAGCCAAATATGAGGAATTCAAAATACATTCATGAGAGTTGAGTTCAAACTTTATTCCAAAGGGAGGTCACAGGGCCTGCTATGGTTGGATTTGGTAGGGACAAGTTAGTGTGGCCCATATTCCCATTGCTGTAGCAGAAATTGCAGTGTCTGTGGCAGGGGAGAGCACCTGAGGGCAGGAAAAGAGAAAGATAAATTTTGATCTTCGTGGAGGAGTTCACTGTCCTTGAATCTCACCTGTTATAAACAACATAAATGGGTGGACATTTTCTGCATGCCTGGATCTTTCTGCCTGTGTTTGTGGTGGTAGCAGGTGAAGGGATTGTGCTGATTCCTTTAAAGGCATATTCCCAAGATGCAGGTGTGACTTGTCCAGAGAATATCACCTGAGAAGAAATCCTAGAGGAGGATGATGAAGAGAAAAATGGCTATTTCTCAGGTGACTGTGTCTCAGATCAGGTGCTGTGTTCACTCTGCCTCCTGGAATGCCGTATGTTTAGAACTTACAAACCTGTACTTCTTGACTTTATGCTGTTTCTCCCTATATGTTTGTTTAAACATTTTTTCTTCTCATGATAGTCAAGGAACTCTGAAAAAATATTTTTTTTCTATATACTAGAGCCTTCTCGACTTTCTCTTCATCTTGGCTTCTTCTCCGCCATGAAGAATTCTCATCATTAATTTACGACTCATAATATTAAAAATATTCCCTTTGGCTGGGCACGGTGGTTCATGCCTATTATCCCAGCACTTTGGGAGACCGATGTGGGTGGATGACCTGAGGTCAGGAGTTTGAGACCAGCCTGGCCAACATGGTGAAACCCTGTCACTACTAAAAATACAAAAAACAGCTGGGTGTAGTGGCAGGTGCCTGTAATCCCAGCTACTCGGGAGGCTGAGGCAAGAGAATCACTTGAACCCAGGAGGTGGAGGTTGCAGAGGTTGCAGTGAGCCGACATCGTGCCACTGCACTCCAGCCTGGGCAACAGAGAGAGACTCCATCTCCAAAGGAAAAAAAAAAAAGAAAAATACCCTTCGTTGCTGGTGCTGGTGCACATGGAAAGGTATGGATACCCAAGATTCCTACTGGGGAAGAGGTGGGGTTCTTAGATATTCATGAAAAAGGGGAATATGTAATGTTGAAGTTCTGTCTGTGTGCTCCATCAGCTCCATGCGGAACAGGATTAAAATATGCACATTGAACAGGATGGCATTTATTAACCAGAATAATTCAGAAAGTTTTGAAAAAAATAATGAGGAGATACTCGCTTTCTAGAATGCTAAGGAAGGTCTGCCTAAATACTCTATTAGAGATTACACAACATGAGCGATTACTGTAGCTTGCATTTTGCATAAAACTTGTTTCTTTATGATTAAATTTGAATTATAATTTGCTTCTTTGGCGGGGACCAGTATCACAGCAGTGATATTGTGTCCTTCTGTGAGCATCAGCGCATGATGAAAATTTGTTCTGTTACAATGGTGTTAATTTGATTCGCTTAGTTAAATAGTTCTCTGAGAATTTTTTTCCACTGTAGAGTTATTTTTCTCTTTATTATTGAGTACCTTGGGGACATTTACCAGCTGATGTGCATAAAGCATCACATGTAATCTGGAAGCTCTCTTCTTAGATTCTCTTTGCATATATCTTTCTTTAAAAAGTGAAGTCTCTCATCTTTGTTTACTGGTCATAAAAACCCAGGCTCTGCCACTTAATGAATGTTTGACAAAAGATTTATCTTGGGCCAGAAAGATTGGTGTTACTTGTGAGCTTGTTAGAAATTCAGAAACTCAGGTTTTACCTCAGGTTTCTTGAAACAAAATCTGCATAAAAAATCTCCAGTTTATTGTTGTACACATTAAAATTTGAGAGGTACTTTATAACTAAGCCTGACTTTTTAATCTGAGAAATATACAACTTATACTGTATGATTAAATTGAGCACTCAAAAATGTACATGTCTATGTTCCTGTTGTTAATTTTGTACTTTATCATTCAAAAAATATCAATACACTACACTGGTGTTGTGAATCTTATGCACTCTTTTCTCAGAGATAGAGAATACAACACAGAATATTTCTTCGTTGGGAATTATTTTATAGGACAATTTCAGTAGTAAAAGTCAGAATCAGTTCTCTTCACTCATTTAATCTTGAGACAATTTAAGAATTCCGCCCATGGCCACTTGAAGTGTGTGTGTGTGTTTTCAGGGACTGTTGATATTCAGGGATGTAGCCACATAGAATTTTGTCCAGAGGAGTATCAATACCTGGATGCTGCTCAGCAGAATTTGTATAACGATGTGATGTTAGAGAACTACAGAAACCCAGTCTTCTTGGTTGAGGATAACTTCAATATAGAATTCCTAATTTACCCTAAATGTTTCATTTTCTTCCTTTGTAGGATGTGGTTTGGTAATTTCTGCTTTGCATGAGTGAATTTCAGATCCCTGTTTTCAAGATAATCTTATTTTATTTTATTATTATTATTATACTTTAAGCTTTAGGGTACATGTGCACATTGTGCAGGTTAGTTACATATGTATACATGTGCCATGCTGGTGTGCTGCACCCATTAACTCGTCATTTAGCATTAGGTATATCTCCTAATGCTATCCCTCCCCCCTCCCCCCACCCCACAACAGTCCCCAGAGTGTGATGTTCCCCTTCCTGTGTCCATGTGTTCTCATTGTTCAATTCCCACCTATGAGTGAGAACATATGGTGTTTGGTTTTTTGTCCTTGTGATAGTTTACTGAGAATGATGATTTCCAGTTTCATCCATGTCCTTACAAAGGACATGAACTCATCATTTTTTATGGCTGCATAGTATTCCATGGTGTATATGTGCCACATTTTCTTAATCCAGTCTATCATTGTTGGACATTTGGGTTGGTTCCAAGTGTTTGCTATTGTGAATAGTGCCACAATAAACATAGGTGTGCATGTGTCTTTATAGCAGCATGATTTATAATCCTCTGGGTATATACCCAGTAATGGGATGGCTGAGTCAAATGGTATTTCTAGTTCTAGATCCCTGAGGAATCGCCACACTGACTTCCACAATGGTTGAACTAGTTTACAGTTCCACCAACAGTGTAAAAGTGTTCCTATTTCTCCACATCCTCTCCAGAACCTGTTGTTTCCTGACTTTTTAATGATTGCCATTCTAACTGGTGTGAGATGGTATCTCATTGTGGTTTTGATTTGCATTTCTCTGATGGCCAGTGATGGTGAGCATTTTTTCATGTGTTTTCTGGCTGCATAAATGTCTTTTGAGAAGTGTCTGTTTATGTCCTTTGCCCACTTTTTGATGGGGTTGTTTGTTTTTTTCTTGTAAATTTGTTTGAGTTCATTGTAAATTCTGGATATTAGCCCTTTGTCAGATGAGTAGGTTGCGAAAATTTTCTCCCATTTTGTAGGTAGCCTGTTCACTCTGATGGTAGTTTCTTTTGCTGTGCAGAAGCTCTTTAGTTTAATTAGATCCCATTTGTCAATTTTGTCTTTTGTTGCCATTGCTTTTGGTGTTTTAGACAGGAAGTCCTTGCCCATGCCTGTGTCCTGAATGGTAATGCCTAGGTTTTCTTCTAGGGTTTTTATGGTTTTAGGTCTAACATTTAAGTCTTTAATCCATCTTGAATTAATTTTTGTATAAGGTGTAAGGAAGGGATCCAGTTTCAGCTTTCTACATATGGCTAGCCAGTTTCCCCAGCACCATTTATTTAACAGGGAATCCTTTCCCCATTGCTTGTTTTTCTCAGGTTTGTCAAAGATCAGATAGTTGTAGATATGCGGTGTTATTTCTGAGGGCTCTGTTCCGTTCCATTGATCTATATCTCTGTTTTGGTACAAATACCATGCTGTTTTTGTTACTGTAGCCTTGTAGTATAGTTTGAAGTCAGGTAGTGTGATGCCTCCAGCTTTGTTCTTTTGGCTTAGGATTGACTTGGTGATGCGGGCTGTTTTTTGGTTCCATATGAACTTTAAAGTAGTTTTTTCCAATTCTGTGAAGAAAGCCTTTGATAGCTTGATGGGGATGGCATTGAATCTATAAATTACCTTGGGCAGTATGGTCATTGTCACGATACTGATTCTTCCTACCCATGAGCATGGAATGTTCTTCCATTTGTTTGTATGCTCTTTTATTTCCTTGAGCAGTGGTTTGTAGTTCTCCTTGAAGAGGTCCTTCACATCCCTTGTAAGTTGGA
This sequence comes from Gorilla gorilla gorilla, assembly GCF_029281585.2. NCBI lineage: Eukaryota > Metazoa > Chordata > Mammalia > Primates > Hominidae > Gorilla > Gorilla gorilla. Next base: position 73,080,356 of record NC_073232.2, read on the forward strand.
TTCCTAGGTATTTTATTCTCTTTGAAGCAGTTGTGAATGGGAATTCACTTTCAAGACAATCTTGAGGATTTTTTGGTGTGGAAAATAAATTCTTCAAGATGTTTCATTTTGACCTGAATTTTCCCCTTTCCTGAACTTATCTATATTATTCACTCTAGATAAGTGGTAATTTCAGAAATTTAGTGGCATAAAATAATGTTGTCCACACCTTAAAATTCAATTGCCACCACCAATTTTTGATTCACTAGTACTGGGGAGTGAAACTGAGGACCCACATATTTAATGTACTTTCTGAATATGCTAAAGGTTCTGTCAGTAAAAATTATTTTGGAATTAATTTTCTAGAATCTTCTATTATGTCCTGTTTTCTCTACTTAGCACAGTATTAGTTTGGTAAATGGAGAATCCCAGGAAAAGTCATGCTCATGCTGCTTTTTAAAATAAAACACGTATTGTCTTCTCTAAGCCAGACCTGGTCACCTGTCTGGAGCAAAGGAAAAAGCCATGGAGTATGAAGCACCCAGGTAGGTGAAAGCGAATTAAGAAGAGGATGACATAGATGAGAGATCAAAAGGCCAAGGAGGAACCCAGACTTTTACATGTGATTTGGGAAGCTGTGCTCCAGTGGAAATCGTTTCTGAGAAGCCTGGGTTTTTTCACTTGTTCTCACATAGGGGCATCCTCTGTCCCATGCTCTCTAACGACTCTACTTTTTCTTCAATAATTTTTCTTCAGATTTGCAGTGAGAGCCAAAGTTCTCTTTATGGCTTATAAAGGAGTGCACAATCTGACTACTTTTATTGCTTTTGGGGATATACATATAGCTGCATATTTTTTAGAAACTCTGTGTTTAACCATTTTTAAGTTCTCTTTCTGCATTGTGTCTGAAATATGTAAAAGTAGTGATATTGAGATTTGGTTCAGAAATCCCAGAAATACAACAAACATATGTTGTATGTTTTCTGCTTTATAGTTTCTTATTTTATGGAGGTTTCAAATGTGTTTCTACAGAAATTCGTACTCGGTAATTTAATCAGAATATTAAGTATCTTTAAGAATATCTAATGTCATTTGAATTGAAATTTTTATTGTTTTAGTACTAACTGAGGTTGGTAATTTCAATTCTGTGTTAATTTCTCAACTGTAATATAATGCATATATTTCCTACATTTCTTCAGTTCACTGTGTCAGGGAACTTAGAACATTACTGAGCATATGTTAAGCTCCCACTTCTTTCCTTGTTTTTTTAATTACTATTTTGTAATTTTATCTTGTTTAGGATAAAGTTTACCAGAACTGTAATTTATATGTGTGTATATATATGTAGGTGTGTATTGTGGATTTTTTTACAAGTAAAAATTGTATAATTATATATTTATTGTGTACAATGTAGTGATTTACTGCATGTGTAGATTGTAAAATGATTAGCACAATTATGTTTATGACTATTTCTATCACCTTTCCTCACATAGGTACCTTTTTTGTAATGAAAACATCTAAGATCTGCTGACACCAAATTTTAAGCATACAAAAAATTAGTGTTAACTGTATCATGAAGCTATACATTACATTAAAAAAACTTACTCATAACAGAAAATTTGTGTCTTTTCAACATCTTTTCGTTTTCTCCCATATCTAGTCCCTGACAACTACCATTGTAGTCTCTGCTTCTGTGAGTTCAGCTTTCTTAGATTCCCCATACAAGTGAGAATGAGCAGTATTTCTCTTTCTGTGTCTGGCTTATTTCCCTTGGCATAATGTCTTCCAGTTCTACCCATGTTGTTGAAATGGCAAGATTTTGTTATTTTTCAGGCTAAATAATATTGTATTGTTTATTTATACCAGCTTTTCTTTATTCAGCATCCACAAACATTTAGGATTTTTATATCTTGGCAACTGTGAATAATGCTGCAACAAATATGGTGGTACAGATATGTCTTCAAGTTACTTATTTCATTTCCTTTTGTTATATACACAGAAGTGGGATTGCTAGATTGTGTAGTAGTTCTGTATTTCAAATAACCTCTTGGTTTTTGTAATGACTCCATCAATTTTTAACTCTCCAAGAATGTACAGAATTTTTTTTCTTCAAAGTGTTGTCAACACTTGTTATGTTTCTTCTTTTCACATTATCCATTCTGACATGTTTGAAATGATACTCATCATGGTTTTGATTTGCAATTGCCTGATATTTGGTGATATTGAGTACTTTATGGTTTATCTGTTGGCCATTTGTATGTCTTCATTGGACAAATATCAGTTTAGTTTTGTGCCTATTTTGAACTGGGTTACTGTTGTTTTTGCTTTTAATCTGCTTGTATTTCTTATGTATTTTGTATATCAATCTTTCATCAGATGTATGGTTTGCAAATATTTTTTCCCATTCTACAAATTTTTTAATTTTATTGTTCCCTTTTCTGTGCAGAAGGTTTTTAGTTTGATGCAGTCCAGCTTGTTTATGTTTGCTTTTGTTGCTGTACTTTTGGTATTACGTCTAACAAATTATTGTTAAGACCATATCATGTGGGTTTTCCATGTATTTGTTTTTCAGATGTTTTAAGGATTCATATTTAACTCTGTAATTTAACTTTTAGCATGGTATAAGAAAAATAGCTAATTTTATTCTTTTGCCTGGTGGTATCCAGTTTTTTCAGAACCAAATATTAAAAAGACTATACTTTGTTCATTGTGTATTTTTGATGCACTTGTCAAAGATTAGTACAATTTATATGCCCGGGTTTATTTCTGGGCTCTGTTCTGTTCCATTGGTTTCTTGTGTCCATATTTTGCATGTATCCTCTTGTTTTTTTTTTACTACAATCTTAAAATATAGTTTGAAATCATAAAGTATGAAGTTTGGTTGCTTTGTCCTTTTTCCTCTAGATTGCTTTGGTTTTTTAAAGCCTATTGTAGTTTCTTGTAAATTTTAGAATTGTAATTTCCATTACCATGAAAAATGTCACTGGATTTTTAATAGGGAGTTCATTGAAACTGTAGATCACTTTGAATCATATGGCACTTTATAATATTTATTCTTCCAGTTCATAAACATGAAATCTTTTTGCATTTATTTGTGAATTCTTCAATTTCTTTCATCAATATATGTTTCAGTGTAAAGATCTTTTGCGTTGTTTGTTAAATTTTTCAGAAATTTATTATTTTAATTGTATTGGAAATGAGATTGTTTTCTTCCTTTTTTATCAGATGGTTTGTTGTTAGCATATGGAATCATAACTGATAATTATATGTTAATGTTATATATTGCTAATTTTCTGAGGGCATTTGTTAGTTTTTGATGTACTGTTTGTGGTTTTCTATATATAAGATCATGTCACCTACAAACAGCAACATTTTAATTTTTTTCCCTCAATTTGAATGTCATTTTTACGGTCATTTTCTTGACTAATTCTTCTGCAAAGTACTTTCACTGCTATGTTAAAATAGAAACATTGACAATGGAACCATGTAGCCTTACCCTGGTGTCTATAAATTTGAAGAAGCAAACAGCTCTTTAATTTTTTATAAACTGGTTTCAGGAGGTACAGATCTTCTTTTGTTGGGTCCCCAGGGTAATGGGATGCCCTATGAGCTTGTAATAGGGAAGAGTTTGTAACTGTGTCACAAGGCTGCTGGGTATGCAGTGGACTCCTCCTTCAAGTGGCTTTTTACCAGGGGCTTTGGTTGTTGTGATTCCCATCTAATGTCTGGGCAGGCTGGATTTCCTTCAGGACTTTTATTTATAGGGCAGAAACTAGGACAGATTTCTGCAGTTGGGTCTGCATATGGTGGAACTTATATCAGGATGTGGTAAGTGTGGCTACCACTGAGTATTTGGAAGTTTTTTTCCACATCATTGTGTGGGTTCCTGTGTTGGCAGGAATTGCTGTGAACTGTGGCAAAGACAGCTGAAACTGAGTCACTGAACTCCTTCAGGGGCCACAGTAGAGGCCAAGGTCTGCAGGCCACAGTAGAGGCCCAGCTGGAGTGCAGTGGCACAATCTTTGCTCACTGCAACCTCCGCCTCCGAGGTTCAAGCAATTCTCCTGCCTCGGCCTCCCAAGTAGCTGGGACTATAGGTGCCTGCCACCATGCCTGGCTAATTTTTTTGTATTTTTAGTAGAGACTGGGTTTCACCATATTGGCCAGGCTGATCTCTAACTTCTGACCTTAGGTGATCTGCCTGCCTTGGCCTCCCAAAGTTCTGGGATTACAGGAGTGAGCCACCATGCCCAGCCTTCTTGGCTGATTTTCAATAGTTGTCTTATTATGTGAAGGTGAGTAGTCATAGAAATAGTGGTATATTCACCAGGTGTTTAATGATAAATATATATATTTCCTTTGTGTGAGAGAAACACTTTTGTGATTTGAAGGTGATTTATATTTATATATTTATATATTTTGTGATTCATAGAAAGACGTATATCACTTTTATTTGTTTTCAAAAAAAATTGTGAAAACACATAACATAAAATTTACCATCTTAAAGCTTTTTAAGTCTATATTTCAGTACTGAGTGTGGTGGAGGCTGATGCCTATAATGCCAGCACTTTGGGAAAGTGAGGCAGAAGTATTGCTTAAGCCCGGGAACTTGAGACCAGCCTGGGCAGCATATAGAGAGCCCATCCCTACAAAAATTTTAAAATTAGCCAGGTTTGTCCACCTGTGGTCCTAGCTCCTTGTGAGTCCGTGGCAGGAGAATCACTTGTGCATGGGAGGTTGAGGCTGCAGTGAGCTATGATTATGTGACTTCATTCCAGCCTGCGGGACAGAGTGAGAACCTACCTCAAAAAAGGTGTACATTTTAGTTATTAAGAGTATTTACATTGTTATGTAAAGACCTCTAGAATTTTTACGTCTTCTAAAATTAAAACTTAATACCCATTAAGTAACAACTGCCCATTTTACCCTCTTTTTAGACCTTGAGTAACACCATTCTCCTTTCTGTTTCTATTTGACAACTTACGATGACTCACATCATGGAATCATATAGTATCTGTCACTTTGTTACTATCTTATTTCAGTTGACATAATATTATCAATGTTTATGTAAGAATGTGACAAGATTTACTATTTTAAGGCTGAATAATATTCCACTGTACGTGTATATGTTACATTTTTAATTTGTTTATCAGTCATGGGATATCTGGGTTACTTCTGCCTTTTGGCTTTTGTAAATATTGGTATAATATATTTATATATAGTACATCTATAAATATATGTGTATATATTTATATATAATATATTGGTATAATAAATATATTTTACCAGTATTTATATATTTAATATTTAAATGTTATATATATTAAATATATAAATATTGGTATAATATATTATACCAATATTTCAAATATATATTCAAATATATCTTCCAGGTTCTTTGAATATAGATTTATATTTGGAATATATGTTTATATTTATGTTTGAATATAGATTTATAAGTGGAATTCTTGGATTCTATTTATAAATATATTAATATATAAAAATATATTTTATATTCCAGTCAAATAATATGATTTATGTTTCAATATAGGTTTATAAGTGGAATTCCTGAATTATGTAATTTAATTTTTAAGAAACATTCATAATATGATGATTGCATCCTTTTTTCCCCACCAACAATTCACATGAGTTTTAATTTCTTTACATCCTCAACAGATTTGGCATTTTAAAAATTTATCATGGCCATTCTAATGGGTATGAGGTGGTTTTGTTTTGGATTGAAATTTTGTTTTGTGTTTCTCTACAATTGGTACTTTTTTTGCATTATTTTAAGTGCTTTTTTCTACTTATATATATATTTTTGATTAAACATCCATTCAATTCTTTGTCCATTTCTAAATCAATTTATTCAATGTTTGTTGTTCAGTTTTAGTTGTTTATAATTCTGAATATTAACTCATCACATGTAATTTGCGAAGATTTTCACCCATTTCTTCGGTGGCATTGTCATTCTGCTAAATATTTTCTTTGGTATGCAGAAAATTTGAAGTTTAGTGTAGTTAAATTATGGGGGTTTTTATGTTTTTCATAAGTATGATGTCGTATCTACAAAAAGGTGCCAAAACCAGTGTTCTGTATTTTCCCTATTTTTTTCTTCTAAGAGTTGTATTAGTTATATGTTTTTTAGTTTCATTATTTTATTTAAAGTGTGCAAGAAAATAATCCAACTTTATTTTTTTGAGTGTAGATACTCAGTTTTCAACATCATTTGTTGAAGAGATTTTTTCTCTATTGTGTAGTCATGGCAACTTTGTGGAAGATTATTTGATTATATAAAGACGGGTTCATTTCTGGGCTATTTTGTTCCATCATCTGTTTGTCTCTGTTAGTACCACATTGCTTTTGTTTATTGTAGCTTTTTAATATATTTTGAAATCAGGAAACATAATGCCTCTTTGTTCTTTCTCATGGGTGTTTGGCTAGTTTTAGCTCATAATCAATTTAAAAATTTTTAAACAATATTTCTGGTCAACAATGTACCATTGGAATTCACCACCGTGAGTTGTTTTCACATTTGATTAAATTATCTGGATCTTGAGCAAGAATATATTACAGAGTGTGTTTTATTTCCATATATTTTTCAATTTGCCAGTTTATCTCTTGATTTTGATGTCTAGTTTCATTTTATTTTAGTCAGAAAACATAACTGTATAATTTTGGCCATCTTAAATTTATTTATTTATTTGTATTGTTGTTGAGAGACAGATTCTCACTGTGCCACTCAGGCTGGAGTGCAGTGGTACAATCTTGGCTCACTGCAGCCTCAACCTCCAAGGCTCAAATAATCCTCCCACCTCAGCATCCCAAGTAGTTGAGACTACATACGTGTGCTGTCATGCCTGGCTAGTTTTTTGATTTTTTGTAGAAATGCGGGTTCTCACTATATTGCCCAGGCTGATTTTGAAATCCTGGGCTCAAGCGGTCTTCCCGCCTTGGCCTCCCAAAGTGCTGGGGGCTACAGGCATGAGCCACCACACCTGGCCAGTCTTCTTAAACTTAATAAGATTTGTTATGTGTCCTAACAGAATGCACCAAGTTCAAACAAGAATATTGTGTAAAGAATATTGTGTAATCTGTTCCTTTTTACTGGAGAGTCCTGTACATATTTTTAATGTGTAGTTGGTTTATGATATGATTTGGATGTTTGTACCCTTCAAATCTCGTGTTGAAATGGGATTCCCAATGTAGCATATGGATCTTTGCGTGATGTGTTTGGGTCATGGGGGCAAATCTCTTGTAAATGACTTCACACCATCCCCTTGGTGATCAATGAGTTCTCACTCTCTTAATTCATGTGAGAGCTGCGTGTTTAAAGAACCTGGCACTTTCTTTTCATGCTTGCTCCCTCTCTCCCCATGCAATATGTCTGGTTTCTCTTTGCCTTTACCATGATCGTAAGCTTACTTAGACCCTCACCAGATGCAGATGCTGACACCATACTTATTGTACATTGTGCATAACTATGAAGAATATAAATCTTTTTTCTTTATAAATTACACAGTCTTAGGTATTTATTGCAATACAAAATGAATTAATACAATTTATAATGTCATCCAGGTTTTGTTCTCTTATTGATGTTTTATCTAAACTTTCACTCATTATTAAAGTGGGGTCTTAATGTCTGTAATTATTATGTTGCTATGTATTTTTTGCTTCACTTCTGTCAATATTAGCTTTATATATTTTGGAACCCCGATCTTTTAAATAGATATAATAGTTATAGATTCCTGGTAAATGACCAATGTTATCATTATATAGTAACAATCTTTACCTCATGCTAGTTTTTGATTTACAGCATACTTTGTCTAATATAATTATGACCACCTCACTTAACTGTGGATACTGTTTGCATGGAATATGTTTTTTCATTCTGTTTCTTTCAACCTGTTTGACTCAAAGTTAAAGTGAGTCTCCTGAAATCCTGGTCTCAAGCAATCTTCCAGTCCTGGCCTCCCAAAGTGCTGGGGCTACAGGCGTGAGCCACCACACCTGATTAGTCTTCTTAAACTTAATAAGGCTTATTATGTGTCCTAACAGAGTATACCAAGTTCAAACAAGAATATTGTGTAATTTGTTGCATATTGTATGATTTTGTTTGTTCTTATTCCATTCAGCCATTTAATTTCTTATTATTAGTTTAATCAATTTATATTTAAAATGATTCCTTAGAGAAATGAAGTTACTATTACCATTTTGATTGTTATTATTTTCTGTGTTTCTTGTAGAGGTTTTCCATCATTTCCTATTTTACTGTCTTAATTTTTGTTTTTTTGATTTTGTAGTGTTATGCTTTGTTTCCTTTCTCATTTTGTATTGCATACTTTCTATAAACTTGTAATTATCTTGGTAATTGGAGATTATGTAAAACATTTTAAAGTTATAACAATATTAATATGTCATAACTTCAGTTGAATACAAAAACTATACCTCTTTACATCCTGTAGTGGTTTTTTTTGTTTGTTTTGTTTTGTTTTTGAGATGGAGTCTTGCTCTGTCACCCAGGCTGGAGTGCAGTGGTGTGATCTTGGCTTACTGCAACCTCCACCCACCAGGTTCAAGCAATGCTCTGCCTCAGCCTCCCGAGTAGCTGAGATTACAGGCACCCACCACCATGACTGGCTAAGTTTTTATATTTTTAGTAGAGATGGGGTTTCACCATCTTAGCCAAGCTGGTCTTGAACTCCTGACTTTGTGATCCACCCATCTCGGCCTCTCAAAGTGCTGGGATTACAGTCATGAGCCATTGCACCCGGGCTTACATCCTGTAGTTTTTTATTATTACAAATATTATTTTATATTGTGTATCTTAACAGATTTATGCAGTTTTTTTGTTCAAATTTTATAGCAGAATTTTAAGAGATTTTGCTTCATGATTATGGTAGTAAACAATTGTATATGTGTTTATATATTTACATTTAACAGAAAGCTTTATAGTTTCATGTAGTTTTTTAAGGCTGTTCAGCATCATTATATTTTTCAACATATGGACTCTTTTTGGCATTAAAAAAAATAAACAGCATCCCACTATGTTCCTCAGGCTCATCTTGAACTCTTAGCCTCAACTAATCTGCCTGCCTTGGCCTCCCAAGACTCTGGGATTACAGACATGAGCCACTGGTGCCTGGCTACCATGTAGTATTTCTTGTGGGACCATGCTAGTGGTGATAAATACCTTCACCTTTTGTTTATTTTGTAAGTTCTTTATTGTTTCCTTATATTTAATTCCAGAGTAATTCCAAATAATTTCAAAGCAAACAGTATTGATTGGTATTAGTTTTTCTTTTATCACATAAAAATTTGGAAAGTTTTCATCCTCTTTTATCTTCATATAACCCCTCTACTGCTTTTTCCCTACATTCGTCTTCTAAGATTTCTTTTCCAAATGTAGTAATCTACTTAATGGTGTTCAGTATGTTTAACATTCCATGTTTTCATTTTGTTTTGCAGTTTTATTTTATTTCATTTTACTTTATTTTATTTTATTTTTTGAGATGGAGACTTGCTCTGTCACCCAGGCTGGAGTGCAGTGGTGTGATCTCGGCTCACTGCAAGCTCCACCTCCCAGGTTCACGCCGTTCTCCTGCCTCAGCCTCCCGAGTAGCTGGGACTACAGGCGCCCGCCACTACGCCCAGCCAATTTTTTGTATTTTTTAGTAGAGACGGGGTTTCACCCTGTTAGGCAGGATGGTCTCGATCTCCTGACCTCGTGATCCACCCGCCTCAGTCTCCCAAAGTGCTGGGATTACAGGCATGAGCCACCATGCCCAGCCAATTTTTTTTTTTGTTTCATATTTTAGAGTATGCCACCTCACATCAGTTAATTGTGTTTTTAGTTTTTATTTTGTATGGTAATTGTGAATGTCAGTATTCAACTCTGTACACTTTAAGACAGCGTGGAGCCAAAGTTAAATACGAATCAGTCATATGTCTTTTCCCAATATAATAAATTCTGTGTTTGTGTATACACATATTATTTCTGTATTGCTTATGACTTGTATGTTTGTGAGTGATCAATGGTCATTTTATCTGAGTAGTCATAAAAATTCTCCTACTTCTAATATCTATTTGGGAATCTATTTTTGTGTGGGAGAAATACTTTTTTGATTTGAAGGTAATTTTAAAAACTCAATTTTGTCCCATTTTTAGGTATTACTACTGTTTATTTTTAATTATCAAGAACATAAAATTTAGAATCAATTTAAAAATATGTAGTTTATATTAATTATATTGACATTATTATACAACATATCTCTAGAATGTTTTTGTCTTGCAAAACTAAAACTGAATACACATTAAACAACTACTCATTTCTCCCATTTTCTGGCCCTTTACAAACAATTCTATTTTCCTGTTTTTGAGTCTAACTGCTTTAAATATCTCATAAAGTGGATTCATACAGTATTTTTTGTGGCTGACATATGCTATTTTGCATAATTTCATGAAAGTTTATTATGGTTGTTAGAATATTTCCTTTTTTTTTTTAGATGGAGTTTCGCCCTTGTTGCCCAGGCTGGAGTGCAGTGCAGCGATCTCAGCTCACCGCACTCTCCGCCTCCCAAGTTCCAAGCCATTCTCCTTCCTCAGCCTCCTGAGAGGAGGCTGGGGTTACAGACATGCACCACCATGCCCGGCTAATTTTTGTATTTTAGTAGAGACAGGGTTTTTCTATGTTGTTCAGGCTGGCCTCAAACTCCCAAACTCAGGTGATTAACCCACCTTGGCCTCCCAAACTGCTGGGATTACAGGTGTGAGGCAGTGTGCCCGGCCTGTATTTCCTGTTTTTAAACACTGAGTAATATTCCATTATTTTTATGTTTCAAATTATATTTATCCAGTAATCTGGGGAGAAAAATTTGCATTGCTTTCACCTATTGCCTGTCAATAACAATGCTGTAAAAATTATGGATGTGCAGCCGGGTGCGGTGGCTCACGCCTGTAATACCAGCACTTTGGAAGGCCAAGGTGGGCAGATCATGAAGTCAGGAGATCGAGACCATCCTGGCTAACACAGTGAAACCCCGTCTCCACTAAAAATACAAAAAAATTAGCTGGGCGTGGTGGTGGGCGCCTACAGTCGCAGCTTCTTGGGAGGCTGAGGCAGGAGAATGGCATGAACCTGGGAGGTGGAGGTTGCAGTGAGCCTAGATTGTGCCACTGCACTCCAGCCTGGGCAACAGAGTGAGATTCCATCTAAAAAAAAAAAATTATGGATGTGCAAATAAGTCTTTCTATGATTATATGTGTGAGAGTTTATACTACATTCTGTTTATTTGGTCTAGTTCACTTTTTATAACCAAACCAAATTGTTTTAAGTCTGTATAATGTGTTTTGAAATCAGGGAGTTGTGATGCCTCCAACGTTGTTCCTCTCTTTGAAGATTATTGGGTGTTTCATTGTTTCTTAAAATTTCATGTAATTTTGGGGTTGCTTTTTCTATTTCTGCTAAAATAAAATTAGATATTTGAAAGGGATTGCATTAAATCTGTAGATTACACTGAGCAGTATGGGCATCTTCACAATATTAATTATTTTACCCTTTGATCATGCTGAATATTAATTATTTTACCCTTTGAGCATGCTGAAGAGTGTGTTGTTTAATTTTCATGTATTTATAAATTTTTTAGTTTTGTTTTTGTTGATTTCTACTATCATTCCATTTTGGTCATAAAAAGTAATCTATCAATTTCAATTTTTAAAGATTTAGTAAGTTTTTTTTTTATAATGGACTAACAGGCAGTTTTTCAAAGAGAATATATGTGAGCTATTGAGAGTGGTTGTACCCTGCTATTGTTAAGGGGTGTTCTTTGTTAGGCATAATATTGTTTTATACTGCTTTCTTTGTATTTTTTTTCTTTTTGAGATAGAGTCTTGGTCTGTCACCGAGGCTGGACTGCAGTGCCGCAATCTCGACTCATTGCAAACCCCGCCTCCCTGGTTCAAGCAATTCTCCTGCCTTAGCCTCCTGAGTAGCTGGAATTACAGGCGCCTGCTACTGTACATGGCTATTTTTAGTAGAGATGGGGTTTTAGTAGGGACGGGGTTTCGCCATGTTGGCCAGGCTGGTCTTAAACTCCTTACCTCAGGTGATCTGTCCTCCCTGGCCTCCCAAAGTGTTAGAATTACAAGCATGAGCCACTTGTCCCCATCTGTACTGCTTTCAGTTTCTCTTTTCCTTTTTTTTTTTTTTTGGGACAGAGTCTCGCTCTTGCCCAGGCTGGAGTGCAGTGGTGCGATCTCGTCTCACTGCAAGCTCCGCCTCCTGGGTTCATGCCATTCTCCTGCCTCAGCCTCCTGAGTACCTGGGATGGGCACCTACCACCATGCCCTGCTAATTTTTTGTATTTTTAGTAGAGACTGGGTTTCATCGTGTTAGCCAGGATGGTCTTGATCTCCTGACCCCGTGATCGCCTGCCTCGGCCTCCCAAAGTGCTGGGATTACAGGCATGAGCCACCATATCTGGCCCTCTTTTCTATTATTAATATTGTTTTGTTTTATTGTTCATTGCAGAAATTGAAGTATTAAAATATCTTATTGTAATTATATTTGTCTATTTGTTGCTTTAATTCTGTCAATTTTTGATTTGTATTTTTGGAAACCTAATGTGAGAAATACACATACACACACAAACATATAAATATATGTATGCACATATTTGTCATACGTTTTCAATAAATGATGTCTTTATTATTGTTTAATGACCTTTTTTCTCTTGTGAATTTTGACATAAAGTATATTTTATAATATAAGAGAGTTGTTGACTTACGATGTATTTTGTATAATGCAATTTTGATGTCTTCTCCTCACATTTGGTTAATGTTTGCCTGAAATGTCTTCTTCCACTTGCCACTTTCAGGCCGATTTCACTACTAGATCTCAAGTGACTCTTGAAGAAAGGCAAGTTGGATCTTGGTATATAAAATTTTATATAATCCCTCTATTCAATATATGTGTATTGATTGGAAAGTCTATTTTTAAAATATTTATTTTCTGAAGACAAAGATTATTGTTATTTTATTGTTTAATGATTCTTGCATGTCTGTTTCTCATTCTATCTTCCTTTGTGTCTTTTTGATTTTTGTATGGATAGGCTGTCACTTCTTTCTTATTTCCTTTTTTGTATCTATACAGACATTTTCTTTGTGGGTGCCTTCAAGATTATACAAAAATCTCTTAAAATTTCAACAATATATTTTGAAGTGGTGAAATTTAAATTTGAGTTCATGCACAAATTATTTCTTATTACATCTGTCCTCAACTTAGTTATTGATGTCACTAAACATATCTATTTATGTTATATATTTATTAACAGATGTTCATTATTATTTTTAGCTTTGATCTTTAAATTTTAGAGAATAATTAAATAAAACATTTTTTGGTATTATGATAATGCTACAGGTTTTTTTGTATAATATTTGCATATCCTTATATCTTTCCCAGAAAGCTATCTATTTTTATATGATAGTTTTGTTTTTTAGCATCATATAATTTTAGTAGGAGGACTCTTCTCAGCATTTTTCTTAGGGAGTATGTAGTGTTGATATAATTTTTCCACATTTGGTTATCTTTAGAGGTCTTTACTTTTTCTTCATTTTGTAGCACAGTTTTTCTGGTTATATTATTCTTACACAGAAGCTTTTTTTCACTTGGCTTCGACTATAGCACACAATTTCCTTCTAGCCTGCAAGGTTTTTGTTGAAAGAGTCACTGGTTATATCATAGAACCATAATTATGTATTTTCCAGCATTCGAGATTCTCTTTTTGTCTGTGATTTTGGGAACTTTGCTTTGCATGTCTTGTTATGGATCTGTGTGTTTCCTAGTTTTAGTATGTTGAGCTTCTTCATTTTTACAACCTTATTTTCTTACTTTTGAGAATTTCTCAGGTATTCTTAACTTTTTGAGACAGTGTCTTGCTCTGTCACCCAGGTTTGAGTACAGTGGCATGATTGCAGCTTACTGCAGCCTTGGATTCCCTAGGCTTATGTGATCCTCCTACCTCAGCCTCCCGTTTACTGGTACCACAGGTGTGTGCCAATACATCTGACTAATTTTAATTTTTATAGAGGAGAAGTATTGCCATGTTTCCCTGTTTAAACTTGAACTCCCTAGGTTCAAGTGATCTGCCTGCCTCAAACTCCCCAAGTGCTGGGACTACAGACATGAGCCACCACACCTGGCCTCAGTCATTATTTCTATCTGTATTTTCTACTTCCATAATTTCTATTATATTTTTCATCTTTTCCTTGATCATCTGTTTTTTTCTGATTTTATTTAGTTACCTGTGTTCCCATTTAGGTTAAATTTTTAAAATTAATGTATACATCTTTATTTTCATGGTTGTTTTCTGACAGTTTTAAGTTTTTTTTTTTACTTAGGCCATGTCACTGTAATATTTTGTATGTATTGTACTCTTTGGTTGAGATTTGGACATTAACAAACAGCTACGTGTCACAATCTTTATAATGCGGTGTTGTGCTAACATAGTCTGAAACCAGGTGTCTCAACTAGAGATTCTGGGAGCCTATCAAATATGTTATGATTTGTCATGTGTGGAATTTTGTGTTGATTACTCAGTTAAAGGGGTTTGCCTGTGTTTCTTAAATAGTCTGTAATTACTTCCTATACATATTTCATGTCTGTGGTACTGTAGTTGGTTGCTGTAACATTTACCTTTGGTCTCAGCAGACTCAAGCTGTTATTTCAAAGTATACCATCATTTCTTTCAGCACATTTTGTCATTGGAGACAGAAACAAGTCTCTGTAAAAGTGTCCAGAAGCCAGAAGTAAAAATACATGAGCCAGTTTTTTTTTTTTTTCTATATTGAGGAAGATGCCAGACATTGCAGTTTACTTCTAAAAGTGCCATGCTGCATTATGGAGGAGGAAAGGTGTTGGGCAAATGTAACAAACTTTTCTATCCATTCAGTATGGCTTGTGGCATTTTGCTCACCTGGTACACTGAACACACTTAACTCATTTCTAGATTTTCCATAAGGACATTTTGGTCAGTAGAGTTTTGTTATAAGTCTATAAAAGAATTAGGACCTGTGGTATTTTTGTTATGCCACGTTGCTAATGTACTTTGCATAATTTTATGTATTAGATTTGTAAACAATAGATTTGTATATTCACATGGGCCTACTGAGATAATTTATTTTTATTTCTTTCAGCTGTGTTCTCATTTCACCCAAGACCTTTGGCTAGATCAGAACATAAAAAATTCATTTCAAAAAGCGATACTGAGAAGATATGAGAAATGTAGACATGAGAATTTACAAATAAGAAAAGGCTGTGAAAGTTTGAATGCATCTAAGTTGCAGGAAGGAGGTTATAATGGACTTAACCAATGTTTGTCGGTTACTCAGAGCAAAATACTTCAATGTAATACATGTGTGAAAGTCTTTAGGAAATTTTCAAATTCAAATAGACTTAGGAGAAGACATACTGGAGAGAAACCTTTCAAATGTAAAGAATGTGGCCAATTCTTTCACAGGTTCTCACACCTAAGACAACATGAGATAATTCATACTGAAGAGAAACCCTACCAACATGAAGAATGTGGCAAAGATTTTAAGCAGTCTTCAGGTCTTACTATACATGAGAGAATTCATACTAAAGAGAGACCCTACAAGTGTGAAGAATGTGACAAAGCCTTTAAACAATCTTCAAAACTGAATAAACATAAGAAAATTTATACTGGAGATACAACCTACAAATGTGAAGAATGTGGCAAAGCCTTTTCCTATTCCTCAACCCTTACTCAACATGACATAGTTCATACTGAAGACAAACCCTACAAATGTGAAGACTGTGGCAAAGCTTTGAAGTAGTCTTCAAACCTGACTATACGTAAGATTATTCATATGGGAGGGAAACCCTACAAATGTGATGAATGTGGCAAAGCCTTTAGAATATCCTCAGAACTGAAAGAACATAAAAGAATTCATACTTGAGAGAAACCCTATAAATATGAAGAATGTGGCAAAGCTTTTTACTGTTCCTCAGGCCTTACTCAACATAACATAGTTCATACTGGAGACAAACCCTACAAATGTAAAGATTGTGGCAAAATTTTTAAGTGGTCTTCAGACCTTACTATACATCAGAGAATTCATAGTGGAGAGAAACCCTACAAATGTGAAGAATGTGGCAAAGCCTTTAAACAATCCTCAAAACTGAATGAACATATGAGAACTCATACTGGAGAGACATCCTACAAATGCGAAGAATGTGGCAAAGCTTTTAAGCAACCTTCAGGCCTTACTCTACATAAGAGAATTCATACTGGAGAGAACCCTTACAAATTCGAAGAATGTGGTAAAGCCTTTTATTGGTTGTTAAGCTTTACTAAACATAATTCATAGGGGAGAGAAACCCTACAAATGTCAAGAATGTGGCAAAGCTTTTAAGTGGTCTTCAAACCTTACTATACACAAGAGAATTCATACGGGAGAGAAACCCTGCAAATGTGAAGAATGTGGTAAAGCTTGTAAGCAGCCTTTGGGCCTTACTATACAAAAGAGAATTCATACTGAAGAGAAACCCTACAAATGTGAAGAATGTGGTAAAGCCTTTTACTGGTCCTTAAGCTTTACTAAACATAAGATAGTTCATACTGGAGAGAAGCACTACAAATGTCAAGAATACGTCAAAGCTTTTAAGTGTCTTCAAACCTTACTATACATAAGAGAATTCATACTGGAGAGAAGCACTACAATTGTCAAGAATACGTCAAAGCTTTTAAGTGTCTTCAAACCTTACTATACATAAGAGAATTCATACTGGAGAGAAGCACTACAATTGTCAAGAATACGTCAAAACTTTTAAGCGTCTTCAAACCTTACTATACATAAGAGAATTCATACCTGAGAGAAACCCTACAATTGTGAAAAATGTGACAAAGCCTTTTACTGTTCCTCACACCTTATTCAACATAACATAGTTCATACTGAAGAGAAACACTACAAATGTCAAGAATGTGGCAAAGCTCTTAAGAAGTCTTTAGACCTTAATGTACATAAGATAATTCGTAGTGGAGAGAAACCCTACAGATATGAAGAATGTGGCAGTCTTTAAACAATCCTCAAACCTGAATGAACGTAAGATAACTCATAGTGGAGAGGAATCCTACAAATGTGAAGAATGTGGCAAAGGTTTTAAACAATCCTCAAACCTGAATGAACATAAGATAACTCATAGTGGAGAGGAATCCTACAAATGCGAAGAATGTGGCAAAGGCTTTTACTGTTCCTCAAGCCTTAGTAAGCATAAGATAGTTCATACTGAAGAGAAACCATGCAAATGTGAAGAATGTGGCAAAGCTTTTAAGTGGTCCTCTGAACTTACTATACATCAGAGAATTCATGCTGAAGAGAAACCCTATAAATGTGAAGAATGTATCAGATTCTTTAAACACTCCTCAAAACTGAATGAACATAAGAGAAATCATACTGGAGAGAAACCCTACAAATGTGAAGCATGCAGCAAAGCTTTTTAAGCAGTCTTCAGGCCTTACTATACATAAGAGAATTCCTACTGGAGAGGAATCCAGAAATGTGAAGAATGTTGCAAAACCTTTTACTGGTCTTTAAGCTTTACTAAACATAAGAGAGTTCATACTGGAGAGATACCCTACAAATGTCAAGAATGTGGCAAAACTTTTTCTTGTTCCTCAAGTTTACTCAACATAAGAGAGTTCATACTGAAGAGAAATCCCACAAATATAAAGAATGTGGGAAAGCCTTTAACCAGTCCTTAAGCCTTACTAAACTTATGAGAATTCATACCGGAAAAAAATCATACAAATCGGAAGACTGTGGCAAAATCTTTTAAGTATTGCTGAAATATATCCAGCCATAATTCATACTAAAGATTATGCCTATGAACCTAAGGAAGTTCGGCAAAGCTTATGAATACACCTCAAACTTTCCTAAGCATTGGAGAAATATCAGTGAGAAACCTCAGAAAACTGAACAATGTGGCAAGCCCTTTAAATGGTTGTCACATCTTACTGTAGGTAAAATAATTGATAGTGGAGAAAATCTCTACAAACAAAGAACGTGTCAAAACTTCTAACATGCTCATACTTTATGGCACATAAAAGCATTTATACTTGAAAAATTATACGGAGTGTGGAAAAGCCATTTCTATCTGCTCACATCATAGTCAACATCAGGAAGTTCATATTTAATAAAATTATTATAAATGTAATTACTGTTGAAAGACCTTGGAAAATATAAACCCTTAAAATAAAAAAGAGTATTCTGGAGACCAACATTACAAATATAAAGAGGGTTGTAATACCTTTACTTGCCCTATATAATGTACAGATTTTACACTAGAAGAAAACTCTAAAGGAATTACTCAAACCTGTTCGGCATCAGAGAATTTATGTTGAAGGAAACCGTACAAATGTAATAAATGTGGAAAAACATTTGTTCAGAAACTACAGCTTACAAAACACCACACAGTTTATAATAAAATATATTTTTGCAGATGGAATACATGTGTAAAAATATTTAGTCAAAATTAAGTCTGTAAACTTTAGAAAATTCACGGTAGGAAGAACTAAGGCACTGGCACTTAAGACATTACACTAAATCAGAATGTTCTGTAAAGAAAGTAATCCAAAGCTAAAGCTGTTGGATAATTTATTTGTATATAAGTTTAAGAGGAGTGGAAGGTTATTTTTTGGAGAGTTATAATTACATTCAAGGTATACGTTTTTCCTTGAAAAAAATGTAAGTTTTTTGAAAAGCAAATAGGTAATTCAACTGTAAAATTGCTTCATGCTGTTCCTTTTTTCCTGTTGTTTGTGTAAAAGCATGTCATCAATTTCTGTTGCATCAGAAATCTGAGAGATTCCTTTCTTATTAGGTAGGCATCATTCATTAATTTTTCCATGGAAGAGTAAGGATGTTAAAATGTAAGATGATAGTGAAAATCTGATTGGAGAGGCTCTTTATGGCTGACTTTTAACATTGTTCATGTGATGCATGAGTTATGTGTTTAGAGTAATATTCTGCATTATGGTGAGAGGAAAACTTTGAGTTTTAGTAGTAAATTGTTTTACCAATTGTACTTTTATGTAATAAAATGTAGGGAATTTTAAAATTCTTTTATAAGACTGTGATAACTTAGCTTTTAAATTAAACGAAATAGTTTTAAACTGTTTAAGACGTGCATTTAGTAAAGTGTTATGTCACCAACTTTAACGTATCCCACTGTATTAAAGATGTAGATAAAAGATGGTAACATAGTAGAATGACCTCTCTAGCAATCTCTTTTGCCTGTGGCATTAAACTGAAAAGTTTAAGAGTATTGTTTCAATGGGTAAAATGTACATTTGTTTAACGTTTTAAATTTTTGTAGGAACATAATATTGTTTACCTATTTATGCCATATATAGAATATTTTCATACAGGCATACAATTTGTAATCACATCAGAGTAAATGAGGTATTCATTACCTAATGCATTCTTTTTGTATTACAGACAATCCATTTAAACATTTTTAGTTATCTAAAAATGTACAAGTAAATTATTACTTGCTACAGAGGTTTTATATGGTCTTGATAATAATTACATAGTATTATAATAAGAAATCTCACATTTCTAAGTCCTGAATGAATATTTTTAAAAATTTGTGATATATATTTTGAACAAGTGGCCTCTCTGCCTGTAAACTCATACAGACTGTTAGTTTTTACTTACATGATGCTAAATATACAAATATATTACTCTTAAGATAAACATTAGGTGTAAGAAAATTGTGGGGCAAGTAATTGTGTGTGAGTGTACCTATGTTCAGAAGACAAGCAATATTGGAACAAAATATCACTTTAATAAAGTGGACAAATCATTTACTAGAAAACCGGAAACCTCAGTGATTTTCAGTAATATCTGTATTCTCTGCATTTTATTTAATTAATTACTGTGAAGTCTTATGGACTGTGTTTCCGAATCTTTCCATGCAAATTCTTTCTTTCATTTGCCTGGTACTCATGGTAGACTGATTTTTTTTCATATTTTTTGTGTTTATAATTTATTAAGTATTCATTATGTGAGTTGCTCAGGTATTCTAAGAATTTTTATAAAATTTAGTAATGCATGCAAAATAATTTTTCAATGTTATTTCACAATGAGTGTATTAACTTATATTTCTTTTGTTGCTTTCTTTTTTTCTTTTTTTTTTTTTTGAGATGGTGTCTTGCTCTGTCACCCAGGCTAGAGTGCAGTGGTGGGATCTCAGCTCACTACAACCTCCACCTGCTGGGTTCAAGCAATTCTTTTGCCTCAGCCTCCTAAGTAGCTGGGACTACAGGCATGTGCCACCATGCCCAGCTAATGTTTTTTGTATTTTTAGTAGAGACTGTGTTTCACTATACTGGCCAGAGTGGCCTTGAACTCCTGACCTCGTGGTCCACACACCTTGGCCTCCCAAGGTGCTGGGATTACAGGCATGAGCCACTGCATCTGACCAACTTATATTTCATTTAGTTAGAACATACCATTTTGTTATTTTAATTGGAGAAACCTGTGTAAGCTAAGTTTCCTTATTGTTCCTTTTACTCTTTATAATTGACATAGGTGAATTTATTCATTCAGCCAATTTGTTTAGGTAAATACTGGGGAGGCTTCATAAGTCACAAAGATATTTTGATATGTAAATGTAGCAAACACAATGCTTGCTGTGTAATAGAGGCACCATTATTGGCCATAAATATTTCTGCTGGAGTTAGTTTGTAGCTCCAAGTAAAGATAAAGAAATATGCATGGTGAAGAAATAAAATCGATTCTGTATGTGGAGAGGACTTTGTTCCTTTGCTGCAAAACTGACTCTTTCTGAATTTAAAGAGACATTCTTCTTATTTTCTGATTATCTTTAGTTCTGTTTTTGTGTCTACTTATGTTTATCCCAACTGTGTATGCATCACAGCCCTTCTTTTTCTTCTTTGTGTTATGGCTACATTTTTATTGCTGTTTGTTTTGTGCCATGTCATTTCACACGGTACTTTGTAGGTTCTGATGAGAAGTTTGTCAATGTAACTTTCAGATCCGTTAATTGAGATAAAAGGCATCCGGTGTTCACAGGTGAGAGGAATAAATCAGTCAGAATTTCTTGTCTTTGTAAAACCAAACTTTTATTAAATTTTAACACAGTCTGTGTGTGGTGGCTCACGCCTGTAATCCCAGCACTTTGGGAGGCTGAGGTGGGAGAATCACTAAGTCAAGAGATTGAGACCTTCCTGGCCAATATGGTGAAACCCCATCTCTACTAAATATACAAAAATTAGCTGGGCATGGTGGCATGCACCTGTTGACCTAGCCATTCAGGAGGCTGAGGCAGGAGAATCGCTTGAACCCGGGAGGCAGAGGTTGTAATGAGCTGAGATCACGCCACTGCACTCCAGCCTGATGACAGAGCAAGACTTCATCTCAAAAAAAAAAAAAAATTAACACAATGTGTGGAAAATATAAAATTAGTTAGAAGATATGTCTTAGAAATTAAACTTTTAGAAGAGTTAATGGTAAGTGGAGAATGTTAAATTTTTTATTACATACAGCTCAACTTAAGTTTTCATTCAGAATCTTTTATTTTGGTGTGAATGTTAAATATTCGAAAATAATAGAATGACGCCTGTGGATTTCACATGTGAAATAATCTTTTTCATATTAACGTTAAAATCTTGAGGAATTTCTCACACTTGTATAATGTACTTTTTTATTGGGTGCAGTTTACAATTTAGAGGTTTCATTCTTTGTCACCTAACTAGTCAACTCCTTGGTCATTTTATCTGGAAAAACTTTAAGGATCATGTCATCTTTTGAGTTAAAAAATTTATTCAGTGATCTGGGATGCGAACTTATTTACTCTCTTCAGAGTGGTTTAATCACGTGAACCACAGCAACACCTGCCCTTTTTGTGTCTTCCCTATCATTACCACCAGCACCAGAAACTCCAGGTGTCCCAAGCTCAAAGTAAAAGCCCTATGGTACATTGGCTTCTCCCATATTCTGTGCTGGGTCCCAAAAACATGGTGGTAAATATTAGAGTTCATATGGTCATGACTGACTAGGTGAAAAAACAGCACAAAAACTGTATATCTTTCATACTATTCAGACAGGTTTATGACAAAAACACAGAGTCAGAATTTGAAACATTGTCATTTTTAATAGTTTTTATAAATATATTTTTAAATTCACTGATAAAATATGTATTTATTTTGTAAAATAGTATTTTGAAGTAAATATACATTGTCAATGCCTAATTTTAGGTAATTGTCAAATACTTTGCCTCACATAGTTATTATTTTTTTGATGCGAAGACAACATTTACTGTCTTAGCATTTTTTCAGAAACACAATACATGCATTATAATCTCTTGAACTTATTTTTCTTATCCAACTGTAATTATGTAATCAATATACGTTTTGTAGAACCCACATGAGTGAAATCATGAGATGTTAACCTTTCTATGCCTTATTTCAACAACTATAGTGTCCTTTAGGTTTATCTTTGTGATTAAAAATAAGATTTTTTGTTTAAAATATAGTATTCCATTGCATATATACACCATAGTGTGTGTATTTCCTCATTGGACAATGGACACATATGTTGATTCTATATTTTGGCTTCTGTAAAGTGTGCTGCAACAAACAGAATTGCAGATGTCTGTTCATCAATCTAGTTTCATTTGTTTTGTGATAGATATCCAGTAGTTCAATTACATCTTAGATTTTAATTGTTTTGCAAAATTTCTATTTTTCATAATGGCTGTTTTTATTTACATCAACACAAACAGTGTGAAAGCTTTCCTCTTCCTCTTTTTTCAAGTTTACCAACAATTTTTTTAAACATTCTAACAGGAGTGAGTTTGTATCTTAGAGTTGTTTTGGTTTGCCTTTCCTTGATGATAATTGACTTTGAGCCATATTCATCTATCTGCCAAGCTATAAGTATGTCTTTCTTTGAAAATTATTTATATAGATCTTTTGCTTATTTTTAATGGTTATTTGTTTTTTGTTGTATAGTCCTTTGAGTTTCTTATGTATTTTTGATATTAACTGCTTTTCACATGTATAATTTGCAAATATTTTCTTCCATTTTTCAGTTATGTCATTCTGCTGATTGTATCTGTTGATGTGCAGCAGCTTCTTAATTTTAAGAAATCTGATTTGTCTATTTCCCCCTAAAATTTTGAGGTTAAACCCGAGAGTCACTGCCCAGACTAATGTTATGGGGCATTCAGTCTATATTTCCTCATCTTAGTTTTAGATTTTCAGGTCTCACATTTAAGTATCTAATTTGAGTTAATTTTTATATATGGTGTGAGGTGAAGGTCTGATTTTATTATTTAGCATGTAGATATATATTTTCTCAACATCGTTTATAAAAGAGACTTTTTTAAAAAATTGTCATCTTTATTTACAATCAGTTGTCTGTAAATACATGAATTTATTTCTGGTCTTTCTCTTTTGCTCTATTGGCCTATGTGTCCATTTTTATGTAAGTAACACTCTGGTTTGATTACTGTAGCTTTGTTGGACATTTAAAAGTCAGGTAGAGTGATTCCTTCAGCCTTTTATTTTTCATTTTTTGCTTGATTTTCTTAGCTATTCAAGGTCTTTTATGGGGCAATATACATTTTAGATTATTTAAAAACACTTCTATGGAGAATTTAACTGGATTTTAATAGAAGTTTTATTATATCTGTATATCAGTTTGTGTAATGCAGATATTTAACAATATTAATTGTGCCCATTTATGAATTAGAAATATCTTTTTGTTTGAATATTATTTATTTTCTAACTTCTTTTTTTTTAGATTATAATGTACCGATCTTTCACCTTTTTGGTTACATTCATTTCTAAGTATAGTTACTGCTGCAATTATTGTAGATAGGATTGTTTTTTGGTTTTATTTTCAGATACTTTACTGTAGTATATAGAAATATTGCTGAATTTTTTTATGTTGATTTTGGATCCTGCAAATTTAATAAATTTGTTTATTCTAATAATTTTTTGTGAAGTCCTAGGTTTTTCTATACTTAAGATTATATCATCTGCAAGGAAACTATAATTTATCTTCTTCATTTTATTTAAGATTGCTTTGATTTTATTGAATAATTTTTCTGTCTTGGTCATTTTGTATTATGTTCAGTAAGATCGAAGAAATTAGGCCAGGCGTGGCGGCTCACACCTGTAATCCCAGCACTGTGGGAGGCAGAGGTGGGTGGATCATGAGGTCAGGAGATCAAGACCATCCTGGCTAACAAGGTGAAACCCCGTCTCTACTAAAAATACAAAAATTAGTCAGGTGTGGTGGTGGGCACCTGTAGTCCCAGCTACTCAGGAGGCTGAGGCAGAAGAATGGCGTGAAACTGGGAGGCGGAGCTTGCAGTGAGCCAAGATTGCACCACTGCACTCCAGCCTAGGCAACAGAGCAAGACTCCATCTCAAAAAAAAAAAAAAAAAAAAGATTGTAGAAATTGGACATCCTTGTCTTGTTCTAGCTCTTAGAGAAACGGCTTACAGTTTTTCCTTATTTATTATGTTGTTAGGTGTGCATTGTTGTTACACATGACATTACCTTGAATTACATTTATTTTATAACTAGTTCAAGAGATTTATTATGAGGAGATATTGAATTTTGTTACACTTTCATTATGCATCTATTTGAATGTTACGGTTGTGACAGCCAATCCCACAAAACTACAAAAGATGCTTGCAGACTACTATAAATATCTGTGTGCACACCAACTAGAAAATCTAGAGGAAATGAATAAACTCTTAGAAACACACAACCTCCCAAGATTGAATCAGGAATAAACAGAAGTCTTGAAGAAACTAAAAATGTGTAAGTAAATTGAATTGGTGATTAAAAAAACTACCAATTATAAAAAGTACTAAACCAGATGCATTCATAGCATGATTTTATCACATATACAAAAATGAGTTGGCTGTAATTCTGCAGAAATTATTCCAAAAAATCAAAGTGGGACTCCATCCTAATTAATTCTATCATATCACTGTCATCTTGATATATTAACCTAGTAAAGACACACAAAAAAAATTACAGGCCAATATCCCTGGTGAATACAGACCCAAAAATTATTCATGAAATGCTTGCAAACTGAATCAGGAAATCAAAGTTATTTCACTGCAACTACGTGGACATTATTCTGTGAATGCAGGAATGTTTTAACGTGCAATCTATAAATGTGATTCAACATATAAAAGTAATTAAAAAACAAAACCACGTTATCTCAATAGATGTGGAAATAACAATTAATAAAATGTGATATCTATTTATGAAAAAATTCTCAAAAAACTAGGCATTGAAGGAACATACCTCAAAATAATAACAGCCATATAAGACAGATCCTCAGCCAACATCATACTGAACAGGTGAAAGATTAATGCATCCTTCCTAAAAATTGAAATAAGAAAAGAATGTGCACTTTCACCACTCCTATTCAACATAGTTCGGAAAGTTTTAGCCAGAACAATCAGGCAAGATGAAGAAAGAAAAAGCACTCAAGTAAGAAAAGAGGAAGTCAACTTATCTATCTTTACTGATGATATAACTGTCTACCTATTTCAAAGACTCCTCCAAAAGACTCTTAAGCCTAATAAAAGACTTCTGCAAAATCTCAGGGCAACAACAACAAAAAGCAAAACAACATTCAAAAATGAGGAACATTTCTATACACCAGTAACACTTAAACAGAGCAAAATTAAGAACACAATCTAGTTAACAATAACCAGAAACAAAAAATAAAATAGTGATCCATTAAACAAAGGAGGTTAAATATCTCTACTAGAAGAACTACAAACCACTACTGAAGGAAATCAGACACAGTGCAAGTAAGTGGAATAGTATTTCATGCTAATTGATTAGAATTATTAAAAAGTTCACACTGCCCAAAACAATCGACAGTTTATTTCTATCACTCTACCAATGCCATTTTTTAATAAAATTAGTCAAAAAAACTATTCTAAAATTTATATGAAAACAAAAAAGCTCAAATAGCCAAGGCTATACTGAACAAAAAGAATAAACCTGGTGACATTATGTTACCAAAATTCAAACTTTACCACAAGCTATGGTAACCAATATAATATGGATGCAGATACACACCCACACCCTTATTGAACAGAAGAGAGAGCACTGAAATGAAGCTGAACTCTTAAAATTAATTGATTTTTGACAGCATCAACAAAAACAAATGGAAAGAGCTCCCTACCCAAAAAAAGGTGGTGGAAAAACTGGTTAGTCATATGCAGAAGAGGAAATCTCGACACCTACTTCTCATGATACAGAAAATTAAATCAAGATACATTAAAGACTTATCTGTAAGTGTTCAACCTATAAAAATCCTAGAAGAACACCTAGAAAATTCTCTCCTTGGCATTGGTCTCTCTAAAGAATTAATGACTACATCCTCAAAAGTGAAAGCAACAAAAATAAAAATTAAAAATTGTGACCTGCACAGCAAGAGAAACTATTAACAAAATAAACAGACAACGTACAGTATGGGCTAAAATATGTGTCAACTGCATACAATAAATAACTAATATACACGTTTTATAAGGAATTTAAGAAAAAATGTTGACAAAAAATGTGAACATATACTTTTAAAAGAAAGACAAAAAAAGCAGCCAACAAACATATGAAAAATTGATCAACATTTCTAATGATTAGAGAGATGTAAATCCAAACCACAATGTGATACCATCTCACCCCAGTCTAAATGGCTATTATTAAAAAGTAAAAAAAAAAAAAAAGTTAAAATTATGTAGAAAAGAGAACCCGGATATACTCCTAGTGGGAATGCAAGTTAGTTCACCTCCTGTAGAATGCATTTCGGGGATTTCTCAAAGGACTAAAACTAAACTTACCATTTGACCCAGCAGCTTCACTACTGGGCATATACCTCAATACAAATAAATTATTCTACCAAAAATACACCTGCACTCGTATGTTTATTGCAGCACTAGTCACAATAGTAAAGACATGGAATGAAACCATGTGCTCATAAATCTTAAGATGGATTTTAAAAATTAGGTAATTACACACCATCCAATACTATGCAGCCACTGAAGAAGAATCATGTAATACTCTTTGCAGCAACATGGATGCAGCTCAAGGTCATGATCCTAAGCAGATTAACACAGAACAGAAAACCAAATAGTACATTTTCTCACTTATAAGTGGAAGCTAAACATTGGGTACACATGGAAGCAAAGATGAGAACAATAAACACTAAGGATTCCAAAATGGAGGGAGAAGGGGTACAAGGGTTAAAAAGTACTTGTCATGTATAATGTACACTACTTGGGCAATGGGATTATTAATTGCCCAAACCTCAACGTCATGCAGTATACCTATGTTACAAATCTGCACGTGTATCCTTGAATCCAAAATACAAATAATAAAATACTTTGTGATATAATGCCATGTTAGATTTCTCCAGTTTTGGTTAATGGTTGGAATTAAGGGAGGAAGACATAGAATTTTGTCCCCTTTAGACATAGGGGTGAATGTTTCTATAACAGGTCTTCTGACATCCTATAAGCTATTTTCTCTGAAAGCTCTCGGCCTTAGTCTTGAGTGTGCAGCTAAAATAAATGACTGTACATCAAGCTTGTCCAACTCATGGCCTACAGGCTCCATGTGGCCCAATATGGCTTTCAGTGCAGCCCTAAACAAATCAGAAATTTTCTAAAAGCATTATGAGTTTTTTGTGATTTTTTAAATCATCATTGGTGTATTTTATGTATGGCTCAAGACAATTCTTCTAGTGTGTCCCAGGGAAGCCAAAAGATTGGACATCCCAGCTCTACATCTTTATTTTTCATCTATTTACAGTACACTAGATGATAGTGTTTATTTATTACTCTACTCCTTTGGGAAAAAAAGATGGTCAGTGGTTTAAGTTTTTTTAGAACCATTTTTGAAAATATGAAGCTATGGTAATCATACCTAAGTGACATAATTAGGAAATAAAATTTCTAGAAAAAGCATGAAAGCGTTATGGTTAAAGTTCAAGAACAATGAAACGGGAGTACTGGTTATTTAAGACAACAGTTCTGCAAAGGCAATCATTTCATCACAGCCATTTTGGTGAAAAAGAATAATGTGTCAGAAGGAATTTTTAGAATAATTTTCTGATTATATGGCACTGTTAAATTTTTATTTGTATTATTTGTCATATATAAGTCTGTAAATCAAAAATAAGATGGCATGACTTTCAGATGAATCTTTTCACACATATATTCTCCCTAGAAGGGCACTGGTGAGACTGATGGAGTCTCACTCTTGTCACCCAGGCTGGAGTGCAATGGTGCAATCTCAGCTCACTGCAACCTCCACCTCCCAGGTTCAAGCAATTCTCCTGCCTCAGCCTCCCAAGTAGCTGGGATTACAGATGCCTGCCACCACGCCTGGCTAATTTTTGTATTTTTAGTAGAGACGGGGTTTCACCGTGTTGGCCAGGCTGGTCGCGAACTCCTGACTTCAGGTGATCTGCCCACCTCAGCCTCCCAAAGTGCTGGGATAATAGGTGTGAGCCAGTGCGCCCTGCCTTAATCTTTATTATTAAAAGAATTACTATGTCTTCCAGGGCTGTTTTAATTCATACATTGTAGCTATAAGTATTTTTTCATTAAAAGTCTTGTCTAAATATGGTAAATGTTTGAAAATAAGATTGTCATTTAAAAATATTTTATTGTGATTGTATACGTTCTGTTATATTTAATGTGTTTTTTAAATGCTAATTTTTTATTTGTTGTGGGAAGTCAGGGACCCCAAATGGAGGGACCAGCTGAAGCCATGGCAGAAGAGTGTGGATTGTGAAGATTTCATGGACATTTATTAGTTCCCCAGATTAATACTTTTATAATTTCCTATGCCTGTCTTTACTGCAGTCTCTAAACACAAATTGTGAAGATTTCATGGACACTTATCACTTCCCCAGTCAATACCCTTGTGATTTCCTATGCCTGTCTTTACTTTAATCTCTTAATCCTGTCAGCTGAAGAGGATGTATGTCACCTCAGGACCCTGTGATAATTGTGTTAACTGCACAAATTGTAGGGCATGTGTGTTTGAACAATATGAAATCTGAGCACCTTGAAAAAAGAACAGGATAACAGCAGTTGTTCAGGGAATAAGAGAGATAACCTTAAACTCTGACCACCAGTGAGCTGAGTGGAACACAGCCATATTTCTCTTCTTTCAAAAGCAAGTGGGAGAAATATTGCTGAATTCTTTTTCTCAGAATGGAACATCCCTGAGAAAGAGAATACACCCCTGAGGGTGGGTCTATAAATGGCCCCCTTGGGTGTGACTGTCTTCTACGGTCAAAACTGTAGGGATGAAATAAACCCCAGTCTCCCATAGCACTTCCAGGCTTATTAAGATGAGGAAATTCCCGCCTAATAAATTTTGGTCAGACTGGTTGCTCTCAAACCCTGTCTCCTGATAAGATGTTATCAGTGACAATGGTGCCTGAAACTTCATTAGCAATTTTAATTTTGCCCCGGTCCTGTAGTCCTGTGATCTCACCCTGCCTCCGTTTGCCTTGTGATATTCTATTACCTTGTGAAGTATGTGATCTTTGTGACCGACACCCTATTTGTACACTCCCTCCTTTTTTGAAAGTCCCTAATAAAAACTTGCGAGTTTTGTGGCCTGGGGGTCATCACGGAACCTACTGACATGTGATGTCTCCCCTGGATGCCCAGCTTTAAAGTTTCTCTCTTTTGTATTCTGTCCCTTTATTTCTCAAACCGGCCAATGCTTAGGGAAAATAGAAAAGAACCTATGTGACTATTGGGGCAGGTTCCCCGATATTTATTGGCATAATAGACTAAGGGTTTCTGTATTGTGACTTTGGTAATTTTTACAAATGGTTTTTGCCTGGTACAGATGAAGTTAGGCTGAATTTTGAACCAGTAGATTTGTTGTTTACCTTATGTGGTTTTGGGTTCATTTGTTCTATATGTATAATGCATATTCTTTTGGGGGTAATTTGGCTTTATTTCTGCTTTTTTATTTTTACATCTGGGACTGGAGAAATTGCTAGAATTTCAATAAGGTTGATTTAAAATCAGGCAACAGAAAATCCCAGAAAAGACTGAAGGTTGCATGTACTGGATAATGCCTTTAGGTGAGGTTTATATGTAAAACACAATTCAGTAAAATTTATATAATCATTACAAGTTTGTTAAATTTGAGAACAAAATGCCTATGACATATTAGGCACTTGTCTTAGTTTGTCTTTGACATCCCTATCTTGGAGAAGCTGATATTACATGAAAGGATATTGCTAAAATAATACAATAAGACATGGAACAAATACTTATGTGCTAGAAACATTCCCCTTAATAACCCTGAAATACATTTTATTCTGGCTCAATTATTTTTTTTTTTAAATGATGGAGTTTCACTCTTGTTGCCCAGGCTTGAGTGCAATGGCACTACCTCAGCTCACTGCAGACTTCGCCTCCCGGGTTGAAACTACTCTCCTGCCTCAGCCTCCCAAGTAGCTGGGATTACAGTGCCTGCCACCATGCCCTGCTAATTTTTTGTATTTTTAGTAGAGATGGGGCTTCACTATATTGGCCAGGCTGTTCTTGAACTCCTGATCTCAGGTGATCTGCCCACCTCAGCCTCCCAAAGTCCTGGGATTACAGGCGTGAGCCACCACACCCGGGTGGCTCAATTCTTTTGGCACAACTATTTTTGATCCCAGGGGCTTCTTCCCACCAAATTTAAGCCATGGTATTTTCAAGTTTGTATTTTTAGTTTTATTTGCTTGTTTTGTTTTTTACTTTCTTGGAAAGGGGAGTGTGGGCTTACCTCTGTGAAATGAGATCAGCCTATTTGCAGTTTTACCCAGTAAGCTTCATAGTTGACATCATTATACTGAGTTTCCCTAGGCCACCCTGAGCCTCAGAGCTGACCATCCTACCTCATCCCTCTTGGTTTTTCAGGCTTTGATATTAAGTTCCTCTCACTTCAAATTTGAGCTTTCATAATGCCTCAGTTTGAAAGAAGCACAAGAAAGTGTTGCCATATTTATTTGGGTGAGGATCAAGACTTTACATCCATCAATCATAGTACAAAGCAACACTTTTAATAATGTGGACATGTTTCACTCAAATTAAATATAAGCAGTTTTATGAACATGCCAATATAGTCAAAATAAATAACTATCAAGTTAACCAAAATGTTATGCTTTAGATTTTCCTAGCACAGAGATCAATATGTATGCATTGGTGGATGTTAGGGTTTTTTTGGTATAGGTTTTTGTTTTTTTGTTTTTATTTTTTACAGATTTTCACCCTACTGTACACTGATGTAAATTTAACTACCCAAGGCTTACCAGAAGCTTCATTTTACATTATTTTTACCAAAAATTCATATTTTCAAATATTAAAAGTGGCATTCTGTATTACCATTTTTCAAGTAATGTAGTCTGCATTTATTAGTACATTTCAATATATTTTTTTTACATGGGGTAAGATTATAAAAATGCCTTGCAGTTGATTTTCTAGGTAACAATGGAATCTGTTTTCTCAAACAGTAGCATGAGAATTCTTGATATACAACCTTCAGAGGTACTGAAAACTATATAATTTTGCTGAAATTTGGATTTTTTCATAATCTCTTCAGAGGCTGAGTCATGGCAACATGACAGCTCAATTCATGTTTCTTGTCTAAATGTCATGAAGCCACATCCACCTGTGTAAATAACACTAACTGGGTAAAGCTTTTTTATACTAAGCCAGAAATCATTATACCTGGTGGTTTTATTTTAAATATATGAACAGTATTCTATAACATTCAAATAAGTAATAGAAATTTAATTCTATATATATGGAAAGAAAAGTTATACAGGCACACTGAGAATAAATTGGAATCTGGAACTGAACGCTGATTAGCATGGCCTATAAAATCAAAAGCAAGTTAATTACTTCTAAGATACAATGAGGTTACAGGCATTGGATGAGGCTGCTCCCATTCCAAGTAGGAGAATTGGACAAAACAAAGGGGCTAAAGGCCCCATGCAAGTCCAGAATCCAGCAGGGTAGTCAATGAATTTTAAAGCTCCAAAATAATCTCCTTTGACTCTATGTCTCACATTCAGGTCACACTGGTGCAAGAAGTAGGCTCCCATGGTCTTGGACTGCTCTGCCCCTGTGCCTTTGCAGGGTACAGCCCCATTCCAAGCTGCTTTCATGGGCTGGCATTGAGTGTCTGCAGCTTTTCCAGATGTACAGTGCAAGCTGTTGTTTGAACTACCATTCTGGGATCTGGAGAACAGTGGCTCTCTTCTCACAGCTGCACTAGGAAGTGCCCCAGTGGGGACTGTGTGTAAAGGCTCTGACCTCACATTTCTCTTCTGCACTGCCCTAACAGAGGTTCTCCATGAGGGCTCCACCCCTGCAGCAAACTTCTGCCTGTATATCCAGGCTTTTCCTTACATCCTCTGAAATCTAGGTGGAGGTTCCCAAACCCCAATTCTTGACTTCTGTGCATTCACAGACTCAGCACCACGTGGAAGCCAACAAAGCTTGGGGCTTGTACCTACAGAAGCAATGGTCTGAACTGTACCTTGGCTCCTTTTAGCCACAGATGTAGTGGCTGGGACACAGGGCAACAAGTACCAAGGCTGCACAAAGCAGCAAGGCCTGGAGCCTGCACACAAAGCCATTTTTTTCCTCTTAGGCCTCCTGGTCTGTGATAGGAAAGGCTTCTGTGAAGGTCTATGACATGCCCTGGAGACATTTTCCCCATTGTCTTGGTGATTAACATTAGGCTCCCTGTGGCTTATGCAAATTTTTGCAGCTAGCTTGAATTTTTCCCCAAATAATGGGTTTTTCTTTTCTATAGCATTATCAGGCTGCAAATTTTTCCAAACTTTTATGCTCTGCTTCCCTTTTAAATGTAAGTTTCAATTTCAGATCATCTAAGTTCAAAAGTCCTCAGCTTTTTAGGGTGGGGGAAAAATGCTGCCAGTCTCTGCTTAAGCATAGCAAGAGTGATCTTTGTTCTAGTTCCCAATAGGTTTCTCATCTCCATCTGAGACCTCCTCAGGCTGGGCTTCATTAACCATATCACTATGAGCATTTTGCCAAAACCTCAACAAGTCTCTAGGAACTTCCAAACTTTCTCACATCTTTCTGTCTTCTTCTGAGCCTTTCAAACTGTTCCAACCTCTGCTCGTTACCCAGACCCAAAGACGCTTTTACATTGCTGGGTATCTTTATAGCAGTACCCAACCCTACCGGTACCAATTTACTGTATTAGTCCATTCTCACACTGCAATAAAAATCTTCCCAAGACTGGGTAATTTATAAAGCAAAAAGGTTAAATTAACTCACAGTTCCTTACAACTGGGGAGGCCTCAGGAAATTTACAATCATGGCAAAAGGCAGAGGAGAAGCAAACAGGACCTTCTTTACATGGCAGCAGGAGAAAAAACATCTGTGTGTGTGCAGAAAAAACTAACATTTATAAAACCATCAGATCTCATGAGAATTCACTCAGTATCACAAGAACAGCATGGGGGAAACCACCCCCCATGATCCAATCACTTCCTACCAGGTGTCTCCCTTAACACCTGGGGATTACAATTCAAGATTAGATGGGGGCACACAAAGCCTAACCATATCTATCATAAAGACATAGTCCCAATTCCCTGATATCTCTGCTTCCTGACCCCTGTATGAGACAGGCTATATGTGTCCCAGAATGGCCTGTTTCTCTTGATTTGGGGGGCAGTGTATTAAGCACCTTTCAGCAGAATTCACCTTCTCTTTAAAAAGTGAGTCCTAGGCACAATTCACAATGCCAGCTCTCAATAAATTTGTTACTGTAATTTGTTTCCAGAAATGAAATGGGAGCAGAAACCCAAAGCAAAAGAAACCAAAAGATAGGTAATGCTGAATGGTTGGAAAGTATATTTATGAAAGAGCTATGCTTCACAAAAGCACCTTTGCTATGATTCAAGGGAGAAATCTATAAACACCAGCACCATCATAGCCACATAAATCCAGCAATCTAGAGACTGTTGGTATTTTTTCTTTTCTGCATTATGTTTCTGCTCTCAGTAAAGCAAGGTTTAATTGTAATATTGAAGCATTGGAAATTTAACACTAAGATATTTTGAAAACTAAGGTTTTTTTGTCTGTTTGTTTTTGTGTTTGTTTTTGTTTTTTTTGACAGAGTCTCGCTCTGTCACCCAGGCTACAGTGCAGTGGCGTCATCTCGGCTCACTGCAAGCTCTGCCTCCCAGGTTCATGCCATTCTCCTGCCTCAGCCTCCTGAGTAGCTGGGACTACAGCCACCCGCCACCACACCTGGCTAATTTTTTTTTTTTTTTGTATTTTTAGTAGAGACGGGGTTTCACCATGTTAGCCAGGATGGTCTCAACTTCCTGGCCTTGTGATCCGCCCACCTTGGCCAAAGTTCTGGGATTACAGATGTGAGCCACCGTGCCCGGCCAAAACTAAGTTTTAATTATAATAGGGAAACTAATGCGAGGCCAGAAATTATTGACTTTGTTCACAGAATGCTAATTTTCCCCAGACAAAATATGCAGAGCTATGTTTCATTAACATGCAGAGCTATGTTTTATTACCAAAACACACTATTGCCAAATGCACAAAATGAAAAAACATATTTGTACCCTGTGCTAAAACAGATTCATTTGTGGTATTTAAATGACAAAATTGGAATTATTTCAAACCGGAAATCATTGGTTCAAATTTCCATGGTTAAAGGTTTGCTCAAGCAAATCTTAAAACAAAGGTATGTATTTCAGAAGATCAACCAAATTAAAGAGTTTGCATCCCATTTTGGGTACCTTATAAATAGAAATTTCAAAATCCTCAAAAACATTTGCATTTGTTTTCCAGATTCTTGCAACCCAAAACAAAACTTCACAGAAACTCTGCACAGGAGTTGGTAAAGAGCTAAACATTCTCCAAATTGAGTTATGGACAATAAGGTCTTGATTATAGCAGAATTGGAAGGGCTATTTACAAGCCTGCACAGTGCTATGTAAATTGGCTGCTGGGGCACATTGATTGGCAGGGAAAGGCCAGGGAGGCAGTTCAATCCCTGGCATTTTTCAAAGCTTTTTTTCCTAGTTTCATTATTCCTAGAATTTTGAAGCTTATTAAGACATTTCCTATCCTATGTCATACTCTAGAGCACTCTAGTCAGAATCCTGATAGAATAAACTCTTTTTTTGTGTTTTTTAAAGTGTACATTGCAATGATTTTTAATTTTTTTTTTTTATACTTTAAGTTCTAGGGTACATGTGCACAACGTGCAGGTTTGTTACATATGTATGCATGTGCCATGTTGGTGTGCTGCACCCATTAACTCGTCATTTACGTTAGGTATATCTCCTATTGCTATCCCTCCACCCTTCCCCCACCCCACAACAGGGCCTGGTGTTTGATGTTCCTCTTCCTGTGTCCAAGTGTTCTCATTGTTCAATTCCCACCTGAGTGAGAACATACGGTGTTTGTTTGTTTTTTTGTTCTTGTGATAGTTTGCTGAGAATGATGGTTTCCAGCTTCATCCATGTCCCTAAAAAGGACATGAACTCATCCTTTTTATGGCTGCATAACATTCCATGGTGTATATGTGCCACATTTTCTTAATCCAGTCTATCATTGATGGACATTTGGGTTGGTTCCAAGTCTTTGCTATTGTGAATAGTGCCACCATAAACATATGTGTGCATGTGCCTTTATAGCAGCGTGATTTGTAATCCTTTGGGTATATACCCAGTAATGGGATGGCTGGGTCAAATGGTATTTCTAGTTCTAGATCCCTGTGGAATCGCCACACCGACTTCCACAATGGTTGAACTAGTTTACAGTCCCACCAACAGTGTAAAAGTGATCCTATTTCTCCACATCCTCTCCAGCACCTGTTGTTTCCTGACATTTTAATGATCACTATTCTAACTGGTGTGAGATGGTATCTCACTGTGATTTAGATTTACATTTCTCTGATGGCCAGTGATGATGAGCATTTTTTCATGTGTCTGTTGGCTGCATAAATGTCTTCTTTTCAGAAGTTTCTGTTCATATCCTTTGCCCACTTTGTGATGGGGTTCTGTGTTTTTTTCTTGTAAATGTGTTTGAGTTCATTGTAGATTCTGGATATTAGCCCTTTGTCAGATGAGTAGATTTCAAATATCTTCTCCCATTCTGTAGATTGCCTGTTCACTCTGATGGTAGTTTCTTTTGCTGTGCAGAAGCTCTTGAGTTTAATTAGATCCCATTTGTCAATTTTGGCTTTTGTTGTCATTGCTTTTGGTATTTTAGACAGGAAGTCCTTGCCCATGCCTATGTCCTGAATGGTATTGCCTAGGTTTTCTTCTAGGGTTTTTATGGTTTTAGGTCTAACATTTAAGTCTTTAATCCATCTTGAATTAATTTTTGTATAAGGTGTAAGGAAGGGATCCAGTTTCAGCTTTCTACATATGGCTAGCCAGTTTTCCCAGCACCATTTATTAAATAGGGAATCCTTTCCCCATTTCTTGTTGTTGTGAGGTTCATCAAAGATCAGATGGTTGTAGATGTGTGATATTATTTCAGAGGGCTCTGTTCTGTTCCATTGGTCTATATCTCTGTTTTGGTACCAGTACCATGCTGTTTTGGTTACTGTAGACTTGTAGTATAGTTTCAAGTCAGGTAGTGTGATGCCTGCAGCTTTGTTCTTTTGGTTTAGGATTGTCTTGGAAATGTGGGCTCTTTTTTGGTTCCATATGAACTTTAAAGTAGTTTTTTCCCAATTCTGTGAAGAAAGTCTTTGGTAGCTTGAGGGGATGGCATTGAATCTATAAATTACCTTGGGCAGTATGGCCATTTTCATGATATTGTTTCTTCCTACCCATGAGCATGGAATGTTCTTCCATTTGTTTGTATCCTCTTTTATTTCATTGAGCAGTGGTTTGTAGTTCTCCTTGAAGAGGTCCTTTGCGTCTCTTGTAAGTTGGATTCCTAGGTATTTTATTCTCTTTGAAGCAATTGTGAATGGGAGTTCACTCATGATTTGGCTCTCCATTTGTCTGTTATTGGTGTATAAGAATGCTTGTGATTTTTGCACATTGATTTTGTATCCTGAGACTTTGCTGAAGTTGCTTATCAGCTTAAGATTTTGGGCTGAGATGATGGGGTTTTCTAGATATACAATCATGTCATCTGCAAACAGGGACAATTTGACTTCTTCTTTTCCTAATAGAATAATCTTTATTTGTTTCTCCTGCCTAATTGCCCTGGCCAGAACTTCCAACACTATGTTGAATAGGAGCGGTGAGAGAGGGCATCCCTGTCTTGTGCCAGATTTCAAAGGGAATGCTTCCAGTTTTTGCCCATTCAGTATGATATTGGCTGTGGGTTTGTCATAGATAGCTCTTATTATTTTGAGATACATCCCATCAATACCTAATTTATTGAGAGTTTCTAGCATGAAGGGTTGTTGAATTGTGTCAAAGACCTTTTCTGCATCTATTGAGATAATCATGTGGTTTTTGTCGTTGGTTCTGTTTATATGCTGGATTACATTTATTGATTTGCGTATGTTGAACCAGCCTTGGATCCCAGGGATGAAGCCCACTTGATCATGGTGGATAAACTTTTTGATGTGCTGCTGGATTTGGTTTGCCATTATTTTATTGAGGATTTTTGCATCGATATTCATCAAGGATATTGGTCTAAAATTCTCTTTTTTTGTTGTGTCTCTGCCAGGCTTTGGTATCAGGATGATGCTGGCCTCATAAAATGAGTTAGGGAGGAATAGTTTTGGAATAGTTATCGGAATAGTTTCAGGAGGAATGGTTCCAGCTCCTCTTTGTACCTCTGGTAGAATTCAGCTGTGAATCCGTCTGGTCGTGGACTTTTTTTGGTTTATGTCCAATCAAAAATTTATATCCAGAATATATGAAGATTTGTAGGAGATTTTTATATATTCTGGATATAAATTTTTGATTGGACATAAACATTGCAGATATCTTCTCCCACTTTAACTTGTCTTTTCTTTCTCTTAATGGTGACTTCGTTAATACCACTTTCTTAATTTTAATGTAGTTCAATTTATCAGACTTTTTCTGTGTAGTTAATGCTTATTTATTCGTGCTTAAGAAATTTTTGTCTACCCCATTGTCACAAAGGTATTCTTCTATGTTACAGAAGCTTTTATTTTTGAATTTTAACCTTTCAGATTGAGCTTTATTACCCACCTACCATTGACTTTTGTTTATGATATAAGATAAGGGTTAAATTATTTTATTCCCCCATATTGACATCCAAATTATCTACCACCATTTATTGCGAAGATTATTATTTCCTCACTGCACTGCAGTTTCACCTTTGTCATAAATCAGGTGATGGTATAAGTATGAGTTTGTTTTTGGTTTCTCTATTTGTAGGTCCTGCTAATACTATCTTATTTTAATAGTAATAAAAGTGGAAACATCTGATGGTATACATTCTTGAGCTCTGTTCTTCAGAACTTTCTTGGTTCTTCTTGTCCTTTTAAGTTTTCAAAAAAATGTTAAATTAGCTTGTCAATTTTCCAATTACCTGATAGGATTTTCAGTAGGATTGCATTCAACCATAATTTAATGAGTAGAAATGACTTATTTACAATATAAAATCTTCTATTCATAAACATTGTGTGTCTTTTTTATGTATGCAATATTTATATCTGTTTTAAAAATTTTACTTTAAGTTCTGGGATACAAGTGCAGAATGTACAGATTTGTTATGTAGGTATGTGTGTGCTGTGGTGGTTTGCTCCACCTATCAACCTGTAATCTAAGTTTTAAGCCCCACATGCATGAGGCATTCGTCCTAATGTTCTCCCTCCTCTTCCCCTCTAACCCCTGACAGGCCTCTGTGTGTTATGTTCCCCTCCCTGTGTCCATGTGTTCTCATTGTTCAACTCCCATTTATGAGTGAGAACTTGCACTGTTTGGTTTTCTGTCCCCGTGTTAGTTTGCTGAGAATGTTGGCTTCTAGTTTCATCCATGTCCCTGCAAAGAACATGAACTCATTCTTTTTTATGGCTGCATAATATTCCATGGTGTACTGTAATTTGTACATGTACATATTAGAACTCAGGATTAAGAAACTCACTCGAAACCACACAATTACATGGAAATTGAACAACCTACCCCTGAATGACTACTGAGTAAATAACAAAATTAAGGCAGAAATAACAAAGTTCTTTGAAACCAGTGAGAACAAAGAGACAACGTACCAGAATCCCTGAGACACAGCTGAAGTAGTATTAAGACGGAAATTTATAGCACTAAATGCCCACAACAGAAAGCTGGAAAGATCTAAAATCGACCCCCTAATATCACAATTAAAAAACCTAGAGAAGAGTAAACAAATTCAGAAGCTACCAGAAGACAAGAAATAACTAAGATCAGAGTAGAACTGAAAGAGATAGAGACATGAAGAACACTTCAAAATATCAGTGAATCCAGGAGATTAACAAAATAAATGGACCACTAGCTAGACTAACAGAGAAAAAAGAGAAGAATCAAGTAGACATAATAAAAAATGATAAAGGGGGCTGGGTGTGGTGGCTCATGCCTGTAATCCCAGCACTTTGGGAGGCCAAGGCAGATGGATCATGAGGTCAGGAGTTTGAGACCAGCCTGGCCAATATGGTGAAACCCCTTCTCTACTAAAAATACAAAAATTTGCTGGGTGTGCTGCTCTGTGCCTGTAGTCCCAGCTACTGGGGAGGCTGAGGCAGAAGAATTGCTTGAACCCCGGAGATGGAGGTTGCAGTGAGCTGAGATAACACCACTGCACTCCAGCTTGCGTGACAGAGTGAGACTCCATCTCAAAAAAAAAAGAATGATAAAGGAGGTATCACTATTGATCCCACAGAAATACAGACTACCCTCAGAGAATACTATAAACACCTCTCTGCAAATAAACTTGAAAATCTAGAAAATATGGATACATTCCTGGCACATACACCCTCCCACAACAAAATCAGGAAGAAGTCGAATCCCTGAGTAGACCCATAACAAATTCTGAAATTGAGTCAGTAATTAATAGCCTACCAACCAATAAAAGCCCGGGACCAGATGGATTCATAGCTGAATTATACTGGAGATATAAAGAGGAGCTGGTACCATTCCTTCTGAAACAATTCCAAACAATGGTAAAAGAGGGACTCCTCCCTAACTCATTTTATGAGGCCAGCATCATCCTGATACCAAAACCTGGCAGAGACACAACAAAAAGAGAAAATTTCAGGCCAGTATCCCTTATGAACATTGATGTGAAAATCTTCAATAAAAGACTGGCAAAATGAATCCAGCAGCACATACAAATCTTATCCACCATGTGCAACACTTTTTTAAAGGCATGCTTCAATAAAGAAACACTTCCATTTAGTTAGGAGACTATCTCTTTGATTCTAACATAGATTACAGCCTTGACATGAATAAGATTCTTCTTTTATGTACTCAATAAATGTTTACTTACAGCCTATTTTATGCTGGGTAGTATTATGGGAACTGGAGAGAGAAGGTCTGTCTTTATGGAGCTTGCAGTATAGTGACAGAGATAGAATATAAATGCATAAACAGTTGCACACTAAAGTGATGGATGTACTAAGTGCTATGAAGAAATATATTAGCCAAGTGTGGTGGTGCTCACCTGTGGTCCCAGCTACTTCAGAGGCTGAGACAGGAGGTCTGCTTGAGCCCCAGAGTTTGAGGCTGCAGTGATCCATGATTGTGCCACTGCACCCCAGCCTTGGTGACAGAGTGAGACCCTGTCTAAATAAAAAGTATAATAATACAAAGAAAATAAGGTAGGGTAATCATATTCAGGGTGTCAGGAACTGCTACTTTAGATAGGGAGCTCTGGAACAATCTTTTTGAGGAGATGACACTTGAGCAGGTCAGAATGGTATGACGGAGTGAGTTAAGCGAATGTCTAGAGGGCAGAGAGAAGAGACACTGTGCAGAGTCTGAATACAGACAGCACTTGATGAGCTCAAAGATCACTGCAAAGACCAGTCAGGCTGCAGGCACTGGGAGGAGGAAAGGAGAATGCACAGTCTGAGGAGCAGATAAACACAGACCATAGTAAAGAGCTTGGATTTCTTTGTTAATTGTGATAGGTAACCACTAGAGGATTCAGAGCTGGGAATGAAATGGTATAAGATATGTTCTTACAGGGATAGTCCAGCTTTGTGGGAGAATAGATTACAGATTACCATAAACAGAATAATAATAAGTGCAAAGGCAGCTTAGAAATGATTATATCTGTCCAGGGGTTGATACTGGTGGTGTTAGAACTGTGAGGTCCAGTATGATAGCCACCAGCTGCATTTAGTTGTTTACATTTAAATTAATTAAAATACCAGAAAATTTATTCCTACCAGGGACTTGGGAGGAAAGGGAGAATGAGGAGTTATTGCTTAATGAGTACAGAGTTTCAGTTTGGGGTGAAAAAAATTTTTGGAAATACATAGTTTTGATGATTGCACAACATTCTGAATGTAATTAATGCCTCTGAAATTTATGTTTAAAACGGCAAAGCTTATTACATATGCTTTACCATAATAAAACATTATAAAATTAATCACAGAACCAAAACTCTAAAATCATTTTTTAAAATTGTATAAAGGAGTGCAAGTGCAATTTTGTTACATGGGTATATTGGGTAGGAGTGAAGTCTGAGCTTTTAGTGTGTTTATCACTGGAACGAAGTACACTGTATCACTAAGTAATTTCTCATCACCCTTCCCCCTCCCACCCTCTCACCCTTCTGAGTCTACAGTGTCTTATCATTTTACACTCTTTGTTCATGTGTACACATTATTTATTTCCCATTTTTAAGTAAGAACATGCAGTATTTGATTTTATGTTCCTGAATTGCAAAACTATAAAACTCTTAGAATAAAAAATAACAATAAATCTTTATGGCCTTGGTTTTGGCAATAGTTTCTTAGATATGGCACCAAAAGCACAGTGATAAAAGAAAATGTACTGGGCTTCATCAAAATTAGAAACATTTGTGTTTCAAAGGACGTAACAAAGAAAATAAAATGACAACCAGAAAAGTGGAGAAAATGTTTGCAACTTATATATTTGATTAGAAATCTGTATCCAAAATGCACAAATAACTTTTACAACTCAACAGTAAAAATAAAAAATACAAAAAGATAGGCAAAATATTTAAATAGACATTTTTGTGAAGATATAAGAGTGTCCAATAAGTGCATGAAGAAAAGCCTAACATCACAAGCCATCAAGAAAATGCAAAATCAAAACCACAAGGAGATATCACTTGACACCCACTAGTGTACCTACAATAAAAAATGACAAATGGTTGGGCGCGGTGGCTCACGCCTGTAATCCCAGCACTTTGGGAGGCTGAGGCGGGCGGATGACAAGGTCAGGAGGTC
Source organism: Gorilla gorilla gorilla (assembly GCF_029281585.2). Lineage (NCBI taxonomy): Eukaryota > Metazoa > Chordata > Mammalia > Primates > Hominidae > Gorilla > Gorilla gorilla. The sequence continues at coordinate 73,122,836 of NC_073232.2, forward strand.
CAGACCATTCTGGCTAACATGGTGAAACCCAGTCTCTACTAAAAAATACAAAAAATTAACCGGGCGTGGTGGCAGGTGCCTGTAGTCCCAGCTACTCGGGAGGCTGAGGCAGGAGGATGGCGTGAACCCAGGAGGCGGAGCTTGCAGTGAGCTGAGAGTGCACCACTGCACTCCAGCCTTGTGAGGCCGTAGAGAAATTAGATCTTTCATACATTGCCGGTGGGAAAGGAAAATAGTACACACTTTGGAAAACTGTGAGGTGATTGCTGAAAAGGTTATGCATAGGTACGTTATGACCCAGCAATTCAATTCCTAGGTACATACCCAATAGAAATGAAAACTTATGAATGAAATATACAAAAGTTTTTACCTAAATATTATAGTGGCATTATCATAATTCTGAATAATACATACTAAATCGAAGGGATATTAAAAGTAATATTGATGAAATAAAGTTAGAAATATAAAATTTTTACCAGAGATTGATTGACCCGATTCAAATTACTTCTTACAGTCTTCAATTCCATATTTTGTATATTCGGAGAGCCAGTTCAAATTGCTTCACTTCTTTTTCTTTTGTTGCTCTTCGATTTTTCCTAATTCTTCCCTATTTTTTTCATTTAATATATTGGTATTTCTTTTCTTCTCTTCTTCTTGGTTTAAAGTCAATCTTGCATTAAATATACTTATCTTAAAATTCATTTTGTTAGAAAATAGAATTCACTTTGAGATCTGCTTCTTCCTACATTGGTTTATTATTCCAATAAAATTCCTATATTCTTGAATATGTTTTTCCTTTCTAGTTCTGAGATATTTAATTACTGAACTCTCTTCCAAATGACACACATACTTGAAAAATAGTGAGAAAAGAACATCTAGTTAGAAAGTTTCTGTTACTAGTAACTTCAACAACTGTTATGGAAAAGAATACTGGAAGCTATCCAGTAAAGTTACAAGTTGAAAAATCACTATTTTAAAAATATAACAGTCAAAATTACTCCTCAATGAGGACAGATCATTTACAGTTAACTAATTAAAATGACATTACTTTTTATAAACAAGTTTACATATTGATTAGACATAAATATTCATCTTTATAAAATAAGGCAAGAATCCCTGAAAATAATTATAATATTAAAATCTGAGACTAGGCTGAAGAATCTAATATCTGTTATCCCATATATCTTTTGTTTCTTTTTTTAGTAATACTTTAAATGTATCTTGTTGATTTTTATATATTTTATCAACAAATTTTAAATCTCTTTTAGAATAAGACAGAATATAATATTTAATTAAAAAATAAAAATAAGTAATTTTAACATGGAACTCTGAATTAATTTTATTTATGTAGAAGAGAGAGAGATATTGAATATACTAGTCATAAACTACTCTATATTTTTCTTTATACTCCATGCATATTAAGATTACAAGTGTATAATTAAAGGAAAACGATTATTGGGGGTAGAGGAATGGCCTTTTCACACTCTCTTTGTTGAACTATAAATGAATATAAATTTTCTGGAGAACAATTTAGAAGTAATGAACAAAGAACTTCTTAAAAACTTCCTATAATTTTACCAAATATTTTTATATTGAAGAATTTATTCCAAGTCAATAATTAGAATGGTAGAAAAAGATTTGCATGCAGTTATGCCTTGCAGCACTGATTATAACACAAAAAAAATTAAAAATAAAAAAATTAATTTGTTAAGTAAATAATGGGGTTTCCAAATAATGGCCTTCTATATAGCCATTAAAATTGTGATTTAAATAAATATGCATTTAATTTTCAGGACATGTATTCACAGTTAAGAACTTGTATTATTTAAATGAATTTGACACTCCACAAGACAGAGATTTCTTTCTCCAGTTAAACCTCAGTAAGTCAGCTAGTACAAAAAGTATCCTATATACTAGTATGTCCTACCTCACACTGCAGAGCTCTTGTTCTCTTTTAACTTTTTGATTCTCTATGATTTTATTTCTTTTGCTTCTGTTAGTTCCTTTTGTAGTACATGAAGCTTATTTTTCATTTGTTTCATTTTTGCTGTAAGTTGTTCACAGGGATTTTTTTTCTTTTTTTTTTTGACGGAGTCTCGCTCTGTTGCGTAGGCTGGAGTGCAGTGGTGCTATCTCCACTCACTGCAAGCTCCACCTCCTGGGTTCACGCCATTCTCCTACCTCAGCCTCCCGAGTAGCTGGGACTACAGGCACTCGCCACCATGCCCGGCTAATTTTTTTTGTATTTTTAGTACAGACGGGGTTTCACTGTGTTAGCCAGGATGGTCTTAATCTCCTGACCTCAGGATCTGCCTGCCTTGGCCTCCCAAAGTGATGGGATTACAGGCGTGAGCCACGGCACCTGGCCCACAGGGATATTTTTTAAGTTCCCTTGCTCTTTCACGAGAAAGAACTGCATCCAAGATTTTTGATAGGCTAGTTGAATCTGTCTCAAGGAGGAGATAGAACTAAAATATATTAGTACTTTTGAGATATAAAGAACTGCATATTTTAGCAATCACTAATTCATACACTGAACAAATATATATTGATTGCCTACCACGTGGAAGACATTATACTAAGATCTGCAGATTAAACAGAAATAAACAAAAACCTCTGCCCTTGTTTAACTTAAAATGTGCTAAAAGACAAAGCCCCAGAAAAGCGACAGTTATAAATTCAGATAGATACTGTAAGAAAACAGATTGCTAAGAATTAGATCTATACTAGGCTCATGGAAAATTCCCCCGAGGAATGTATAGCTACACTGAGGAATGAAGAATGAAAAGGAAGCAGTTGAGCAAACAGGGAAGGAAAGCATTTTAGCCAGTCTGTGGCATGTGCTGAAACTCTAATGTAGTCTGCCTCTAGCGAAGAGAGAGCAACAGGTATGATTTTTCTTCTTAGCTAAAATAACTAAAATCAAAACACACAAAATACATTAAACAATTTTTCAGACACTGGACATTAGGCAAAGAAGATAATCCCTGAAAAACAGAAACACATCAGGTTTTGAGTGTGAGAAGAAGGGTCAATTTGCTCACTATGTGTGTGGCTAAAGCTAAAAGTTCTAGCTGCCAGAGTGGGGTGCTGGTACTTTGGAAACAGTGGCTGAGAATATGTACTTGAACTTTAAAAACATGTAATAACTTCGAAGTCTACACCATGAAGACTGAGGGATCTGTGTTAGTAAGGCCATCCTGGTCACAAAGGTCAATCATTACCAGACTGCAGGAGCAGTTTCAATGGCAATGATGCAGCAACAGAATCAATGGAAACAACAAAATGAAGAGAATGGCCATTTCCCCCCTAATCCTTCTGACTTGTACAAAAGGAATGTCTTCCTTGGACTTAGGTTCAGATTCTTTTAAAAAATTCAAGAATGAAGGTATGGAAGACAGTCCCCAGGGGACACTATCAGGTTTTCTGCTTAAAGCGGACATTTCGAGACCCAAATAACTAATTAGAAAAGCCAAATTGTGACATTATGTTTATCCCATGCATAGGGGTTATACTTCAAATCAAGTAGACAACGTTAGCAGCCCTAAAGCCCTAAAATAAAGAATCCTGGAGCCATTACTCCTTCTAACTAGTCTAGCTTTTTGCCTAATTTCTGGCTGATGAAGTGAACTAACTCACTGTCATTCAAAAACTACCTGAAACAAACTATAAAATCTCACCTAGCCTTTAAATGTAAACACTTACAGATTAAATCCACAAGCAACAACATAACATTCTGTAGTCATTCCAAACGTATCTTCAGCACAGATGTCAACATTTTGCTGAAGAACCATGCCAACTATCTCTGATGATCCATGACATATGGCAAGCATGAGAGCTGTGCTAAAATAACAAAGAGATAACTTCATTATTAGGAACAGAACCAATTTAATATGTGCCTGTCAGTGCAGAATTAACCATTTGCATGTATTAACAAACGTTAAGTATCTTGAGTGCTCAAGTGTTTATCCTTGTAAATCATGACCAAGGCTAAAAGGAAGGGGCAAAAAGACTCATGTCCCACTGGGATATGGCATAGTAGAATTGGCTAACATAAAGTCCACTGAGGGGCAAGAAAATATGTTCTGTTCACTAATCTAAAAGAGGCAAAGTTTTAAGTGAAGAATTATCTATTTCCTCCTTAGTCTGATATAATATTTTATACTTCAAAATTAGCTAGAAGTCAGAAAAGTGAGAGCAATCTGAAGGCTTAAAACAATTTTAGGAATAATATTGTCCTGAGTAGCTGGGACTACAGGCATGTGCCACCATGCTTGGCTAATTTTTATATTTTTCGTAGAGATGGGGTTTTACCATGTTGGCTAGGCTGGTCTCGAACTCCTGGCCTCAAGTGATCCACCCACCTTGGCCTCCCAAAGTGCTGGGATAACAGATGACAGCTACCATGCCCAGCAAATATTGCATTTTTTAAAAGTGTATGAAAAACAGAAGTTAGAAAAATACTATAAAGGTGTTAATCATTCAATATTGAATTATAAAGTAAACTAAAAATTCATACTTCTTAAAACTAATACAGAACCACTTTAGCTAATAGAAGATAATGCAACCAAAAACATCAGATTACAAATAAGAATCAGTCAATATAATAAAAGAAGAAAATCCTACTATTGTTCTTTATGTTGACCAGTCCAAATAATTGCTTTTCTTCCAACTGATAATTTGTGTTCGTATTTTTCTGTATAATCTAATAATTTTAAGTAAATGTTATTAATTTAATATTTCTGACTTGAGTGTTATTACTCTAGCACACTACTGAAGTGTTTTTTAATAAAAAAAACTACTATACCATTTAAACTTATCAAGTGCATTGCATTTGCATTTGCATTTTTTGTCAGTAAAAATTCCACAATTTGACCACTTCTTTTCCTTATGGCCAGTAAAAGTGGTGTGTGGCCAGCCTGTAAAACAGCAAAAACAATTTATAATTCATGAAATTACATATTTCTCAGCTGATCTGAATACCTTATATAATATCCTATGAACTTAAACAATAGAAAGTAAATCAATAGCAATCCCTTCTTTCTCATTTTTCTGTGCTTTCCGATGCACTGCACCTTCTCTTGTAAACATTCAGCCTCTGCATAACCACATTAACTCTGGTTATCTCCAAAAATCATTATATTGTAATGATTTTATTGTTTCCCATGTAAACCAAGAACTTTTTGAGGGCAGGGGCTGTATCTTTTATCTCTATATCCTTAAACCCTAAGACATAGTAGTAAATACTTTGTTTTTTACTAAATTAGTAATCTAAATTATTACCTCTAGAACAGTGTTTCTTGAGCTATATTCCAAAGAATAATTACCTTACCAGAAGCACTGTACCCCAACAGATTCCACCATTATCTATGTTCAAAAAATGTTATAAAACTGTGAATTAAACGTTCATTATTCAAGACATGAATTGAACTTTACCTAATCCTTATTTGACAGTATATTTTTGTGGCAAACATTAACATTTGACAAATTAGAATTTCAGGGATGCAGTTTTGAAAGCTTCCCCCCAAAAATGGAGGTTTCCTCTGGGTGATACAAACTCACTTGATTCTCTTCTATCAATGATCCCAAGATTCCAGATGCCAATGTCAGGTACTCCTGCTCTAAATGGGTCACTAAGTAAGTGGCCCTAAATTAAAAGAGATTGGCTTCAAATAAACTTTGATTGCTTATTATTAAATAGTCCATGGGGTTTATCCTATTACCAGATAATAGGATTTTATCTCAGTTTTTAGATATTCAGTATAAAAGGCCAGGCAAGGTGGTTCATGCCTGTAATCCCAGCACTTTGAGAGGCCAAGGTGGGCAGATCACAAGGTCAGGAGATAGAGACCATCCTGGTCAACATGGGGAAACCCCATCTCTGCTAAAAATACGAAAATTTAGCTGGCGTGGTGGCACGCGCCTGCATCCCAGCTACTCAGGAGGCCGAGGCAGGAGAATCACTTGAACCAGGGAGGCAGAGGTTGCAGTGAGCTGAGATCACGCCACTGCCCTGCAGCCTGGTGACAGATCGAGGCTCCGTCTCAAAAAAAAAAAAAAAGAAAAGAAAAAAAGAAAAGAAATTCAGTATAAAAGTTTATTTTCAATTATAATGATACTCCTAGGATCCTAATGCATATCTACTTCTTAAAACACAATAATCCATTTTTATTCTGGTTTCTATTGTAATTGATACTATTTTTTGCCAAAATATCAGAAGTATGAATAAAATCGCTTATTAATGAAAGTTCTAACTCATGTATATGGATTAGCAAAATAGAAGCCACTAAATCACTTGAATTTTAAGGGACAATTCTGTGGAGAAAGATATAATATTTTCTGCAATATGCATAACCTATTCAAATATAACCATGATTAATCTAAAAAGGCTTAAAGGCCTTCTAATAGAAGTTGATTATTTATGGTTTATATGAAGAAAAATCATCGTTTAAAAAATATTCTGAATTCTAGAAGACAACCCTATTATTAATGAATTAATGTAAAATATAAACTATATATTATAAACACCTATAAACTGTCTTCAATAACTTGAAATCTTTACCAAAATATACTATGAGAGAGGAATTGATAACTGAAATATTTACAGAGTCAAAAGAGGTAAGTTGAGCAAGTGATGTAACTAGGTGGGCACAGTAGCAAACTGGAAACATATGCTTTATGTAAATGTATAATGTCTTCATAGCATACCAAACAGTCATATGGACTCAAGAGACACCAGATTCAATCCTTTAAGAGGAAATCCAGATTTCTGCATGTCTCCTAAATTTTACATGTTGATTCAATTTATGCAGGCAAATTTTACTTTCCTGTAGTTTTACACTAACTGGAAAGAAAAAAAAAACTTGGGTGAGAAACAATATTTGAAAAAGTTTTACCTTTAACAAATTCAAATATTTATCATAAATGCACAGAAAAGCCATACTAATAGTTCTTGTAAAAATATTAATATTTAAAGCAAAATCCTAGACAATTAAGTTTGTCAAACTATTTTCATAGAAAAATAGGAATGTTTGAGCTTCCAAATATAAAACAATTTACATATGCTAATGTTAAAACAAATGGATTTCAAATATTTTGATAATAACATTGGTTAACGTCTACCTTGTTCTTCACTTCGATGTCTGCACCACAGGACAGCAATTTTGCCACCACTGACAAATTCTCACTATAAACAGCATAATGGACAGCTGTGTTGCCATACACATCTACAATATTTGGATCAGCAGCAGAATCTATGAGAATATTTGCACAAGCCTCCCTCTGGCACTGCAGAGCCTGTCAGTATTAAAGCAAGAAGTAAATTATAAATTATAGGAAATAAATATTCCACAGGTTTCACAAACTAGTTATATTTCAATGAGATAAATTCATTTTTATTCTATGTATTTAAACCAAATCCATCTCCTGCTGAAAGAACTGGCTACCATTTACCTTCATCAGAGGTGTCCTGTTTCACCATCAAGGATGTCAATCTGGCACTTTCTATCTACCAGAAGTGTTACTACTTCTGCATGGCCATTGGCACAGGCCCAGTGTAGAGCAGTCCTACGAGAGTGAGAGGACTTTTTAGGAAAGTTTAGTCCACTGTCTCAAAACATATAATGATTTATGTAATTGTCAACATTAAATACCATGCTCTTTCTCTGCCTTTAGAACAAATATTTAACATTCTCCTGAAGAAAGTACAACATTCATTCGCTCTTATTACTCACTACATTAATGAAAGAGTGGCCTATTTGAATAGAAAAAGCTTGGCCTTTGGATTCAGTTCAACTTGGGCTTGAATATTACTTTAAAGTCTTTCACTTTCTAGCTATCACTTAACCTTTCTGTGCCTCAATTTTCTCATCAATAAAGTGAAGATGAATACTGCAGTTATCTCACAGGACATCACTGTGATGTCTCATGAGAATCTGTGCAAAGTATTGTGAAGAATTCCTAGCACATGTAACAGCTCAGTAATTGTTAGATATTGTGATTATTTCTACTACTTAACAAAGAAAACATTTTAAGTAAAATGGTACAGTTATGCCTACTTTGTGGTATGTTTTAAAGGTTAGAGATTAAACTGTATTTTAATAATTCTAAGATACTCTATTTCTCATATTTTAACATCTCTGACATTGAAATGCCACTTATAAGTCATTATTTATTACAAGTATATTTTGCAGAAATTTAAACAATCTTTTATTGGTACATAAATAAGGAGGCATCACACAATTCACGGTGCCTTCCATGAAGTGGAATATGGTATATAAAACAGGATGATGGTAGTCCTAGTCGCAGGATTAACACTTAAAGAAATTTTAGCTTTTAAGAGTGCTACACAAAAGGAGAGTTGAAATAAAAACAAACTGTTAAAACAAAGTACTTCTTCAATATTTTTAAAACTTCAAGCCAAAGAAAACTTGGGATTCATGCAGGTATGGCTAATTTTATTCCATATTTAGATTTACAGAATGTATGCAAATTCATATTTAAATTTATAGAATGCATGTAAATTAGGTATTTCCAATGATTAATATTACTATTTAAAGCTGTTATAAATTTCCAGAATCGTGGTTGGTAGTTATCTTTCACTAGTTTCTCACTTCAGAAGTGTTTTTGTTTTCAAGATGAGAGGAAAAGCTTCAATTGAGATTCAGTCCTAGTACTCCAACTTTAAATCTCTCACTTTGCTAAGGCTGAGCAGGTAAATGTGAAATTTTTAAGGATGAAAGGATCTTGAGAGTTAATGTATCTTCTACATAATAGGCATTCAGCTTACATGTGATAAATTGATTGAAAGGATAAATACAGTTGAGAAGTTCAATATCTTAAAAAAACTGCTATAAATAAAGCACTTATATTTTCTATTTTATTTTCTTAATAATAAAACTACACTAATTAATCTATCACTATTGACATATATGTAATAAATCTATATATAATAAAAATATGTGCCTAATAAGATGTATATGTAAATCAACAAGCACAGGTAAAAAGATTTTCTTTTGAAGATGCTAAAAGTTCACAGACTATACTAATCCACAAAAAATAATAATTAAAATATGGAAAGTGAGAAATTATTTTTATTGGTGCAAAATTATGTTCCTGCTCTTCCCAAAAATTATTTCATTAATAATAAACTTTTTCTAATAGCATTGTACATGCTCAATGTGGAAATCAAAGATAATAAAAAGGAAAAACATTTTATATTAAAACAAATGCCCTCAAATAACAAATTTTATCATATTTCATACACAATTTCAGATAACACAAGACTGTAGTCCGTGTGTATGTACAATCAAACTGAACTTTACCCTCACTTGGTACACCAAAATACATTTTCAAATGTCACCTACTTCTCTATATATTTCTACCTTCACTGGTCACATATTATCCCATGCTGTAAATTCACTGAAATGTATTTATAAAAGCCATTATATGGATTCTTCTTAATAATATGGTACTTACCACCAAATTGTCTATTTGAAAAGCTATCTGCAACTTAAACTTTAAACAGCAGTATAAATATCACTGCTCTTTATCCTCACAAACTTTGTAGATAGAAAATAGTATTTGATTCCTCTTTTAACTTAAATGCCTTCTCTAACAAGGAACACTAAATATTGTTTTCTGTGTGCATAGGCCACTTACAGATCTTAAGAAAATACTTTGCCCAATTTTAAATTAGAGGCAAAGTACTATTTTTAGATCTGCAATTTAGATCTCTAATTTAAATTGCCCAATTTTAAATTAGAGGGTTTTTTGTTAGTTAAGTGAATTATCTATAAAATGACGATTTTTAAATCTAATATGTATACACACATGCACATACATGTGTAGTAAATATTTTACAAATATGCTGCCTTTTATTTTTTCTCATTACAGGTTAATTTAATTTTGTTTGCTTAACTATCCTTCAGACTGCTTGCTTCTGAGCTTCTTAGGTGTTGTCAAAATAAAAATGTACCGTGTAAATAGGCGTTTATGTTTTCTCCTGGTGCTTTTATCATTTTGTATATTAAAAAAATTTTAATCTATATTCCGTCAGAAATTTACTTTGTGGCATAAAAATCTAGTTTTCTCCAAAAAGCAGGCATTTCACTTATGAAACTAATTCTTTCCCTACTAGTATAAAGTGTGAGCATTATCAAATTCTAAATTCTTAGATATTTGGGTATTTCTGGATTTTCTATTCTATTGTATTCATTTACCTGTCTTTTCAGCTGTTACCAAAGAACTTGTGATTTATTTGTTTTTGAGACAGTGTCTCACTCTGTCGCCCAGGCTGGAGTGCATTGGTGGGATCTCAGCTCACTGCAACCTCCGCCTCCCAGTTTCAAGCGATTCTCCCTCCTCAGCCTCCCAAGTAGATTGGACTACAGGCTCCCGACATCGTGCCTGGCTAATTTTTGTAGTTTTGTAGAGTCGGGGTTTCACCATATTGGCCAGGCTACTCTGAACCCCTGACCTCAGGTGATCCACCCGCCTCGGCTGCCCGAAGTGCTGGGACTACAGTGGTGAGCCACCACGCCCAGCCCTTTTTTTCAAATTTTATTTATTTATTTATTTATTATTATTATTATTATTATTATTATTTTTTTTTTTTTTTTTTTTTCTTTTGAGACGGAGTCTCGCTCTGTCACCCAGGCTGGAGTGCAGTGGTGCGATCTCAGCTTACTCCAAGCTCCGCCTCCCGGGTTCACACCATTCTCCTGCCTCAGCCTCCCGAGTAGCTGGGACTACAGGAGCCCACCACCACGCCCAGCTAATTTTTTTGTATTTTTGGTAGAGACAGTGTTAGTCAGGATGGTCTCCATCTCCTGACCTCGTGATCCACCCACCTCGGCCTCCCAAAGTGCTGGGATTACAGGCATGATACACCGCGCCTGGCTGTGGCCCATTTTGTGCAAATTAATAGCACATTTTGAAATCTAGAAGGGCAAGACTTTTCTACTCCATTACAAAAATTTTTAAATGTCATCACAATAGTAAAAGACAGCGTGTGTAATTTTAAAAATTTTAAAACGTTGATAACTTTATTTGGTTTATGTAAAACTGATAAAGAACTTGCATCTTGAGAAAAATGAGTCTTCTTAAATTTGAAAACATAAACCATCTTCCCACCTCAAAGTTACCTTCTAAGGTCCCTCAGCAAAGAATACATTTACATAGACATTCATTGATATTGAAATGGATACTGGACTTTATCCAAAAAATTTTTAGCCGAGAAGTTAATATATTATGGGAATTATTTCATTATACACCATTTCATAATGTATCTAACATTATCTTTTAAAACCTGTGCATTAAAAGTAAAACCCTGTATGTACTTAATTTTGTAAGTTAAATCACTTTAAAATTCTCTACACAGTGCTCTGTGAGAGGAAGTGGGAGTGAAGGAGAAAGCAGCTAAAATTTGCGGTTGATTTTAAGTTGGCCTGGGCCCTACGACCTGCAGGGCGCCCCCATCTGAGGCCTCGGGGAACTGCCCGGGAAGAAGGCCTAGACCTCTGGGCCCAGGACGGCCTCCCCGTCGCCCGCCACTCCTCTACCTGCTCCCCTCGTCCCCAGGCCTCCCAGCCCCCACTCTGAAGGGGCGATCCTCCCACAGCCACCTCCTCATCCTGCAGCCCCGGCTCAGGCAGGGCCTGGTACCTCTTCTTCGCATCTCTTATGTTCAGGTCCATTGTCGTCTTCTTCATCATCCTCTCCAGCTTCCAGGCTTGGCCCCGGGAGGCAGCTTTGTGGATCTTCCTGAGATCCCCATGGTGAATCACGTAAGAGTCGTCGTTGGTGTAGACCAGCTGACTGAAGGGGCTCGGGCGCTCCGGGCCCGTCTCGCCCTTGACAGCGGCGGCAGAGAGCCTCTCCATGGCTGTGGCCCCCTGCTAGAGACAGCCTGCGCCTCCCGCTGCTCGCCCTTCCCCAGTCCCCCCCTCTAGCCCTCGCCCTTCTTCAGTCCCCGCACCCGCCCTGACACCAGTAGAAATCGCAGTCGGGCCAAGCTTTTGGACACTCAAGCCTCTCCCGGGAGAAACTGCTGTGCAAAACCGTTAGGCAGCTGAGCAGAACCGTTATTAGGCAGCTGAGCAGAACCTTTAGACAGCTGAGCAGAGCCGTTAGGCAACAGCTCATGCACAACTCAGCAGACCAGGGAGACACGCGAGGCGGGAAACCACCCTGGCTGCGCTTCGCCCAGCACCGCGTGCAGGTGGCACCTGCCACTGAGGCGCTGTCGGGCTGGCGGGGCTCCCTGGAGCGGAATGCAGGGGGCTCCCTGCCACACGGCCTGCTTGACAGAGCCGCTGCGGGCCCCTCCTCAACCTGAGATCCAGGAGCTGGGCCCTGGGGCTGGGCATCGTGCAGCCTCCGGGGTGGCCCTGAGCGTCGGTTCCCGCCCTCCTGCAGCCAGGGACCCAACCCCTGACTTAGGCGCCCTGGAGGCTTCTGGCCCAAGTGTCCGCGCTGCTGGTGGCGCTGGCAGGGTCGGGGTTGTAGCCTCTGCTGCCACGTGCCATGTTCAGGTGGCAGCTGCAGCTGAGCCCATGGTGGAGGCTACAGGGCTGGGCCCAGACCGCTGAGCATCGCCGAGTACACCGCCCTTCCATCCTGGGCTCTGCTCTTCCTTGGCTCGCGCTGGCAGCACAGGCTCGTGACCACTGGGCCCTGTACAACTGCGGCGATGAGGTTTTGCGGCAGGTTCCCACCCTCCTGCAGCTGAGGTCCCACTGCCTGACTTAGGTGCAGTGGCGGTGTCCGACCCTGGGGTTCGCCTGCTGGTGGCGCGGACAGGTTCTGGGGTTGCCACGGCTGCTGCCACCTTCAAATGCCAGCTGCAGCTGAGCCCACGGCAGAGGCTGCAGGGCTGGGCCCGACGGCTTGAGGGTCACCGTGTGGCACACGCCCTCCCACTTTAGGCCCTGCTCTTCCTTGGCTCGCGCCCAGAGTGCTGGTTTGCAGGCTCTGGGCACTGTGCAGTTGCCAGGATGGGGCTGAGCGGCAGGTTCAGCGCTGCCTGGGCCCGGAGGGGAAAAGGGGAGTTTGGGGTTGCTTGGCCATATTTGCCTGTGCGCCAAGTGCAGGTAGTGGCTACAGTCAAAACTGTACATCCGTGTACAGGCACGGATGGCGGGTCCCGTTTAGAGGGCTTCAAGGTTGCTGAGAGAGCCCGCTGCCAGGCCTCAGGATCCCTTCCTCGTTGACCAGCATCTGGAGTATGGCAGTGGCTCTGGGTAATCTGCAGCCATACTGGATGGGGCTGAGCTGCAGTTCTCTCCCGTGGACTGAGAGAGAAACTTGGCTGAGTAGAGCAGATGAAGAAACAGTTAAATTGAACTCATCTATAAAGACTTCCAGGCTGGGTGCAGGACCTCATGCCTGTACTTAACAGCACTTTGGGAGACCGAGATAGGAGGATCACTTGATCCCAGGAGTTTGAGACCAGCTTAGACAACACAGGGAAACTTCATCTCTATAAAAATAAAACAAATCAGCCAGGCATGGTGGTGCATGCCTGTGGCCCCAGCTACTTGGGAGATTGGTTGTGGGAAGATCACTTGGGCCTGGGAGTTCGTGGGTACAGTAAACTGATTGTGCCACAAACAAGGAATGAGAGGTCCTGTTGCTCCACATCCTTGACAGCATTTGACTTTTTCAGTCTTCTGGATTTTGGTTATTGTTTGATTGTTTGTGCCGCTGCACTCCAAGCCTAGGCAACAGAGACTTTCTCTCAAAATAAATAAATAAAAGACTTCTAGTCACTATATCATATCTATGTCGAATTCTTTACACATCAAGCTTGAAGAGTTAAAACCCACAGTGCCTTCTGATTATGTGATAGGGACCATGTGATTAAAGTGGGTGACCATGTTCTTGCCTTCAGGGGGCCCAAGTCAAGGAATGGGTCCCCAGCTGCAGGAGGGTGGGAATGGATGCTTAGCACCACCCTGGAGGGTACACAATGCCCAGCCCCAGGGCCCAACTCCTGGATCCCGGGTCATGGACAAAAACCCAAGAATTGAAGACTTGAGTGTTAGATATGCTCATTTCTGCTGGGATATCATTGGTTCTAGAACGTCTTAGCTTACAGAGCAAAGAAATAAATGTGTGTATACAAAGCTGTGTATACACATAACTATAAATATTTCTAAACGTAATGTGTGTAAGTGTTAGTTCATACTGATGTCTACGACTCAATTTATCACATTATCATTCTGGCCTTCTCCCCTTGCTTACGTGTAACCTCCCACTTTAATAGGGAGAAACCAGGCTCTTGTCATTTGTCATCCATTTGCTTAACTGTCTAGTTCCAATATACATTTATTCTCTATCAATATCAGAATCGCTATCCCATTTCCTGTAGGAAACAGCTATACCAACAAGATCACATGAGTTGTTTGCAGTTTCTCTTTCTTTCAGTCTTCATGTATTTTCTTTGATTCTTTTTTTTTTTATTTTTTGAGATGAAGTTTTGCTCTTCTTGCCCAGGCAGGAGTGCAGTGGCGTGATCTTGGCTCACTGTAACCTCTACCTCCCAGGTTCAAGCGATTCTCCTGCCTCAGCCTCCTGAGTAGCTGGGATTACAGGCCCCTGCCACCATGCCCAGCTAATTTTTGTCTTTTTAGTAGAGATGGGGTTTCACCATTTTGGCCAGGCTGGTCTCAAACTCCCAGCCTCAGGTGATCCGCCCACCTTGGCCTCCCAAAGTGCTGGGATTACAGGTGTGAGCCGCCACGGAAGGCCCATCCATTTTCTAAGATGCTTATGTCAGCACGTTTTCCCCACTCCCTAGAGTGAAGTGGCTTTATACATTTGTAGTACTTTAGATTTTTTAATCACATTCTGCATTCCATCCCAGGATCCCCAGAACACCTACTTTTTTGTTGTTGTTGTTGTTGTTGTTTTAAAATTTGAATATATTACGTGACACTCTTTGTGCTGTGAGATTCTTTGTTTTTTAACAAATGCAGGCCGGGCGTGGTGGGTCACGCCTGTAATCCCAGCACTTTGGGAGGCCTAGGCGGGCAGATCATGAGGTCAGGAGATGGAGACCATCCTGGCTACATGGTGAAACCCCGTCTCTACTAAAAATACAAAAACAAAATTAGCCAGGCGTGGTGGCAGGCACCTGTAGTCCCAGCTACGCGGGAGGCTGAGGCGGGAGAATGGCGTGAACCCGGGTTGCAGAGCTTGCAGTGAGCCGAGATTGTGCCACTGCACTCCAGCCTGGGCGACAGAGCAGACTCCGTCTCAAAACAAACAAACAAACAAACAAAAACACAAATGTATAGTATCGTGTTTCCACAGTTGTTGTATCCTACAGAATACTTTGACTGGTCCAGATAATGCCCATGTGCTTCACCTATTAAACCTCCTCACTGAATCTTTTGCCAGATCATTTACTTTTTTAGGAAGTAATATTCCCTTATATGATGTATCACAGTGTTTTTTCTTTTTTCATTCATCAATTACGAGACCTCTTGGTTTCTTCCAGTTTTGGGAATTATAAACAAAGCTGCTATATATATATATTCGTGTGCCAGTTTTGGTGTGGACATAGTTTTCAAATAAGGTGGATAAACACCTAAAAACACATTTGCAGCCAGGCGCAGTGGCTCACACCTGTAATCCTAGCACTTTGGGAGGCCGAGGCAGTTGCATTGCCTGAGCTCAGGAGTTGGACACCAGCCTGGGCCACATGGTAAAATTTCCCAAATCAACAGGTTGTACTGTCTGTAGTAAAATACAAAAAAAAAAAAAAAAGTTAGCCGGGCATGGTGGTAGGTGCCTGTAGTCCCAGCTACTCTGGAGGCTGAGGCAGGAGAATTGTTTGAACCCAGGAGGTGGAGGTTGCAATATCCTTCTATTGCACCACTGCACTCCAGCCTGGGTGACAGAGCAAGACTCCATCTCAAGACAAGCAAAAAAACCACAATTGCTATATTATATGTAAGACTTTTTTTTTACATATAATATAGCAACTATGGGCATAAGAAATTGCCCATCTGTCTTCCAAAGTGGTGGTTTCATTTTGCAAGTGGTGAAAGAAAAAAAACAAAAACCAAAATTCTTCTTGCTCCTGGTTTTTGGGAAAAAGCATCCCATTTCTCATCATTAGAAGTTTTCTCATGAGAAAACCCCTCCCATTTCTCATTTTAGGGGTTTTGTAGATGTTCTTTGTCAAGTTAAGAAAATTCACCTCAATTCATGCTTTTCTGAGAGTTTCTCAAATTATGGATGGGTGATAGATTTTGCCATAAGCTTTTTCTACATCACTTGATACAGTCACATGATTTTTCTTCCTTAACCTGTTGATTTAGGAAATTCTGCAGATAATTTTCTAATATTGAATCAGTCTTGCATACTGTCTTACCTAGAATAAATAAATAGATTCAATTGTCTAGTATTTTGTGAAGGATTATTGAATCTTTGTTCATGACAGATATTGATATATTGTTTATATTTCATGTTATGTCTATTGGATTTGTAAGAGGGTAATATTTACCTCATAGAATGAATTAGGAAGTGTTCTCTGTAATTCCATTTTCTTGAAAAGTCTGTGGAAAATTGGTATAATTTCTTCTGTAAATGCTTGATAGAATTCACCACTAAAGCCATTTGGGCCTGGAACCATTGTGGGAGGGGTGTGGGTTATTAACTATTTATTCAATTCCTTTTATAGATATGAGTACTCATGTTATCTATTTTTTCTTTTGTGAATTTTGGCATATTGTGTCTTTCAAGGTGTTTGTCCATTTTATATAGGTTATTGAACTTAAGAGTATAGAGTTTTTAATATAGTAAATATATTATCCTTTTAATGTCCACAAAATCAGTAGTCATAACCCATTCCCCTCTTTCACTTCCAATATTTGTAAGTTGTGCATTCTCTCTTTTTTTCTTTATTAGTTTGTCTAAATATTAGCAAGTTTATGGATCTTTTCAAAGAAACAGCTTTCTCTTTCATTGATTTTCTCTACTGTTTTCCTGTTTTCTATTTTACTGATATCTGCTATACTTTATATATTTTTTCCCTTGTTACTTACTTTGGATTTTCTTTTTCTAGTTTCTTAAGGCAGAAGCTTAGGTTATTGATTTTATATCTTTTTTCATAATAATATACATTTAATGCTATAAATTTATGTACTAGTTCTACTGTATCTCATATATTTTAATAAGTTGTGATTCCATTTTCATTTAATTCCAAATATTTTAATTACTCCTTAGTCTTCTTTTGGGATGCATTTAGATGTTTTGTTAAGTCTTCAAATAGTTGAAAAAATTTTCAATTCTTCCTGCTATTTATTTCTACTTTAATTTTTATTGTGGTCTGAGTGTGTACTTTGTATGAACTTTATTCTTTGAAAAATTTTAAGACGTTTTGGCCAATAATGCAGTGTGTCTTGTACAAACTAGAGAAGAATGTGTATTCTACTTTTGTGGAAGTAGAATATAAACATTAATTATATTAATTTATTTTTATTTTATTTTATTTTATTTTATTTTATTTTATTTTATTTTATTTTATTTTATTTTGAGATAGAGCCTCGCTCTGTCACCCAGGCTGGAGTGCAGTGGTGGTCTTGGCACACTGCAACCTCTACATGCCAGGTTAAAGTGATCCTCCCACCTCAGCCCAGAGTAGCTGGGATTACAGGTGTGTGCCACAACACCCGGCTAACTTTTGTATTTTTAATAGAGACGGTGTTTCATCATGTTGGTTATGCTGGCCTCAGGTTGTCCACCCACCTTGGCATCCCGAAGTGCTGGGATTACTGGCATGAGCCACCGTTCCTGGCCTGCCTCCTCTTATTTTAATTGAGCATCTTCTAAGATTGCATTTTTGTCTCAGCTCTTGGTGTATTTCATCACCTCATGAGATGTGATCTCATAATTTCTTTTAAAAACTTGTGGTGATTTTCTTAGAATTGATTATATGCATTTGAAGTCTATCTTTAAATTAATTGTTTATCTTTAAATTATTGTGTATCTAAATTTCTCACTTGCATCATTTTCTCTCCCCTTGAAGAACTTCCTTTAGTATTTCTTGCAAGACAGGTCAGCTGACAATGTATCACTTAAATTTTGTTTTTCTGGGAAAGTTTTCTATTTGCTTTCTTTGTTAAAGGAAATTTCAATATATAGAATTGCTTTATCCCCCTAAAGTCATATGTTGTTGAATATATTTTCAAATACTTATTTGCCATTTTTATATTTCCTTTGGTGACTTATCTATTTACATTGTTTCCCAATTTTTAACTGAATTGTTTGCTTTCTTGTGAAATTTGAAGGGTTTCTTGTGTATTTTGAATAATAGCCTTTATTACAGATTAGTGGATAAAGAAAATGTGGCATATACATACAAGGGAATATTATTCATCCTTAAAAAAGAAGGAAATCCTAAAATTTGTGATAGCATTGATGGACTGAGAGAACATAATGCTAAGTAAAATAAGCCAGACACAGAAAGATAAATATACTGCATAATCTCACTTATCTGTGAAATCTAAAAAATTTAAACTCATTAGATTCTAGGGATTAGAAGGTAGGAAAAATGGGGAGATGCTTTTAGTTAAAAGATGAATAAATTCTGGATACCTAAAATATATAGCATAGTAGCTACAGCTGATAAGAATGTATTGTATACTTGAATTTTGCTAACAGGGTAGGTCTTGTGTATTTCCTTACAAGCACACATAGACACACACAGAGAAAGTGTAACTTTGTAAGTTGATGAAAATGTTAATTGTGGCTATTACTTCACAATGTATACATACATCACATCATATTATATACCTTATATATGTACAGTTTTTATCAATCATACTTCAATGAAGCTAGAAAGAAAAATAAGAAAAAACATATTTGTACAGCATAAGTAATTAATTATGAAAGGGATACATTTTCTAACAATTATGATATCTTTTTCTATGCTTATTTTAGAATATTGTATTGTCATCGGGATTATTGCCACCATTTTCTTCTCTACACCTGTATTCCTATCTTTATCACAGTGACCAAATCTCCTCTGATAACACTTGATTTTTGCCCATCTGAAACTATATCTTAAATTCCAAAAAGTAAATATTTTCTGATTTTTAGGGAAAAATAAGTATTTTTTAGATTTCCTAGGTGACCTCTAGAAAAACTGTGACAATTTTTGCCTTATAAAATGAGTGAGGTTAAAATAAATTGGGCTTCTTTGGTGTGCCCCATATTTCTTCATTAGTTCCACACATCTGTGTGAGTTGCATGAGGTCAATTCTAAAAGGCTCAGCCTTCTCAGTTCATTTTACGTAATCTTACATATTAAGATGAATGGTGGCAGGGTGCGGTGGCCCACGCCTGTAATCCCAGCACCTTGGGAGGCTGAGGTGGGCAGATCAGGAGGTCAAGAGATGGAGACCATCATGGTCAACATGGTGAAACCCCATCTGTACTAAAAATACAAAAACTAGCTGGGCATCGTGGTGCATGCCTGTAGTCTCATCTATTCAGGAGGCTGAGGCAGGAGAATCACTTGAACCCAGGAGACAGAGGTTGCAGTGAGCCAAGATTGCACAACTGCACTCCAGCCTGGTGACACAGGGATACTCTGTCTCAAAAAAAAAAAAAAAAGAGAGGTGAATGGTTTAGGAATTGCAGATATTTAACTCATAGGTTAGAGACTGCAATAGGAAATTGGAGAGGTATATGCCCCCAGGTGAAACATCGGTCAAGTCTTTATGAGATAGTATTGAACCTAATGCAGGATTTTATTCTTCTCCATTTTTATATTATTGTTTACTATATAAATTAAACACAGCCATTTAGTTGCATCTCTAGGTGGTTTTTGTTTTCCTCTGACATTTACTTGAATGTTCTCCTATAAAGTACTGAGCATAACAACTTACTTTTAAATCTCATTGTTTTAAGGATTTATCTTTTTGTCTCATTGGTAGATAATTTTATCAAAGCAAAAAACTGACAACATCCAGTAGAAGGAGTATTAATTACACAGTTTCTTTTTCTATCTCTGATCCTCAATTTTATATACTACAACTTGTAAGTGAAATACATCATCCAAACACTGTCTGTCTAATGTCTATTTTTCTCTGAGAATTCAGAACAATATATTTGTATTGACTCTCCATGCTTGTAGGACAACATATTATTACTGTAGGACTTTCTCCTTAGTTCAGCTAAAAGCTGCATTCTTGGCACATGGCCATGAAATATTAGGCTCACAGACGCTTTGAAGGGTAAGAAAAATGGAATTTATTGGGCGAAAGGGAGAAAAGGGGAAACAGAGACTGTCAGTAAAGTAAGTCCTGCTACCCAGCTTCCTGCCTCACAGATTGAATCCCAGCCTCCGCCCTGGAACAGAAGAGGCGAGGCTCCTCCCCGCTGCAAACTTCCTGAGGCTCCACCTCAGTGTGCACTCCTGCCAGTGTGCAAGCTGGTCGGAGGTTCTGCCGGGGAGCCCTTTTTACTTGCTGTCTCATTATTTGCATAGTTTCATCAAGAATCTGTCCTTTTTTCTTGGGATTTAATTAGACATCCGAGGCCATACATCTGTTTATAAGGTATGAAAATACCTATTAAGGAACAAAATTGTACTTTAAATGTTGAGCCAATACCTACTAAGTCCTCCACCTGTTCTATGGTTCCAGCCTCACGTTGGTAAGGGAGTCTTTTCAGAAGGCCATGAATCTTACATTTTAGAACCTGGTGGAGGGAAGACTTCACCTATGTGTTTAACTCCTCTTTCTGAAGCTACATAAATAATCAGGGTCAAATATAGTCAGATAAACTTTTTCTTTTTTTGATTAAGAATAACACTTGGAGGCCGAGCCGATGGCTCACGCCTGTAATCCCAGCACTTTGGGAGGCTGAGGCCGGCGGATCATGCAGTCAGGAGATCGAGACCATCCTGGCTAACACGGTGAAACCCCGTCTCTACTAAAAATGCAAAAAATTAGCCGGGCGTGGTGGCCGGTGCCTGTAGTCCCAGCTACTCCGGAGGCTGAGGCAGGAGAATGGCGTGAACCCGGAGGCGGAGCCTGAAGTGAGCCGAGATCGTACCACTGCTCTCCAGCCTGGGAGACAGAGCCAGACTCCTTCTCAAACAAAAAAAAAAAAAAAAAAAAGAATAACAGTCGGAGATTATTGACATGAAAATAAGGAACTGAGTTAGTTATGGATTAGCACTAACAGAGGACATATTTGTGGTAGGGGACTGCTAAGGAAAAGTATCTAAAACTCTGACACAAGACATGTATTTTTAGTGTAATATTACATTATTAAAAGCTATCATCTAAAAGGCCAACCCAAAGATTACTTCATTTTCTTTTGACTTGGCTATGTATTAGTTGATTTTATCCTAGACCCTATGAGATTATGTGATAACTTGTAGTTTTCTCTTTAGTAGAAAAAGACAATGACAGACCTTATGGATCTGTTTCCATAAAGGATATTAATCAGTTTTAATTCACAACTGATAGGAGTTCATCAAGCATCAGAAAAACTGCTCTTGAGTGCATTTACTGTACACATTTTTGTGAATTACTGCATTATATCACATTTCCAATTCCCTTTTTCTAATAAGTTTAATAAAGTTTAAATTTTATACTTAATAACCAAAAATACAGTGCAATTGGGAATACATACTTTTTTCTTTTAATTTTCTTTTTTAAATTGTGGTAAAATACATATACTGTAAAATTTATCAATTTAATGAATTTTAAATGAACAGTTAAGAGGGCATTACATTTACCATATCGCAACCTTTACCACCGTCCATTTCCAGAACTCTTTAATCATCCCATATAGAAACTTTGTACCCATTAAACAATAACTTCTCACCCACACTAGTCCCTGGTAATGATTATTCTTTCTGTCTCTATGATTTGCTTATTCTAAGTACTTCAAGCAATATTTATCCTTTTGCATCTGGCTTATTTCACTAAGCATAATGTTTTCAAAGTTTACGTATATTGTAGTCATTGAAATTCTGAAGTGTGTATCAGAATTTCATTCCTTAATAAGGCTGAATAACTTTCCATTATGTGAATATGGTGTATTTTGTTTATTCATTCATTTATTGATGAACATTTGAGTTGCTTACTGCTTTTGGTTACTGTAAATCATGGTACTGTGAACATTGGTGGTCAATATCTGTTGGAGTCTCTATTTGCAATTACTTTGGGCATGTATATAGGCATAGAATTGCTGGATCACATAGTAGTTCTATGCTTAACCTTTGAGGAGTCACCTATCTGTTGTCCACAGAAGCTACACCATTTTCATTCCCACCAGCAATGCACAAGGGTTCCCATTGACTCTAAATCCTCACTAACACTTGTTATTTTCTGGAGTTTCTTTTATGTAATCATCCTAATGGGTGTGAAATGATATCTCATCATTGTTTTTATTTGTGTTTTTCTAATGCTAGTGATATTGAGCCTCTTTTCATGTGCTTGTTGGCCATTCGTATATCTTCTTTAGATAATTATCTATCCAAGTCCTTTGCCTATTTAAAAAATTGAACCATTTATTATTTGTTGTTGAGTTGCTGGAGTTCTTTATTCTATTATACACATTATATCCACATATACTGATGTCATATCACATATGTGATTTGCAGATATCTTCTCCCATTCTTTGAGTTGTTGTTCCACTGTCTTGAGGGTGACTTTTTTTTTTTTTTTTGAGATGGAGTCTCACTCTGTCACCCAGGCTGGAGTGCAGTGGCACAATCTCAGCTCACTGCAACCTCCGCCTCCCAGGTTCAAGTGATTCTTTTGCCTCAGTCTCCCAAGTAGCTGGGATTACAGGTGCACACCACCGTGCCCAGCTAATTCTTGTATTTTTAGTAGAAATGGGGTTTCACCATATTGGCCAGGCTGGTCTCAAACTCCTGACCTTGTGATCCAGCCACCTCAGCCTCCCAAAGTGCTGGGATTACAGGCGTCAGCCACCACACCTGGCCAATGGTGACTTTTAATGTATAGAACTTTTACTTTTGATGAAACTAATTTGTTATTTTTTTCATTCATTCCCTGTACCTTTGATGTCATATCTAAGAAATCATTGCTAAATCTAACATAAAGAATATTTTCTCCTATTTTTTTTTCTAAGAGTTTAAGTGTTGTAGGTGTTACTTTTAAGTCTTTGATCTATTTTAGTTTATTTTTGTATATTATGTAAGTTAAGGGCCAAAACTTTATATTTTGCCTGTGGATATCCAGTTTTCCCAGTACTATTTGTTGTTAGTAATCAATTTTGCTTCTTTTTTTTTTTTTTTTTTTGAGGCGGAGTTTCACTCTGTCGCCCAGGCTGGAGTGCAGTGGCACAATCTTGGATCACTGCAAGCTCCGCCTCCTGGGTTCACGCCATTCTCCTACCTTAGCGTCCTGTGTAGCTGGGACTACAGGCCACCACGCCCGGCTAATTTTGGTTTTGTATTTTTAGTAGAGACCGGGTTTCACCGTGTTAGTCAGGACGGTCTCGATTTCTTGACCTCGTGATCCGCCTGCCTCGGCCTCCCAAAGTGCTGGGATTATAGGTGTGAGCCACCGCTCCCAGCCTAGTTTTGCTTCTAACATAGTTATCTTATTCTAACATTTCTTGTTTTTGGGGAAAAATATCTGTAACTATTTATTTTTACTTGTTCTTGGAACCAGCTTTCCCACCTACTGATTTCCTCAGGAATAAGTGAAATAAATTTTGACAGAGGTTTATTTTGTATTTGTATGTGAGTTTTATCATTAAGCTCATTATTTAGTTTTATTATTAAGCAGAGAAAATTATACTCTGGCCATGTAAATATCCACAGTGTATTACGTTCAGAATGTCCTGATTTTTTATCTTGCTATAAAGAAGACTCAGGGAATTTACAATAATACACCTGAATGTTAGAGTCAGGCAGCCATTGTCAATTGGTGGGTCAGAACTGTACCTAGATTTTGAAACAAACAACAGCTACAATGACAATTTCTTATAGACAGAGAATGTAAACCCATGTTTTATTTACTCCTCTCCCAAGGAACATAACTAAGCCTATTTTTTATTCTGAGACTTTTCTAAAGGGGCCTTTCATTTTTTCTATGTCAGATAACTTGATGGATCAAGTGGGTTAAAACTAAAATAATAGTGTGAAACACCCAGTTGTGTCCTTGTAAGCATTATATGTTGACATTTGCAGTAGGCTTTCATGAAATGATTTAAGGCTTTGAGACCCTGGAACAAACTTATAACCACTATATTAATAGTGGCTACAAACTAGTATTAGCCAGAGGGGTTTTGAAAGATTATGTTGATTTCTTAGATATGTTTGTGTCAGAGAGGCAACTGCAAGTTAATCTCTACTCTCAGTGAAAGGCTTAATGGGGACACCTATAAAATCCCCAGTGGTCATAACTTGCAGGAATCTCTCCAGAGGGACAGCATCATACCCAGTAGGGCAACATTAATTTCCTCAGGACAGATCAGCAATTAAAAAAAAATACAGAACTAGGCATGAGTCAACTTCTCCCTTAAAATTGTATTTCTCATCTAAATGAAAGCACGTTTTTAAGAAAGAAAGATGTGTAAGATATAGAAATATTAAAGTAAGGGCTACAGTACATATAATACAAAGCAAATGAAGAGAGGAGGCTAAATATCAAAGTTGTGCGTGGTGAGTTATACTCAGCTACTTCATTTGACAGTTTAAGAAGTCAGATCTAAGTCAAAAGAAGCAATTTCTATCTCTTTGGAAAAGTGAATTGATAATATGCCATTGTCAATAAGTGAAGATGGTATCAGTGTTCTCTAGATGTTTAAAATATTGTAAGACATTTGTTCATATAAAAATTGTTAATCATCTTGCTTGCTATGGGCTTTTTAAAAAGCATTAAGGGCTACTCCTTTTAGTAAACATGTAACTCTCTACATTGAAAAAATCCAATTGTAAATTGACTTGCTATCCTTTCCTTCAATACAAACATTAGCCTCAAATGCAAAAGTGGCATGGATTCAGAGTAAATTAAGTGAAAATATGAAGGAGTGACCAGCCCCTCCACACCTGTGGGTATTTCTAGTCAGGTGGGATGAGAGACTGAGAAAAGAAATAAGACACAGAGTCAAAGTATAGAGAAAGAAAAGTGGGCCCAGGGCACCAGTGCTCAGCATACCAAGGACCTGCACTGGCACCGGCCTCTGAGTTCCCTCAGTTTTTATTGATTATTATTTTCATTATCTCAGCAAGAGGAATGAGGTAGGAGAGCAGGGTGATAATAGGGAGAAGGTCAGCAAAAAAACATGTGAGCAAAAGAATCTGTGTCATAATTAAGTTCAAGGGGAGGTACTATGCCTGGATGTGCACGTAGGCCAGATTTGTTTCTCTCTGCCCAAACATCTCAGTGGAGTAAAGAATAATGAGGCAACATTGCTGCCAACATGTCTTGCCTCCCACCATAGGGTGGTTTTTCTGCTATCTCAGAATTGAACAAATGTAAAATCGGGTTTTATACCGAGGCATTCAGTTCCCAGGGGCAGGCAGGAGACAGTGGCCTTCCTCTATCTCAACTGCAAGAGGCTTTCCTCTTTTGCTAATCCACCTCAGCACAGACCCTTTATGGGTGTTGGGCTGGGGGATGGTCAGGTCTTTCTCATCCCATGAGGCCATATTTCAGACTATCACATGGGGAGAAACCTTGGACAATACCCGGCTTTCCAGGGCACAGGTCCCTCCGGCTTTCCGCAGTGCATTGTGCCCCTGGTTTATTGAGACTAGAGAATGGTGATGACTTTTACCAAGCATAGTGCTTGTAAACATTTTGTTAACAAGGCACATCCTGCACAGCCCTAGATCCCTTAAACCTTGATTCCATACAACACATGTTTTTGTGAGCTCAAGGTTGGGGCAAAGAGTTTGGGGCAAAGTGATTGGGGCAAAGTTACAGATTAATAGCATCTCAGGGTAAAGCAATTGTTCAAGGTACAGGTCAAAATGGAATTTCTTATGTCTTCCCTTTCTACATAGACACAGTAACAGTCTGATCCCTCTTCCTTTTCCCTACAAAATAGAAATGATAGTTAGCAACGAAGAAAACTAAAACGAATAACTTATTTTTTAAAAGTAACATATTGGCTAGGCATAGTGGCTCATGTCTGTAATCCCAGCATTTTGGCAGGTGGAGGTGGGCAGATCACTTGACGTCAGGAGTTCGAGATCAGCCTGGCCAACATAGTGAAACCTCATCTCTATTAAAAATACAAAAAACGGGCTGGGCATGGTGGCTCATGCCTACAATTCCAGCACTTTGGGAGGCTGAGGCATGTGGATCAGGAGGTCAGGAGTTCGAAACCAGCCTGACCAACATGGTGAAACCCTATCTCTACTAAAAATACAAAAATTGGCCAGGCATGGTGGCGCGTGCCTGTAATCCCAACTACTCAGGAGGCTGAGGCAGGAGAATCGCTTGAACCTGGGAAGTGGAGGTTGCAGAGTCAAGATTGTGCCATTGTACTCCAGCCTGGGCTACAGAGCAAGACTCTGTCTCCAAAAAAAGAAAAAAGACAAAAACAAAAAGCAAACTGGGTGTGGCTGGTGCCTGCCTGTGATCCCAGATACTCGGGAGGCTGAGGCAGGAGAATAGCTTGAATCTAGGAGACTGTGGTTGCAGTGAGTCAAGATGGCACCACTGCACTTCAGCCTGGGGGACAGAGTTAGGCTCTGTCAAAAAGAAAAATGCAGCAGCGTATTATGCTTATGCTTAGGATTTAGGCTGAACTACCATTTAAATTTTCTTTATTTTATCCTTTCACTCTTCCTTTCCTAAGATTCCACATAGATATTGTAGAGAAATCCAAACTCAATGCCATTTGTGTACATTACTAAGGTCTTTAACATTTTACATAGATTTAAGTATTTACCTTAACCAAAACTAAATGCCTGGAGACTTGTCTCCACAGAAAATGAGCTTAATTCATATTTTTCTCAAACACTTGCCAAAACCTTAAACTTAAACCCAATTTCAAAGCAAGTAGTGGCTATTTTTGTGCATATCTTTTTGCCTTTTTTGCCATTTCCTTAGCCAGATGTGCCTATTTACTTTTTTATTTTTGAGATGGAGTTTCACTTGGTCGCCCAGGCTGGAGTGCAATGGCACGTTCTCATCTCACTGCAACCTCAGCCTCCCGGGTTCAAGCGATTCCCCTGCCTCAGCCTCCTGAGTAGCTGGGACTACAAGTGTGCACCACCATGCCCAGCTAATTTTTGTATTTTTAGTAGAGACAGAGTTACACCATGTTGGCCAGGATGGTCTTGATATCTAGACCTCGTTATCTGCTCTCCTCAGCCTCCCAAACTGCTGAGATTACAGGCCTGAACCACTGTGCCCAGCTGTGCCTATATTTTTAAAAGATCAAAGGTTTATCTAAATAAAGAGAAACTACAGGATTTTGTTCTAAGATTCAGTCAAGACCTGGTAAGACAGATAATTTAGAGCAAGCTTTGATCTTATCAATGTTTATATCAGCTGAAAGAAACACTTGCACACTCAGAGTCTTTCCTAGTGATTAAAGAATTTAATTTTCATTCACAATTCACAGTAAGGAATTGTTGTAAGAAAATACTGGATTTCAATATGGCATTTTCTCCTTTTTTTGTTGTTTTAATGGCATAATATGCTATGTGTGAGGTCAACTTGAGGAGAGACAAAAAGAAGAAGTTTATAAATGTGGTTATATTGTCCCCTAACCTAGGAAAAAATGACAATATTGACATTAAAATTGTGCATTGTTTGCCTCTGGCTTTCATGGGAATTTTTTTTTCATTTGTTTGCTTTGGTTTGTTTTTGTTTTTTACAATTGGTATGCCATTTTTAATGTTACCTATAACTAGCATTAGAATTGTATGGGAGTTTTTGTTTCTTTTGTTTTGGAGGATGTGATTCTTAAAATGGAATTAATTTTTTTAGAACATAAAATATACCAAGGCAAGGACATTTCTAAGAGTAATACTGGAAAAGAACAGTTGATCAGTGAATTCACCAGTAAGTTTAAGTCAATTTAAAATTAACTTAGCAAATTATATGTTCATAGCACTCTGTGGACCAGTGGGGAATACAAAAATGAAAAAATCCTGACACTGTTTTATCAGTGAAAAGAGACAGGTCATTAACTTACTAAAATATACGGCAGAGTAATGTATGTGCTAAATTATGACATATGCAATAAAGGCTGTGGGAACCAAAGGATATGTCAATGAGTTTCAATAAAGGTTCAGGGACATCTTCAGAGAGGACAGAACAGTGGAATTGCTTTTAATTTAAATTTTATGGGGGATGGTAGGAAGTTCCAGGTGGCCAGATGGTTTGACTAAATGCGTGGTAGTTAGAATGTGTTGGCTTTATTCATTAAACAATGAATTCCATATGTCTGGGACATTGGGTACTGGTGTGAACATGGAAGAAAAGTGTGGGGGCAAAGCAGAAAAAGGAGAAATGGGAATTTCTGTCTACATCATGCCATGCATTATAATTATACTTTCTAGACCAAGAAGATATTTTATGTTTTTTTTGAGCAGACAAGTGACAAAATGAGATATTTATGCTTTAGAAAGGTTAGTCGTATCAAAATGTAGAAAAATTTTAAGAAATAAAGACTGTATGGTAAACTTCGAGATATTTTAAAAATAGGCTAAATTAAGAGCCTAAACTAGAAAAATATTTTTTCTAAGAGAAATAATGTGTTGGTACTATTAAACATGATAGGGGAAAATTGATGGGAATCAGTGACTAATTAAATATGAGATGTAAGGAAATAAAATAATTTGATAGAATTCTGAGGTTTTAAGCCTGGGTAACTGGGAGAATGGTGATGCATTTTGCAGAGGTAGGAAATGTTGAAGATACAACTGATTTTTGATGACTAGTAATTTTACAGTCATGCACCATGTAAATACATTTCGGTAAATGGTGGACCACATGTTGGTTTTGCAGGATTGTAATGGGGCTGAAAAATTCCTGTTTCCTAGTGATGTCATTGTCAATGTAATATCATTGCACAATTCATTACTCACATGTCTGTGCTGATGCTGGTGTAAAGAGACCTATTGTGCTGCCAGGCCTCTAGCACATACAGTTACTTACAGAACATAATACCTGATAATGATAATAAGTGACAATATTACTGGTTTATATATTTACTACTCTATTCTTTTTATCTGTTTTTTTTTTTTTTTTGAGACGGAGTCTTGCTCTGCTGCCCAGGTTGGAGTTGCAATGGTGCAATTTCGGCTCACTGCAACCTCCACCTCTTGGTTTCAAGCAATTTTTCTGCCTCAGCCTCCCAAGTAGCTGGGACTACAGGTGCCCACCACTGCACCTGACTAATTTTTGTATTTTTAGTAGAAACGGGGTTTCACCATGTTGGCCAGGCTGCTCTCGAACTCCTGCCCTCAAGTAATCCTCCTGCCTCAGCCTCCCAAATTGCTGGGATTACAGGTGTGAGCCACCACACCTGGCCCTTTTTATCATGTTTTGAGAGGGTACTACTTATTAAAAAAGAAAAAGAAAACTGAACGTAGAGCAATTTCAGGCAGGTCCTTCGGGAGGTATCCAGAAGGAGGGATTGTTATCATAGGAGATGACAACTTCATGCTTGTTATTGCCCCAAGGAACTTCCATTGAGACAGGATATGAAGGTGGAAGACAATGATGTTGATGATCCTGACCCTGTATAGGCCTAAACTAATGTGTGAGTTTGTGTTTGTTTTTATAAAAGAGTTAAAAAGTAACACAAAAATTAAAAATAGAAAAAAGCTTATGGACTTAGATATAAAGAAAATAATATTTTTTAGAGCTGTACAATATGTTTATCTTTTAAGCTAAGAGTTGTGACAAAAGAGCAAAAAAGGTTAAAAAAAGTATATAAAATAAAAAAATTACAGTAAACTAAAGCTAATTTATTATTGATAAAAGAAAACAATTTAAAAAATAAATTTGGGATAGCTTAAGTGTACATCCAGTATTGCTAAAGTCTACAACAGTGCCCGTAATGTCCCACGCCTTCATATTCAGTCACCACTCACTCACTTACCCAGAGCAACTTCCATCTGTGCAAGCTCCATTCATGGTAAGTGCCCTCTACAAGTGTACCATTTTTTTTTTTTACTACACATTTTCTATGATAAGATGCAAAAATACCTACCACTGTGTTACAGTTGCCTGCAGTATTTAGTACAGTAATATGCTGTACAGATTTGTAGCCTAGGAGCAACAGGCTATACCATATGCTCTAGCAGTGTAGTAGGCTATCCCATCTATGTTTGTGTAAGTACACTCTGAGATATTTGCACAATAACAAAACTGCCTAACGACACATTTCTCCAAATTTATTCCATCATCAAGTCATTCATGCTTGTATGCACACATATGCAGGGGCATGCAGAGAGGGCAATTCCTGTGTTCCAGGCACTGCTTTATGCTTGATAAACCTGTTATTCACCCTCACTACAATCTTACCCAGAGACAGGCACCATTATTTTCCCCATTTCACAAATAAATAAACTGAACACAGGTAATTTATGTAACTTGCCTAAGATCACACAACTAGAAAGGAGAGAAAAGAAATTTAAGCTGATTATAGAGCTCTATTAGTGTTTATGATACACTTTATAATGTTATTTCTAGCTTTGATCATTTTATGAAGGAAAATAAAATAGATTAACAAAATTCAAAAATCTTTAACATAAAATTAAAGAAGAACTTGATTCATGTTATAAACTGAGGGATAGTCCAGGTGAGGTGGCTCATGCCTGTAATCCCAGCACTTTGGGAGGCTGAGGCAGGTGGATCACGAGGTCAGGAGATCGAGACCATCCTGGCTAACATGGTGAAACTCCATCTCCACTAAACATACAAAAAATTAGCCAGGCATGGTGGCGGGCACCTGTAGTCCCAGCTACTTGGGAGGCTGAGGCAGGAGAATTGCTTGAACCTGGGAGGCCGAAGTTGCAGTGAGCCAAGGTCCTGCCACTGCACTCCAGCCAGGGTGACAGAGCAAAATTCTGTCTCAAGAAAAGAAAAAAAATAAAATTTAAAAAAAATATTAAAGTGAGGGATAAATGGGGCCGGGCTTGGTGGCTCATGCTTGTAATCTCAGCATTTTGGGAGGCTGATGTGGGCAGATTGCCTGAGCTCAGGAGTTTGAGACCAGCCTGGGCAACATGGCGAAACCCCGTCTCTATTAAAAATACAAAAAATTAGCTGGGCATGGTGGTGGGTGCCTGTAATCCCAGCTACTTGGGAGGCTGAGGCACGAGAATCACTTGAAGCCAGGAGGCAGAGGTCATAGTGAGCCGAAATCATGCCACTGCACTGACAAAGGGAGACTCTGTTTCAAAAAAAAAAAAAAAAAAGAAAGTGAGGGATAAATGGAGAGAAAGAAACAATCATAGAGATTCCCCTTAACTTCTACCACTAAAAGCAGACAGACACACACACACACACACACACACACACACTCACTATAAGAGACAAGGTCAAAAGGAAAATATGTTTACATATGAAGTCTTCCATTTACAGCTTAACTATCCCTGGAGGCCACATCTAAGAACAACCCTTTTAAAAAGCCATGGTATGTAAAGGAATATGTATTTTGTGTATATTCAGTATATTCAAGGTAAATAGTTGTTTTTATTAAAATAACAAGAGAAAAATAGCGGACCTTCATCTCTCATGAAGAACATGACAGGATGAACTGTTTAGGTCAAATTTTAAAAGACTAGGCAGGGTGCGGTGGCTCACACCTGTAATTCCAGCACTTTGGGAGGCCGAGGCAGGCGGGCCACCTGAGGTTGGGAGTTTGAGACCAGCCTGACCAGCCTGACCAACATGGAGAAACCCCGTCTCTACCAAAAATACAAAATTAGCCAGGCGTGGTGGTGCATGCCTGTAATCCCAGCTGCTCCGGAGGCTGAAGCAGGAGAATGGCTTGAACCCAGGAGGCAGAGGAGGTTGCTGTGAGCTGAGATTGCACCACTGCACTCCAGCCTGGGCAACAGAGCAAGACTCCTCTCAAAACAATAAATAAATAAGTAAATAAATAAAATAAAAAATAAAAAAATAAAAATTAGGAAGACCAATTTAACAATAAGGTAAGTTACAAAGAAAATTTGTAGGCCGGGTGCGGTGGCTCAAGCCTGTGTCCCAGGACTTTCGGAGGCCAAGGTGGGCAGATCACGAGGTCACCAGATCCATACCATCCTGGCTAACATGCTGAAACCCTGTCATTACTAAAAACACAAAAAATTAGCCAGGTGTGGTGGCGGGTGCCTGTAGTCCCAGCTAATCGGGAGGCTGAGGCAGGAGAATGGTGTGAACCCTGGAGGCGGAGCTTGCAGTGAGCCAAGACCTCACCACTGACTCCAGCCTGGGTGACAGAGTGAGATTCCGTCTCAAAAAAGAAAAAAGAAAATTTGTGAATTTGTATGCAGTTGACTTACCTGACCCATAAATTAACATGAATGAGTAAAATGGAAGCTCAGCTTAATAATGAGTTATTGCACAACAGGAAGAAATAAGTTAGGGATGGATACAAACTGAAAGAAGGATAAATGCATGCTAACTTCTTATCTTGAACTATAAGTCAAAAAACATCTTAAGAGACCAGATGATTAAAAAAATAGTAACTTTAATTGTTAAAAATGATCATTTATTTTTCCTCAGTTGGTGGCTCAGTGTTCACTCTGAAAAATGAAAAATTGCCCATTTTTGTGAAAAAGTTCTACTGATATGTGAAGCTACCACATTTATTCATTGAATTCTCTTCCTGAGTGAATGACATAGAATCCCTGATAGAAAAATTAATATGTTAAAATTGAAAGATTATCTAATAAACAACTTTTCTGTTTTAATAAAGTTGTATTTTGATATATTTGAAAGATTTTTATTGTAGTGAAAAATATATATAAAGTAAAAAATAACAATGTTAGATAATATCATAAATGATTTCTAAGGTAGAAGGTTCTATTGTTTAGAAAAACATCTTTGAGAGCCTTTTTTCATGAGGCACTAAATTCCTTAGTATAATAGGGTACCCTAGACAAAGTAGCTCGTTTTTTTTTTGTTTTGTTTTGTTTTTTTTTTTTGAGACAGAGTCTTGCTCTGTCACCCAGGCTGGAGTGCAGTGGCACAAATCTCGGCTCGTTATGACCTCCGCCTCCCAGGTTCAAGTGATTATCTTGCCTCAGCCTCTTGAGTAGCTGCGATTGCAGACATGTGCCATCATGCCCAGCTAATTTTTGTATTTGTAGTAGAGACAGGGTTTCACCATGTTGGTCAGGAGGTTTTGAACTCCTGACCTCGTGATCCGCCCGCTTTGGCCTCCCAAAGTGCTGAGATTACAGGTGTGAATCACTGCGCCCAGCCACTTTTAGAATATTTAATGCTTCATAAATATGATGTAAAAAAGGGTGAGCTGAAACGTTAAATAATAACTAAGAGAAGTGCCAAGTTACCAATAGGCAGTTAGCAAGAGGGGGCAAGGCAGCCCCAGGTGTAGAGTTAATAATGTGAGAGAGACTAGAAGTTCCAAGAAAATGGTAGGGTGTGGTGGAGAAATTCCTTCCGATGGGAATAAATGAGGAGATTCAGGATAGTGGTGGCAATATATGCATGTATATGTGTGTGTGTGTATATGTGTATATATGTGTGTATGCATATATGTATATGTGTGTATGCATATATATGTATATATATGTATACGTGTGTATATGTGCATATACATGCATATATGTGTATATATATGCATGTTTATGCGTTTTGCTGCTCTTCGTGGGATGTAATTCTCCCTTATCTCCTCCACATAGTGTTCTTGAATTAATGGTGCTTGCTGCTAAGGTGGGGATGAAAGTGGGATGAGTCTCCTCACTTGAGGGAACTGAGTAGAGAAAACATGATCTGTTCTGGAGCACAGAGAAGAGGGCAGGCACCAACAGTAAGTGAGGAGAGGCCAAGTCCAACTAACCAAGAAACTCCCAGAAAATATGGAAGACTCTGAATGCTATGAAGCACAGGGGATAAAGGAATCAAGATTTTTCTTTTTTTTTTTGAGATGAAGTCTCCCTCTGTTGCCCAAGCTGGAGTGCAGTGATGTGATCTTGGCTCACTGCAACCTCCGCCTCCTGGGTTCAAGCAATTCTCCTGCCTCAGCCTCCCGAGTAGCTTGGATTACAGGCACCTGCCACCATGCCTGGCTAATTTTTTTGTGCGTGTGATAATATTTTGTCTTCAGCAAAATTCTATTATTGACCTTAATACATAGAACCTTATTTGTCTGCATGTCTGGTTTGTGAGCAGAGATTATTTTGAGTCCTTAAAACCTAGAGCAGTGCAGTAGTAAAAGGCTTTGACTGAAGTCTTAACAAATATTTACTAAACTGAATTTTGTAGAAATGTTCCAGACTTTAGCATGGAGTTTACAATTCACACATTCTTGTTCTATTCAAATAATAAACTTTACTGAGTCAGCAGCATTTAATATCAACAAGAAAACAGTGAAATAATGTATGGATTAATTCTGAATTGCAAATTTAACTTTAATGTTAAAGTTTCCATAAGTTATCCCCAAGCCTGGAAATAAATCTGAAATTGGTCTTAGTTATGTATGTGTACAATGCATATTTATATGAAGAATGAAATGCATCATCCTATATCTTCCCTTTTTTTTCTGATTTTGTGACTTGGATTTGTTTTTACCAAAATTCAGGGATATGAGAAGAATGTCTTAAATAAATGGAATTAAGAGGCTTCAAAACTCTTTTATTATTATTATTTTTTTTGAGATGGAGTCTAACTCTGTCACCCAGGCTGGAGTGCAGTGGTGCAATCTCAGCTCACTGCAATTTCCACCTCCCCAGTTCAAGCGATTCTCTTGCCTCAGCCTCCCGAGTAGCTGGGACTACAGGTGCGTGCCACCATGCCTGGCTAATTTTTTGTATTTTTAGTAGAGACGGGGTTTCACCGTGTTGGCCAGGATGGATCAATCTCCTGACCTCATGATCCGCGCGCCTCAGCCTCCCAAAGTGCTGGGATCACAGGTGTGAGCCTCCGCAACTGGCCCAAAACTCTTTAAAGTACTCAACCTATCATAAGACTTGTAGGTGTTTCTCAACTCTCCTTCTCAAAGCATGAGATCATGTGGTCTTAATGCTGAAGATGGTTGATTATTTTATGTAGAGAACATGGAAGAAAGCTGGACTGTGCTCTGCCTCCATCAGCTCCACGTCCACACCTCTCAGCAATTCTCAATTCTCACCACCCCGGAAAAGAAAGCAGTCCCTAACTGATCATCGCCTGGCCTGGCTACCTTAGCTGTCTAAACAGTGCATTGGAGGAGCCCCTTCCCTTTCTCTGCTGTTTTATTTTTTCTCCCCCAACACCACTTTTCTAATTAGAATAACTGAGGAGAAATACAAGATTTTCACGGAATGAAAGCAAAAGTCTTCCAAGTATGAGAAAAATAGAACAAAGACTGTTTATATCCATATTGATTATAGTGCAAAGGTATCATTGTAATAAATGTGATGGTTATCAAAACAAGTCTTGATTTTAAGGAAATGTTCCATCTTGGGACTGTGACAGGAGATTATGTGATGTTCATGAGATGATCATACTGTCTCAGTCCAGGTCTCCGTAACATGTAGAACACAACCAAGGTAGAGGTTCAGTCCCATTTCATTTACAGAAAGAGCTTGTTCCTCAGTAGTATTCTATATATAAAAAGTAAACACACACACACTATAGTTCATAGAGAATACATTCAAATGGATTACTAGGAAAACTGAAGTATCCTTTAAAAATAATAATAAAAAAAAGAGCCAGGTGCAGTAGCTCATGCCTGTAATCCCAGTACTTTAGGAGGCTGAGGAGGATGGATCACTTGAGGTCAGGAATTCAAGACCAGCATAGCCAACATGGTAAAACCCCATGTCTACTAAAAATACAAAAATTAGCTGGGCGTGGTGGCATGCTACTCTAATCCCACCTGCTCAGGAGGCTGAAGCAGGAGAATCACCTGAACCTGGGAGGCAGAGGTTGCGGTGAGCCAACATCACGCCACTGCACTCCAGCCTGGGTGACAGAGCAAGACGTTGTCTCAAAAAAAATAAATAAGAAATAAAAATAAAAATAATAAAAAAGTCATTCTTCTCAAAAAACTACCTTTCTATTAGATATTTTTTCATCTCAAAATATAAAAGGTAAGTTTTGAAATAACTAATAGTTAATAAGAAAAACATGTAAATAGTACATAACTAGAATTTTTAATTTCTTGAAACTTAAGGTTTGTTTTTATGTTATGTTAGCAGGATATGTAAATCTAATGACATTCAAACAACATAAAGTGAGAAAAAAAGAGGCTGGTATTGAACATGTATATATTTACTATATTCTAATAATGGTCAAGTTGTTTAATTTCTGCATGAATGTCTAGGCTTCATTATAAGTCTTCAGCTAAAATTCTGCCCATTTTGGTGAAGGAACTGTGTGTGGCACATAAGGAGAGCTTAATGTTAGTATTTACCATAGCCTTACTAATATAATCTTATAATATTGTTCTCCATGTTTCCAAAATTTAAAAGTAGTCTAATTCTACATATGAACTCAAAATAAATGTATACTGTTATGTGTTATGTGGCATAACTCAAAATAATTAGAACTAAACACAGCTCTTATTTTCTCACACATACTGAGTATGGAATTACTATTATTTTTGTTTCCTTGATCAGAGGTAGGTGAAACTTGATAATATAGTCACTGACTGAAGGGCATTGTTTTGCCAAAGCTCGTTATGTTAAAAAATATTTCGGATCAATAAATGTCGTTCATTAAAATATTCACCTACCTAAAATAAGTATTCAGAATTGCATAGGACATATGAATGTCATCTTTCTTTTGCTGTTCATTTACCCAACATTTTTCTTCTCTTTATATGTGCCAGGTTGAAAACTGTCATCCCATACTCTTTTCAGCTAAGAATATCCCTGTGTTGGGAATATCTTGAATTTCCCTCAAGTGTTGATGATATTGCCCACAAAGACTTTAGGTAATTTTGATGGCCAGAATGAAAACAGGCAGCTAAGGTATTTATTTTAAAAAGAAAAGAATAGAAAACTTTGTAATCATGCATCGTAGGAAGTTTTTTTTTTTTTTTTAAGAGATGAAGTCTTGTTCTGTAGAGCAGGCTGGAGTGGAGTGGCATGATCTCGGCTTGCTGTAACTTCTGCCTCCTGGGATCAAGTGATTCTCTTGTCTCAGCCTCTGGGAGTAGCTAGGATTACAGACGTGCACCACCATGCCCAGCTAATTTTTGTAGTTTTAGTAGAGATGGGGTTTAGCCATGTTGGCCAGCCTTCCTCAAGTGATTCTCTTGCCTCAGCCACCCAAGTAGCTGGGACTACAGGTGCCCGCCACCACCCCCAGCTAATTTTTTGTATTTTTGGTAGAGGTGGGTTTTCACCGTGTTAGCCAGGATGGTCTCGATCTCTTAACCTCATGATGAGCCCACCTCGGCCTCCCAAAGTGCTGGGATTACAGATGTGAGCCACGCCCTGCTCTGGAAGTAATTATTAATAATGCTGTTTCTCCTTCCAATTCTTCAGTTTGTTAAGTGCAACTGTTGAAAACATTTATCTGTCCCAGGAGATTATAGGAAAAAATTAAAGTGCATCTACTTAAACATAAAATTCCCAGTTTTAGAATAGATTCTTTTTTTTTTTTTTTTTTGGAGATGGAGTTTTGCTCTTGTCGCACAGGCTGCAATGCACATTGCAACCTCTGCCTCCCAGGTTCAAGCAATTCTCCTGCCTCAGCTTCCCAAGTAGCTGGGATTACAGGCACCTGCCACCATGCTCAGATAATTTCTGTATTTTTTTTTAGTAGACCATGTTGGCCTGGCTGGTCTCGAACTCCTAACCTCAGGTGATCCACCTGCCTCGGCCTCCCAAAGTGCTGGGATTACAGGCATGAGCCACCGTGCCTGGCCAGATTCAGATTTTTATTAGGGATGTCATTCAGCTAATTTAATGTATTTCTATGCCATAGTTTATATTTTCTGTGCTGTAAGTATTTTCTATATGTCTGATTTATGTTGGAGAATAGCATCTCTTTAGATGCAGAGGCATACTGTGAGCATCTACACCATGGAAAATGGCTTTGCATTTTGCACTCTATACCATTGCCAATAAAAGGTTTGATTATGCTACTAAAAGTCCGACATGAATCAGTGAACACCAAGAGCCAATAATTTTAGAATCTCAGAATAGTGGAATGTCTAGAATTGTGATATTTTCAGTTTATTTTCTCCATCAATTTTCATTAGAAAGCGATTAAGGAAAACGGTAGAATTTAAGAATTAAAAAAATCAAATTAGCGGGCAGGGCACGGTGGCTCATGCCTATAATCCCAGCACTTTGGGAGGCCGAGGTGGGCGGATCACAAGATCAGGAGATCTAGACCATCCTGGCTAACAGGGTGAAACCTGTCTCCACTAAAAATACAAAAAATTAGCCGGGCATGGTGGCAGGTGCCTGTAGTTCCAGCTACTCGGGAGGTTAAGGCAGGAGAATGGCGTGAACCCAGGAGGTGGAGCTTGCAGTGAGCCAAGATCACGCCACTGCACTCCAGCCTGGGCGATAGAGAGAGACTCTGTCTCAAAAAAAAAAAACAAAAAACAAAAAACAAAAAAAACAAAAATAAATTAACACCTTGCTTATTATAATAAAGAACTAAAGTAATCCAATACCTGCAACCTAGAGAATAAGGTTCACATCACTTCAAATGGCATTATATGTAAAAGCAAAGATTGGTTCTGCTACATACATCAGGTTTGTTAAGTCACACTAGACAACTGAGGTTGCCTAAGACGTCTTTGTCCTGGACTTGCAAGGGCCTCCAACTCCAGTTAAGGTGATAAGAAAAAATGAAAACGAGCAACCTAGCAATTTTCACAGGCCTCAGAAAGCTGGGGCCACATCGAACCCAATCACAGGTTAACCAATTTGATTTATAACAATGAAAGAACCATCTGGTTATATTTAAGTTACAGCACATCCCTTTGTAGACATCCATACAATAGAAAGCCCCAGTAGTTGATTCACAGTAGAACAAAGCGTTCATGACAAGCAAAGAAAATTCTGCACTTAGATGAAATTTTATCGGCACATTTAATTAAAAGATGGTGTAGGTAGACATAAGTAAGAAAACCATAAGCAGACACAGTCAACGTACTAGGTAAGTAAAACCAAATCCAGAAGGTTGCATGTAGTAATATTCATTTCAGATTTCCTTGGATAATTGTGGTTTGCCTTACATCTTTTGACTATGACACAGAGATTTTATTCACTTTTTAAAATATCTCCTAGAATGTAGCTTGAGTCAGTCAAACAGAAAAACATATTGCAGCATTCTTTCTTTTACCTCCCCCAAAGCACTGTAATACGGCTTTTGGAAATATTTCCTCATTGTTCTTTAGTTTTCAGAATGATGTCTGAGATACTGCTGTACGTAAATACAATGATATTCCATATTGCCTGTAAGGTTGCCTATTCAGAAAGCTGCATTTACATACATGCTGAAACACAATCGCTGGTAATGTATCAACCAGAAATTTTATGTGTGAGCCTAAAAGGAAGTGTTGAGTCTTTCTCTACTTAAATAATTGGAAATTAAAAGTGCCTCTTCTGCATTCTACAGTTTATGTAATATTAAAAGAAGGAATTTTGGCAAAGTAACTGAGGTTATCAGTTCAGTTCAATTTATAAATTCAGTGACATCAAATTGTCCCAGCAAAATAATCAGTGTATACTCATAATCACCACTGTTTCTGTTTTCAAGTGGAGAGAAAAAAATAAATTAATTGTATTATATGTTACAACCTTGGGTAAATTCTTTTCTAAAGTGGTGGGTATAGCACAGCAAATCAAAGGTTGATAACATAAAATAGTGGACTAAACTTCAGCTCTAAAAAGTTAACAAAAGCAAATGGGGATAATATTCTCACCTTTGAGTATCTCACACAGTTGCTATAGGATTTATTTGAGAAAAAATGTGCTTAAAGATGCTTTGGAAATTATAAAACTACATCCTAATACAGACTAAAATTATAAAATTTGATTTGAATGATACCAACTAGTTGAGGATAAAATATGTTACATAAGAACTCCCTGAAAAAGGCAATCATGTGTCATGTCATGTTTGTCATCAAGGATGACAAGGTCTCAATTTGCCTAGGTCAGAAAGGCTGTGGTTCTATTCCCTCAACAAATAGTTACTTCTGCTTCGAATACATGTTTTCCAAAAGCTAGAAAACTCCAGTCAAAAGGCTATTTTCCAAACATAAAAAACAGGTTTACTTCAACACATTTTGTCTGTAGGAAGAGTCAAATGAAACAAAACTATTGAATCATTTCGCAGAATAGAGTCATAGTATCCAAACTTTGGAACAGAATTGGATGATAGTTGTAGGTCAAGTCCCTTTCCAGGTATAAATCCCCCCTTTAAAGTGAAAAAGTATACAAATTGTGTAACATAGGTGTAAATTATAGACTATACATGACTGGAATTTCAGAAGCATGTATGCAATATGAGTTTAGCATGGAGAGATAGCCAACTGGGTAAACATAATTGATCCATGCTGCTATGGAAGATAATCAAAGCTAAAGTTGATTGCCAGTTACACATTTAGATCTTATGTGCAGCGAATTATGATAAGCAGATGCAGATTTGTTTGTTTCAGGCATCTCCCCTAAAAACTATTCTACATAAGGAAATTTCCTTTATGAATGTGCCAGTTACTGTGTCTATTACAGGTCTTCCAAAACATACTATTGTGGGATTTGTGAATAAATATAATGGATGGAAGCAAATTGATGTTTTAGAATCTAATAAATTTTAAAAGTCAACTTAACAGAGGTTTACTTTCAATACAATAAAATACATCCAAATTAAGTACAAACATATAAAGTTATGGCTACCACCAGTGAAGATATTGAAGCTGTCTATCTCCTCAAAAGTTCTTTTGTACCCTTTACCCAAACCTCTGGCTCCAAACAACTAATGATCTGCAACCTACCACTATAAATTCAGTTTCTAGAATTTTGTAATAATAAACTTTTATAATATGCCTACTGTTGTTTCATTCTCTCAATATATTTTAGGCTCACCTATGTTGCTAAATCAGTGGTTCTTTCCATTTTATTTTATTCTATTGTATGGAAATACCACAATATATTTATCCTTTAGCCTGTTGGTGAACCATTTACAAATGTTTCTATTCCTTGATTATTACAAGTAAAGCTGCTACGTTCATTTGTATGCACGTGTTTTCATTTCTCTTAAGTAAGAATTCTGGGTCAAATTGTAAGTGTATGTTTAACTGCCAAATTGCAATCCAAATTGATTATCCACTTTATACTCCCACCTAAATATGATAATTCAGGGTGTTGTATGTCCTCTCAAGCATTCAGAATTGACTTTTTTTGGATTCATTATAGTTTCTGTGCAGTGTTATTGAATTTTGATTTTTAAGTTCCATTCCCAGGTGGTTAATGATGCATTTTTCAGTGTTTATTGATCATTCATAAATCTTGGGTTATTGTCGTCTACTCAGATCTCTTGCCCATTTTGTTATTGTGTCGTTTGACTTCTCACTATGGAGTTTGATTTCTTTTTTTTTTTTTTTTTTTTTTTTTTTTTGGAGATGGAGTCTCGTTCTGTCACCCAGGCTGGAGTGCAGTGGCAAGATCTTAGCTCACTGCAAGCTCTGCCTCCCAGGTTCACGCCATTCTCCTGCCTCAGCCTCCCGATTAGCTGGGAATACAGGCTCCCACCACCATGCCTGGCTAACTTTTTTGTATATTTTTAGTAGAGACGGGGTTTTACTGTGTTAGGCAGGATGGTCTCGATCTCCTGACCTTGTGATTCGCTCACCTCAGCCTTCCAAAGTGCTGGGATTACAGGCGGAGCTTGATTTTTTTTATACATGTCCAGTAAAGTCTTTTGTAAAATTCTTTTTCTTTCTCTCTTTCTCTTCCTCTCTGACCATATCTATATCTATCCAGCTATATCTATACAGTTATAAAAATACAAACTCATAAAACTCAAGAAACCCTAAGCAACATAACACAAGTAAGCCACAAGACAAGTCAGGGAGATAGGAAGACCACAGGGTTTGAAGAGTGCAGAGCAGGACAGGGCTCCACAGCAGGTCCAGGCTGCATTGTGAACAGCCCTGCAGCTAGGGCCATATGATCTTGCAGGACCTGTATTCTTGAAGGTGTCAGTGGTGGTCGCAGTGTGGCACACATGGCAATTCTCAGTGAAAGAATTACAACACCAGCTCCTGGGATTCTGAAACAAAGCCATGCCCTCCATAGCAGAGAATTATATGTTGGACCTGGGAGCGATGCTGTGCTCGATAAGTGACCATGCATCTGGCGCTACCTCTTGCAGTCTGAGTTCTATTGGAACCACCAAGTCATGACATGAGAAGGGACAAGAAGTAGTTCATTACGAGGTGGAAATAGTAAATATGAGACAAAGGCCAAGCAAGATGAGAGCAAGTGGATAAGTTGAATAGCAGGTAACCCAGACCCTCATGTCACCCACCATGTTTGCACTAGCAACCTTCCTTCAGCTCACAGCTGTGACTGCATTTGTGTCCCTGTGGCCATCTGAAGGAGGGAGACAGGGGCAATCTCTGTTTAAAGGTGTAGTTGCATTGCAACTCAAAGCAAGAGTGACTCTGAAAGACAGAAGGAAATTAAAATATTCCCAATTAGCAGCACTGGGAGCAGTGGCCCTGACCATCTACTTTACACAGAAGAAACATGGCCTAAGGCAGGAATATAAACAGATTTCTTTGCCGTGGTCAGTGGGTGAATCATCTGGTCAGAGGCTTAGATAGAAAAGAACTGAAATATCTGAGACAAGGAAGCCGGGTTAGAAGCATATGAGTGGACATGCAGGAGCAGGCATGGAGTGTAAATAATCTTGTATTGCACA
Organism: Gorilla gorilla gorilla; assembly: GCF_029281585.2. Lineage (NCBI taxonomy): Eukaryota > Metazoa > Chordata > Mammalia > Primates > Hominidae > Gorilla > Gorilla gorilla. The sequence goes on from NC_073232.2 coordinate 73,165,876, forward strand.
TTAACACTCACAAGAAAACACTCACCACAGAAGAGGCAATCAATAATCAATCAGACAAAATGACTTGACAAGCTGCCAGCCTTGGAGATTGGCTTTCCCACAACAAGCACAGTAGTCACATGTATGGAGTCACTCACATGACCACGTTGGCAGAGATGGACGATACATATGGGACCCACAACCTGGACTTCTATGCATAAAGGTTGATCTAACTACTGCTGCGTCTGACCTACTTTTCAGCAGCATAAATCAATAATGAGACTCTTATATGGCAAGTCTTTTGACCTTGAATGACCACCTTTTCATCCTCAGAGAGATATATCCTTATTCCAGGGTTGGGTTTGGCACTTCTGTTCACAGAGCCTGAGCCAGGACCACTTTTCTGAGGCTTCCAGAATTTCTGATCCACAGGCATAAAATCCCACATGGTATAGCATCTGACCAGGGTTCCTTGTTCACAGTGAAGGATGTGCAGAAGTGAGCCCATGACCATGGAATCTATTATTTGTATTACATACACTCTTCAAGAAGCAGCTAGACTCATGGAGCCCTGGAAAAACATTCTAAAGATGCAACTGAGGCACTATGCTAAAGGAGACATTCTGAATGCAGGGGGCGCCATCTTTTATACATATTCTATCACAGATCTTTATATAGTAGTTCTTCTTCCATAAGAAGAATCTACAGGTTCAGGAAACAAGAGGTAGAGATAGGAATGTCCCTAATTAGAAGTGTTCCCAATCATCTTCTAAGGTTTTCCTGTGCTTCTCATCACTGCAGCTCTGGGATCTGGAAGGCAGGCAAGTCCTGCTCTCTAAAGAAGGTTATCTGTTGGGTGCTTCAGATTCCTTAGGTCCAGTAACCAAAAGACAAGAAATACATCACCACTGGGGCAGGATGAATACACCCTGATTAGCAGGAGGAGGTAGGGATACTTTTCTACAAAAGAAGCAGAGATAATTTCTCTCTCTCTCTCTCTCTCTCTCTCTCTCACACACACACACACACACACACTAACACACACACACACCCCACTCCCATACTCTCTCTCTCTTTCTCTCTCTCCCCCTCACACAACTGGGCATTCAAAGGCAGTTCTGAGACCAACTGCTATAGCATGGGCTAGAGTTGGTCTCATTAACCTTCCTTTTCTAAGATTCCCCTTGGAAAAGAGAGGCTCATGGGAATTTTGGAAGAGCTGGTATGAAGAACCTGTTTGGATAAATATGTGTATGCTGTGGTGGGTTTAGAAGGTGGGGATAATGGATTTTAATGACCAAGGAAATTTGCAATGCAGATATCCTGACTCAGACAGCATAAGTCAGCGACAGCCTTGCTTTAGCCCTCTGTCTCTGGAAGAACTTCTACACTTGTGCAGTAGTCATGTTTCCAACAGTCATAGAGCAACATGGGGATTGTATGTGAGGACGTTTCCAGCGAGTTGTGAGAGTCTCCAATGAGTAACTTTAATTTAAGGAGTCCGCAGTGACCTAGGCCAAAGCATTCTTGGAACCATGCTGCAGTCTCTTTCTACCCCAATCAGCCTTCCTTCCCTCTTTCCCTCTACAGGTGTAAGATCTGCACCTTAGTCTGAAGACTGTACCCACCTTCTCCTGCTTCCTCCTCCTTCCCTCTTGCAAATTTAATTCCATGGTGGTGTTTGCCCTTAGCAGATCTAAACATTAATTCAAGTCATATGATCAGATAAGATGAAAAATGAATAAAAATGTCATTCATGACATGTGAGTAGTGAGCTCTGCCTGGCGGTAGGGAGGAGAGAATTCTGATAGAAATTAATTTGGAAAAAAGGATGCTGCACATCCCAGCAAATACCATTCCATCTTATCTCTGCTAAGAATATTTTTTGTAACATGCATATAATTCACTTTTGCTTTATGAAGTAAATTTATATTTTAAGAATACAAAAGCAATTTGAGTGCTGTTCACAGGTAGTGTGAACTGAAATTTGAAGTTGGCTATAGAAGAAGGCCAATGACAGATGGGTTAGTAGAACAAAACGGATAGACATAAGAAAAAGTGAAAAATCAGTAAGACAATATGTTGGAAAGGAGAACAGTAGTTGGAAGAATTAATGATTCACTATTTCTATAAAGAGTCTCTATTTAGATGATTCAAAGAGTATCCATGAAGAGCTGCACATTTTATTGAATACACAGAAGTGTGATTAGTGGCAAAAGAGGGTGAATTCTGTCTGTTATATGACTATGACATGTAGAGAACTTCCCATTCAAGGTGAGTGTGCAAAAATATTACAAAACATATAAAGAATTAACTATTAGAGAGATAATGAAATAATTATACAAAGAACACTCCTAGAGATGAATTCACCATAGCAAATATGAGAAATATAGCAAACTAAATTTTCCTTTTAAGTGAGTACAATTAGAATTCTCAACTGGCTTTTTAAGAAGAAAACACCCAGGGCCAGGCATGGTGGCTTATGCCTGTAATCCCAGCACCTTGGGAGGCCGAGGTGGGTGGATTGTCTGAGGTCAGGAGTTCAAGACCAGCCTGGCCAACACAGTGAAACCCCATCTCTACTAAAATTTCAAAAATTAGCAGGGCACAGTGGTGGGTGCATGTAATCCCAGCTACTCCAGAAGCTGAGGCAGGAGAATTGCTTGACCCCAGGAGGTGGAGTTTGTAGTGAGCCAAGATGGCATCACGATACTCCAGCCTTGGCAGCAGAGTGAGAATCTGCCAAAAAAAAATAAAAATCAAAACAAAATTCATCAAAAAGCATAGAAGATTTAAAAATAAAAACAGACGGCCAGGTGCGGTGGCTCATGCCTGTAATTCCAGCACTTTGGGAGGCCGAGTTGCGTGGATCATGAGGTCAGGAGATGAAGACCATCCTGGCTAACACGGTGAAACCCTCTCTCTACTAAAAATACAAAAAAATTAGCCTGGCGTGGTGGCGGGCACCTGTAGTCCCAGCTACTCGGGAGGCTGGGGCAAGAGAATGGCGTGAACCTGGGAGGCGGAGCTTGCAGTGAGCCGAGATCGTGCCGCTGCACTCCAGCCTGGGCTGCAGAGCTTGACTCTGTCTCAAAAAAATAAATAAATAAATAAATAAATAAATAAATAAATAAATAAAAACAGGCAAAAGGCCAGGCGTAGTGGCTTATGCCAGTAATCCTAGCACTTTGGGAGGCCAACGTGGGTGGATGACCTGAGGTCGGGACTTCAAGACCAACCTGGCCAACACGGCTAAACCACAGCTGGGAATGGTGGCGGGTGCCTGCAATCCCAGCTACTCTGGAGGCTGAGATAGGAGAATTGATAGAACCCTGGGGGATTGCAGTGAGCCGAGATTGCGCCATAGCACTCTGGCTGGGGCAACAGAGCAAGACTCTAGGAAAAAAAAAAGCAGGCAAAAAAAAAAAAAAACAAAGTAAAGATTGATATAAAAAATTAAAAGCAGCCAGGCGTGGTGGCTCACACCTGTAATCACAGCACTTCGGGAGGCTGAGATGGGTGGATCACTATATCAGGAGTTCTAGACCAGGCTGACCAACATAATGAAACCCTGTCTCTACTAAAAATTCAAAAATTAGCCGAGTGTGGTGGTGCATGGCTGTAATCCCAGCTACTCAGGAGGCTGAAGCAGGAGAGGAGGCTGAGGTGCAGGAGAATCACTTGAACCCGGGAGTTGGAGGTTGCAGTGAACCGAGATCATGCCACTGCATTTCAGCCTGGGCGACAGAGCAAGACTCCATCTCAAAAAAAAAAAGAAATGAAAATTATATAAAAAAGAAGTGTAAATACAATAAACACAAAGAATTAGTCAATTGGAAGATAACGATGAATTTATCCAGATAAAAGGATTAAAAAGTCAGAAAGACCAGTCAAGAAAGTCCCCAACACATGTATGATAGGAGTTTCAAAAGGAGTCCAAAGAGAATGGAGAAGCCATATTTAAGGACAGTATTCATTCACTCAACAAACACTCACTAAGGGCCCACTTTGAGGACGTTTCCATTCTAATGGTAGAGAATACTTATACACAAGAAGACACTGGCAATGCCTTCACTATTTGTATACTTTACATTATGCCATAAAATTTCCATTGCAGAGGAAAGACTTGAGGACTCGGATTTAAAGTATAAAACAAGTGCTGAGCAGAAGAAATAAAAATGAATCCATACCCAGACACATTGATGACACTGATTTTTAGTGTTTACAAAGCAGTTCTTTAAAATTAATTTTCAGTAAGGGGATGTGTATATCACCTTCACTGTTTTCCTTTTTGTTTTGATCTATTCCTCTTGCTTATTCTAGTTTGAAATGATTTCTTCAAAAAAATGTTTTAAAAGTCTTACCCATTTATGAATCGATTTATATTTTTCATTTTCTAGATTATAATTTTTACTTTTCTGTTATTAATTTCCTCCCATTAGGTATGTTTTTTGATCCTGTATTTACTTACTGACATGAATGATTAACTCATTTATCTTCTCTGGCTTAGTAAAAAAAATTTTGAAAATCTTGAAATTATATGTTTCTTATTATCTTTCTTAATTCTATTGTGTGTAGAGATGATTTTCCAAATAGTAGATTGTTTATTTATAGACTAGTTTTGTCTTCTTATAGTAATTTCACTTGGAGGATAAATTTTAAAATTTGAAGCACAATAATTTTTTTTGACCTTTAAAAAAGTATATTTTTTATTTGAAAGGTACAGTGTTGGATATTTTTACTAAAATAACATAATTATTTGCACACTCTCTTATCTAATTACTCTGTTTTAGTTCCTATGAACCTTATTATAAACCAGCAATATTTCTTCTGGCCTATGTATAAGCTTTATTTTTATATTTAAATAAAGCTATTTAATGAAAGAAATACCATTGTGTATTTTTAAATTATAGACAGTAGATTTACTCAAATAAAAATTTCTTCTCTCTTCTAATTGATAAACTTATTTCTGATTCATGTTTCTCTAGTTTGTATATCTATAATCATAGCTGCTTCCTATACTAATGTAATCATTTCTGCATACACTGAGGGTGTCTTATTTATAATATAACATGTAAAATATTTTAACAAGTTATTGTTTTCTAATTGTATAGTTCTTATTATTTTCATTGTTTTGTTGAAGATGTTTATTCTCTCTTTCTCTCTTTCATAATTTACTGTACCTTCATTTTTCTTTCTTTCTTTGTTTTGTTTTTTTTTGTTTTTTTTTTTTGAGACAGTTTCCCTCTCTCGCCCAGGCTGGAGTGAAGTGGCGCGATCCCGGCTCACTGCAAGCTCTGCCTCCCGGGTTCACACCATTCTCCTGCCTCAGCCTCCCGAGTAGCTGGGACTACAGGCATCCACCACCATGCCCAGCTAATTTTTTGTATTTTCAGTAGAGACGAGGTTTCACTGTGTTAGCCAGGATGGTCTCCATCTCCTGTCCTCGTGACCTGCCCGCCTCGGCCTCCAAAAGTGCTGGGATCACAGGCATGAGCCACTGCGCCCGGCCTTTTTTTTTTTTTTTTGGGACAGTTTTTGCTCTGTTGCCCAGGCTGGAGTCCAGCAGTGAGATCTAGGCTCACCTCAACCTCTGCCTCTGGTTTCAAGCTATTTTCCTCCCTCAGGCTCCCGAGTAGCTGGGATCACAGGCGCCCGCCACCATGCCTGGCTAATTTTTGTATTTTTAGTAGAGACGACATTTTGCCACGTAGGCTAGGGTGGTCTCGAACTCCTGACCTCAGGTGATCCACCCACCTCGGCCTCCCAAAGTGCTGGAATTACAGGCACAAGCCACTGTGCCTGGCTCAGTCCTTGTATTTTTAAGGTTTCTTTTGTGTATATTCTTTAGGAAAATATTTCAATAATTTATCACTGCAATTAGCTGAAGTTATAAAATTACTTCTGGATTTGAGAAGATTATACCTGAGCATGGCAAAGGATTAGAAATAGCTGGCGGTGGGGCTCAGTGGCTCACGCCTGTAATCCCAGCATGTTGGGAGGCCAGGGCGGGCGGATCACAAGGTCAAGAGACATAGACCATTTTGGCCAACATGGTGAAACACCGTCTCTACTTAAAAAATAAAATTAAAAAAAAAATTAGCTTGGCATGGTGGTGCATGCCTGTAATCCCAGCTACTCGGGAGGCTGAGGCAAGAGAATCGCTTGAACTCGAGAGGCAGAGGTTGCAATGAGCTGATATTGCGCCACTGCACTGCAGCCTGGAGACACAGCAAGTCTCCCTCTCAAATAAATAAACAAACAAATAAATAAATAATACTAACTTTTTCTATCTGCCAGGCACTGTGCTAAATACTTTGCATGAAGATGATAATTTGGAAACTAAACACAGAAAAGCAAGTGTAAAAGAAGTAATTACTTTCTTTTCTTTTCCTTCTTTTCTTTTATTTTCTTTTTTCTTTTCTTTTTCTTTTTCTTTTTTTTTTTTGAGACAGTCTCACTCTGTCGTCCAGGCTGGAGTGCAGTGGTGCGATCTTGGCTCACTGCAACCTCCACCTCCCGAGTTCAAGCAATTCTCCCGCCTCAGCCTCATGAGTAGCTGGGATTACAGGCATCCACCTCCACAGCCGGCTAATTTTTTTTTATACTTTTATTTAATTTGGCTTAGGTTATTTGTTTATTAGTAGTAGTTTTGCATCTATGGGATTGTCGTATAAAATAAATGGTTTAAATATGTAGGATATTTAAAAGTCATTCTTTCTGCATTTGAGATTTTGAGGCTTTAATGAAAGCATTATAAAATGCCTAATGGAAGAAAATATTATTTTAACAATTATTGAAGTAAAATAAAAATTTGTGACTCATAAAGACACACTTCATTTTTGTCCATGATTTTTTTTACAAATGGGACTTGAATATTTTAAGATAGCATTTTTTAAAATCAAGTAATTTTAATTGGAAATTTCAAAAAAATAAAACCCTAATTCCAATTCCAATTTCACTTACTTGAAAATTCTCACTGATATAAATTAATTTATATAAATGTGATATTTATAACCAATAAAGAATACAATAGAGTCATTGTTAATTTGGGTAAAAAAATTTAAAAACAATGCAAACTTGTATTACCTCTATATGTTTGCATGTACACATGTACACATATATGAATATTTATACATATATATTTGCATACACACACCATATATATACCTGTGTATAAATGAATAACGATGGAATATCAGTTGGCCTCTACTTCATCATTTGAAGGCCCATTGCACAATGGCCAGAACAGAGATGACACCAGAATGCAACTTAAAATTTCCTAGATGACTTGAATTGTATCTGAATTTCTAACAGGGTATAGAAAAATTAAAATCTTGTTTAATTATGCTTCTTTATTACTGGGAGAGCCTCACATGCAAAGCAGATCAGGATATTCTCTTACCAAATGTGATAATTAACAGTCGGTTCATAATGTAAGGGTGACTCAAATAGCAGATTCAATATCAAACGAGGGGCTTTTGTAGCCCATTCTATTTTCAGTCAACCACAAACCACCCATACCTGCTGAAATAAAAACTTAAAAGGCAGGCAGAGGAAACGATGTTCTAGACCAAGGAGTAGATACCAGGTCTGCAAAAGACATAGCATGCCACCCACAAACACACAAGTTCAATGAGCGTGGCTTAATCCTTCAGAAAATTGGTTCTAACTTTCAAATCATTAGGGATCTTCTTTATAAAAGATATAGCAAACATAAACACAAAATATACCCCTCTAAGGTTATTAGGAAGTTAAAAAAACTGACTTGTAACTTTTAATAAATAACTAGGGAGGTAAGCTTGTTCATTTCTGAGAGTCACAACTTTCATAAAGGGGCTGTATTAATACTTGAATTGTGCTGTGTTCAATAGAAACAATGAGACATAATCCATACTGAGAGAAGAAAAGGAAGAGAAAAATTTAACAGGAAAATCTAACCATGCTGTTTAATTTCTTTAAATATTTATTAATTTCTGAATGCTATGTGATTGTTTCATATTAGTTTTTCAGTAGAGAAATTGAATACAATTGAATACAATTCCTCAGTTGAGAAATTAAATACAATGGATTTTAGTTTGATGAGATACTTGATAAGATAATTTTAAAATCATTATTTTAATTAGATATAATAGTTTTAGGTAGAATAATAAAAATAAAGGAAAACTGATTTTCTTTAAATTCCATCAATTCTTTCTCACAATAATTCATATGTTATTTACCAATGATGTAGCAGATTAATACCAAATTCTCTGACTTTTGGTTTCATCAAAGAATGATGAGCATTTTTCTCTGATAGACGTTTAGTTACTTTCAGATGGTTTGTAATCTGGCACTTTCAACACTGAAGATTTTTTTTTCACATATTGATACAAATCATTTTATGATATATCTGATTTTATAATTATGTATTCATTGTTTTCAAGTGAGAGTTATGGTTGTATATAGTAATAACTATAATAGAGTAAGTTATCTGGTGCTCCAGGAATTTAAATAAGAGAAGATACAATGATCTCACCCTTTGTATCAATATTTTAATTGGATCCTGAAAAATGAATGAAGATAGACAGAAAACAAGTAAAAAATGTTCTAAGTAGATGGAATAGAAGGAGTAAAAGGAGAGTAATAGAAAAGTGTGTGTGTCTTTGAAAGAACATAACCTGTTCTGTGTGTGGCTACAGCACAGGTTTGTGAAGGAAAATGGTAGATAATTGAGGAGAATGTCTCTCAATATCAGTGATTTTGTATTTTACCCTTCAATGATGTTACAATTGATGTTACAATTTTACCCTTCAATGATGTAACAATTGTTACAAGCATAGTGTGTGTGTGTGTATATATATAGCATATATATATAGTATATAGCATGTCTATATAAACTATATACATATACGTAGTGTGTATGTATATATGTATATATATAGTATATATATATACACCTTTTCATTCTAGATAGAAGTTTTGGAGGTGCAGTTAGAAGAAAAAGTCAGAAAGAATAGTCAAGATTATTCCAGCAGTACAGACATGATGTGATGAATGATTAAATTAAAACATTAGCAGCGATAGAGGGGGGAGGAGCCAAGATGGCTGAATAGGAACAGCTCCGGTCTACAGCTCCCGGCGTGAGCGACGCAGAAGACGGGTGATTTCTGCATTTCCATCTGAGGTACCGGCTTCATCTCACTAGGGAGTGCCAGACAGTGGGCGCAGGCCAGTGGGTGCGCGCACCGTGCGCGAGCTGAAGCAGGGCGAGGCATTGCCTCACCTGGGAAGCGCAAGGGGTCAGGGAGTTCCCTTTCTGAGTCAAAGAAAGGGGTGACGGACGCACCTGGAAAATCGGGTCACTCCCACCCGAATACTGCGCTTTTCAGATCGGCTTAAAAAACGGCGCACCACGAGACTATATCCCACACCTGGCTCGGAGGGTCCTATGCCCACGGAATCTTGCTGATTGCTAGCGCAGCAGTCTGAGATCAAACTGCAAGGCGGCAGCGAGGCTGGGGGAGGGTCGCCCGTCATTGCCCAGGCTTGCTTAGGTAAACAAAGCAGCCAGGAAGCTCGAACTGGGTGGAGCCCACCACAGCTCAAGGAGGCTTGCCTGCCTCTGTAGGCTCCACCTCTGGGGGCAGGGCACAGACAAACAAAAAGACAGCAGTAACCTTTGCAGACTTAAATGTCCCTGTCTGACAGCTTTGAAGAGAGCAGTGGTTCTCCCAGCATGCAGCTGGAGATCTGAGAATGGGCAGACTGCCTCCTCAAGTGGGTCCCTGACCCCTGACCCCTGAGCAGCCTAACTGGGAGGCACCCCCCAGCAGGGGCACACTGACACCTCACACCGCAGGGTATTCCAACAGACCTGCAGCTGAGGGTCCTATCTGTTAGAAGGAAAACTAACAAACAGAAAGGACATCCACACCGAAAACCCATCTGTACATCACCATCATCAAAGAACAAAAGTAGATAAAACCACAAAGATGGGGAAAAAACAGAACAGAAAAACTGGAAACTCTAAAACGCAGAGCACCTCTCCTCCTCCAAAGGAACGCAGTTCCTCACCAGCAATGGAACAAAGCTGGATGGAGAATGATTTTGACGAGCTGAGAGAAGAAGGCTTCAGACGATCAAATTACCCTGAGCTACGGGAGGACATTCAAACCAAAGGCAAAGAAGTTGAAAACTTTGAAAAAAATTTAGAAGAATGTATAACTAGAATAACCAATACAGAGAAGTGCTTAAAGGAGCTGACGGAGCTGAAAACCAAGACTTGAGAACTACGTGAAGAATGTAGAAGCCTCAGGAGCCGATGCGATCAACTGGAAGAAAGGGTATCAGCAATGGAAGATGAAATGAATGAAATGAAGCGAGAAGGGAAGTTTAGAGAAAAAAGAATGAAAAGAAATGAGCAAAGCCTCCAAGAAATATGGGACTATGTGAAAAGACCAAATCTACGTCTGATTGGTGTACCTGAAAGTGACGGGGAGAATGGAACCAAGTTGGAAAACACTCTGCAGGATATTATCCAGGAGAACTTCCCCAATCTAGCAAGGCAGGCCAACATTCAGATTCAGGAAATACAGAGAACTCCACAAAGATACTCCTCGAGAAGAGCAACTCCAAGACACATAATTGTCAGATTCACCAAAGTTGAAATGAAGGAAAAAATGTTAAGGGCAGCCAGAGAGAAAGGTCGGGTTACCCTCAAAGGGAAGCCCATCAGACTAACAGCGGATTTCTCGGCAGAAACCCTACAAGCCAGAAGAGAGTGGGGGCCAATATTCAACATTCTTAAAGAAAAGAATTTTCAACCCAGAATTTCATATCCAGCCAAACTAAGCTTCATAAGTGAAGGAGGAATAAAATACTTTACAGACAAGCAAATGCTGAGAGATTTTGTCACCACCACGCCTGCCCTAAAAGAGCTCCTGAAGGAAGTGCTAAACATGGAAAGGAACAACCAGTACTAGCCGCTGCAAAACCATGCCAAAATGTAAAGACCATCGAGACTAGGAAGAAACTGCATCAACTAATGAGCAAAATCACCAGCTAACATCATAATGACAGGATCAAATTCACACATAAAAATATTAACTTTAAATGTAAATGGACTAAATTCTCAAACTAAAAGACACAGACTGGCAAGTTGGATAAAGAGTCAAGACCCATCAGTGTGCTGTATTCAGGAAACCCATCTCACGTGCAGAGACACACATAGGCTCAAAATAAAAGGATGGAGGAAGATCTACCAAGCAAATGGTAAACAAAAAAAGGCAGGGGTTGCAATCCTAGTCTCTGATAAAACAGACTTTAAACCAACAAAGATCAAAAGAGACAAAGAAGGCCATTACATAATGGTAAAGGGATCAATTCAACAAGAAGAGCTAACTATCCTAAATATATATGCACCCAATACAGGAGCACCCAGATTCATAAAGCAAGTCCTGAGTGACCTACAAAGAGACTTAGACCCCCACACATTAATAATGGGAGACTTTAACACCCCACTGTCAACATTAGACAGATCAATGAGACAGAAAGTCAACAAGGATACCCAGGAATTGAACTCAGCTTTGCACCAAGAGGACCTAATAGACATCTACAGAACTCTCCACCCCAAATCAACAGAATATACATTTTTTTCAGCACCACACCACACCTATTCCAAAATTGACCACATACTGGGAAGTAAAGCTCTCCTCAGCAAATGTAAAAGAACAGAAATTATAACAAACTATCTCTCAGACCACAGTGCAATCAAACTGGAACTCAGGAATAAAAATCTCACTCAAAACCACTCAACTACATGGAAACTGAACAACCTGCTCCTGAATGACTACTGGGTACATAATGAAATGAAGGCAGAAATAAAGATGTTCTTTGAAACCAGCGAGAACAAAGACACAACATACCAGAATCTCTGGGATACATTCAAAGCAGTGTGTAGAGGGAAATTTATAGCACTAAATGCCCACAAGAGAAAGCAGGAAAGATCCAAAATTGACACCCTAACATCACAATTAAAAGAACTAGAAAAGCAAGAGCAAACACATTCAAAAGCTAGCAGAAGGCAAGAAATAACTAAAATCAGAGCAGAACTGAAGGAAATAGAGACACAAAAAACCCTTCAAAAAATCAATGAATCCAGGAGCTGGTTTTTTGAAAGGATCAAGAAAATTGATAGACCGCTAGCAAGACTAATAAAGAAAAAAAGAGAGAAGAATCAAATAGACATAATAAAAAATGATAAAGGGGATATCACCACCGATCCCAAAGAAATACAACCTAACATCAGAGAATACTACAAACACCTCTACGCAAATAAACTAGAAAATCTAGAAGAAACGGATACATTCCTCGACACATACACTCTCCCAAGACTAAACCAGGAAGAAGTTGAATCTCTGAATAGACCAATAACAGGAGCTGAAATTGTGGCAATAATCAATAGTTTACCAACCAAAAAGAGTCCAGGACCAGATGGATTCACAGCCGAATTCTACCAGAGGTACAAGGAGGAACTGGTACCATTCCTTCTGAAAGTGTTCCAATCTCTAGAAAAAGAGGGAATCCTCCCTAACTCATTTTATGAGGCCAGCATCATTCTGATACCAAAGCCGGGCAGAGACACAACCAAAAAGAGAATTTTAGACCAATACCCTTGATGAACATTGATGCAAAAATCCTCAATAAAATACTGGCAAACCGAATCCAGCAGCACATCAAAAAGCTGATCCACCATGATCAAGTGGGCTTCATCCCTGGGATGGAAGGCTGGTTCAATATACGCAAATCAATAAATGTAATCCAGCATATAAACAGAGCCGAAGACAAAAACCACATGATTATCTCAATAGATGCAGAAAAAGCCTTTGACAAAATTCAACAACCCTTCATGCTAAAAACTCTCAATAAATTAGGTATTGATGGGACGTATTTCAAAATAATAAGAGCTATCTATGACAAACCCACAGCCAATATCATACTGAATGGGCAAAAACTGGAAGCATTCCCTTTGAAAACTGACACAAGACAGGGATGCCCTCTCTCACCACTCCTATTCAACATAGTGTTGGAAGTTCTGGCCAGAGCAATCAGGCAGGAGAAGGAAATAAAGGGTATTCAATCAGGAAAAGAGGAAGTCAAATTGTCCCTGTTTGCAGACGACATGATTGTTTATCTAGAAAACCCCACTGTCTCAGCCCAAAATCTCCTTAAGCTGATAAGCAACTTCAGCAAAGTCTCAGGATACAAAATCAATGTACAAAAATCACAAGCATTCTTATACACCAACAACAGACAAACAGAGAGCCAAATCATGAGTGAACTCCCATTCACAATTGCTTCAAAGAGAATAAAATACCTAGGAATCCAACTTACAAGGGATGTGAAGGACCTCTTCAAGGAGAACTACAAATCACTGCTCAAGGAAATAAAAGAGGATACAAACAAATGGAAGAACATTCCATGCTCATGGGTAGGAAGAAGCAATATCGTGAAAATGGCCATACTGCCCAAGGTCATTTACAGATTCAATGCCATCCCCATCAAGCTACCAATGACTTTCTTCACAGAATTGGAAAAAACTACTTTAAAGTTCATATGGAACCAAAAAACAGCCCGCATCGCCAAGTCAATCCTAAGCCAAAAAAACAAAGCTGGAGGCATCACACTACCTGACTTCAAACTATACTACAAGGCTACAGTAACCAAAACAGCATGGTACTAGTACCAAAACAGAGATATAGATCAGTGGAACAGAACAGAGCCCTCAGAAATAATGCAGCATACCTACAACTATCTGATCTTTGACAAACCTGAGAAAAACAAGCAATGGTGAAAGGATTCCCTGTTTAATAAATGGTGCTGGGAAAACTGGCTAGCCATATGTAGAAAGCTGAAACTGGATCCCTTCCTTACACCTTATACAAAAATCAATTCAAGATGGATTAAAGATTTAAACGTTAGACCTAAAACCATAAAAACCCTAGAAGAAAACCTAGGCATTACCATTCAGGACATAGGCATGGGCAAGGACTTCATGTCCAAAACACCAAAAGCAATGGCAACAAAAGACAAAATTGACAAATGGGATCTAATTAAACTAAAGAGCTTCTGCACAGCAAAAGAAAGTACCATCAGAGTGAACAGGCAACCTACAACATGGGAGAAAATTTTCGCAACCTACTCATCTGACAAAGGGCTAATATCCAGAATCTACAATGAACTCAAACACATTTACAAGAGAAAAACAAACAACCCTATCAAAAAGTGGGGGAAAGACATGAACAGACACTTCTCAAAAGAAGACATTTATGCAGCCAAAAAACACATGAAAAAATGCTCATCATCACTGGCCATCAGAGAAATGCAAATCAAAACCACTATGAGATATCATCTCACACCAGTTAGAATGGCAATCATTAAAAAGTCAGGAAACAACAGGTGCTGGAGAGGATGTGGAGAAATAGGAACACTTTTACACTGTTGGTGGGACCGTAAACTAGTTCAACCATTGTGGAAGGCAGTGTGGCGATTCCTCAGGGATCTACAACTAGAAATACCATTTGACCCAGCCATCCCATTACTGGGTATATACCCAAAGGACTATAAATCATGCTGCTATAAAGACACATGCACACGTATGTTTATTGCGGCATTATTCACAATAGCAAAGACTTGGAACCAACCCAAATGTCCAACAATGATAGACTGGATTAAGAAAATGTGGCACATATGTACCATGGAATACTATGCAGCCATAAAAAATGATGAGTTCATGTCCTTTGTAGGGACATGGATGAAATTGGAAACCATCATTCTCAGTAAACTATCGCAAGAACAAAAAACCAAACACTGCATATTCTCACTCATAGGTGGGAATTGAACAATGAGATCACATGGACACAGAAAGGGGAATATCACACTCTGGGGACTGTTGTGGGGTGGGGCGAGAGGGGAGGGATAGCATTGGGAGATATACCTAATGCTAGATGATGAGTTAGTGGGTGCAGCACACCAGAATGGCACATGTATACATATGTAACTAACCTGCGCAATGTGCACATGTACCCTAAAACTTAAAGTATAATTAAAAAAAAAACAAAAACAAAACAAAACAAAAAAAACATTAGCAGCAACATAGAAGAAAAATGGCAGAATAGAAAGATAATTCAAGGTAGAAACAGCTGAACTTAATAATTCATTTAAAAGGAAGAGTCAAGGTATATACTCTAAGTTTTCTTGGCGACTGGCTTGATATTGTCATCATGAGCTGAGATGGGTAATGCCTTAAAAGAAATAGATTTATTTGCCAAAATATATAATGTGTTTATGGCTGTGTCAAATTTGAGATGCAAGTGGTGAAGACAGAGGGGGAGAATCAGTTGACATTTTAAAATATAGGTTTGGAACCTACAGGAAAAAATTGGAGTAAAAAAATAAATAAAGAAAGAAAGAAAATCAAAGGTCAAAGGAAATGCTGGAAATGTGGGAATGGATAAAAGGAGCGCAGGAAAAATATGCAGAGCATTGTTACCCAAAGTGCTGTGGGAATTTTACACACATTTGAATACAACTCGCAAAACACACAAATATTTTTGCTTCCCTGAAGCATTTACTGGAGTCTTTTACATACACATTGTGAAGTATGTGGTATGCAGTATTTTCTAAGCTTATCATAGAATTCCATTCCAAGAATACATTTCAGGAAAACTGTTGTCAATTAGGGAAACATTGGTGGAAATAGTAAGATAAGAAATGCCCATTAAGACTAGTACTTACACAGCAGACATGAAAAAAATTGGCAGCAAGGAGTTATTAAAGAGAAAGCATGGGCTGGGCATAGTGGCTCATGCCTGTAATCCCAGCACTTTGGGAGGCCGAGGTGGGCAGATCATCTGAGGTTGGGAGTTTGAGACCAGCCTGACCAACATGAAGAAACCCCGTCTCTACTAAAAATACAAAATTAGCCGTGCATGGTGGCACATGCCTCTAATCACAGCTACTTGGGAGGCTGAAGCAGCAGTCTCTTGAACCTGCGTGGCTAAGGTTGCAGTGAGCCGAGATCAAACCGTTGCACTCCAGCCTGTGCAACACGAGGGAAACTTCATCTCAAAAAAGAAAAAATAAACTAAAAAAATAAAAAGAAAGAAAAAAGAGAGAATAAAAGCATAGGGCCAACATTGAGTGGTCTTAAGGAAGTCAAGGTAGAAGGAAATTTAAAGAAGGAGATGAGAAGCAATGCAGAATGTTTAAAAAGGTCAATTAGGAAGCTCCCATAAATGTACTCACTATATATTATACGGAATTCATTGATAACTTCAAAAGTACCACTCAAAAAAGATGGTCATTGTTGAAATTAGATTTCAATGGGTTAAAGAGGCTGGGCACAGTGGCTCATGCCTGTAATCCCAGCACTTTGGGAGGCTGAGGTGGATGGATCACGAGGTCAGCAGTTCAAGACCAGCCTGGCCAAGATGTGAAACCCCATCTCTATTAAAAATACAAAAATTAAACGGGCATAGTGGTGGGCGCCTGTAATCCTAGCTACTTGGGAGGCTGAGACAGGAGAATCACTTGAACCCGGGAGGTGGAGGTCGCAGTGAGCCGAGATCACACCACTGCACTCCATCCTGGATGACAGAGCAAGAGAAAGAAAAGAGAAAAGAGAAGAGAAGAAAGAAAAGAAGGAAGGAAGGTATCTTAAAAAGAGATGAGAAGACAGTATATTCCTTTGGAGGAAGCGTAATTTATGATTGTGGCTATAACTTGCTATGAATGGAAACAGCAACACACCACTGGATTTCAACTTTAGAGTGCTTAAGAAGGTGGAGCCAGTGATTAAAATAATAATAATAATAATAATAATAATAATGATAATAATAATGATAGGATAGTTGCTAAGTGTATGGTGTCTGAACCCAGGATATCAGGATGTCTGGAACTGGGATTGACTCCCAGCTCTTCCACTTTCTGGCTATGTGAGTGACTGTAGGCAAATTACTTAATCTTTTAATGCTCCAGTTTCCCATATGTAAAATGAGAATTATAATAGTAAACTACTTCATGGTTTGTGAAGATGAAGTGCACGTAGAGTACTTAGTGAGTTCTTTTTGTGTATTATGTATTAGTTTCAAAATGCAGATTCTAGAGCCCTTAGATTCTCATTCAATGGGTATGAGGCAAGCAGGTCCAGGAATCTGCATTCTTCAAGGAGGTGCAATTTCCTACCTCTGCTGTGACAAAGTGGATCACATTAGGTCACTTAAAATGAGATAAATTTTTTCTTTTACAGTTCAGGAGGCTAGAAATCTTAAATGAAGGTGTTGCCAGTGCCGCATTTTTCCCTGAAGGACCTGGGAAAAAATCCTTCCTTGCTTCTTCTAGCACCAGGTGATCACTGAGCTTCATTGTCATTGCTTGGCTGGAGGATACCTCACTTTACTCTCTGCCTCCATCCTCACATGGCCATCTCCTCCCTGCGTCTCTGTTTCCTCTTCCCTTCTTATAAGGATATCAACCATATTGAATTATGGCCCACTCTAATCCATTATGATTTCATCCAGCATGTCGTAATTATACAGTATCTGCAAATAATTTGATTTCAAATTAAGTCATCCTCACAGAGATCGGGACCAGAACTCTAATATATCTATTCTCTTTTTGAAGACACAATCTAACCCACAAAAGGAGGGGAGGCCCTTAAGATCATAAATAACTCAAGTAACAAGACTGTGTGTTTAAAATAGCATTTAAATTTCTCCAAATGGCAGACAGCTTAATTCAGATCAATACCAATCAGGAGATAAACAAGTGTTTGTCTCCTGATTGGCATTTACCTGAGATTAAACCAGTATGGTAAAATACGTTATCTTCAGTGATCTTTGGCTTTAGGTGAGCATTCACAAGGCACACAGATATTGTAACTTCAGCCACCTATCCCCAATAACTCTTTTCTAATCTACTGGCCAACAATATCACGTTCTTTCAAATCTCTGACTATTGGACCAAACCATAAGTTCCTCCATGTGAATTGGTAGAAATATTTTTTTACAAAGGTAAATGAAATTGAATTTACTTGATGGATTTCTCTTCTCCTCTGTACAAAGGGGTGACCCTTTGACAGCACAGGGAAAGAATATGATAGAAATAGACTTTCAGAAGGAAGGGCCTTCAATAACAAGGAATGCCATCTGTAATCCAGACCTTTTTCTCCTCAGGAATCCAGTCAAAGGCAAATCTCTATGAATCACAGATAAATAGAAAGAAGGGTGGGAGTTTGTCAGGAGTAGGATGCTGAAAATGTGAGTAGCTTCCTCATTAATTGGTCCCTTGGAAACTGAGAAGGCAACATGCCATACATGCAATTTCCATGGAATGATGGAAGACTGGTTATAGTTAGTATGGTCCTGAAGGGGAGGCCTGCCCCTCCACACCTGTGGGTATTTCTAGTCGGGTGGGATGAGAGACTGAGAAAAGAAATAAGACACAGAGACAGAGTATAGAGAAACAACAGTGGGTCTAGGGGACTGGCACTCAGCACACCAAGGACCTGCACCAGCACCGGTCTCTTAGATCCTTCAGTTTTTATTGATTATTATCTTCATTATTTCAGCAGAAAGGAATGTAGTAGGAGGGCAGGGTGATAATAAGGAGAAAGTCAGCAACAAACGTGAGCAATAGAATCTACGTCATAATTAAGTTCAAGGGAATGTACTATGACTGGACGTGCAAGTAAGCCAGATTTATGTTTCTCTCCACCCAAACATCTCAGTGGAGTAAAGAATAACAAGGCAGCATTGCTGCAAACATGTCTTGCCTCCCACCATAGGGTGGTTTTTCTGCTATCTCAGAATTGAACAATCGGGTTTTATACTGAGGCATTCAGTTGCCAGGGGCAGGCAGGAGACAGTGGCCTTCCTCTATCTCAACTGCAAGAAGCTTTCCTCTTTTACTAATCCACCTCAGCACAGACCCTTAACGGGTGTTGGGCTGGGGGATGGTCAGGTCTTTCTCATCCCATGAGGCCATATTTCAGACTATCACATGGGGAGAAACCTTGAGCAATACCCCGCTTTCAAGGGCAGAGGTCCCTCCGGCTTTCCGCAGTGCATTGTGCCCCTGGTTTATTGAGACTAGAGAATGACGATGACTCTTACCAAGCATACTGCTTGTAAGCATTTTGTTAACAAGGCACATCCTGCACAGCCCTAGGTCCCTTAAACCTTGATTTCATACAACATATGTTTTTGTGAGCTCCAGGTTGGGTCAAAGTGGCTGGGGCAAAGCCACAAGTTAACAACATCTCAGCAAAGCAATTATTTTAAAGTACAGGTTTTTTTTAAAATGGAGTCTTCTATATCTTCCCTTTCTATATAGACACAGTAACAGTATGATCTCTCTTTCTTTTCCCTACAGATCCTATAATGCTCAGATCACAACAGCGTCACCCTTATTCATGATTGAGCATTCCTTCTTATCAGTATCCCAGTGTGAAACTGTTTCTCAAAAAAGGAGGGGCAGGTAGTTTTTGTACAAAAGGCTTTTACTCCAAAATAAAGTGGCTTGTACTGTATTTCTCCTCTAGAGCCTTGCTGCCAGCTCCACAGGAAAATTCTGCCTGTCATAGATACCTGAGGCATTGGATTTCCTAAATAAAATTGTAGATCCACTTGTACTGCAGGCCTCTGTAGTCCAAAACCTTTCTCTTTCTCTAAGTCCCACTCATAGCTGACATCTTTCTTGACATTTGCATTTTATTTAGAATACACATCCAAATATGTTTTATGTTGCCTCTAACATTCAAACGAGCATCTAACAGCCTTCCTTTCCCTATCACTTTCTTCCATTTGGAAGATGTTTGCCCCACATCACTTTCTATTGCATTCTTAGACTCCCTGAAGGTAGAAAACCCTCATTTTTGTCATTTGCTCAATGTGTCTTTCCATGATGTCTCTGGTAGCTGCTACTTTTCTCTAGAGCTTATCAACTTGATGCTGTCCATGTAATCCATCAGTTATGTCCTTTTGGCTAGTGACATGGCCAGAGTTCCTGAGGACAAAATTGTGACACAGACAAACATAGTGATACTCTGCTTGGTAAAAGTAAGTAATTTCAGGTATTCACCATTTGTTTAAGATAGAGAAAAATAATTTGCCTAGATGTATAGCAGGTACAGGAGTGAAGTGTATTCACTACAGCAAGGAGACTACATCTGGATTTTAAATGTTTTACTAAGCTTACTACACTATCACTTTGTAATATCCAACTCTTGTCCACATTAGCCAAACTGGAAGCTTAAATGGGAACACCTGCATTTTAAAATAGTCATTGGTGACACTCTTCTCTGTAAGTCCCTCACATATGATAGTAATACTTACAATGCTGATGATAACAACAATAGCAACGCATAACATTTGCTGCTCATGTGACAGCCACTGATTTAAGCCCATTCTATGTATTAACTCCAATGGTGTTGCTTTTAACCTAATGAAATGATAGGGGATATCCCGGAAATATTATTGAGCCCTTTGTGCAATAATATTTTCTACATGGTCTGCTTTCAATGTGGAGAATCTACCAGTTCCTGAGAAAATCTCATTGATCTGTATAGTCTAACACTAGAGAAATATTCACTGTGTGGGAAAAACATTTGCTTAAATCCATTATGAGACAAACTGGTTGATGGTATTTAACTCTTGACACTTGCTAGTGGTAATCTGTGGGTTGACTCACATGTTTGGAAGCTTAGAAATAACATCGCTTATATAACCAATCCCCTGCACTAAAGTATTTCTATTGTAAATATACATTATAAATATCCCCAGTGATTTCTGGGTTCCTGTTTAGTCCACAACTGATCCTGGATAAAATGATCAATCGTCTTTCCCATGTACATGAGACAATTTGTATTGTAATGCTGGGCCCTAAGCCTGGCATGTTAACCACACTCAGCATTCTTCTGTTAGTTTCTGCCACCCTCTCTCCATGGTCACCGGAATCAAGTGGGCACATTTCCTCATCAGCAATTTCAGAAAACAGCCACTAAAGCACTTTTGAAAGGTACTGGGCATTTCCTTACCAACCTGTTTCTTAAGGAATTCTATTCCCAAACCACATTGTCAATATGAACAATGTGTCAATGAGAAGATCACATATGATAAATCCATTTTAATATTTCTATCTCCCCACTATTTTGGTGCTCTTCTCTACATTACACCAAGGAAAATTGAACATCTCAATTTCATTTAGAATGAACCACTGAAATGTGTTTAAATTTTAATTAACCCACCAGGCAAATAATGAAAATTTCTCACAGTTGCCTAAGTACCACTTGAACCTGGAATCTCTTGCAGTTGGATTATATCAGTTAATTGAAGCACATCTAAAAGTATGTTCCTCTCTCCTTGGTCTACCACCCACAGCACCCATTCTCACAGAGTTTTCAGATTTTTGTCAATATAAGTTACCAAAATCTTGCAATTCTTTTGGGGGAAAAACTGTTGATTCCAAGCTTTGCATAGAGCTGTCAGTGGTTATAAATCTGAGAATCATAAGTGGTAGGAAGTGATACAGGAGAAAATTGCCTTCCCATTGTAAGGTAATTCCCTAAGGTAATGTCACTACAGAGCCTTCAAGCAAGGCAGGATCAGTATCAAACAACATGCTGATTGTCTGCTTCAGCTGGTGAGGCAAGCTCAATGGGCTCCAAGGTCAGTGTACCCCAAGTCACCCAAATCTTCCTCCATAACTGCTTCCCCCAAATTCCTCATTTGCCCAGTTGTGCCAAAACATTCATGTAAATGATTTGACAATGTTTTAAATTCAAGTAAATTGAGATTTCAACAATGAACAGTGTTGATAATTTTATCCGGCATTTGGAAAGCCCACTCTTTATTTGCAAGAGATAAAATATGTTTAATACAGTCATCCAACATTTCCTGTTTTCAATCCACATTTTGAACTGGGAATTGTGGAATTTGAGCCAGTCGTTTTGTTTGGTTTTGTAGTGCTACAAAGAATTAGGTTTCAGGCAGCAGACCCTTAGGGAAATGAAGGAATATAAAATCAGTTACTTGACCAAGTTGGGGCTAATAGAAGTGAAGATATTTATTTGGAGAAGGGATTCTGCCAGCTCACAGCAAGTGGTCAATAATGTAGGTCAAAATATCATCTATTAACATTGGTTATGAAGTGCCCACTGAAGGCAAGGCTAGGGGCCCAAGGGGCAAGAGGAGGTCATGGCAGTTTAAAATAAGGGACTACCTGAAGTTCTAAGAGGATTTAGGAGTCCCAGACAAGCAAAAACAATGGGCAATATCGTAGAGACCAGGCTGCCACAGTGAAATAATGAATATCAAGAGCTACAGTTGTATCAGGGAGCAAGATTGATTCAGAATGGGAAGCTTTTTCCCAATCTTGGAGAGATTAAACTTTCCGAATTCACTTATATGCTCAAAATGGACTAGTATTGAATTTATCTTTGACTCTGACAAGTTATGTGGTTCAAGTACATATGACTGGAAATAGATTAATTCAAGAAATATGTTAGTCCTTCCCTCCAGTGCCATGGAGATAATCAGAAAAGGTTTTAGAGCAAAGTAATTTATTTTTCCTTCTTGTTTTTATTTACTGGACTTGGAGACATACACCAAATAGCTCAATCTACTGAAATTTTGTTTTTGTTTCCGTGAACCCTCCCCACAAAGTATTTCAGAGTACTAGGGAGTCAAGCATCACCTATCTGACTGTGAATAAAATATTTCAGGCTGCTTTTGCATTTAATATATATATATTAAATGTGCTTTTACCAGTCACATCCACACCTTATTTCTGGTTTCGTAAAACACTGGGTAAAGAAGAAAACAATGCTTTCTGAGTTCTGTATTATCAGCCCAATAGAGAACTCCTCCCTTCGCTGAACTGAGGGCCACGTCTAAGGGGTTGAAACAGGGCCAGTTACATTCTATGTTCTCAACATAAATGTCCTTGCACAGATCCAATCAAGTTAAATGAGCAATAGGATATTTATTCTAAAAACAAGTTATTGCTACAATAATAATAAAGTAATATTATTATAATAATATATTAGAATAATAACTGGTTATTAGAATACTAAATAGTTGAAAATAATCTAAATGCCTCACAATGAGTGTGAGGTCAAATCTTACATACATGTTGTGTGTATGCAACTAAAAGAGTTGAACCGTCCTTTAGACAGGGAAGATTCGAAGCTCTCTTTTTGTGGAATTTTCAGTTGGAGATTTCAAGCACTTTGAGGCCAATGGTAGAAAAGGAAATATCTTCCTATAAAAACTAGACAGAATCATTCTCAGAAACTGCTTTGTGATGTGTGCATTCAACTCACAGAGTTAAATCTTTCTTTACATAGAGCAGTTTGGAAACACTCTGTTTGTAAAGTATGCAAGTGGATATTTAGACCTCTTTGAGGCCTTCGTTGGAAACGCGATTTCTTCTTACAATGCTAGACAGAAGAATTCTGAGTAACTTTTTTGTGTTATGTATATTCAACTCACAGAGTTGAACCTTCCTTTACACAGAGCAGATTTGAAACTCTCTTTTTGTGGAATTTTCAGTTGGAGATTTCAAGCGCTTTGAGGCCAATGGTAGAAAACGAAATATCTTCGCATAAAAACTAGACAGAATCATTCTCAGAAACTACTTTGTGATGTGTGCGTTCAACTCAGAGAGTTTAACCTTTCTTTTCATAGAGCAGTTTGTTAACACTCTGTTTGTAAAGTCTGCAAGTGGATATTTAGCCGGATTTGAGGCCTTCATTGGAAACGGGATTTCTTCATATAATGCTAGACAGAAGAATTCTCAGTAACTTCTTTGTGTTGTGTGTATTCACCTCACAAAGTTGAACCTTCCTTTGGACTGAGCAGATTTCAAACTCTCTTTTTGTGGAATTTTCAGGGGGAGATTTGAAGAGCCTTGGGGCTAATGGAAGAAAAGGAAATATCTTCGCATAAAAACTAGACAGAAGCATTCTCAGCCACTGCTTTGGGATGTGTACGTTCAACTCACAGAGTTTAACCTTTCTTTTCATAGAGCAGTTTGGAAACACTCTGTTTGTATAGTCTGCAAGTGGATATTTGGACCTTTCTGAGGCCTTCGTTGGAAACGGGATTTCTTCATATAATGCTAGACAGAAGAATTCATAGTAACTTCTGTGGGTTGTGTGTGTTCAACTCACAGAGTTGAACCTTCCTTTAGACAGAGCAGATTTCAAACTCTCTTTTTGTGGAATTTGCAAGTGGAGATTTCAAGCTCTTTGAGGCCAATGGTAGAAAAGGAAATATCTTCGTATAAAAACTAGACAGAATCATTCTCAGAAACTACTTTGTGATGTGTGTGTTCAACTCACAGAGTTTAACCATTCTTTTCATAGAGCAGTTTGGAAACACTCTGTTTGTAAAGTCTGCAAGTGGATATTTGGACCACTTTGAGGCCTTCGTTGGAAACGGGATTTCTTCATACAATGCTAGACAGAAGAATTCTCAGTAACTTCTTTACGTTTTGTGTATTCAACTCACAGAGTTGAACCTTCCTTTAGACAGAGCAGATTTGAAACACTCTTTTTGTGGAATTTGCAAGTGGAGATTTCAAGAGATTTGAGGACAATGGTAGAAAGGAAATATCTTCGTAAAAAAACTAGACAGAATCATTCTCAGAAACTACTTTGTGATGTGTGTGTTCAACTCACAGAGTTTAACATTTCTTTTCATAGAGCAGTTTGGAAACACTCTGTTTGTAAAGTCTGCAAGTGCATATTTGAACCTCTTTGAGGCTTTCATTGGAAACGGGATTTCTTCATATAATGCTAGACAGAAGAATTCTTAGTAACTTCTTCGTGTTGTCTGTATTCAACTCACAGAGTTGAACATACTTTTAGACAGAGCAGATTTGAAACACTCTTTTTGTGGAATTTGCAAGTGGAGATTTCAACAGCTTGCAGGCCGATGGTAGAAAAGGAAATATCTTCGTATAAAAACTAGACAGAATCATTCTCAGAAACTTCTTTGTGATGTGTGTATTCAACTCACAGAGTTGAACCATCCTTTACAGAGAGAAGATTTGAAACTCTCTTTTTGCGGAATTTCCAAGTGGAGATTTCAAGCGCTTTGAGGCCAGTGTTAGAAAAGGAAATGTCTTCGTATAAAAACTAGACAGAATCATTCTCAGAAACTACTTTGTGATGTGTGCGTTCAACTCACAGAGCTTAACCTTTCTTTTCATAGAGCAGTTTGGAGACACTCTGTTTGTAAAGTCTGCAAGTGGATATTTAGACCTCTTTGAGGCCTTCGTTGGAAACGGGATTTCTTCTCACAATGCTAGACAGAAGAATTCTCAGTAACTTTTTTGTGTTGTGTGTGTTCAACTCACAGAGTTGAATATTCCTTTAGACAGAGCAGATTTGAAACTCTCTTTTTGTGGAATTTTCAGTTGGAGATTTCAAGCACTTTGAGGCCAATGGTAGAAAACGAAATATCTTTGCATAAAAACTAGACAGAATCATTCTCAGAAACTACTTTGTGATGTGTTCGTTCAACTCAGAGAGTTGAACCTTTATTTCAGAGAGCAGTTTGGAAACACTCTGTTTGTAAAGTCTGCAAATGGATATTTAGCCCGATTTGAGGCCATCATTGGAAACGGGATTCCTTCACATACTGCTAGACAGAAGAATTCTCAGTAACTACTTTGCATTTTGTGTATTCAACTCACAGAGTTGAATCTTCCTTTAGACAGAGCAGTTTTGAAACACTCTTTCTGTGGAAATTTCAAGTGGAGATTTCGAGCGATTTGAGGCCAATGGTAGAAAACGAAATATCTTCACATAAAAATTAGACAGAATCATTCTCAGAAACTACTTTGCGATGTGTGTAATCAACTCACAGCCTTTGACCTTTCTTTTCATAGAGCAGCTAGGAAACACTCTGTTTGTAAAATCTGCAAGTGGATATTTGGACCTCTTTGAGGCCTTCGTTGGAAATGGGATTTCTTCATACAATGCTAGACAGAAGAATTCTCAGTAACATCTTTCTGTTGTGTGTATTCAACTCACAGAGTTGAACCTTCCTTTAGACAGAGCAGATTGGAAACACTCTTTTTGTGGAATTTGCAAGTGGAGATTTCAAGAGATTTGAGGACAATGGTAGAAAGGAAATATCTTCGTATAAAAACTAGACGGAATCATTCTCAGAAACTACTTTGTGATGTGTGTGTTCAACTCACAGAGTTTAACATTTCTTTTCATAGAGCAGTTTGGAAACACTCTGTTTGTAAAGTCTGCAAGTGCATATTTGGACCTCTTTGAGGCTTTCATTGGAAACGGGATTTCTTCATATAATGCTAGACAGAAGAATTCTTAGTAACTTCTTTGGGTTGTCTGTATTCAACTCACAGAGTTGAACCTTCCCTTAGAGAGAGCAGATTTGAAACTCTCTTTTTGTGGAATTTTCAGGTAGATATTTCAAGCGCCTTTGGGCTAATGGAAGAAAAGGAAATATCTTCGTATAAAAACTAGACAGAATCATTCTCAGAAACTACTTTGTGATGTGTGTGTTCCACTCACAGAGTTTAACCTTTCTTTTCATAGAGCAGTTTGGAAACACTCTGTTTGCAATGTCTGCAAGTGGATATTTGGACCTCTTTGAGGCCGTCTTTGGAAACGGGATTTCTTCTTATACTGCTAGACAGAAGAATTCTCAGTAACTTGTTTGCGTCTTGTGCATTCAACTCACAGAGTTGAACCTTCCTTTAGAGAGAGCAGATTTGAAACACTCTTTTTGTGGAATTGGCAAGTGGAGATTTCAAGAGCTTTGAGGCCATAGGTAGAAAAGGAAATATCTTCGCATAAAAACTAGACAGAATCATTCTCAGAAACTTCTTTGTGATGTGTGTATTCAACTCACAGAGTTTGACCTTTCTTTTCATAGGGCAGCTTGGAAACACTCTGTTTGTAAAGTCTGCAAGTGGATATTTGGACATCCTGGAGGCCTTCGTTGGAAACGGGTTTTCTTCATATAATGCTACACACAAGAATTCTCAGCAACTTCTTTGTGTTGTCTGTATTCAACTCACAGATTTGAACCTTCCTTTAGACAGAGCAGATTTGAAACTCTCTTTTTGTGGAATTTGGAAGCGGAGATTTCAACAGCTTTTAGGCCAATGATAGAAAAGGAAATACGTACAGATAAAAACTAGACAGAAGCATTCTCAGAAACTGCTTTGTGATGTGTGCATTCAACTCACAGGGTTGAACCTTTCTTTCCAAAGAGCAGTTCTCAGACACTCTTTTTGTAGAACTTCCAAGTGCATACTTAGAGTGCTTTGAAGCCTGCGGTAGACAACTTAATGTCTTCATGTAAAAACTAGACAGAACCATTCTCAGAAAGCACGTTGCGATCTCTGCATTCAACTCGCAGAGTTTCACTTTTCTTTCCATAGAGCAGTTATGGAACACTCTCTTTGTATAATTTGCAAGGGTGTATTTAGATGGCTTGGAGTCTTATGGCAGAAAAGGAAATAACTTACATAAAAACTAGACAGAAGCATTCTCCGAAACTAAGTTGTAATGTTTGCATTCAACTCACAGAGTTCAACATTCCTTTTGATAGAGCGGTTTTGAAATACTCTTTTTGCAGAATCTGCAAGTGGATATTTGGACCTCTTTGAGGCCTTCGTTGGAACGGGATTTCTTCATATATTGGTAGACAGAAGAATTCTCAGTAACTTCTTTGTTTGTGTGTATTCAAGTCACAGAGTTGAACCTTCCTTTAGACAGAGCAGAT
The DNA here is from genome assembly GCF_029281585.2 of Gorilla gorilla gorilla. Classification (NCBI taxonomy): domain Eukaryota; kingdom Metazoa; phylum Chordata; class Mammalia; order Primates; family Hominidae; genus Gorilla; species Gorilla gorilla. Next base: position 73,193,664 of record NC_073232.2, read on the forward strand.
TTGAAACACTCTTTTTTTGGAATTTGCAAGTGGAGATTTCAGGCACTTTGAGGCCAATGGTAGAAAAGGAAATATCTTCGTATAAAAACTAGACAGAATCATTCTCTGAAACTACTTTGTGATGTGTGCATTCAACTCAGAGAGTTTAACCTTTACTTTCAGAGAGCACTTTGGAAACACTCTTTTTGCAGAATCTGCAAGTGGATATTTGGACCTCTTTGAGGCCTTCGTTGGAAACGGGATTTCTTCATATCAAACTAGACAGAGGAATTCTGAGAAACTTCTTTGTGATGTGTGCATTGAACTCACGGTTTTGAACCGTCCTTTCGTTACAGCTGTTTTGAAACACTCTTTTTGTTGAATTTCGAAATGCATATTTAGACTGCTTTGAAGCCTAATGTAGAGAACGAATTATCTTCATATAAAAACTAGACAGAATCCTTCTCAGAAACCACTTTGTGATGTGTTTGTTCACTTCACAGAGTTTAACCTTTCTTTTGATAGAGCAGTTTTGAAACCCTCTTTTTGTAGAATCTGCAAGTGGATATCTGGAACTCTTTGAGGCCTTCGTTGGAAACGGTATTTCTTCGTATAAAGCTAGACAGAAGAATTTTCTGAAAGTTCTTTGTGATGTGTGTATTCAACTCAAAGTGTTTAACCTTTCTTTTGATAGAGCAGTTTTGAAACACTGGGTAGAATTTGCAAGTTGATATTTAAAGCTCTTTGAGGCCTACGGTATAAAAAGAAATATCTTCATACAAAAACTAGACAGATTCATTCTTAGAAACTTCTTTGTGATGTGGGGTTTCAACTCACAGAATTTAAACTTTCTTTGATAGAGCAGTTTTGAAACACTCTGTATGTAAATTCTGCAAGTGGATATTTGGACCTCTTTGAGGTCTTCATTGGAAACGGGAATTCTTCATATAAAACAAGACTGAAGAATTCTGAGAAACTTCTTTGTGATGTGTGCATTCAAGTCACACAGTTGAACCTTACTTTTGAAAGAGCAGTTTTCAAGCACTCTTTTTGTAGTACTTCCAAGTGCATACTTAGAGTGCTTTGAAGCCTATGGGAGACAACGAAATATCTTCATGTAAAAACTAGACAGGATCATTCTCAGAAACCACGTTGTGATCTGTGCGTTCAACTCACAGAGTTTAACCTTTCTTTCCATAGAGCAGTTATGAAACACTCTCTTTTTAGAATTTGCAATGGTGTATTTAAAGGGCTTAGTGGCCTATGGTAGAAAAGGAAATATCTTACATAAAAACTAGACAGAAGCATTCTCAGTAACTACTTTGTGATGTTTGCATTCAACTCACAGAGTTCAACTTTCCTTTTGATAGAACAGTTTTGAAACCCTCTTTTTGCAGAATCTGCAAGTGGATAGTTGAACCTCTTTGAGGCCTTCGTTGGAAACGGTATTTCTTCATATAAAAATAGACAGAAGAATTCTGAGAAACTTCTTTGCGGTGTGCACTGAACTCACAGTTTTGAACCCTCCTTTCTTTAGAGCTGTTTTGAAACACTCTTTTTGTAGAATTTCGAAGCGCATATTTAGTCTGCTTTGAAGCCTATTGCAGAAAAGGAATTATCTATATAAAAAAATTGACAGAATCATTCTCAGAAACCACTATGTGATGTGTGTGTTCACCTCACAGAGTTTATCCTTTCTTTTGATAGAGCAATTTTGAAACCCTCTTTTTGTAGAATCTGCAAGTGGATATTTGGACCTCATTGATGCCTTCATTGGAAACGGGTTTCTTCATACAAAACTAGATAGAAGAATTCTCAGAATCTTTTTTGTGATGTGTGTATTCAACTCACATTGTTGAACCTTACTTTCGATAGAGGAGTTTTGAAACACTCTTTTTGTAGAATTCCCAAGTTAACATTCTGAGAACTTTTAGGCTTATATGAGGAAAGGAATATCTTCATATAAAAACTACAAAGAATCATTCTCAGAATCTATTTTGTGATGTGTGCATTCAACTCACATAGTTTAACCTTTATTTTGAAAGTGGTGTTTAGAAACACTCTGTTTGTAAAGTAAGCAAGTGGATATCTGGACCTCTTTGAGGCCTTCATTGGAAACGGGATTTCTTCTTATAAAAGTAGACAGAAGATTTCTGAGAAACTTCTTTTGAGGTGGACATTCATCTCACGGAGTTGAACCTTCCTTTGGCAGAGCAGATTTGAAACACACTTTTTGTAGAATTTCAAAGTAAATATTGTGAGAACTTTCAGGCCTATATTCTGAAAGGAAATATCTTCATATAAAAACTAGATAGAATAATTCTGAGAATAAATTTTGTGATGTGTGTGTAAAACTCACATAGTTTAACATTTCTTTTGAAAGAGCTGTTTTGAAACATTCTGTAAAGTAAGCCAGTGGATATTTGGACCTCTTTGAGGTCTTCTTTGGAAACGGGATTTCTTCTTATAAAACTGGACAGAAGAATTCTGAGAAAATTCTTTGTGATGTGTGCATTCAACTCATTGAGTTGAACCATCCTTTCGATAGAGCAGTTTTGAAACACACTTTTTGCATAATTTCCAAGGGCATATTTAGAGTGCTTTGAAGCCTATTGTAAAAAAAGGAATATCTTCATATAAAAAGTAGACAGAATCATTCTCAGAAACCACTTTGTGTTGTGTGTGTTCTACTCACAGAGTTTAACATTTCTTTTGATAGAGCAGTTTTGAAACACTCCTTTTGTAGAATGTGCAAGTAGATTTATAAAGCACTTTGAGGCCTATGTTAGGAAAGCAAACATCTTCATAAAAAACCAGACAGATTCATTCTCAGAAACTACTTTGGGATGTTTTCATTCAACTCACAGCGTTCAACATTGTTTTTGATAGAGCTGTTTTGAAACACTTTTTTTGTAGAAGCTGCAAGTGGATATTTGGACATCTTTGAGGCCTTCATTTGAAAAGGGAATTCTTCATATAAAACAAGACAGAAGAATTCTGAGAAACCCCTTTTTGATGTGTGCATTCAACTCACAATGTTGAACCGTACTTTCGAAAGAGCAGTTTTGAAACACTCCTTTGTAGAACTTCCAAGTGCATACTTACAGTGCTTTGAAGCCTATGGCAGAAAACAGAATATCGTCGTATAAAAACTAGACAGAATCATTCTCAGAAACCACGTTGTGATGCGTGCGTTCAACTCACAGAGTTTAACCTTTCTTTTGATAGAGCAGTTATGAAACACTCTTTTTGTAGAATTTGCAATGGTGTATTTAGAGGGCTTTGTGGCCTATTGTGGAAAAGGAAATAGCTTACCATGAAAACTAGACAGAAACATTCTCAGAAACTAATTTGTGGTGTTTGCATTCAACTCACAGAGTTCAACATTCCTTTTGATAGAGCAGTTTTGAAACACTCTTTTTGTAGAATCTGCAAGTGGATATTTGGACCTCTTTGAGGCCTTCATTGGAAATGAGACTTGTTCATATAAAACTAGACAGAAGAATTCTCTGTAACTTGTTTGTGTTTTGTGTATTCAACTCACAGAGTTGAAGCTTCATTTAGATAGAGAAGATTTTAAACACTCTTTTTGTTGAATTTGCAAGTTGAGATTTAAAGCTCTTTGAGGCCAGTGTTAGAAAAGGAAATATCTTCGTATAAAAACTTGACAGAATCATTCTCATAAATTACTTTGTGATGTGTGCGTTCAACTCACAGAGTTTAGCCTTTCTTTTGATAGAGCAGTTTTGAAACACTGTGTGTGTAAAGTCTGCAAGTGGATATTTGGACTTCTTTGAGGCCTTCGTTGGAAACGGGATTTCTTCATATAAAACTAGACAGAAGAATTCTGAGAAACTTCTCTGTGATTTGTGCGTTGAACTCACAATTTTCAACCCTCCTTTCGTTAGAGCTGTTGTTAAACACTCTTTGTGTAGAATTTACAAGTGCATATTTAGACTGCTTTGAAGCCTATGGTAGAAAACGAATTATCTTCTTATAAAAACGAGACAGAATCATTCTAAGAAACCACTTTGTGTTGTGTGTGTTCACCTCACAGAGTTTAAACTTTCTTTTGATAGAGTGGTTTTGAAACCCTCTTTTTGTAGAATCTGCAAGTGGATATTTGGACCTCTTTGAGGCCTTCGTTGGAAACGGGTGTCTTCTTATGAAACTAGACAGAAGAATTCTCAGAAACTTCTTTGGATTTGTGTATTCAACTCAAAGTGTTGAACCTTACTTTCGATAGAGCAGTTTTGAAACATGCTTTTTGTAGAATTTCCAAGTTAATATTTTGAGAACTTTTAGGCTTATATGTGAAAAAGAAATATCTTCATATAAAAACTAGATAGAATCATTCTCAGAATCTATTTTGTGATGTGTGTGTTCAACTCACAGAGTTTAGCCTTTCTTGTGAAAGAGCCGTTTTGAAACACTCTGTTTGTAAAGTAAGCAAGTGGATATTTGGACCTCTTTCAGGCCTTCGTTGGAAACGGGAATTCTTCATATAAAACAAGACAGAAGAATTCTGAGAAACTTCTTTGTGATGTGTGCATTCCACTCACAGAGTTGAACCTTCCTTTAGGGAGAGCAGATTTGAAACACTCCTTTTGTAGAATTTGCAAGTGGATATTTAAAGCGCTTTGAGGCCAATGGTAGAAAAGGAAATACCTTCATATAAAAACTAGACAGATTCATTCTCAGAAACTACTTTGTGATGTGTGCGTTCAACTCACAGAATTTAACCTTTCTTTTGATAGAGCAGTTTTGAAACTCTCTGTTTGTAAAGTCTGTAAGTGGGCAGTTTGACCTCTTTGAGGCCTTCGTTGGAAACGGGAATTCTTCCTATAAAACAGGACAGAAGAATTTTGAGAAACTTCTTTGTGATGGGTTCATTGAACTCAGAGAGTTGATCCTTACTTTCAAAAGAGCAGTTTTCAAAGACTCTTTTTGTAGAACTTCCAAGTGCATACTTACAGTGCTTTGAAGCCTGAGGTAGAAAACGAAATATGTTCGTATAAAAACTAGACAGAATCACTCTCAGAAACCACGTTGTGATGTGTGCGTTCAACTCACAGAGTTTAACCTTTCTTTTGATAGAGCAGTTATGAAACACTCTTTTCGTAGAATTTGCACGGGTGTAATTAGAGGGCTTCGGGGCCTATGCTAGAAAAGGAAATATCTTAACATAAAAACTAAACAGAAGCATTCTCTGATACTAATTTGTGATGTTTGCATTCAACCCACAGAGTTCAACATTCCTTTTGATAGAGCAATTTTGAAACATTCTTTTTGTAGAATCTGCAAGTGGATATTTGGACCTCTTTGAGGCCTTCGTAGTAACAGGATTTAGTCATTTAAAACTAGACAGAAAAATTCTCAGTAACTTCTTTGTGTTGAGAGTATTCAACTCACAGACTTGAACCTTCCTTTAGATAGAGCAGATTTGAAACACTCTTTTTGTAGAATTTGCAAGTGGAGAGTCAAAGCGCTTTTAGTCCAATGGTAGAAAAGGAAATATCTTCGTATAAAATCTAGACAGAATCAATCTCAGAAACTACTTTGTGATGCGTGCATTCAACTCAGAGAGTTGAACCTTTCTTTTGATTGAGCAGTTTGGAAACAGTCATTCTGTAGTATCTGCCAATGGTTATTTGGAGTGTTTTGTGGCCTATGGTGGAAAAGGAAATGTCTTCACATTAAAACTAGACAGAATTATTCTGAGAAATTTCTTTGTGATGTGTGCATTCATCTCACAGAGATGAACTTTTCTTTTTATTGAGCAGTTTTGAAACACACTTTTTGTAGAATCTTCAAGTGGATATTTGGAGTGCTTTGAGGCCTATTGTGGAAATGGAAATATCTTCACATAAAAACTAGACAGAAGTATTCTGGGAAACTTCTTTGTGATGTGTGCATTCATCTCACAGTGTTGAACCTTTCTTTTGATTGAGCAGTTTTGAAGCATTCTTTTTGTAGAATCTGCATGTGGATATTTGGTGTGCTTTGCGGCCTATAGTGGAAAAGGAATTATCTCCTCATAAAATCTAGACAGAATCATTCTGAGAAACTACTTTGTGAGGCATGCATTCATCTCACAGTGTTGAAACTTTCTTTTGACTGAGCAGTTTTGAAACGCTCTTTTTGTAGTATCTGCAAGTGGTATTTGGAGTACTTTGAGGCCTATGGTGAAACAGGAAATATTTTCACCTAAAAACTAAACAAAAGCATTCTGAGAAACACCTTTGTTATGTGTGCAATCATCTCAAAGGGTTGAACCTTTCCTTTGGCTGAGCAGTTTGGAAACAGTCTTTCTGTAGAATCTGCAAATGGATATTTGGAGCCTTTTGAGGTCCATGGTGAAAAAGGAAATATGAGTACATAAAAACTAGACAAACGCATTCTGAGAAATTTCTTTGTGATTCCTACATTCGTTTCACAGAGTGGAACCTTTCTTTTTATTGAGCAATTTGGAAAACGTCTTTTTGTACAGTATGCAAAGGGATATTTTGGAGCCGTTTGAGGCCTATGGTGAAAAAGAAATATCTTCTCAGTAAAAGTAGACAGAAGCATCCTGAGAAACTTCTTTTTGATGTGTGCATTCATCTCACAAGGTTGAACCTTTCTTTTGATTGAGCAGTTTGGAAACAGTATTTTCATAAATTCTGCCAGGGTTATTTTTGAGCCCCTTATGGCCTATGGTGAAATAGGAAATATTTTCACATAAAACATAGAGAGAAACTTTATCGGAAACTTCCTTGTGATGTATGCTTTCATCTCACCAAGCTGAACTTTTCTGTTCATTGAGCAGTTTGGAAACAGTCTTTTTGTAGAATCTGCAAATGGATAATTGTTGCGCTCTGAGGCCTATAGTGATAATGGAAATATCTTTACATAAAAACCAGACAGAAGCATTCTGAGAAACTTCTTTGAGATTCCTGCATTCATCTCACAGAATTGAACCTTTCCTTTGATTGAGCAGTTTGGAAACAGTCTTTTTGTACGATCTGCAAATGGATATTTCTTAACCGTTTGAGGCCTATGGTGGAAAAGAAATATCTTCACTTAAAAACTAGACTGAAGCATTCTCAGAAACTTCTCTGTGATGTGTGCATTCATCTCACAGAGTTGAACCTTTCTTTTCATTGAGCAGTTTGGAAACACTCTTTGAGGCCTATGCTGAAAAAGGAAATATCCTCACAGAAAAACTAGGCAGAAGCATTGTGAGGAACTTCTTTGTGATGCCTGCATTCATCTCACAGAGTTGAACGTTTCTTTTGATGAAGCACTTTGGAAACAGTCTTTTTGTAGTATCTGCAGAGGGATATTTGTGACAGGTTTAAGGTATATGGAGAAAAAGGAAATATCTTCACATCAAAACTAGACAGAAGCATTCTGAGAAACATCTTTGTGATGTGTGCTTTCATCTCCCAGAGTTGAAACTTTCTTTTGATTAAGCAGTTTGGAAACCCTCTATTTGTAGAATCTGAAAATGGATATTTGGAGCGCTTTGAAGCCTATTGTGAAAAAGGAAATATCTTCAAATGAAAAGTACACAGAAGCTTTCTGAGAAACTTCTTTGTGATGTGTGAATTTATCTCACAGAGTTGAATCTTTCCTTTTATTGAGCAGGTTGGAAACACTCTTTTTGTAGAATCTGTAAATGGATATCTGGATCACTTTGAGGCCTTTGGTGAAGAAGAAATATGTGTACATAAAAACTAGACAGAAGCATTCTGATAAATTTCTTTGTGATGCTTGCATTCATCTCACAGAGTTGAAACTTTCTTTTGCTTGAACAGTTTGAAACAGTCTTTTAGTACAATCTGCAAATTTATTTTTGGAGTGCTTCGAGGCCTATGGTGAAAAAGGATATATATTCACATAATAAATAGACAGCAGCATTCTGAGAAACTTCTTTCTGATGTGAGCATTCATCTAACAGATTTGAACGTTTCTTTGATTGAGCATTTTGGAAACAGTCTTGTAGTTCTGCCATGGGATATTTGTTACCAGTTTAAGGCCTGTGGTGAAAAGGGAAATAACTTCACATAAAAAATAGACAGAAGTATTCTGAGAAGCTTCTTTGTGATGTGTGCATTCATCTCACAGAGTTAAACTTTTCTTTTGATTGAGCAGGTTGGAAACACTCCTTTAGTGGAATCTGCAAGAGGATATTTGGAGAGCTTTGAGGACTATGGTGAAAAATGAAATACCTTCACATAAAAACTAAATATAAGCTTTCTGAGAAACTTCAATTTGATATGTTCATTCATCTCACAAAATTTAACCTTTCTTTTGATTTAGCAGTTTCGAAACAGTCTTTTCATAGAATCTGCACAGGGATACTTGTGAGCCCTTTGTGGTCTATGGTGAAATAGGAAATATCTTCACATAAACACCAGACAGAAGCTTTCTGATAAACTTCTTTGTGATGTATGCTTTCATCTCACATAGTTTAACTTTTGTTTTGATTGAGCAGTTTGGGAACAGTGTTTTTGTAGAATCTGTAAATGGATATTTGGAGCGTTTTGAGGCCTATGATGAAAATGAAATATCTTCACATGAAAACTAGACAGAAGCATTCTGAGAAACTTTTTTGTGATGTGTTCATTCATTTCACAGAGATGAACCTTTCTTTTGATGGAGCAGTTAGGAAACAGTCTTTTTGTAGTATTTGCAGAGGGATATTTGTGTCTGGTTTAAGGCCTATGGTGAAAAAGGAAATATCTTCACATAAAACCTAGACAGAAGTATTCTGAGAAACTTATTTGTGATGTGTGCATTCATCTCACAGAGTTGAACCTTTCTTTTGATTGAGCAGTTGGAAACACTCTTTTTGTAGAATCTGCAAATGGATATTTAGAGCATTTTGAGGCCTATGGTGAAAAAGGAAATATATTCACAAAAGAACTAGACAGACACATTCTGAGAAACTTCTTTGTGATGTGTGTATTCATCTCACAGAGTTGAATCTTTCTTTTGATTGAAATGTTTGGAATCAATCTTTTTTAAGAATCTGCAAGTGGATATTTGGAGGGCTTTGTGGCCTATGGTGGAAAAGGAAATTTCTTCACATAAAATCTAGACAGGAGCATTTTGAGAAACTTTGTAATGTGTACATTCATCTCACGGAGTTGAATCTTTCCTTAGATGGAGCACTTTGGAAACAATTTTTTGTAGTATCTACAGAGGGATATTTGTGACTGGTTTAAGGCCTATGGTGAAAAAGGAAATATCCTCACATAAAAACTAGACAGAAGCATTCTGAGAAACTGTTTTGTGTTGTGCACATTCATCTCTCACAGTTGAAACTTTCCCTTGATTGGGCAGTTTGGAAACACTCTTTTTGTAGAATCTGCAAATGGATATTTGGAGGGCTTTGAGGCCTATGGTGAGAAAGGAAATTTCTTCACATAAAAACTACACAGAAGCATTCTGAGAAGAGTCTTTGTGATGTATGCTTTCATCGGACCCACTTGAACCTTTCTTTTCATTGAGCAGTTTGAAAACAGTGTTTTTGTAGAATTTGCAAATGGATATTTGCAATGCTTTGAGGCCTACAGTTAAAAGGAAATGTCTTCACATAAAAACTATACAGAAGCATTCTGAGAATCCTCTTTGTGATTTGTTCATTCATCTCACAGAGTTGAACCTTTCTTCTACTGGAGCAGTTTGGAAAAAGTCCTTTTTTAGTATCTGCCAAGGGGTATTAATGACAGGTTTAAGGTCTATGGTGAAAAAGGAAATATCTTCACATAAAAACTAGACAGAAGCGTTCTGAGAAACTTCTTTTTGATGTGTCCATTCATCTCATAGAGTTGAAACTTTCTTTTGATTGACCAACTTGGAAAAAGTTTTTTTGTAGAATCTGCAAATGGATATTCGGAGCACTTAGAGGCCTATGGTGAAAAAGGCAATATCTTCACATAAATAGTAGGCAGAATCTTTCTGAGAAACTTCTTTGTGACGCCTGCATTCATCTCACAGAATTAAACCTTTCTTTTCATTGAGCAGTTCGGAAATAGTTTTTTTGTACGATCTGCAAAGGGATATTTCCGAAGCGATTGAGGCCTATGGTGAAAAAGAAGTATCTTCATATATAAACTAGACAGAAGCATTCTGAGAAACTTCTATATGATGTGTGCATTCATCTCCCAGTCTTGAACCTTTCTTTTGATTGAGCAGTTTGGAAACACTCTTTTTGTAGAATCTGCAAATGGGTATTTGGAGCGCTTTGAGGCCTATGGTGAAAAAGGAAATATCCTCACATAAATATTAGACAGAAGCATTCTGAGAAACTTATTTGTGATGTGTGCATTCATCTCACAGAGCTGAACCTTTCTTGTGATTGAGGAGATCGGAAAGAGTCTTTTTGTAGAATCTACAAGTGGATATTTGAAGCATTTTGTGGTCTATGGTAATATAGGAAATACCTTCACATAAAAACTAGACAGAATCATTCTGAGAAACTTCTTTGTGATGCCTGCATTCAGCTCACAGAGTTAAACCTTTCTTTTGAATGAGCAGTTTGGAAACAGTCTTTTTGTACAATCTGCAAAGGGATATTTCTGAGCCTTTTGAGGCCTAGGGTGAAAAAGAAATTTCTTCAGATAAATACCAGACAGGAGCATTCTGAGAAACTTCCTTGTGATGTGGGTATTCATATCACAGAGTTGAACCTTTCTTTTCATTTAGCAGTTTGGAAACAGTCTTTTCATAGAATCTTCACAGGGACATTTGTGAGTCCCTTATGGCCTATGGTGATATAGGAAATATCTTCACATAAAAACTAGACAGAAACGCTCTGAGAAAATACTTTGTGATGTATGCTTTCATCTCACAGTGTGGGACCATTCTTTTGATTGATCTGTTTGGAAACAGCCTTTTTGTAGAATTCGCAAAAGGATATTTGGAGCGTTTTGAGGCCTATGGTGAAAAAGGAAATATCTTCACATAAAAACTAGCCAGAAACATTCTGAGAAACTTCTCTGTGATGTGTGCATTCATTTCACAGAGTTGAAGCTTTCTTTTCTTTTTTTTTTCTTTTTTTTTTAAATTATACTTTAAGTTTTAGGGTACATGTGCACATTGTGCAGGTTAGTTACATATGTATACATGTGCCATTCTGGTGCGCTGCACCCACTAACTCGTCATCTAGCATTAGGTATATCTCCCAATGCTATCCCTCCCCCTTCCCCTAACCCCACAACAGTCCCCAGAGTGTGATATTCCCCTTCCTGTGTCCATGTGATCTCATTGTTCAATTCCCACCTATGAGTGAGAATATGCGGTGCTTGGTTTTTTGGTCTTGCCATAGGTTACTGAGAATGATGGTTTCCAATTTCATCCATGTCCCTACAAAGGACATGAACTCATCATTTTTTATGGCTGCATAGTATTCCATGGTGTATATGTGCCACATTTGCTTAATCCAGTCTATCATTGTTGGACATTTGGGTTGGTTCCAAGTCTTTGCTATTGTGAATAATGCCACAATAAACATACGTGTGCATGTGTCTTTATAGCAGCATGATTTATAGTCCTTTGGGTATATACCCAGTAATGGGATGGCTGGGTCAAATGGTATTTCTAGTTCTAGATCCCTGAGGAATCGCCACACTGACTTCCACAATGGTTGAACTAGTTTACAGTCCCACCAACAGTGTAAAAGTGTTCCTATTTCTCCACATCCTCTCTAGCACCTGTTGTTTCCTGACTTTTTAATGATTGCCATTCTAACTGGTGTGAGATGATATCTCATAGTGGTTTTGATTTGCATTTCTCTGATGGCCAGTGATGATGAGCATTTTTTCATGTGTTTTTTGGCTGCATAAATGTCTTCTTTTGAGAAGTGTCTGTTCATGTCCTTCACCCACTTTTTGATGGGGTTGTTTGTTTTTTTCTTGTAAATTTGTTTGAGTTCATTGTAGATTCTGGATATTAGCCCTTTGTCAGATGAGTAGGTTGCGAAAATTTTCTCCCATGTTGTAGGTTGCCTGTTCACTCTGATGGTACTTTCTTTTGCTGTGCAGAAGCTCTTTAGTTTAATTAGATCCCATTTGTCAATTTTGTCTTTTGTTGCCATTGCTTTTGGTGTTTTAGACATGAAGTCCTTGCCCATGCCTATGTCCTGAATGGTAATGCCTAGGTTTTCTTCTAGGGTTTTTATGGTTTTAGGTCTAACATTTAAATCTTTAATCCATCTTGAATTGATTTTTGTATAAGGTGTAAGGAAGGGATCCAGTTTCAGCTTTCTACATATGGCTAGCCAGTTTCCCCAGCACCATTTATTAAATAGGGAATCCTTTCCCCATTGCTTGTTTTTCTCAGGTTTGTCAAAGATCAGATAGTTGTAGGTATGCGGCGTTATTTCTGAGGGCTCTGTTCTGTTCCATTGATCTATATCTCCGTTTTGGTACCAGTACCATGCTGTTATGGTTACTGTAGCCTTGTAGTATAGTTTGAAGTCAGGTAGTGTGATGCCTCCAGCTTTTTTCTTTTGGCTTAGGATTGACTTGGCGATGCGTGCTCTTTTTTGGTTCCATATGAACTTTAAAGTCGTTTTTTCCAATTCTGTGAAGAAAGTCATTGATAGCTTGGTGGGGATGGCATTGAATCTATAAATTACCTTGGGCAGTATGGCCATTTTCACGATATTGCTTCTTCCTACCCATGAGCATGGAATGTTCTTCCATTTGTTTGTATCCTCTTTTATTTCCTTGAGCAGTGGTTTGTAGTTCTCCTTGAAGAGGTCCTTCACATCCCTTGTAAGTTGGATTCCTAGGTGTTTTATTCTCTTTGAAGCAATTGTGAATGGGAGTTCACTCATGATTTGGCTCTCTGTTTGTCTGTTGTTGGTGTATAAGAATGCTTGTGATTTTTGTACATTGATTTTGTATCCTGAGGCTTTGCTGAAGTTGCTTATCAGCTTAAGGAGATTTTGGGCTGAGACAATGGGGTTTTCTAGATATACAATCATGTCGTCTGCAAACAGGGACAATTTGACTTCCTCTTTTCCTAATTGAATACCCTTTATTTCCTTCTCCTGCCTAATTGCCCTGGCCAGAACTTCCAACACTATGTTGAATAGGAGTGGTGAGAGAGGGCATCCCTGTCTTGTGCCAGTTTTCAAAGGGAATTCTTCCAGTTTTTGCCCATTCAGTATGATATTGGCTGTGGGTTTGTCATAGATAGCTCTTATTATTTTGAAATATGTCCCATCAATACGTAATTTATTGAGAGTTTTTAGCATGAAGGGTTGTTGAATTTTGTCAAAGGCTTTTTCTGCATCTATTGAGATAATCATGTGGTTTTTGTCTTTGGCTCTGTTTATATGCTGGATTACATTTATTGATTTGCGTATATTGAACCAGCCTTGCATCCCAGGGATGAAGCCCACTTGATCATGGTGGATCAGCTTTTTGATGTGCTGCTGGATTCGGTTTGCCAGTATTTTATTGAGGATTTTTGCATCAATGTTCATCAAGGATATTGGTCTAAAATTCTCTTTTTAGGTTGTGTCTCTGCCCGGCTTTGGTATCAGAATGATGCTGGCCTCATAAAATGAGTTAGGGAGGATTCCCTCTTTTTCTATTGATTGGAACAGTTTCAGAAGGAATGATACCAGTTCCTCCTTGTACCTCTGGTAGAATTCGGCTGTGAATCCATCTGGTCCTGGGCTCTTTTTGGTTGGCAAACTATTGATTATTGCCACAATTTCAGCTCCTGTTATTGGTCTATTCAGAGATTCAACTTCTTCCTGGTTTAGTCTTGGGAGAGTGTATGTGTCGAGGAATGTATCCATTTCTTCTAGATTTTCCAGTTTATTTGCATAGAGGTGTTTGTAGTATTCTCTGATGGTAGTTTGTATTTCTGTGGTATCGGTGGTGATATCCCCTTTATCATTTTTTATTGTGTCTATTTGATTCTTCTCTCTTTTATTCTTTGTTAGTCTTGCTAGCGCTCTATCAATTTTGTTGATCCTTTCAAAAAACCAGCTCCCGGATTCATTGATTTTTTGAAGGGTTTTTCTGTGTCTCTATTTCCTTCAGTTCTGCTGTGATTTTAGTTATTTCTTGCCTTCTGCTAGCTTTTGAATGTGTTTGCTCTTGCTTTTCTAGTTCTTTTAATTGTGATGTTAGGGTGTCAATTTTGGATCTTTCCTGCTTTCTCTTGTGGGCATTTAGTGCTATAAATTTCCCTCTACACACTGCTTTGAATGCATCCCAGAGATTCTGGTATGTTGTGTCTTTGTTCTCGTTGGTTTCAAAGAACATCTTTATTTCTGCCTTCATTTCATTATGTACCCAGTAGTCATTCAGGAGCAGGTTGTTCAGTTTCCATATAGTTGAGCGGTTTTGAGTGAGATTTTTATTCCTGAGTTCCAGTTTGATTGCACTGTGGTCTGAGAGATAGTTTGTTATAATTTCTGTTCTTTTACATTTGCTGAGGAGAGCTTTACTTCCCAGCATGTGGTCAATTTTGGAATAGGTGTGGTGTGGTGCTGAAAAAAATGTATATTCTGTTGATTTGGGGTGGAGAGTTCTGTAGATGTCTATTAGGTCCGCTTGGTGCAGAGCTGAGTTCAATTCCTGGGTATCCTTGTTGACTTTCTGTCTCGTTGATCTGTCTAATGTTGACAGTGGGGTGTTAAAGTCTCCCATTATTAATGTGTGGGAGTCTAAGTCTCTTTGTAGGTCACTCAGGACTTGCTTTATGAATCTGGTGCTCCTGTATGGGGTGCATATATATTTAGGATAGTTAGCTCCTCTTGTTGAATTGATCCCTTTACCATTATGTAATGGCCTTCTTTGTCTCTTTTGATCTTTGTTGGTTTAAAGTCTGTTTTATCAGAGACTAGGATTGCAACCCCTGCCTTTTTTTGTTTTCCATTTGCTTGGTAGATCTTCCTCCATCCTTTTATTTTGAGCCTATGTGTGTCTCTGCACGTGAGATGGGTTTCCTGAATACAGCACACTGATGGGTCTTGACTCTTTATCCAACTTGCCAGTCTGTGTCTTTTAATTGGAGAATTTAGTCCATTTACATTTAAAGTTAATATTGTTATGTGTGAATTTGATCCTGTCATTATGATGTTAGCTGGTGATTTTGCTCATTAGTTGATGCAGTTTCTTCCTAGTCTCGATGGTCTTTACATTTTGGCATGGTTTTGCAGCGGGTGTACCGGTTGTTCCTTTCCATGTTTAGCACTTCCTTCAGGAGCTCTTGTAGGGCAGGCGTGGTGGTGACAAAATCTCTCAGCATTTGCTTGTCTGTAAAGTATTTTATTCCTCCTTCACTTATGAAGCTTAGTTTGGCTGGATATGAAATTCTGAGTTGAAAATTCTTTTCTTTAAGAATGTTGAATATTGGCCCCCACTCTCTTCTGGCTTGTAGGGTTTCTGCCGAGAAATCCGCTGTTAGTCTGATGGGCTTCCCTTTGAGGGTAACCCGACCTTTCTCTCTGGCTGCCCTTAACATTTTTTCCTTCATTTCAACTTTGGTGAATCTGACAATTATGTGTCTTGGAGTTGCTCTTCTCGAGGAGTATCTTTGTGGAGTTCTCTGTATTTCCTGAATCTGAATGTTGGCCTGCCTTGCTAGATTGGGGAAGTTCTCCTGGATAATATCCTGCAGAGTGTTTTCCAACTTGGTTCCATTCTCCACATCACTTTCAGGTACACCAATCAGACGTAGATTTGGTCTTTTCACATAGTCCCATATTTCTTGGAGGCTTTGCTCATTTCTTTTTATTCTTTTTTCTCTAGACTTCCCTTCTCGCTTCATTTCATTCATTTCATCTTCCATTGCTGATACCCTTTCTTCCAGTTGATCGCATCAGCTCCTGAGGCTTCTGCATTCTTCACGTAGTTCTCGAGCCTTGGTTTTCAGCTCCGTCAGCTCCTTTAAGCACTTCTCTGTATTGGTTATTCTAGTTATACATTCTTCTAAATTTTTTTCAAAGTTTTCAACTTCTTTGCCTTTGGTTTGCATGTCCTCCCATAGCTCAGAGTAATTTGATCGTCTGAAGCCTTCTTCTCTCAGCTCATCAAAATCATTCTCCATCCAGCTTTGTTCCATTGCTGGTGAGGAACTGCATTCCTTTGGAGGAGGAGAGGTGCTCTGCATTTTATAGTTTCCAGTTTTTCTGTTCTGTTTTTTCCCCATCTTTGTGGTTTTATCTACTTTTGTTCTTTGATGATGGTGATGTACAGATGGGTTTTCGGTGTGGATGTCCTTTCTGTTTGTTAGTTTTCCTTCTAACAGACAGGACCCTCAGCTGCAGGTCTGTTGGAATACCCTGCCGTGTGAGGTGTCAGTGTGCCCCTGCTGGGGGGTGCCTCCCAGTTAGGCTGCTCGGGGGTCAGGGGTCAGGGACCCACTTGAGGAGGCAGTCTGCCGGTTCTCAGATCTCCAGCTGCATGCTGGGAGAACCGCTGCTCTCTTCAAAGCTGTCAGACAGGGTCATTTAAGTCTGCAGAGGTTACTGCTGTCTTTTTGTTTGTCTGTGCCCTGCCCCCAGAGGTGGAGCCTACAGAGGCAGGCAAGCCTCCTTGAGCTGTGGTGGGCTCCACCCAGTTCGAGCTTCCCGGCTGCTTTGTTTACCTAAGCAAGCCTGGGCAATGACGGGCGACCCTCCCCCAGCCTCGCTGCCGCCTTGCAGTTTGATCTCAGACTGCTGCGCTAGAAATCAGCAAGATTCCGTGGGCATAGGACCCTCCGAGCCAGGTGTGGGATATAGTCTCGTGGTTCGCCGTTTTTTAAGCCAGTCTGAAAAGCGCAATATTCGGGTGAGCATTACCCAATTTTCCACGTGCGTCCGTCACCCCTTTCTTTGACTCAGAAAGGGAACTCCCTGACCCCTTGCGCTTCCCAGGTGAGGCAATGCCTCGCCCTGCTTCGGCTCGCACACGGTGCATGCACCCACTGGCCTGCGCCCACTGTCTGGCATTCCCTAGTGAGATGAACCCAGTACCTCAGATGGAAATGCAGAAATCACCCGTCTTCTGTGTTGCTCACGCAGTTAGCTGTAGACCGGAGCTGTTCCTATTCGGCCATCTTGGCTCCTCCCTCGAAGCTTTCTTTTCATGTAGAAGTTTGGAACATTCTTTTTGCAGTATCTGCAGAGGCATATTTGAGACCGGATTAAGGCCTACAGTGAAAAAGGAAATACCTTCAGTTAAAAACTGGACAGTAGCATTCTTAGAAACTTTTTTGTGATGTGTGCATTCATCTCACACAGTTGAAACTTTGTCTTCATTGAGCAGGTTAGAAATACTCTCTTTGTAGAATCTACAAATTGATATTTGGAAAGCTTTGAGGCCTATGGTGAATAGGAAACATCTTCACATCAAAACTAGACAGAAGTATTCTGAGAAACTTCTTTGTGATGTGTGCATTCATCTCACAGAGTTGAACCTTTCTTTTAATGGAGCAGTTTGGAAAAAGTCTTTTTTTAGTAACTGCAGAGGGATATTAATGACAGGTTTAAGGCCTACTGTGAAAAAGGAAATTTCTTCACATTAAAAGTAGACATAAGCATTCTGAGAAACTTCTTTTTGAAGTGTGCAATCATCTCACATAGTTGAACATTTCTTTTGATTGAGCAGGTTGTAAACACTCTTTTTGTAGAATCTCCAAATGGATATATGGAGCACTTTGTGGCCTGTTGTGAAAAAGGAAATATCTTCACATAAAAAACTAGACAGAAGCATTCTCAGAATCTTCTTTGTGATGTGTACATTCATCACACAGAGTTGAACCTTGCTTTTGATGGAGCACTTTTGAAACAGTCTTTTTGTATTATCTGCAGGGGGATATTTGTCACTGGTTTAAGGCCTATGGTGAGAAAGGAAACATCTTTACATAAAAACTAGCTAGAAGGATTCTGAGAAACGTCTTTGTGATGTGTGCATTTATCTCACAGAGTTGAATTTTTTTTTGATTGAGCAATTTGGAAACAGTCTTTTCATAGAATCTGCACAGGGATACAAGAGTGCTTTGAGGTCTATGGTGAAAAAGGAAATATCTTCAAATAAAAACTAGACAGAAGCATTCTGAGAGACTTCTTTGTGATATGTGCATTCATCTCACAGAGCTGAACCTTTCTTTTGATTGAGCAGGTAAGAAAGACTCTTTTTGTAGAATCTGCAAATGGATATTTGGAGGGCTTTGAGGCCTATGGTGGAAAAGGAAATATCTTCACATAAAAACTAGACAGAGGCATTCTGAGAAACTTCTTTGTGATGCCTGCATTAATCTCACAGAGGTGAACCATTCTTTTGATTGAGCAGTTTGGAAACGGTCTTTTTGTACTATCTGCAAACGGATATTTCCTACACGTTTGAGGCCTATGGTGAAAAAGGAATATCTACACAAAAAAACTAGACAGAAGTATTCTCAGAAACTTCTTTGTGATGTGTGCATTCATCTCACAGTGTTGAACCTTTCTATTGATTGAGCAGTTTGGAAACAGTCTTTTTGTAGAATCTGCACAGGGATACTAGGAGCGCTTTGAGGTCTATGGTGAAAAAGGAAATATCTTCAAATAAAAACTAGACAGAAGCATTCTGAGAGACTTCTTTGTGATGTGTGCATTCATCTCACTGAGTTGAACCTTTCGTTTGATTGAGTAGGTAAGAAATACTCTTTTTGTAGAATCTGCAATTGGATATTTGGAGTGCTTTGAGGCCTATGGTGAAAATGGAAATATCTTCACATAAAAACTAGCCAGAAGCATTCTGAGAAACTTCTTTGTGATGCCTGCTTTCATCTCACAGAGTTGAACCATTCTCTTGATTGAGCAGTTTGGAAACGGTCTTTTTGTACTATCTGCAAACAGACATTTCCTACACATTTGAGGCCTATGGTGAAAAAGGAATATCTACACAAAAAAACTAGACAGAAGCATTCTCAGAAACTTCTTTGTGATGTGTGCATTCATCTCACAGTGCTGAACCTTTCTATTGATTGAGCAGTTTGGAAACAGTCTTTTTGTGGAATTTGCACATGGATAATTCTGAGCCCTTCATGGCCTACGGTGAAATAGCAAATATCTTCAGATAAAAACTAGACAGAAGCTTCCTTGGTAATTTTGTTATGTATACTTTCAGCTCACAGAGTTGAAACTCTTTTTGATTGAGCAGTTTGGCAACTGTACTTTTTTAGAATCTGCAAATGGATATTTGGAGCGCTTTCAGGCCTATGCTGAAAAAGGAAATATCTTCACATAAAAACTAGACAGAAGCATTCTGACAAACTTCTTTGAGATGTGTGCATTCATCCCACAGAGTTGAACCTTTCTTTTGATGAAGCACTTTGGAAACAGTCTTTTTGTAGTATCTGCAGAGGGATATTTGTGACCAGTTTAAGGCCTATGGTGAAAAAGGAAATATCTTCACATAAAAACTAGACAGAAGCATTCTGTGAAACTTCTTTGTGATGTGTGCATTCGTCTCGCAAAGTTGAACCTTTCTTTTGATTGAGCAGTTTGGAAACACTCTTTTTGCAGAATCTGCAAACGGATATTTTGAGCGCTTTGAGGCTTATGAGGAAAAAGGAACTGAGAAACTTCTTTCTGATGTTTGCTTTCACCTCATAGAGTTGAACATTTGTTTTGATTGAGCAGTTTGGAAACAGTCCTTTATAGAATCTGCAAATGGATATTTAGAGTGCTTTGAGGCCTTTGGTGATAAAGGAAATATCTTCACATAAAAACTAGACAGAAGCATTCTGAGAAACATTTTCGTGATGTATGCATTCACCTCACAGAGGCGAACTTTTCTTTGATGGAGCATGTTGGAAACAGTTTTTTTGTAGTGTCTGCAGAGGGATATTGGAGAGCAGTTTAAGGCCTATGGTGAAAAAGTAAATATCTTTACATAAAAACTAGACAGAAGCATTCTTATAAACTACTTTGTGATGCCTGCATTCACCTCACAGAGTTGAAATTTTCTTTTGATAGAGCAGTTTGGAAAAAGTCATTTTGCAAAATCTGCAAAGGGATATTTCTGAGACGTTTGAGGCCTGTGGTGAAAATAAATATCTTCACATAAATACTAGACAGAAGCATTCCAAGAAACTTCTTTGTGATGTGTCCATTCATCACACAGAGTTGAACCTTTCTTTTGATTGAGCAGTTTGGAAACAGTCTTTTCATTGAATCTGCAAAGGGATATTTGTTAGCCCTTAATGGCCTATCGTGAAATGGATAATATCTTCACATAAAAACTAGATAGAAGCTTTCTGAGAAACTTCTTTGTGACGTATGCTTTCATCTCACAGAATTGAACATTTCTTTTGACTGCACAGTTTGGAAACAGTCTTTTTGTAGACTCTGTAAATGGATATTTGGAGCGCTTTGAGGCCTATGGTGAAAAAGGAAATATCTTCATATAAAAACTAGACAGAAGCATTCTGAGAAACTTCTTTGTGAAGTGGGCATTCATCTCACAGAGGTGAACATTTCTTTTCATGAAGCATTTTGGAAACAGTCTTTTTGAAGTGTCTGCAGATGGATATTGGAGAGCCATTTAAGGCCTATAGTGAAAAAGTAAATACCCTCACATAAAAACTAGACAGAAGCATTCTGAGAAACTTCTTTGTGATGTGTGCATTCATCTCACAGAGTTGAACGTCTCTTTTGACTGAGCAGTTTGGAAACACTCTTTTTGTAGAATCTACAAAGGGATATTTGGAGTGCTATTTGGCCTATGGGTAAAAAGTAAATATCTTCACATAAAAAGTAAACAGAAGCTTTCTGAGAAACTTCTTTATGATGAGCACATTCATCTCACAGTGTTGAACGTTTCTTTTGCTTGACCAGTTTGGAACAGTCTTTTAGGAGAATCTGCAAAAGGATATGTGTGGGCGGTTTGAGGCCTAAGGTGATATAGTAAATATCTTCACATAAAAACTAGACAGAAACATTCTGAGAAAGTTCTTTGTGATGTGTGAATTCACCTCACAGAATTGAAACTTTATTTTGAATGAGTAGTTTGGAAACAGTCTTTTTGTACAATCTGTAAAGGCAGATTTGTGATCCCTTTGTGGCATACAATGAAAAACGAATTCTCTTCATATGAAAACTAAACAGAAGCTTTCTGAGACACATCTTTGTGAAGTGTGCATTTATTTCATGAAGTTGAACCTTTGTTTTGATTGAGCAGTTTTGAAACAGTATTTTTGTAGAATCTGCAAAGGGATATATGAAGGTGGTTTGAGGACTATGGTGAAAAAGGAAATATCTTCATATAAAAACTAGACAGATGCTTTCTGAGAACTTCTTTGTGATTTGTGCTTTCATCACACAGAGTTGAACATCTCTTTTGATTGATCAGTTTGGAAACAGTCTTTTTGGAGAATCTGCAAAGGTATATTTGTGAGCCGTTTGAGACCTATGGTGAGAAAGTAAATATATTCACCTAAAAACTAGAGAGAAGCTTTCTGGGAAAATTCTTTGTGATGTGTTCATCCATCTCACAGAGTTGAACTGTTCCTTTGAGCAGTTTGCAAACAATCTTTTTGTCGAATCTGCAAAGTGATATTTGTGAACGCTTTGAGGCTTATGTTGAAAAAGAAAATAACTTCACATAAAAACTAGACAGAAGCTTTCGAGAAACTTTTTGTGATGTGTGCATTCATCTTATGGTGTTGAGGCTTACATTAAATTGAGCAGTTTGGAAACAATCTTTTTGTAAAATCTTCAAAGGGATATTTGTGATCCATTTGTGGCCATAAGGTGAAAAAGGAAATGTCTTCACAAAATACCAAGATGCAAGCTTTTAGAGAAACTTCTTTGTGATATTTGCATTCATCTCACAGAGTTGAACTTTTCTTTTGATTGAGCAGTTTGGAAACAGTCTTTTTTGGAATCTGCAAAGGGACATTTGTGAGTGCTTTGAGGCCTATGGTGAAAAAGGAAATTTCTTCATATCAAAACTGACAGAAGCTTTCTGAGAAACTTCTTTGTGATGTGTGCATTCATCTCATGGTGTTGAAGCATACTTTTGATTGAACAATTTGGAAGTGGTGTTTTTGTAGAATCTGCAAAGGGATATTTGGGAGCGTGTTGAAGCCTATTGTGATAAAGGAATTATATTCACATAAAAACAACAAAGAAACAGAGTCAAGATGGCCGAATAGCAACAGCTCCAGTCTACAGCTCCCAGCATGAGTGAGGCAGAAGATGGGTGATTTCTGCATTTCCATCTGAGGTACCGGGTTCATCTCACTAGGGAGTGCCAGACAGTGGGCTCAGGTCAGTGGGTGTAGTGCACTGTGTGCAAGCCGAAGTAGGGCAAGGCATTGCCTCATTCGGGAAGTGCAAGGGGTCAGGGAGTTCCCTTTCCTAGTCAAAGAAATGGGTGACAGATGGCACCTGGAAAATCAGGTGACTCCCACAGGATTGCACAAATTTTTGCAACCTACTCATCTGACAAAGGGCTAATATCCTGAATCTACAATGAACTCAAACAAATTTACAAGAAAAAACAAACAACCCCATCAAAAAGTGGGTGAAGGACATTAATAGACACTTCTCAAAAGAAGACGTTTATGCAGCCAAAAAACACATGAAAAAATGCTCACCATCACTGGCCATCAGATAAATGCAAATCAAAACCACAATGAGATATCATCTCACATCAGTTAGAAGGGTGATCATTAAAAAGTCAGGAGACAACAGGTGCTGGAGAGGATGTGGAGAAATAGGAACACTTTTACACTGTTGGTGGGACTGTAAACTAGTTCAATCATTGTGGAAGTCAGTGTGGCGATTCCTCAGGGATCTAGAACTAGAAATACCATTTGACCCAGCCATCCCATTACTGGGTATATACCCAAATGACTATAAATCATGCTGCTATAAAGGCACACGCACACGTATGTTTACTGTGGCAGGATTCACAATAGCAAAGACTTGGAACCAACCCAAATGTCCAACAATGATAGACTGAATGAAGAAAATGTGGCACATATACACCATGGAATACTATGCAGCCATAAAAAATGGTGACTTCATGTCCTTTGTAGGGACATGAATGAAATTGGAAATCATCATTCTCAGTAAACTATCACAAGAACAAAAAATCATACATCACATATTCTCACTCATAGGTGGGAATTGAACAATGAAAACATATGGACACAGGAATGGGAACATCACACTCTGGGAACTGTTGTGGGGTTAGGGGAAGGGGGAGGGATAGCACTGGGAGATATACCTAATGCTAGATGACGAGTTAGTGGGTGCAGCGCACCAGCGTGGCACATGTTTACATATGTAACTAACCTGCACATTGTGCACATGTACCCTAAAACTTAAAATATAATAATGAAAAAAAAAACAAACAAAAAAAGCTTTCTGAGTAACTGCTTTGTGATGTGTGCATTCATCACACAGAGTTGAACGTCTCTTTTGATGGAGCAGTTTGGAAACAGTCTTTTTGGGGAATCTGCAAAGGTGTATTTGTGAGCAGTTTGTGGCCTATGGTGAGAAAGGAAATATATTCACAAAAAAAAACTAGACCGAAGTTTTCTGATAAACTTCTTTGTGATGTGTTCACTAGTCTCACAGAGTAGAACTGTTCTTTTGATTGAGCAGTTTGGAAACAGTCTTTTTCTAGAATCTGCAAAGTGATATTTGTGTATGCTTTGAGGCTTATGGTGAAAAAGGAAGTATCTTCACATAAAAACTAGACAAAGTCTTTCTGAGAAACTTCCTTGTGATGTGTGCATTCATCTCACAGAGTGTAACCATTATTTTGGTTGAGCAGATTGTAAACAGTCTTTTTGTAGAATCTGCAAAGGGATATATGTAGGCCATTTGAGTCCTATAGTGAAAAAGGAAATATCTTCACATAAAAACTAGACAGAAGCTTTCTGAGAAACTTCTTTGTGATGTCTGCATTCATCACACAGAGTTGAAACTTTCTTTTGATTGAGCAGTTTGGAAACAGTCTTTTTTTGGAATCTGCCAAGGGACATTTTTGAGTGCTTTGAGGCCTATGGTAAAAAAGGAATTATCTTCACATAAAAACTAGAGAAATCGTTCTGAGAAACTTCTTTGTGATGTGTGCATTCATCTCACAGAGTTGAAGATTACTTTTGTTTGAGCAGTTTGGAAACTGTCTTTTTGTAGAATCTGAAAAGGGATATTTGTGATCCCATGCAGCGTATGGTGAAAAAGGAAATGTCTTAATATAAAAATTAGATTGAAGCTTTCTGAGAAAGTTCTTTGTGACGTTTGCATTCATCTCACATAGTTGGACCTTTGTTTTCATTCAGCTCTTTGGAAACGGTCTTTTTGTACAATTTTGAATGGGACATACCTAAGCGCTTTGAGACCTATGTTGAAAAAGGAAATATCTTCACATAAAAACTAGAAAGAAGCTTTGTGAGGAACTTGTTTGTGATGTGTGCATTAATCTCACAGAGTTGAAACTTTCTTTTGACTGGGCGGTTTGGAAACAGTCTTTTTGTAGAATCTGCATAGGGATATTTTTGAGCCCTTTGAGGCCTATGGTGAAAAAGGAAATATCTTCACATAAAAACTAGACAGAAGCTTCTGAGAAACTTCTTTGTGATATGTGCATTCATCTCACTGATTTGAAACTTTCTTTTCATTGAGGAGTTTGGAAACAGAATTTTTGCAGAACCTGCATAGACATATTTGGAAGCCCTTCAAGCCATTGGTGAAAAAGGAAATATCTTCACATAAAAACTAGACTGAAGCTTTCTGAGAAACTTCTTTGTGTTGTGTGCATTCATCTCACAGAGTTGAACCTTTCTTTTCAATGAGCAGTTTGGAAACAGTCTCTTTGTAGAATTGGCAAAAGGGATATTTATGATCCATTTTTGGCCTATGGTAAAAAAGGAAATATCTTCACATAAAATCCAGATAGAAGCTTTCTGAGAAACTTCTTTGTGATGTTTGCATTCAGCTCACAGAGTTCAACCTTTCTTTTGATGGAGCAGTTTGGATACACTCTTTTTGTAGAATCTGCAAAGGGATATATGTAGGCTTTTTGAGGCCTATCGTGAAAAAGGAAATGTCTTCACATAAAAACGACACAGAAACTTTCTGAGAAACTTGTTTGTGATATGCACATTCATCACACAGAGTAGAACATCACTTTTGATTGAGCAGCTTGGAAACAGTCTTTTTGGAGAATGTGCAAAGGGATATTTGTGAGTGGATGGAGGCCTATGGTGCAAAAGGAAATATATTCACATAAAAACGACACAGATAAATTTCTTTGTGATGTGTTGACTCGTCTCACAGAGTTGAATGGCTCTATTTATTGAGCAGTTTGGAAACTGTCTTTTTGTAGAATCTGCAAAGTGATATTTGTGAACGCTTTGAGGCTTGTGGTGAAACAGGTAATGTCTTCACATAACAACTAAACAGAAGTTTTCTGAGAAACTTCTTTGTGATGTGTGCATTCGTCTCACAGATTTGAAACTTTTTTTTGATTGAGCAGTTTGAAACAGTCTTTTTGGAGAATCTGCAAAATTCCTTTTGTGAGCCCTCTGAGTCCTATGGTGAAAAGGAATTATCTTTAAGTAAAAACTAGACAGAAGCTTTCTGAGAAACTTGTTTGTGATGTGTACATTCATCTCACAGAGTTCAATGTTTCTTTAGATTGAGCAGTTTAGAAGCAGTCTTGTCGTAGAATCTCCAAAGGGATACTTGTGATCCCTTTGTGGCCTATGGTGAAAAAGGAAATGTCTACTTATGAAAACCAAACAGAAGTTTTCTAGAGAAACTTCCTGAGTTCTGCCCATTCATCTCACAGACTTGAACCTTCGTTTTAACTGAGCAGTTTAGAAACAGTCTTTTAGGAGAATCTTCAAAGGAATATTTGTGATTCATTTGAGGACAATGGTAAAAAAGGAAATGTCTTCACATAAAAACTAGATAGAAACTTTCTGAGGAACTTCTTTGTGACGTGTGCATTAATCTCACAGAGTTGAACTTTTTTTTGATTGAGTAGTTTGTAAACAGACTTTTTGTAGAATCTGCAAAGGCATATATGAAGGCAGTTTGAGGCCTATTGTGAAAAAGGAAATATCTTCATATAAAAACTTGACAGAATCTTTCTGAAAAAATTCTTTGTGATGTATGCATTCATCACACAGAGTTGAACATTTATTTTGATTGATCAGTTTGGAAACAGACTGTTTCTGGAATCTGCAAAGGGACATTTGTGAGCACTTTGAGGCCTATGGTGAAAAACGAAATATCTTCACATAAAAACTAAATGGAAGCTTTCTGAGAAACTTCTTTTTGATGTGTGCATTCATCTCACAGAGTTGAAGTTTACTTTTGATTGAGTAGTTTGGAAACAGTCTTTTTGAAGAATATACAAAGCGATATTTGTGATCCCATTTTGGCTTATGGTGAAAAAGGAAATGTCTTCACATAAAAACTAGACAGAAGCTCTCTGAGAATCTTCTTCGTGATGTGTGCATTCATCTCACAGAGTTGAACCTTTCTTTGGATTGAGCAGTTTGGAAACAGTCTTTTTGTAGAATCTGCAAAGGTATATATATTGGCAGTTTGAGACCTTTGGTGAAAAAGGAAATATCTTCACATAAAAAGCACACAGAAGCTTTCTGACAAAATTATTTGTGATGTGTGCATTCATCACACAGAGTTGAACATCACTTTTGATTGAGCAGTTTAGAAACAGTCTTTGGAGAATGTGCAAGGGGATATTTGTGAGTGGTTGAGGACCTATGGTGAGAAAAACAATATAGTCACATAAAAACTACAGAGAGAAACTTCTCTGTGATGTGTTAATTCATCTCACAGAGATTAACCGTTCTTTTGATTGAGCAGTTTGGAAACTGTCCTTTTGTAGAATCTGTAGAGTGATATTTGTGAATGCTTTCAGGCTTATTGTGAAAAAGGAAATGTGTTCACATAACAACTAGACTGAAGAGTTCTGAGGAAGCTCTTTGTGATGTGGGCATTCATCTCACAGAGTTGAAACTTTCTTTTGATTGAGCAGTTTGTAAACATTCTTTTTGTAGAATCTGCGAGGGAGATTTGAGGGTCATCTGAGTCCTATGGTGAAAAAGGAATTATCTTCAAATAAAAGCTGGTAGAAGCTTTCTGAGAAACTTCTTTATGATGTGTGCATTCATCTCACAGAGTTGAACTTTTCTTTCAATTGAGCAGTTTGCAAACAGTCTTTTTGTGGTATCTGCAAAGGCATATATGTAGGCAGTTTCAGGCCTATGGTGAAAAAGGAAATATCTTCATATAAAAACTAGACAGAAGCTTTCGGAGAAACTCTTTTGTGATGTGTTCATTCATAACACAGTGTTGAACAACACTTTTGACTGAGCGGTTTGGAAACAGTCTTTTTGGAGAATCTGCAAAGGGATATTTTTGTGAGGTTTGAGATCAATGGTGAGAAATTGAATATATTCACATAAAAACTAGGCAGAAGCTTTCTGAGAAACTTCTTTTTGATGTGTTCTTTCATCTCATGGAGTTGAACCATTCTTTTGATTTAGAAGTTTAGAAACAGTCTTTTTGTAGAATCTGCAAAGTGATGTTTGTGAAAGCTTTGAGTCTTACGGTGAGAAAGGAAATATATTCACATAAAAACTAGACAGAATCTTTGTGACAAACCTCTTTGTGATGTGTGCATTCATCTCACATAGTTGAACATTTGTTTTGACTGCATACTTTGGAAAAAGCCTTTTTGAAGAATATGCAAAGGGATATTTGTGATCCAGTTGTGGTCTATGGTGTAAAAGGAAATGTCTTCAAATAAAAACTAGACACAAGCTTTCTGAGGAACTTCTTGTGATGTGTGCATTGTTCTCACAGAGTTGAACTTTTCTTTGATTGAATAGTTTGGAAACCGTCTTTTTGTGGAATCTGAAAAGGGATATATGTAGGCAGTTTGAGGCCTAAGGTGAAAAAGGAAATATCTTCACACAAAAAATAGACAGAAGCTTTCTGACAAACTTCTTTGTGAAGTGCACATTAATCACAAAGAGTTGAACCTTTCTTTTGATTGAGATGTTCAGAAACAGTCTTTTTGTAGAATCTGAAAAGGGATATATGAAGGTGGTTTGAGGCCTATTGTGAAAAAGAAAATACCTTCATATAAAAACTGCATGTAAGCTTTCTGAGAAAATCCTTTGTGATGTGTGCATTCATCACACAAAGTTGATCCTTTCTTTTGATTGTATGGTTTGGAAACAGTCTTTTTCTGGAATGTACAAAGGAACATTTATTTGCACTTTCAGGCCTGTGGTGAAAAAGGAATTCTCTTCACATAAAAACTAGACAGAAGGTTTCTGAGAAACTTTTTTTTATGTGTGCATTCATCACACGGAGTTGAACATCTCTTTCAATTGAGCAGCTTCGAAACAGTCTTTTTGGGAATCTACAAAGGGATATTTGTGAGCAGTTTGAGGCCTATGGTGAGAAAGGAAATATATTCTCATAAAAACTACACAGATACACTTCTTTGTGAAGTGTTCATTCGTCTCAAAGAGTGAACTGTCCCTTTGATTGAGCAATTTGGAAACAGTCTTTTTGTAGAATCTGCAAACTGATATTTTTGAATGCTTTGGGGCTTATGGTGAAAAAGTAAACATCTTCACATAAAAACTAGACAGAAGCTTTGTGAGAAACTTCCTTGTGATGTGTGTATTTATCTCACAGAGTTGAAACTTTCTTTTGATTGAGCAGTTTGGAAACAGTCTTTTTGGGAAATCTGCAAGGGATATTTTTGATCCATTTGTGGCCTATGGTGAAAAAAGAAATGCCTTCTCATAAAAAATTAGACAGAAGCTTTCTGAGAAACTTCTTTGTAATGTGTGCATTCATCTCACAGAGTTGAAGCTTACTTTTGATTGAGCAGTTTGGAAACAGTCTTTTTGGGGAATCTGCAAGGGATATTTTTGATCCATTTGTGGTCTATGGTGAAAAAGGAAATGCCTTCACATAAAAAATTAGACAGAATTTTTCTGAGAAACTTCTTTGTCATGTGTGCATTCATCTCACAGGGTTGAAATTTTCTCTTGATTGAGCAGTTTGGAAGCAGTCTTTTTGTAGAATCTGCAAAGGGATACATGTAGGTGGTTTGAGGCATATTGTGAAAAGGGAAATATCCTCACATAAAAGCTAGACAGAAGTTTTCTGAGAAACTTCTTTGTGATGTGTGCATTCATCACACAGATTTGAACATCACTTTTGCTTGAGCAGTTTGGAAACAGTCTTTTTGGAGAATCTAAAAAGGGATATTTCTGAGTGGATGGAGGCCTATGGTTAGAAAGGAAATATATTCACATAAAAACTACACAGAAAAACTTCTTTGTGTTGTGTACATTTGTCTCACAGAGTTGAACCATTCTTTTGATTGAGCAGTTTGGAAACTGTCTTTTTGTAGAATCCACAAAGCGATATTTTTAAACGCTTTGAGTCTTATGGTGAAACAGTAAATATCTTCACATAAAAACTACAGAGAAACTTTCTGAGAAACTACTTTGTGATGTGTGCATTCATCTCACAGAGTTGAACCTTTGTTTTGATTGAGCAGTTTGGAAATAGTCTTTTTGGAGAATTTCAAAGGGATATTTGTGATCCATTTGTGGCCTATGTTGAAATAGGAAATGTCTTCACATAAAAACTAGACACATACTTTCTGAGGAACTTCTTTGTGATGTGTGCATTCATCTCACAGAGTTTAACTTTTCTTTTTATTGAATACTTTGGAAACAGTATTTTTTGGAGAATCTGCAAAGGGATATATGTAGGCAGTTTCAGGCCTATGGTGAAAAAGGAAATATCTCCATATAAAAACAAGACAGAAGCTTTCTGAGAAACTTCTTTGTGATGTGTGCATTCATCACACAGAGTTGAACCTTTCTTTTCATTGAGCAGTTTGGAAACAGTCTTTTTGTAGGATCTCCAAAGGGATATTTGTGATCCATTTGTGGCGTATGGTGAAAAAGGAAATGTCTTCACATAAAAGCAAGAATGAAGATTTCTGAGAAACTTTTTTGTGAAGTGTGCATTCATCTCAGAGACTGGAACCATTCTTTTGACTGAGCAGTTTGGAAACAGTCTTTCTGTAGAATCTGCAAAGGGGTATTTGGGAGCACGTTGAGGTCTATGGTCAAAAAGGAAATATCATCACAAAAAAATTAGAAAGTTGCCTTCTGAGAAACTGCTTTGTGATGTGTGCATTCATCTCATAGAGGTAAAAGTTTCTTTTCATTGAACAGATTAGAAACTCTGTTCTAGGATTGGCAAAGGGATACATGTAAGCACTTTGAGGCCTATGGTGAAAAATGAAATATTTCCACATAAAAACTAGACAGAAGCTATCTGAGAAACTTCTTTGTGATGTGTGCATTCATACTACAGAGTTCTCTGTTCTTCTAAAATCTGCAAAGGGATATTTGTGAGTGCTTTGAGGCCTATGGTGAAAAAGTAACTATCTTCACATAAAAACTAGACAGAAGCTTCCCAGAAAAATTGGTTGTGATGTGTGTATTCATCTCACAGAGTTGAACCATTCTGTTAATTGAGCAGTTTGGAAACAGTTTTCTGTGGAATCTGCAAAGGGATGCTGTGATTGATTTGAGGACGACTATGGTGAAAAAGGAAATATCTTCAAATAAAGCTAGAAAGAAGCTTTATGAGAAACTTCTTTGTTATGTGAACATTCATCTCACAGAGGTAAAAGTTTCTTCTCATTGAGTAGTTTGGAAACTCTGTTCTTCTAGAATCGGCAAAAGGATATTGATGAGTGCTTTGAGGCTCATGGCAGAAAATGAAATATCATCAAATAAACACTAGACAGAAGATTTCTGAGAAACTTCTTTGTGATGTTTGCATTCATCTCACAAAGTTGAACCATTCTTTTGATGGAGCAGTTTGGAAACAGTCTTTTTGTAGAATCTGCAATGGATATATGGGAGTGCGTTGAGGCCTATGGTGAAAAAGTAAATATCTTCACATTAAAACTGGTAAGAATCTTTCTGAGAAACGGCTTTGTGATGTGTGCATTCATCCAACAGAGGTAAATTTTTCTTTTCATTGAGCAGTTTGGAAACTCTGTCTTCTAGAATTGGCAAAGGGATATTTTTGAGTGCTATGTGGCCTATGGTGAAAAAGTAAATATCTTCATATAAAAACTATACAGAAGTTTTCTGGGAAAATTCTTGCTGATGCGTGCATTCATCTCACAGATTTGAACCGTTCTCTTGATTGAGCAGTTTGGAAACAGTCTTTTTGCAGAATCTGCAAAGGGATAATTGGGAGTGCATTGAGGACTATGGTGTAAAAGGAAATATCTTGATATAAAAACTAGAAAGAAGCTTTCTCAGAAACTAATTGGTAATGTGTGCATTCATCTCACAGAGGGGAACTGTTTTTCTGATTGAGCAGTTTGGAAGAAGACTTTTTATACAATCTCCAATGCGATATTTGGGAGAACGTTGAGGCCTATAGTAAAAAAGGAAATATCTTCATATAAAAACTACATAGAAGCTTTCTGAGAAACTGCTTTGTGATGTGTGCATTCATCTCACAGGGGTAAAATTTTATTTTCAATGAGCAGTTTGGAAAGTCTCTTCTAGAATTTGCAAAGGGAAATTTGGGATCATCTTGAGGCCTATGGTGAAAAAGTAAATATGTTCACATAAAAACAAAAAGAAGCATTCTGAGAAAGGCTTTGTGATGTGTGCATTCATATAAAAGAGGTAAAATATTTTTTTCATTTAGGAATTTGGACACTGTTCTTCTGGAATCATGAAAGAAATATTTGTGAGCACTTTGAGGCCTATGGTGAAAATGGAATTATCTTCACATAAAAACTAGACAGAAGATTTCTGAAAACTTCTTTGTAATGTGTGCATTCATCTCACAGAGTAGAACCTTTCTTTTGATTAAGCAGTCTGCAAAAAGTCTCTTTGTAGACTCTGCAAAGGGATATTTGTGAGCACTTTAAGGCCTATGGTGAAAAAGAAAATATCATCACATAAAAACTAGACAAAAACTTTCTGGGAGTATTCTTTGTGATGTGTCCATTCATCTCACAGAGTTGAACCATTCTTTTGAATGAGCAGTTTGGCAACTGTCCTTTTGTAGAATCTGCAAATGGCTATTTAGTAGCGTGTGGAGGCCTATGGTAGAAAAGGAAACATTTTCACATAAAAACGACAAAGAAGTTTTCTGAGAATCTGCTTTGTGATGGGTGCATTCATCTTACAGAGGTAAACGTTACTTATTATTGAGCAGTTTGAAAACTCTATTCTTCTAAGATCAGCCAAGGGGTATTTTTGAACGCTTTTTGGCCTATTGTGAAAAAGAAATATCTTCACACAAAAACTAGACAGAATCTTTATGAGAAATTACTTTGTGATGTGTGCATTCATCTCACAAAGTTGAACCATGCTTTTGCTTGAACAGTTTGGAAATAGTCTTTTTGTAGAATCTGCAAAGGGATATTTTAGAGCATATTTGAGGCCTACGGTGAAAAAGTAAATATCTTCACTAAAAACTGCCAAGAAGCTTTCTGAGAAACTGCTTTTTCTTTGAGGGGTATCATGTAAAAGGAAATATCTTCACATAGAAACAAGACACAAGATTTTCGAGAAACTTCTTTCTGATGTGTGCATTCATCTCACAGTGTTGAATGATCTTTTGATGAGCAGTTTCAAAGAAGTCTTTCTGTAGGATCTGCAAAGGAATATTTGGAAATCAGTTGAGGCCAATGGTGAAAAAGGATATATCTTCACATAAAAACTAGACAGATGCTTTCTGAGACATTTCTTTGTGATGTATGCATTCATCTGACAGAGTTGAACATTTCTTTTGATAAAACAGTTGTGAAACACTCTTTTTGTGGAATCTGCAAGTGGATATTTGGATCGCTTTGAGGCCTATGGTGGAAAAGGAAATATCTTCACATAAAAACTAGACAGATGCATTCTGAGAAACTTGTTTGTGATGTGTGCATTAAACTCACAGAGGTAAATGTTTACATTCATTGAGAAGTTTGGAAACTCTGTTCTTCTAGAATCTGCAAAGGGATATTTGAGAGTGCTTTGAGGCTTATGGTGAAAATGGAAATATGTTCCCATAAAAACTAGACATAAGCTTTCTGGGAAAATTCTTTGTGATGTGTGCATTCATCTCACAGAGTTGAATCGTTCTTTTGATTGAGCAGTTTGTAAAATGTCTTTTGTAGAGTCTGCAAAGGGATAAGTGGGAGCACATTGAGGCCTATGGTGAAAAAGGAAATACCTTCAAATAAAAGCTACAAAGAACCTTTTTGAGAAAATGCTTCATGATGTGTCCATTCATTTCACAGAGGTAAACATTTCTTTTTCATTGAGGAGTTTGGAAACTCTTTTCTTCTAGAATACGGAAAGGGATATTTGTGAGTGCTTTGAGGCATATGGTGAAAAATGCAATATCTTCACATAAAAACTAGACAGAAGCTTTCTGGGAAAATTCTTTGTGATGTGTGCTTTAATCTCACAGACTTGAACCACACTTTTTATTGACCAATTTGGAAACAGTCTTTTTGTGAAATCTGCAAAGGGATATTTGGGTGCACATTCAGGCTTAGGGTGCAAAAGGAAATATCTATGCAGAAAAACTAGAAAGAGCTTTCTGAGAAACTGCTCTGTGACTTGTGCATTCATCTCCCAGATCTAAATGATTCTTTTCATTGAGGAGTGCAAAACAGTATTTTTGTAGAATCTGCAAAGGGATATTTGTGAGGCTTTCAGACTTATGGTGAACAGGAAATATCTTCATATAGAAACTAGACAGAAGCGTTCTGAGAAGTTTATTTCTGATGTGTGCATTCATCTCACAGAGTTAAACAATCATTTTGATTCAGCAGTTTGGAAAAAGTCTTTCTGTAGAATCCGCAAAAGGATATTTGGGAGTGCATTGAGGCTTATGTTGAAAAAGGAAATATCTTCACATAAAAACTAGACATAAGGTTTCTGACAAGCTTCTTTGTGATGTGTGCATTCACCTCAAAGAGTTGAACCTTTGTTTTGATTGAGCAGTTTGGAAACAGTCTTTTTGTAGAAACTGCAAGGAGATATTTGGGAGCACATTGAGGCCCATGGTGAAAAAGGAAATATCTTCACATAAAAACTACAAAGAAGCTTTCTGAGAAACTGCTTTGTGATGTGTGCATTCATCTCACAGAGATAAAGGTTTCTTTTCATTGAGCAGTTAGGAAATTCTTTTCTTCTAGAATCTGCAAAGGGATATTTGTGAGTTTCTTGAGGCCTAAGGTTAAAAAAGAAATATCGCCCCTTAAAAACTAAAGATAAGCTTTCTGAGAAACTTCTTTTTGATGTGTGCATTTATCTCACAGAGATGAACCATTCTTTTGACTGAGCAGTTTGGAAAGTCTTTTTGTAGAATCTTCAAAGGGATATTGGGGATCACTTTGGGACCTATGGTGAAAAAGGAAACACCTTCACATAAAAAATACAAAGAAGCTTTGTGAGAAACTGCTTTGTTATGAGTGCATTCAACTCACAGAGGTAAACCTTTCTTTTCATTGTGCAGTTTGGAAACTCTGTTCTTGAAAATCTGCAAAGGGATAATTTTGAGTGCTTTGAGGCCTAGAGAAACTTCTTTGTGATGTGTGCATTGATCTCACAGAGCTGAAACATTCTTTTGAATGAGCAGTTTGGAAACAGTCTTTTTGTATTATCTGCAAAGGGATATTTTGGAGCACATTGAGGCCTATGGTGAAAAAAAGAAATATCTTCACATAAAAACTAGAAAGAAGCTTTCTGAGAAACGGCTTTGTGATGTATGCATTCATCTCATGGTGGTAAGCATTCCTTTTCATTGAGAAGTTTGGAAACTTTGTTCTTCTGTAATCTGCAAAGGGATATTTTTCAGTGTTTGTGTCCTATGGTGAAAAAGGAACTATCCTCACATAAAAACTAGACAGAAGCTTTCTGGGAAACTTCTTTGTGATGTGTACGTTCATCTCATGGAGCTGAACCTTTCTATTAATTGAGCAGTTTGGAAACAGTCTTTTTGTATAATCTGCAAAGGGATATTTGGGAGCACATTGAAACCTAAGTTGAAAAAGGAAATATCTTCACATAAAAACTACGAAGAAGATTTCTGAGGAATGGCTTTTTGATGTGTGCATTCATCTTACAGAGGTAAATGATTCCTTTCATTGAGCAGTTTGGAAATTCTGTTCTTCTGGAGTCTGCAAATTGATATGTGTGAGTGCCTTGAGGCCTGTGGTGAAAAAGGAAATATCTTCATATAGAAACTAGACAGAAGTTTTCTGGGAAAGTTCTTTGTGATGTGTGTATTCATCTCACAGAAGTGAACCATTCTTTTGATTGAGCAGTTTGTAAAATTTCTCTTTCTGGAATCTGCAAAGGGATATTTGGGAGCGTGTTGGGACCTATGGCAAAAAAGAAAATATCCTCACATAGAAATCAGAAAGAAGCTTTCTGGGAAAATTCTTTGTGATGTGTGCATTCATCTAATAGAGATGGACATTCTTTTGATTGAGCAGTATGGAAACTTTCCTTTTCTAGAATCTGCCAAGGGTTATTTGGGAGTATGTTGAGGCCTAGGGTGAATAAGGAAATATCTTTATGTAAAACTAGAAATAAGCCTCTGAGAAACTGCTTTGTGATGTGTGCATTCATCTCACAGAAGTGAACATTTCTTTTCATTGAGTAGTGTCAAAACAGTCTTTTTGTGGAATCTGCAATGTGGTATTTGTGAGCGCTTTGAGGACTATGGTGATAAAGGAAATATTGTCACATAAAAACTAGATAGAAGCTTTCTGAGAAACTTCTTTGTGATGTGTGCATTCATCTCACAGAGTTGAACCATGTTTTTTATTGAGGAGTTTGGAAACAGTTTGGAAACAGACCTTTTGTAGAATCTGTAAAGGGATATTTGTGAGTGCTTTGAGGCCTATGGTGAAAAAGGAAATATCATCACAAAATAACTAGAGAGAAGCTTTCTGAGAAACATCTTCATGATGTGTGCATTCATCTCACAGATTTGAACCATTCTTTTGATTGGGGAGTTTGAAAACAGTCTTTTTGTAGAATCTCCAAAAGGATATTTGGGAGTTCATTGAGGCCTGTGGTGAAAAAGGAGATATCTTCACATAAAAATTAGAAAGAAGCTTTCTGAGAAACCTCTTCATGATGGGTGCATTCGTCTCATGGAGTTGAACCTTTCTTTTGATTGAGCAATTTGGAAACTGTCTTTTAGAATCTGAAAAGGATTGTTTGGGAGTGCATTGAGGCCTACTGTAAAAAACGAAATATTTTCACATAAAAACTGGAATGAACAATTCTAAGAAAGTTCTGTATGATGAGTGCATTCATCTCACAGAGTTGAATCATTGTTTTGATGGAGTAGTTTGGAAACAGTCTTTTTGTAGAATCTGCAAATGGATATTTACAAACACGGTGAGGTCTATGGTGAAAAAGGAAATATCTTCACATAAAAACTAGAAAGAAGATTTCTGAGAAACTGCTTTGTGATGTATGCATTCATCTCTCAGAGTTAAATATTTCTTTTCATTGAGGAGTTTGGAAACTGTTCTTCTAGAATCTACAAAGGGATATTTTTGTGCGCTTTGAGGCCTAGGATGAAAATGTTAATTTCATCACATAAAAAATAGACAGAAGCTTTCCGAGAAACTCCTCTGTGATGTGTGCATTCATCTCACTGAGTTGAACCATTCTTTTGATTGAGAAGTTTGTAAACTGTATTTTTGCAGTATCTGCAAAGGGATATTTGAGAGTGCATTGAGGCCTATGGTGAAAATGGAAATATCTTGACATAAAAACTAGAATGAAGCTTTCTGAGAAACTGCTTTGTGATGTGTGCATTCATCACTCAGAGGTAAACGTTTCATTTCATTGAGCACTTTGGACACTCAGTTCTTCTGGAATCGGCAAAGGGATATGTGTGAGTGCTTTGAGAGCTATGGTGAAAAAGGAAATATCTTCACATCAAAACTAGATAGAAGCTTTCTGAGAAACTGCTTTGTGATGTGCACATTCATCTCACACAGTTGAACCATTCTTTTGATAGAACAGTTTGGAAGCAGTATTTTTGTAGAATCTGCAAAGTCATGTTTGGGAGTGTTTTGAGGCCTATTGTGAAAAAGGAAATATCCTCACATAAAAATTACAAAGATGCTTTCTGAGAAACTGCTTTTTGATGTGTGCATTCATCTCACATAAGTAAAGCTTTCTTTTCATTGAGCAGTTTGGAACCTCTGTTCTTCTAATATCTGCAAAGGGATATTTCTGAATCCTTTGAGGTGTGTGGTGAAAAAGGAAATATCTTTATATAAAAACAAGACAGAAGCTTTCTGAGAAACTTCTTTGTGATGTGTGACTTCATCTCACAGAGTTGAACCATTCTATTGATTGAGCAGTTTGGAAACAGTCTTCTTGTACAATCTGTAATGGGGTATTTGGGAGCGCTTTTAGGCTTATGGCGAAAAAGGAAATATCCTCACATAAAAACTGCAAAGAAGCTTTCTGAGTAACTCCTTTGTGATGTGTGCATTCATCTCACAGAGTTAAACGTTTCTTTTCATTGAGCAGTTTTGAAACTCTCTTCTCCTGAAATCCGCATAAGGATATTTTTGAGCACTTTGAGGCCTATGGTGAAAAAGTATATATCTTCATAGGAAAACTACAAAGAAGCTTTCTGAGAAACTGCTTTGTGATGTGCACCTTCATTACACAGAGGTAAATGTTTATTTTCATTAAGCAGTTTGGAAATTTTGTTCTTCTAGAATCTGTAAAGGGACATTTTTCAGTGCTTTGAGACCTACGTTGAATAATGAAATATCTTCACATAAATCTAGACAGAATCTTACTGAGAAACTTCGTTGGATGTGTGCATTCATCTCACAGAGTTGAACCTTTCTTTCAATGGAGCAGTTTAGAAACAGTCTTTTGGAAGTATATGCAGAGGGATATTTCTGAACAGTTTAAGGCCTATGGTGAAAAAGGAAATATCTTCACATGAAAACTAGACAGAAGCATTCTGAGAAACTTCTCTGTGATGTGTGAATTCATCTCACAAAGGTAAACGTTTGTTTTTCTTTCTTTTTTATTCCTTAAAATATTGTTCTATATATATATTATTTTATTATTATACTTTTTTAAATTTTAGAGTACATGTGCACAACATGCAGCTTAGTTACATACGTATACATGTGCCATGCTGGTGTGCTGCACCCATTAACTCATCATTTAGCATTAGGTATATCTCTTAATGCTATCCCTCCACCCTCCCCTCACCCCACAACTGTCTCTGGTGTGTGATGTTCCCCTTCTTGTGTACGTGTTCTCATTGTTCAATTCCCACCTATGAGCAAGAACATGCGGTGCTTGGTTTATTGTCCTTGCGATAGTTTACTGAGAATGATGATTTCCGATTTCATCCATGTCCCTACAAAGGACATGAACTCATCATTTTTTATGGCTGCATTGTATTCCATGGTGTATATGTGCCACATTTTCTTAATCCAGTCTATCATTGTTGGACATTTGGATTGGTTCCAAGTCTGCTATTGTGAATAGAGCCGCAATAAACATACGTGTCCATGTGTCTTTATAGCAGCATGATTTATAGTCCTTTGGGTATATACCCAGTAATGGGATGGCTGGGTCAAGTGGTATTTCTAGTTCTAGATCCCTGAGGAATCACCACACTGACTTCCACAATGATTGAACTAGTTTACAGTCCCACCAACAGTGTAAAAGTGTTCCTATTTCTCCACATCCTCTCCAGCACCTGTTGTTTCCTGACTTTTTAATGATCACCCTTCTAACTGGTGTGAGATGGTAACTCATTGTGGTTTTGATTTGCATTTATCTGATGGCCAGTGATGGTGAGCATTTTTTCATGTGTTTTTTGGCTGCATCCCATTCACAATTGCTTCAAAGAGAATAAAATGCCCAGGAATCCAACTTACAAGGAATGTGAAGGACTTCTTCAAGGAGAACTACAAACCACTGCTCAATGAAATAAAAGAGGATACAAACTAATAAAAGAACATTCCATGCTCATGAGTAGGAAGAATCAATATCATGAAAATGGCCATAATGCCCAAGGTTATTTATAGATTCAAAGCCATCCCCATCAAGCTACCAATGACTTTCTTCATGGAATTGGAAAAAACTGCTTTAATGTTCATATGGAACCAAAAAAGAGCCTGCATCACCAAGTCAATCCTAAGCCAAAAGAACAAAGCCGGAGGCATCATGCTACCTGACTTCAAACTATACTACAAGGCTACAGTAACAAAAACAACATGGTACTCGTACCAAAACAGAGATATAGATCAATGGAACAGAACAGAGCCCTCAGAAATAATGCCACATATCAAAAAACATATGATCTTTCACAAACCTGAGAAAAACAAGCAATGGGGAAAGGATTCCCTATTTAATAAATGGAGCTGGGAAAACTGGCCAGCCATATGTAGAAAGCTGAAACCGGATCCCTTCCTTACACCTTATATAAAAATTAATTCAAGATGGATTGAAGACCTACATGTTAGACGTAAAACCAGAAAAACCATAGAAGAAAACCTAGGCAATACCATTCAGGACATACGCATGGGCAAGGACTTCATGTCTAAAACACCAAAAGCAATGGCAATAATATCCAAAATTGACAAATGGGATCTAGTTAAACTAAAAAGCTTCTGCACAGCAAAAGAAACTACCATCAGAGTGAACAGGCTACGTACAAAATGGGAGAAAATTTTCACAACCTATTCATCTGAGAAAGGGCTAATATCCAGAATCTACAATGAACTCAAACAAAATTTACAAGAAAAAAAAAAACATTGAAAATTGAGTGAAGGATATGAACAGACACTTCTCAAAAGAAGACATTTATGCAGCCAAAAAACACATGAAAAGATGCTCATCATCACTGGCCATCAGAGAAATGCAAATCAAAACCACAATGAGATACCATCTCACACCAGTTAGAATGGCAATCATTAAAAAGTCAGGAAACAACAGGTGCTGGAGAGGATGTGGAGAAATAGGAACACTTTTACACTGTTGGTGGGACTGTAAACTAGTTCAACCATTGTGGAAGTCAGTGTGGTGATTCCTCAGGGATCTAGAACTAGAAATGCCATTTGACCCAGCCACCCCATTACTCCAAACTGCTCAATCAAAAGAAAGGTTCAACTCTGTGAGATGAATGCACACATCACTGTGAAGATTCTCAGAAAGCTTCTGTTTAGTTTTTATGTGAAGATATTTCATTTTTTACCATAGTG
Source organism: Gorilla gorilla gorilla (assembly GCF_029281585.2). Classification (NCBI taxonomy): domain Eukaryota; kingdom Metazoa; phylum Chordata; class Mammalia; order Primates; family Hominidae; genus Gorilla; species Gorilla gorilla. The sequence continues at coordinate 73,233,977 of NC_073232.2, forward strand.
CTCAAAGCACTCCAAATATGCATTTGCATATTCTACAAAAAGAGTGTTTCCAAACTGCTCAGCCAAAAGAAAGTTTCAGAGCCAAGATGGCCGAATAGGAAGAGCTCCAGTCTACAGCTCCCAGCCTGAGCGACGCAGAAGATGGGTGATTTCTGCATTTCCATCTGAGGTACTGGGTTCATTTCAATAGGGAGTGCCAGACAGTGGGCGCAGGTCAGTGGGTGTGCGCACCATGCGTGAGCCAAAGCAGGGTGAGGCATTGCCTCACTCAGGAAGTGCAAGGGGTCAGGGAGTTCCCTTTCCTAATCAAAGAAAGGGGTGATGGACGGCACCTGGAAAATCGGGTCACTCCCACCCAAACACTGTACGTTTCCGACGGGCTTAAAAAACGGCGCACCACGAGATTATATCCTGCACCTGGCTAGGAGGGTCCTACCCCATGGAGTCTCACTGACTGTTAGCACAGCCGTCTGAGATCAAACTGCAAGGCGGCAGCAAGGCTGGGGGAGGGGCGCCCACCATTGCCCAGGCTTGCTTAGGGAAACAAAGCAGCCAGGAAGCTCGAACTGGGTGGAGCCCCCCACAGCTCAAGGAGGCCTGCCTGCCTCTGTAGGCTCCACCTCTGGGGTCAGGGCACAGACAAACAAAAAGACAGCAGTAACCTCTGCAGACTTAAATATCCCTGTCTGACAGCTTTGAAGAGAGCAGTGGTTCTCCCAGTATGCAGCTGGAGATCTGAGAACGGGCAGACTGCCTCCTCAAGTGGGTCCCTGACCCCTGACCCCTGAGCAGCCTAACTGGGAGGCACCTTCCAGCAGGGGCACACTGACACCTCACACTGCAGGGTACTCCAACAGACCTGCAGCCGAGGGTCCTGCCTGTTAGAAGGAAAACTAACAAACAGAAAGGACATCCACACCAAATCCCATTTGTACATCACCATGATCCAAGACCAAAAGTAGATAAAACCACAAAGATGGGGAAAAAACAGAACAGAAAAACTGGAAACTCTAAAACGCAGAGCACCTCTCCTCCTCCAAAGGAACGCAGTTCCTCACCAGCAACGTGACAAAGCTGAACGGAGAATGACTTTGATGAGCTGAGAGAAGGAAGCTTCAGACAATCAAATTACTCTGAGCTGTGGGAGGCATTCAAACCAAAGGCAAAGAAGTTGAAAACTTTCAAAAAAATTAAGAAGAATGTATAACTAGAATAACCAATATAGAGAAGTGCTTAAAGGAGCTGACGGAGCTGAAAACCCAGGCTCGAGAACTACGTGAAGAATGCAGAAGCCTCAGGAGCCGATGCGATCAACTGGAAGAAAGGGTAACAGCAATGGAAGATGAAATGAATGAAATGAAGTGAGAAGGAAAGTTTAGAGAAAAAAGAATAAAAAGAAACAAGCAAAGCCTCCAAGAAATATGGGACTATGTGAAAAGACCAAATCTACGTCTGATTGGTGTACCTGAAAGTGATGGGGAGAATAGAACCAAGTTGGAAAACACTCTGCAGGATATTATCCAGGAGAATTTCCCCAATCTAGCAAGGCCAGCCAACATTCAGATTCAGGAAATAAAGAGAACGCCACAAAGATACTCATCGAGAAGAGCAACTCCAAGACACATAATTGTCAGATTCACCAAAGTTGAAATGAAGGAAAAAATGTTAAGGGCAGCCAGAGAGAAAAGTCGGGTTACCCTCAAAAGGAAGCCCATTAGACTAACAGCGGATCTCTCGGCAGAAACTCTACTAGCCAGAAGAGAGTGGGGGCCAATATTCAACATTCTTAAAGAAAAGAATTTTCAACCCAGAATTTCATATCCAGCCAAACTAAGCTTCATAAGTGAAGGAGAAATAAAATACTTCACAGACAAGCAAATGCTGAGAGATTTTGTCACCACCAGGCCTGTCCTAAAGGAGCTCCTGAAGGAAACGCTAAACATGGAAAGGAACAACTGGTACCAGCCGCTGCAAAATCATGCCAAAATGTAAAGACCATCAATACTAGGAAGAAACTGCATCAACTAACCAGCAAAATAACCAGTTAACATCATAATGACAGGATCAAATTCACACATCTAATCACACAGGACATCACACAGGATGACGTAATCCAGCATATAAACAGAGCCAAAGACAAAAACCACATGATTACCTCAATAGATGCAGAAAAGGCCTTTGACAAAATTCAACAACCTTTCATGCTAAAAACTCTCAATAAATTAGGTATTGATGGATATATTTCAAAATAATAAGAGCTATCTATGAGAAACCCACAGCCAATATAATACTGAATGGGCAAATACTGGAAGCATTCCCTTTGAAAACTGGCACAAGAAAGGGATGCCATCTCTCACCACTCCTATTCAACATAGTGTTGGAAGTTCTGGCCAGGGCAATTAGGCAGGAGAAGGAAATAAACGGTATTCTATTAGGAAAAGAGGAAGTCAAATTGTCCCTGTTTGCAGATGATATGATTGTATATCTAGAAAACCCCACTGACTCAGCCCAAAATCTCCTTAAGCTGATGAGCAACTTCAGCAAAGTCTCAGGATGCAAAATCAATGTAGAAAAATCACAAGCATTGTTATACACCAACAACAGACAAACAGAGAGCCAAATCATGAGTGAACTCCCATTCACAATTGCTTCAAAGAGAATAAAATACCTAGGAATCCAACTTACAAGGGACGTGAAGGACCTCTTCAAGGAGAATTACAAACCACTGCTCCAGGAAATAAAAGAGGATACAAACAAATGGAAGAACATTCCATGCTCATGGGTAGGAAGAATCAATATCGTGAAAATGGCCATACTGCCCAAGGTAATTTACAGATTCAATGCCATCCCCATCAACCTACCAATGACTTTCTTCACAGAATTGGAAAAAACTACTTTAAAGTTCATATGGAACCAAAAAAGAGCCCGCATCGCCAACTCAATCCTAAGCCAAAAGAACAAAGCTGGAGGCATCACACTACCTGACTTCAAACTATACTACAAGGCTACAGTCACCAAAACAGCATGGTACTGGTCCCAAAACAGAGATATAGACCAATGGAACAGAACAGAGCCCTCAGAAATAACGCCTCATATCTACAACTATCTGATCTTTGACAAACCTGAGAAAAACAAGCAATGGTGAAAGGATTCCCTACTTAATAAATGGTGCTGGGACAACTGGCTAGCCATATGTAGAAAGCTGAAACTGGATCCCTTCCTTACACCTTATACAAAAATCAATTCAAGATGGATTAAAGACTTAAATGTTAGACCTAAAACCATAAAAACCCTAGAAGAAAACCTAGGCATTACCATTCAGGACATAGGCATGAGCAAGGACTTCATGTCTAAAACACCAAAAGCAATGGCAACAAAAGCCAAAATTGACAAATGAGATCCAATTAAACTCAAGAGTTTCTGAACAGCAAAAGAAACTACCATCAGAGTGAACAGACAACCTACAAAATGGGAGAAAATTTTCGCAACCTACTCATCTGACAAAGGGCTAATATCCAGAATCTACAATGAACTCAAACAAATTTACAAGAAAAAAAAAACAACCCCATCAAAAAGTGGGTGAAGGACATGAACAGACACTTCTCAAAAGAAGACATTTATGCAGCCAAAAAACACATGAAAAGATGCTCACCATCTCTGGCCATCAGAGAAATGCAAATCAAAACCACAATGAGATATCATCTCACACCAGTTAGAATGGCAATCATTAAAAAGTCAGGAAACAACAGGTGCTGGAGCGGATGTGGAGAAATAGGAACACTTTTACACTGTTGGTGGGACTGTAAACTAGTTCAACCATTGTGGAATTCAGTGTGGCGATTCCTCAGGGATCTAGAACTAGAAATACCATTTGACCCATCCATCCCATTACTGGGTATATACCCAAAGGACTATAAATCATGCTGGTATAAAGACACATGCACACGTATGTTTATTGCGGCAGTATTCCCAATAGCAAAGACTTGGAACCAATCCAAATGTCCAACAATGATAGACTGGATTAAGAAAATGTGGCACATATACACCATGGAATACTATGCAGCCATAAAAAATGGTGAGTTCATGTCCTTTGTAGGGACATGGATGAAATTGGAAACCATCATTCTCAGTAAACTATCACAAGAACAAAAAATGAAACACGACATATTCTCACTTATAGGTGGGAATTGAACAATGAGATCACATGGACACAGGAAGGGGAACATCACACTCTGGGGACTGTTGTGTGGTGAGAGGAGGGGGGAGGAATTGCATTGGGAGATATACCTAATGCTAGATGACGAGTTAGTGGGTGCAGCACACCAGCAAGTCACATGTATATGTATGTAACTAACCTGCACAATGTGCACATGTACCCTAAAACTTAAAGTATAATAATAAATAAATAAATAAATAATAAATAAAAAAAGAAAGTTTCAAATACGTGAGATGAATGCACACACCACAAAGCAGTTTCTCAGAATGCTTCTGTCTAGTTTTTATGTGAAGATATTTCCTTTTTCACCATGGGTGTTAAACCGGTCACAATCATCCCTCTGCAGATACTACAAAAATACTTTTTCCAAACTGTTCCATCAAAAGAAATTTTGAACTCTATGAGATGAAAGCACACATCACAAAGAAGTTTCTCAGAATTCTTCTCTCTAGTTTTTATGTGAAGATATTTACTTTGTCACCATTGGCCTTAAAACGGTCACAAATATCCCTCTGCAGATACTACAAAAAGACTCTTTCAAAAGTGCTCCATCAAAAGAAAGTTCAGCTCTGAGAGATGAATGCACACATCACAAAAATTTCTCAGAATGCTTCTGTCTAGTTTTTATGTGAAGATATTTCCTTTTTTATCATAGGCCTCAAAGCGCTCCAAATATCCACTTGCAGATTATACAAATAGACTGTTTCCAAACTGCACAGTCAAAAGACGGTTTTAACTCTGTGAGATGAAAGCATACATCACAAAGAAGTTTCTCAGAAAGCTTCTGTCTAGTTTTTCTGTGAAGATATTTCCTTTTCCACCACAGGCCTTAAACCGGTCACAAATATCTCTCTGCACATACTACAAAAAGACTATTGCCAAAGTGCTCTATCAAAAGAAAGGTTCAACTCTGTAAGGTGAATGCACAAACCAAAAAGAAGTTTCTCAGAATGCTTCTGTCTAGTTTTTATTTGAAGATATTTCCTTTTTCATCATAGGCCTCACAGTGCTAAAAATACACATTTGCAGATTCTACAAAAAGTGTTTCCAACCTGCTCCATCAAAAAAAGATTAAACTCTGTGAGATGAATGCACACATCACAAGGAAGTTTCTCAAAATGCCTCTGTCTTGTTTTATGTGAAGTTATTTCGTTTTTCACCACGGGCCTCACAGCGCTCCAAATATCTATTTGCAGATTCTACAAAAGGATTGTTTCCAAACTCCTCAATCAAAAGAAAGGTTCAACTCTGTGAGATGAATGTGCACATCAGAAATTCGTTTCTCAGAATGCTTGTGTGTAGTTTTTATGTGAACATATTTCCTTTTTCACCGGAGGCCTCAAAGCACTCCAAATATCCATTTGCAGTTTCTACAAAAAGACATTTTCCAAATTGCTCAATCAAAAGAAAGGTTCATCTCTGTGAGATGAATTCACACATCATAAAGAAGTTGCTCAGAAAGCTTATGTCTAGTTTTTCTGTGAAGGTATTTCCTATTTCAGCATAGGCCATAAAGGGCCCACAACTATCCCTGTGCAGATTCTCTGAAAAGACTGTTTCCAAACTGTTCAATCAAAAGAAAGGTTCAACTCTGTGAGATGAATGCACAAAGAAGTTTCCGAGAAAGCTTCTGTCTAGTTTTTATGTGAAGATATTTCCTGTTTCACCATTGGCCATAAAGGGCTCAGAAATATCCCTGTGCAGAGTCTATGAAAAGGCTGTTAATGAACTGCTCAATCAAAAGAAAGTTTCAACTCTGTGAGATGAATGCAGACATCATAAAGAAGTTTCTCAGAATTCTTCTGTCTAGTTTTTATGTGTAGATATTGGTTTTTCACCACAGGCCTCAAACGGATTGGAAATATCCGTTAGCAGATTGTACAAAAAGAATGTTTCCAAACTGCTCAATCAAAAGAAAGTTTCAACTCTGTGAGATGATTGCAGACATCACAAAGAAGTTTCTGAGAATACCTCTGTCTAGTTTTTCTATGAAGATATTTCCTTTTTCACTACAGACCTTAAACCGGTCACAACTATCCCTCTGCAGATACTACAAAAAGATGGTTGCCAAAGTGCTCCATCAAAAGAATGGTTCAACTCTGTGAGATGAATGCACATATCAAAAAGAAGTTTCTCAGAATGCTTCTGTCTATTTTTTATGTGAAGATATTTCCTTTTTCACCATAGGCCTCAAAGCACTGGAAGCATCCATTTGCCGATTCTACACAAAGACAGTTTCCAATCTGCACAATCACAGGACAGTTTCAACTCTGTGAGATGAAAGCATATATCAAAAGGAAGTTTCTCAGAATGCTTTTGTGTAGTTTTTATGTGAAGATATTTCTTTTTCACCATAGGCCTCTAACGGCTCATAAATATCCCTTTGCAGACTGCACAAAAAGACTGTTTCCAAACTGCTGAATCAAAACAAAGGTTCAACTCTTTGAGATAAATACACACACCACAAAGAGGTTTCTCAGCATGCTTTTCTCTAGTTTTTATGAGAATATATTTCCTTTTTCACCATAAGACTCAAAGCACTCCAAATATCCATTTGCAGATTCTACTAAAAGAGTGTTTCCAAACTGCTCAATCAAAAGAAAGTTTCAACTCTGTGAGATGAATGCACCCATCAAAAAGAAGTTTCTCAGAATGCTTCTGTCTAGTTTTTATGTGAAGATATATCCATTATCACCATAGGCCTCAAAGTGCTCCAAATGTTGATTTGCAGATTCTACAAAAAGAGTGTTTCCAACCTGCTCAATCAAAACAGAGGTTCAACTCTATGAGATGAATGCACATGTCAAAAAGAAGTTTTTCAGAATGCTTCTGTCTAGTTTTTCTCTGAAGATATTTCCTTTTTCACCATAGGTCTCAAAGCGCTCAAATATCCATTTGCAGATTCCACAAAAAGAGTGTGTCCAACCTGCTCAATAAAAAGAAATGTTGAACTCTGTGAGATGAATGCACAAATTACAATGCAGTTTCTCAGAATGCTTCTGTCTAGTTTTTCTGTTAAGATATTTCCTTTTTCACCATAGGCCTTAAACCAGTCAAAAATATCCGTCTGCAGATACTACAAAAAGACTGTTTCCAAAATGCCCCATCAAAAGAAAGTTTCACCACTGTGAGATGAATGCACACATCAGAAAGAAGTTCCTTAGAATGCTTCTGTCTAGCTTTTATGTGAAGACATTTCCTTTCCCACCATAGGCCTCCAAGCACTCCAAGTATCCCTCTTTAGATTCTACAAAACGACTGTTTCCAAACTGCTCAATCAAAGGAGAGGTTCAACTCTGTGAGATGAAAGCATACATCACAAACTAGTTTCTCAGAAACCTTCTGCCTAGAGTGTATGTGAAGATATTTCCTATTTCACCGTAGGCCATAAAGGGCTCAAAAATATCCCTGTGCACATACTATGAAAAGACTGTTTCCAAACTGCTCAATCGCAGAAAGGAAGAACTCTGTGCCATGAATGCACACATCACAAAGAAGTTTCTCAGAATGCTTCTGTCTAGTTTTTATGAGAACATATTTCCTTTTTCACCATAGGCCTCAACACACTCCAAATATCCATTTGCAGATTCTACAAAAAGAATGTTTCCAAACTGTTGAATCAAAAGAAAGGTTATACTGTGTGAGATGAAAGTATACATCACAAAGAAGTTTCTCAGAAAGCTAATGTCTAGTTTTTATGTGAAGATATTTCCCATTTCACCATAGGCCATAGAGGGCTTAAAAATACCCCTATGCAGATTCTACAAAAAGACTTTTTCCAAACTGCTCAATCTAAAGAAAGTTTCAACTCAGTGAGATGAATGCACACATCACAAAGTAGTTTCTCAGAATGCTTCTGTGTAGTTTTTATGTGAAGATATTTCCTTTTTCACCATAGGCCTCAAAGTGCTCCAAATATCCATGTGCAGATTCTACAAGACTGTTTTCAAAATGCTCAATCAAAAGAATGGTTAAACTCTATGACATGAATGCACACATCACAAAAAAGTTTCTCAGAATGGTTCTGCCTAGTTTTTATGGGAAGATATTTCCTATTTCACCATTGGCCATAAAGGGCTCACAACTAACCCTGTGGAGATTCTATGAAAAGACTGTTTACAAACTGCTCAATCAAAACAAAAGTTCAACTTTTTGAGGTGAATGCACACATCACAAAGAAGTTTCTCAGAATGCTTCTATCTGGTTTTTATATGAAGATATTTCTTTTTCACCACAGGCCTCTAATGGCTCATAAATATCCCTTTGCAGATTGTAGAAAAAGACTGTTTTCAAACTGCTCAATCAAAAGAAAGGGTCAACACTGTGAGCTGAATGTACACGTCATAAAGAAGTTTCTCAGAATGCTTTTGTCTGGTTTTTATGAGAACATATTTCCTTTTTCACCATAGGCCTCCAAGTGCTCCAAATATCCATTTGCAGATTCTACAAAAAGAGTGTTTCCAACATGCTCAACAAAAGAAAGGTTCAATTCTGTGAGATGAATAAACACATCACAGAGAAGTTTCTCAGAATTCTTGTCTAGTTTTTATGTGAAGATATTTCCTTTTTCACCGTAGGCCACAAAGCATTCTGAATATACATTTGCAGATTCTGCAAAAAGTGTTTTTCCAAACTGCTCAGTCAAAAGAAAGGTTCAACTCTGTGAAATGAATGCACATATCACAATGAGGTTTCTCAGAATGGTTCTGTCTAGTTTTTATGTGAGGATATTTCTTTTTTCACCACAGGCCCTAAACCAGTCACAAACATCGATCTACAGACACTACAGAGAGACTGTTTCTAAAGTGCCCCATCAAAAGAAAGGTTCAACTCTGGGAGATGAATGCACACATCACAAAAGTTTCTCAGAATGCTTCTGTCTAGTTTTTATGTGAAGATATTTCCTTTTTCACCATAGGCCTCAGAGCATTCCAAATATCCATTTGCAGATTCTACAAAAAGAGTGTTTCCAACCTTTTCAATGAAAAGAATGGTTCAACTCTGTGAGATGAATGTGCACATCAGAAAGAAGTTTCTCAGAATGCTTCTGTCTACTTTTTATGTGTAGATATTCCTTTTTCACCATAGGTCTCAAGTGGCTCAGAAATATCCGTTTTCTGATTGTACAAATAGACTGTTTCCCAACAGCTCAATCAAAAGAAAGGTTCAACTCTGTGAGATAAATGCACACATCACAAAGAACTTTCTCAGAATGCTTCCGTCTAGTTTTTATATGAAGATGTTTCCTTTTTCACCATAGTCCTCAAAATGCTCCAAATATCCACCTGCAGATTCTACAAAAAGACAATTTCCAAACAGCTCAATCAAAAGAAAGGTTCAACTCTGTAAGATGAATGTACACATCACACAGAGGTTTCTCAGAATGTTTCTGTCTAGTTTTTATGTGATGATATTTCCTTTTTCAACATAACTCTTAAACATGTCACAAATATTCCTCTACAGATACTACAGAAAGACTGTTTCCAAAGTGCTACATCAAAGGAAAGGTTCAATTCTGTGAGATGAAAGCACACACCACAAAGAAGTTTCTCAGAATGTTTCTGTCTAGTTTTTATGTGAAGATATTTCCTTTTTCACCATAGGCCTGAAAGCGCTCCAAATATCCGTTTTCAGATTATACAAAAAGAGTGTTTCCATACTGCCCAATCAAAAGAAACGTTCAAGTCAGTGAGATGAAAGCATATATCACAAAGAAGTTTTTCAGAAAGCTTCTGTCTGGTTTTTATGTGAAGATATTACCTCTTTCACCATAGGCCATAAAGGGCTCACAAATATAACTGTGCAGTTTCAACGAAAGCACTGTTTCCAAACTGCTCAATCAAAAGAAAGGTTCAACTCTTTGGGATGAATGCACACATCACAAAGGAGTTTCTCAGAAACTTTCTATTTAGTTTTTATTTTAAGATATTTCCTTTTTCACCATAGGCCTCAAAGCGCTCCAAATCTCCATTTGAAGATTCTACAAAAAGAGTGTTTCCAAAATGCTGAATCAAAAGAAACGTTCAACTCTGTGAGATGAATGCACACATCACAAAGAAGTTTGTCAGAATGATTTTATCTAGTTTATATGTGAAGATGTTTCTTTTTCACCATAGGCTTCAAATGGCTCGGAAATATCCCTTTGCAGATTGTATGAAAAGATTGGTTCCAAACTGCACAATCAAAAGGAAGGTTCAACTCTGTGAGATCAATGCAGGCACCACAATGGAGTTTCTCAGAATGCTTCTGTCTAGTTTTTATGTGAAGATATTTCCTTTTTCACAGTAGGCCTTAAACCAGTCACAAATATCCTTCTGTTGATACTACCAAAAGACTGTGTCCAAACTGCTCAATCAAAACAAAGGTTCAACTCTGAGATGAGTGCACACATCACAAAGCAGTTTCTCAGAATGCTTCTGTCTAGTTTTTATGTGAGGATATTTCCTTTTTCACCATAGGCCTCAAAGCACTCCAAATATCCATTTGCAGATTCTACAAAAAGACTGTTTCCAAACTGCTCAATCAAAAGAAAGTTTCAGCTCTGTGGGATGAAAGCATATATCACAAAGAAGTTTCTCAGGATGCTTCTGTCTAGTTTTATGTGAAGATATTTCCTTTCTCACTATTGGCCTTAAAGCAGTCACAAATATCCCTCTACAGATAATACAAAAATACTCTTTCCAAACTGCTGCATCAAAAGAAAATTTCAAATCTGTGAAATGAATGCACGCAACACAAAGAAGTTTCTCAGAATCCTTCTGTCTACTTTTTATGTGAAGATGTTTCCTTTTTCATCATAGGCTGAAAAGCGCTCTGAATGTCCACTTGCAGATTGTACAAAAAGACTGTTTCAAAACTGCTCAATCAAAAGAAAATTTTAACTTCATGACATGAATGCATACATCACAAAGAAGTTTCTCAGAAAGTTTCTGTCTACTTTTAATGTGAAGATATTCCCTATTTCAGCATAAGCCTCAAAGGGTTCAAAAATATCCCTGTGCAGATTCTAAGAAAAGAGACTGTGTCCTAACTGCTCAATCAAAAGAAAGTTTCAACTCTGTGAGATAAATGCACACATCACAAAGAAGTTTCTCTAAAAGCTTCTGTTTAGTTTTTCTGTGAAGATATTTCCTTTTTCACCATAGGCCTTCAACTGGTCACAAATATCCCTCCACACATACTACAAAAAGACTGTTTCCAAACTATCTCATCAAAAGAAAAGTTCAACTCTGTGAGATGAATGCACATGTCACAAAGAAGTTTCTTAGAATGCTTCTGTCTAGTTTTTACGTGCAGATATTTCCTTTTTCACCAGAGGCCTCAAAGCGCTCAAAATATCCATTTGCAGATTCTACAAAAAGACTGTTTCCAATCTACTCAATCAAAAGAAAGGTTCAACTGTGTGAGGTGAAAGCATACATCACAATGATGTTTCTCAGAATGCTTCTGTCTAGCTTTTATGTGAAGATATTTCCTATTTCACCATAGGCCATAAAGGGCTCACAAACACCCCTGTGCAGATTCTACTAAAAGACTGCTTCCAAACTGCTCAGTCAAAATAAAGATTCAACATTGTGAGATGAATGCACACATCACAAAGAAATTTCTCAGAATGCTTCTCTCTAGTTTTTATGAGAACATATTTCTTTTTCACCATGTGACTCAAATGGCTCTGAAATATCCCCTAGCAGATTGTACAAAAAGACGTAACCAAACTGCTCAGTCAAAAGAAAGGGTCAACTCTGTGAGATGAATGAACGCATCACAAAGAAGTTTCTCAGAATGCATCTGTGTCGTTTTTATGTGAAGATATTTCCTTTTCCACCATAGGCAATAAAACGGTCACAAATATCCCTCTGCAGATACTACAAAAAGATTAATTCCAAAATGCTCCATTAAAAGAAAAATTCAACTCTGTGAGATGAATGCACACATCACAAAGAAGTTTCTCAGATTTTTTGAAGGGTTTTTCGTGTCTCTATTTCCTTCAGTTCTGCTCTGATTTTAGTTATTTCTTGCCTTCTGCTAGCTTTTGAATGTGTTTGCTCTTGCTTTTCTAGTTCTTTTAATTGTGATGTTAGGGTGTCAATTTTGGATCTTTCCTGCTTTCTCTTGTGGGCATTTAGTGCTATAAATTTCCCTATACACACTGTTTTGAATGTGCCCCAGAGATTCTGGTATGTTGTGTGTTTATTCTTATTGGTTTCAAAGAACATCTTTATTTCTGCCTTCATTTCGTTATTCAGGAGCAGGTTGTTCAGTTTCCATGTAGTTGAGTGGTTTTGAGTGAGATTGTTAATCCTGAGTTCTAGCTTGATTGCACTGTGGTCTGAGAGATAGTTTGTTATAATTTCTGTTCTTTTACATTTGCTGAGGAGAGCTTTACTTCCAACTATGTGGTCAATTTTGGAATAGGTGTGGTGTGGTGTTGAATAAAATGTATATTCTGTTGATTTGGGGTGGAGAGTTCTGTAGATGTCTATTAGGTCTGCTTGGTGCAGAGCTGAGTTCAATTCCTGGGTATCCTTGTTGACTTTCTGTCTCATTGATCTGTCTAATGTTGACAGTGGGGTGTTAAAGTCTCCCATTATTAATGTGTGGGAGTCTAAGTCTCTTTGTAGGTAACTCAGGACTTGCTTTATGAATCTGGGTGCTCCTGTATTGGGTGCATATATATTTAGGATAGTTAGCTCTTCTTGTTGAATTGATCCCTTTACCATTATGTAATGGCCTTCCTTGTCTCTTTTGATCTTTGTTGGTTTAAAGTCTGTTTTATCAGAGACTAGGATTGCAACCCCTGCCTTTCTTTGTTTCCCATTTGCTTGGTAGATCTTCCTCCACCCTTTAATTTTGAGCCTATGTGTGTCTCTGCATGTGAGATGGGTTTCCTGAATACAGCACACTGATGGGTCTTGACTCTTTATCCAATTTGCCAGTCTGTGTCTTTTAATTGGAGAATTTAGTCCATTTACATTTAAAGTTAATATTGTTATGTGTGAATTTAATCCTGTCATTATGATGTTAGCTGGTGATTTTGCTCATTAGTTGATGCAGTTTCTTCCTAGTCTTGATGGTCTTTACATTTTGGCATGATTTTGCAGTGGCTGGTACCAGTTGCTCCTTTCCGTGTTTAGCACTTCCTTCTGGAGCTCCTTTAGGGCAGGCCTGGTGGTGACAAAATCTCTCATCATTTGCTTGTCTGTAAAGTATTTTATTTCTCCTACACTTAAAATCAATGAATCCAGGAGCTGGTTTTTTGAAAGGATCAACAAAATTGATAGACCGCTAGCAAGACTAATAAAGAAAAAAAGAGAGAAGAATCAAATACATGCAATAAAAAATGATAAAGAGGATATCACCACCTATCCCACAGAAATACAAACTACCATCAGAGAATACTACAAACATCTCTATGCAAATAAACTAGAAAATCTAGAAGAAATGGATAAATTCCTCGACACATACACTCTCCCAAGACTAAACCAGGAAGAAGTTGAATCTCTGAATAGACCAATAACAGGAGCTGAAATTGTGGCAATAATCAATAGTTTACCAACCAAAAAGAGTCCAGGACCAGATAGATTCACAGCCGAATTCTACCAGAGGTACAAGGAAGAACTGGTACCATTCCTTCTGAAACTATTCAAATCAATACAAAAAAAGGGAATCCTCCCTAACTCATTTTATGAGGCCAGCATCATTCTGATACCAAAGCTGGGCAGAGACACAACCAAAAAAGAGAATTTTAGACCAATATCCTTGATGAAGATTGATGCAAAAATCCTCAATAAAATACTGGCAAACCGAATCCAGCAGCACATCAAAAAGCTGATCCACCATGATCAAGTGGGCTTCATCCCTGGGATGCAAGGCTGGTTCAATATACGCAAATCAATAAATGTAATCCAGCATATAAAAAGAACCAAAGACAAAAACCACATGATTATCTCAATAGATGCAGAAATAGCCTTTGACAAAATTCAACAACCCTTCATGCTAAAAACTCTCAATAAATTACGTATTGATGGGACGTATTTCAAAATAATAAGAGCTATCTATGACAAACCCACAGCCAATATCATACTGAATGGGCAAAAACTGGAAGCATTCCCTTTGAAAACTGGCACAAGACAGGGATGCCCTCTCTCACCACTCCTATTCAACATAGTGTTGGAAGTTCTGGCCAGGGCAATTAGGCAGGAGAAGGAAATAAAGGGTATCCGATTAGGAAAAGAGGAAGTCAAATTGTCCCTGTTTGCAGACGACATGATTGTATATCTAGAAAACCCCACTGTCTCTGCCCAAAATCTCCTTAAGCTGATGAGCAACTTCAGCAAAGTCTCAGGATACAAAATCAATGTAGAAAAATCACAAGCATTGTTATACACCAACAACAGACAAACAGAGAGCCAAATCATGAGTGAACTCCCATTCACAATTGCTTCAAAGAGAATAAAATACCTAGGAATCCAACTTACAAGAGACGTGAAGGACCTCTTCAAGGAGAACTACAAACCACTGCTCAATGAAATAAAAGAGGATACAAACAAATGGAAGAACACTCCATGCTCATGGGTAGGAAGAATCAATATCGTGAAAATGGCCATACTGCCCAAGATAATTTACAGATTCAATGCCATCCCCATCAACCTACCAATGACTTTCTTCACAGAATTGGAAAAAACGACTTTAAAGTTCATATGGAACCAAAAAAGAGCCCGCATCGCCAAGTCAATCCTAAGCCAAAAGAACAAAGCTGGAAGCATCACACTACCTGACTTCAAACTATACTACAAGGCTACAGTCACCAAAACAGCATGGTACTGGTCCCAAAACAGAGATATAGATCAATGGAACAGAACAGAGCCCTCAGAAATAATGCCGCATATCTACAACTATCTGATCTTTGACAAACCTGAGAAAAACAAGCAATGGGGAAAGGATTCCCTATTTAATAAATGGTGCTGGGACAACTGGCTAGCCATATGTAGAAAGCTGAAACTGGATCCCTTCCTTACACCTTATACAAAAATCAATTCAAGATAGATTAAAGATTTAAACGTTAGACTTAAAACCATAAAAACCCTAGAAGAAAACCTAGGCATTACCATTCAGGACATATGCATGGGCAAGGACTTCATGTCCAAAACACCAAAAGCAATGGCAACAAAAGACAAAATTGACAAATGGGATCTAATTAAACTTAAAGAGCTTCTGCACAGTGAAAGAAACTACCATCAGAGTGAACAGGCAACCTACAAAATGGGAGAAAATTTTCACAACCTACTCATCTGACAAAGGGCTAATATCCAGAATCTACAATGAACTCAAACACATTTACAAGAGAAAAACAAACAACCCCATCAAAAAGTGGGTGAAGGACATGAACAGACACTTCTCAAAAGAAGACATTTATGCAGCCAAAAAACACATGAAAAAATGCTCATCATTACTGGCCATCAGAGAAATGCAAATCAAAACCACAATGAGATATCATCTCACACCAGTTAGAATAGCAATCATTAAAAAGTCAGGAAACAGGTGCTGGAGAGGATGTGGAGAAATAGGAACACTTTTACACTGTTGGTCGGACTGTAAAGTAGTTCAACCATTGTGGAATTCAGTGTGATGATTCCTCAGGGATCTAGAACTAGAAATACCATTTGACCCAGCCATCCCATTACTGGGTATATACCCAAATGACTATAAATCATGCTGCTATAAAGACACATGCACACATATGTTTATTGCGGCATTATTCACAATAGCAAAGACTTGGAACCAACCCAAATGTCCAACAATGATAGACTGGATTAAGAAAATGTGGCACATATACACCATGGAATACTATGCAGTCATAAAAAATGGTGAGTTCATGTCCTTTGTAGGGACATGGATGAAATTGGAAATCATCATTCTCAGTAAACTATTGCAAGAACAAAAAACCAAACACCGCATATTCTCACTCATAGGTGGGAATTGAACAATGAGATCACATGGACACAGGAAGGGTAATATCACACTCTGGGGACTGTTGTGGGGTGGGGGGAGAGGTGAGGGATAGCATTGGGAGATATACCTAATGCTAGATGACAAGTTAGTGGGTGCAGCGCACCAGCATGGCACATGTATACATATGTAACTAACCTGCACAATGTGCACATGTACCCTAAAACTTAAAGTATATAAAAAAAAAGAAGTTTCTCAGAATCCTTCTGTCTAGTTTTTAGGTGAACCTATTTGTTTTTCACCATAGACCTCAAAGGGCTTGGAAATATCTCTTTGCAGATTCTACAAAAAGACTATTTACAAACTGCTTAATCATAAGAAAGGTTGAACTCTGTAAGATGAATGCAAGCATCACAAAGAAGTTTCTCAGAATGCTACTGTCTAGTTTTTATGTGAAGATATTTCTTTTTTCACCATAGGCCTCAAAGTGCTCTAAATATCAATTTGCAGATTCTACAAAAAGAGTGTTTCCAAACTGCTCAATCAAAAGAAAGGTTCTATTCTGTGAGATGAATGCACAAATCACAAAGAAGTTTCTCAGAATGCTTCTGTGTAGTTTTTATGTGAAGATATTTCCTTTTTCACCATAGGCCCCAAAGTACTCTAAATATCCATTTGCTGATTCTACAAAAAGAGTGTTTCCAACCTTCTCACTCAAAGGAAAGGTTCAACTCTGTGAAATGAATGCACACATCACAAAGAAGTTTCTCAGAATGCTTCTGTCTAATTTTTATGTGAAGATATTTCCTTTTTCACCATAGGCATTAAACCGGTCACAAATATCCCTCTGCAGATATTACAAAAAGACTGTTTCCAAACTGCTCAATTGAAAGAAAGTTTCAACTCTGTGAAATGAATGCACACATCACGAAGAAGTTTCTCAGAGTGATTCTGTTTCGTTTTTATGTGAAGATATTTCCTTTTTCACCTTAGGCCAGAAAGCACTCCAAATATCCATTTGCTGATTCTACAAAAAGACTGTTTCCCAGCTGCTCAATCAAAAGAAAGTTTTAACTCTTTGAGATGAAAGTATATGTCACAAAGAAGTTTCTCAGAAAATTTCTGTCTAGTTTTTATGTGAAGATATTTCCTATTTCACCATAGGCCAAAAATGGCTCACAAATATTCCTGTGCAGATTCTATGAAAAGATTGTTTCTGAACTGCTCTATCAAAGAAAAGGTTCAACTCTGTGAATTGAATGCACACATCACAAAGATGTTTCTCAGAATGCTTCTGTCTAGTTTTTATGTGAAGATATTCCCTTTTTCACCATTGGCCTCAAAGCTTTCCGAATATCATTTTACAGATACTACAAAAAGAGTGTTTCCAACCTGCCCAATCAAAAGAAAGGGTCAACGCTGCTAGATGAATGCACACATCACAGACAAGTTTCTCAGAATGCTTCTGTCAAGTTTATATGTGAAGATATTTCCGTTTTCACCATAGGCCTCAAAGCGCTCCAAATATCCATTTGCAGATTCTGCAAAAAGAGTGTGTGCATCCTGTGTGATCAAAAGATAGGTTCAGCTCTGTGAGGTAAATTCACACATCAAAAAGAAGTTTCTCAGAATGCTTCTGTCTAGTTTTTATGTGAAATATTTCCTTTTTCACCATAGGCCTCAAAGTGCTCCAAATATCCATTTGCAGATTGTACAAAAAGAGTTTTTGCAAACTGCTCAATCAAAGGGAGGTTCAACTTTGTGAGATGAAAGCACACATCAAAAACATGTTTCTCAGAATGGTTCCATCTAGTTTTTATGTGAAGATATTTCCTTTTTTCACCATAGGCCTTAAACCAGTCACAAATATCCCTTTGCAGATACTACAAAAAGACTGTTTCCAAAGTGTGCCATCAATAGAAAGATTCAACTCTGTGAGATGAAAGCACACATCACAAGGAAGTTTCTCAGAATGCTTCTGTCTAGTTTTTATGTGAAGATATTTCCTTTTTCACTGTAGTCCTCAAAGCCCTCCAAATATCCATTTGCATATTCTACAAAAGACTTCTTCCAGAACGCTCAATCAAAAGAAAGGTTCAAGTCTTTGAGATGAAAGCTTACATCACAAAGAAATTTCTCAGAAAGCTTCTGTCTAGTTTTTATGTGAAGATACTTCCTATTTCCCAAAGGCCAAAAAGGACTCAAAAATATCTGTGTGCAGGTACTATGAAACGAACGTTTACAAACTGCTCAATCTAAAGAAAGTTTCAACTCTGTGAGATGAATGCACCCCTCACAAAGAAGTTTCTCCGAAAGCTTCTGTCTGGTTTTTATGTGAGGATACTTCCTATTTCACTAAAGGCCATAAAGGACTCAAAAATATCCCTGTGCAGATACTATGAAAAGGGTGTTTACAAACTGCTCAATCAAAAGAAAGTTTCAACTCTGTGAGTTGAATGAGCACATAACACATTAGTTTCTGAGAATTCTTCTGTCTAGTTTTTATGTGAAGATATTTCCTTTTTCACCATAGGACTCAAGGGGCTCTAAATATCCGTTTACAGATTCTACTAAAAGAGTGTTTCCAAACTGCTCTTTCAAAAGGAAGGTTCAATGTTGTGAGATGAGTGCACTCTTCACAAATAAGTTTCTCAGAATGCTTCTGTCTAGTTTTCATGTGAAGATATTTCCTTTTGCAACATAGGCCTCAAAGCGCTCCAAATATCCATTTGCAGATTCTACAAAAAGACTGTTTCCCAACTACTGAAACAAAAGAAAGATTCAACTCTGTGAGATGAATGCACACATCACAAAGAATTTTCTAAGAATGCTTCTGTCTAGTTTTTATGTGAAGATGTTCCCTTTTTCACCATAGGCCTCAAAGAGCTCCAAATATCCATTTGCAGATTCTGCAAAAAGACTGTTTCCAAACTGCTCAATCAAAAGAAAGATTCAACTCTATGTAATGAAAGCATACATTACAAAGAAATTTCTCAAAATACTTCTGTCTAGTTTTTATGTGAAGATATTTAGTTTTTTGCCATAGGCCTCAATGCGCTCCAAATATCCATTTGCTGATTCTACAAAAAGTGTTTCCAACCTTCTCAATCAAAAGAAAGGTTCAACTCTGTGAGATGAGTGCACGCATCCCAATGAAGTTTCTCAGAAAGCGTCTGTCTAGTTTTTATGCGACAATATTTCCTTTTTCACCATAGGCCTCATAGCGCCCTCAAATATCCCTTTGCAGATTCTACAAAAAGACTGTTTCCAAACTGCTCAATCAAAAGAAAGGTTCAACTCTGTGAGATGAATGCAGACATCACAAAAGAGTTTTTCAGAAAATTTCTTTCTAGTTTTTATATGAAGATAATTAGTTTTTCAAAGTAGGCTTCAAACGGCTCCCAAATATACCTTTGCAGATTCTTGAAAAATACTGTTTCCAAACTGCTCAATCAAAAGAAAAGTTCTTCTCTGTGAGATGAATGCACTCATCGTAAAGAAGTTTCTCAGAAAACTTCTGTCTAGTTTTTATAGTAAGATACTTCCTTTTTCACCATAGGCCTCAAAGGGATCCCAAATATCCCTTAGCAGTTTCTACAAAAAGACTCGTTCCAAACTTCTCAATCAAAATAAATGTTCAACTCTGTGAGATGAATGCAAACCTCACAAAGAAGTTTCTCAGAAAGATTCTGTCTAGTTTGTATGTGAAGATATTTCCTTTTTCACCATAGGCCTCAAAGAGATCCCAAGTATCACTTTGTAGATTCTACCGAAAACTAATTCCAAACTGCTGAATCAGAAAAAAGGTTCATCTCTGTGATTTGAATGCACACATCACAAAGAAATTTCTCAGAAAGCTTCTGTCTAATTTTTATATGAAAATGTTTCCTTTTTCACCATTGGCCTCAAACCACTCAGAAATATCCCTTTGCAGATTCTGCAAAAAGACTGTTTCCAAACAGCTCAATCAAAGGAAAGTTTCAACTCTTTGAAATGAATGCACACATCACAAATAATTTTCTGAGAAAGCTTCTGTCTAGTTTTTATGTGAAGATATTCCCTTTTTCACCATAGGCTTCAAAGGGATCCCAAATATTCGTTTGCAGATTCTTGAGAAAGACTGTTTCCACACTGCTCAATAAAAAGAAAGGTTCATCTCTGTGAGATGAATGCACACATCATGAACAAGTTTCTCAGAAAGCTTCTGTCTAGTTTTTATGTGAAGATATTACCTTTTTCACCACAGGCCTCAAAGGGATCCCAAATATCCCTTTGCAGATTCTACCAAAAGACTGTTTGCAAACTGCTCAATCAAAAGAAAGGTTCATCTCTGTGAGTTGAATGCACACTACATAAAAAGTTTCTCAGAAAGCTTCTGTCTAGTTTTTATGTGAAGATATTTCCTTTTTCACCATAGGCCTGAAACCGCTCAGAAATATCCCTTTGCAGATTCTAGAAAAAGCTGTTCCAAACTTCCCAATCAAAAGAAAGTTTCAACACTGTGGGATGAATGCGCACATCACAAAGAAGTTTCTCAGAAACCTTCTGTCTAGTTTTTATGTGAAGATATTCCCTTTTTCTCGATAGGCCTCAAAAGGATCCCAAATATCCTTTTTCACATTCTTTATAAAGACTGTTTCCAAACTGCTCAATCAAAAGAAAGGTTCAACCCTGTGACTTGAATGCAAACATCTCAAAGAAGTTTCTCAGAAAGTTTCTGTCTAGTTTTTATGTGAGGATATTTCCTTGTTCACCATAATTCTGAAACCACTCAGAAATATCCATTTGCAGATTCTAGAAAAAGACCTTTTCCAAACTGCTGAATCAAAAAAAGTTTCAGCTCTTTGAGAAGAATGCACACATCAAAAAGAACTTTCTCAGAAAGTTTCTGTCTAGTTTTCATATGAAGATACTACCTTTTTCACCATAGGCCTCAAAGGGATCCCTAATATCCCTTTGCAGATCCTACAAAAGTACTGCTTCCAAACTGCTCAATCTAAAGAGAGGTTCAACTCTGTGAGATGAATGCCCACATTCCAAAGAAGTTTCTCAGAAAATTTTATATAGTTTTTATGTGCACATATTTCCTTTTTCACTATAGGCCTCAAAGGGCTCCCAAATATCTCCTTGCAGATTCTACAAAAAGACTGTTTCCAAACTGCTGAATCATAAGAAAAGTTCAAGACTCTGGGTTGAATGCACATCATGAAGAATTTTCTCAGAAAGCTTCTGTCTAGTTTTATATGAAGTTATTTCCTTTTTCACCACGGGACACAAACTGCTCAGAAATATCCATTTGCAGATTCTATAAAAAGACTGTTTCCAAACTGCTCAATCAAAATAAATGTCCAACTCTGTGAGATGAATGCACACATCACAATGAAGTTTCTCAGAAAGCTCCAGTCTAGTTTTTATGTGAAGATATTTCATTTTTCACCATAGGCCTCATAGTGCCCTCAAATATCCCTTTGCAGATTCTACAAAAAGACTGTTTCCAAGCCGTTCAATCAAAAGAAATGTTCAACTCTGTGAGATGAATGCAGACATCACAAAAGAGTTTCTCAGAAAGTTGCTGTCTAGTTTTTATAAGAAGATAATTAATTTTTCAAAATAGGCCTCAAATGGCTCCCAATTATCCCTTTGCAGATTCTTGAAAAAGACTGTTTCCAAAATGCTCAATCAAATGAAAAGTTCTTCTCTGTGAGATGAATGCACACATCATAAAGAAGTTTCTCAGAAAGCTTCTGTCTAGTTTTTATAGGAAGATATTTCCTTTTCACCATAGGCCTCAAAAGGATCCCAAATATCCCTTTGCAGATTCTACGAAAAGACTCTTCCCAAACTTCTCAATCAAAGGAAAGATTCAACTCTGTGAGATGAAAGTGCACATCACAATGTAGTTTCTCAGAAAGATTCTGTCTAGTTTATATGTGAAGATATTTCCTTTTTCACCATAGGCTGAAAATGATTCCAATTTCACCATAGGGCTCAATGCTTTCCTTAATATCCCTTTGCATGTTCCACAAAAGCAGTGCTTCCAAACCTCTGAGTGAAAATAAAGTTTTATCTCTGTGAGATGAATGCACACATCAAAAAATGGTTTCTCAGATAACCTCCTTCTAGTTTATATCGTGGGATATTATCTTTTTCGCCATTGGTCCCAATGAACTCCCATGAGTACATTTTCAGAATGCACAAAAACACTGTTTCCAAACTACTAATCCAAAGTAAGGTTTAAATCTGTGAGAAGAGTGCACACATAACAAAGCAGTTTCTCAGAAAGCTTTCTTCTTGTTTTCATCTTAAGATGTTTTGTATTTCACCATAGGCTGCAACGCTCTCCAAAATATCCCTTTGAAGATTCTACAAAAATAGAGTTTTCAAATTGCTGAATGAAGAGAAAGGTTTAACTCTGTGAGATGAATGCACACATCAAAAAGTGGTTTCTCAGATAGCTTCCTTCTAATTATTCTCCTGTGATATTTCCTTTTTTGTCATTGGCCTCAATGACCTCCCAAATGTCCATTCACAGAATGGACAAAAACCGTTTTCAAACCTGAATCCAAAGAAAAAATACCTCTGTGAGATAAATGCACACATCACAGTGCAGTTTCTCATAATGCTTCTTTCTAGTTTTTATCGGAAGATGTTTCCTTTCTCACCTTAGGTCTCAATGCTCTCCAAAATATCCCTTTGCAGAGTCTACAAAGACACATTTTCCAAGCTGCTGAATCCAAAGAAAGTTTTGTCTCTGTGACATAAAGGCACACATCACAAAGCTGTTTCTCAGAAAGCTCCTTTTCAGTTTTTATCTGAAAATGTTTCCTTTTTACACCATAGGCCACAATGCTCTCCGACATATCCCATTATGGATTCCACAAAAACATTGTTTCCAAACTGCTGAATGAAAAGAAATGTATAACTCTGTGAAATGAATGCACACATCAAAAGTGGCTTTTCAGTTAGCTTCCTTCTAGGTTTTTGTCTGGGATATTCACTTTTACACCTTTGGCCTCAATGAGTTTGCAAATGTCCATCTGCAGAATGGACAAAAACCCTCTTTCCAAACTCTTGAATCCAAAGAAAGTTTTATCTCTGTGAGATGAATGCACACATCACAAAGCAGTTTCTCAGAAAGATTCTTTCCATTTTTATCTGAAGATATTTCCTTTTTTCACATTAATCTCTGAAATATTACTTTGCAGATTTAAAAAAAAAATTGTTTTTCAAAACTGCTGAATGAAATGTTTAACTCTGTGTAATGAATGCACACATCACAATGTGGTTCCTCAGATAGCTTCCTTCTAGTTTTTATCCTGGGATATTCGCTTTTTTGCCATTGGCCACAGTGAGCTCCCAAATACCAATTCACAGAATGGACAAAAACTGTATTTCCAATCTACTGAACCCAAAGAAAGGTTTAAGTCTGTAAGATTAATACACACATCACAAAGCAGTTTCTCAGAAAGCTTCTTTCTAGTTTTTATCTGAAGAAGTTTCCTTTTTCATCATAGCCCTCAATGATCTCTGAAATATCCCTCTGCAGAATCTACAAAAACAGTGCTTCCAAAGCTGAATGAAAAGAAAGTTTAACTCTGCAAGATGAATGCACACATAACACAGCAGTTTCTCAGATAGTTTCCTTTTAATTTTTATCCTGGAATATTCCGTTTTTTGCCATTGGCCTCAATGACCTTCCAAATGTCCATTCGCAGAATGGACAAAATTGTTTCCAAGCTGCTGAATCCAAAGAAAGGTTTAAGTCTGTGAGATGAATGCATACATCACAAAGCAGTTTCTCAGAATGCTTCTTTCTAGTTTTTATCTGAAGATGTTTCCGTTTTCACCATACGCCTCAAAGCTCTTGGAGATATCCCCTTGCAGATTCTGTGAAAACAGTTTTTCCAAACTGCTGAATCAAAATAAATATTTAACTCTGTGAGATGGATGCACACATAACAAAGCAGTTTCTCAGAAAGCTTCTTTCTAGTTTTTATCTGAAGATGTTTCCTATTTCAAAATAACCCTCAATGCTGTCAGAAATATCCCTTTGCAGATTCTACAGAAACAGTGTTTCCAAACTGCTGAATGTAAAGAAAGTTTAACTGTGCAAGCTGAACACACACATCACATAGCAATTCCTCAGATAGCTTGCATCTAGCTTTATCCTGAGATATTCGATTTTTGGCCATTGGCCTCTATAAGCTCTCAAATGTCCATTCACAAACTGTAGAGAAACACTCTTTCCAATCTAATGAATCCAAAGAAAGGTTGAATTCTGTGAGATGAATGCAAACATCACAAAGCAGTTTTCAGAAAGCTACTTTCTAGTATTTATCTGAAGATGTTTCCTTTTTAAATGTAGGTCTCAATGCTCTCTGAAATTAGCCTTTGCAGATTATAGAAAAAGAGTGTTTCCAAACTGCTGAATGGAAAGGAAGGTTTAACACTGTGATATGAATGCACACATCACAAAACGGTTTCTCTGATAACTTCCTTCTAGTTTTTATCCTGTTATATTTGATTTTTCAAAATTAGCCTCAATGAGCTTCCAAATGTCCATTCCCAGAATGGACAAAAATAGTGTTTACAAACTACTGAATCAAAAGAATGCTTTAAGTCTGTGAGATGAATGCACACACTACAAAGCAGTTTGTCAGAAAGCTTCTTTCTAGTTTTTTTCTGACAATAATTCCTTTTTCACCATAGTCCTCAATGCTCTCAGAAATATCCCTTTGCAGATTCTACAAAAACAGTGTTTCCAAACTGCTGAATGAAAAGAAAGTTTAACTCTGTTAGATGAATGCACACATCACAAAGCAGTTTCTCAGGTAGCTTCTGCCTACTTTTTATCTAGGGATATTCCCTTTTTCCCCATTGGCTTCAATGAGTTCCAAAATTCTTTCTAGTTTTTATCTGAAGATGTTTCCTTTTTCACCATACGCCTCAAAGCTCTTGGAGATATCCCCTTGCAGATTCTGTGAAAACAGTTTTTCCAAACTGCTGAATCAAAATAAATATTTAACTCTGTGAGATGGATGCACACATAACAAAGCAGTTTCTCAGAAAGCTTCTTTCTAGTTTTTATCTGAAGATGTTTCCTATTTCAAAATAACCCTCAATGCTGTCAGAAATATCCCTTTGCAGATTCTACAGAAACAGTGTTTCCAAACTGCTGAATGTAAAGAAAGTTTAACTGTGCAAGCTGAACACACACATCACATAGCAATTCCTCAGATAGCTTGCATCTAGCTTTATCCTGAGATATTCGATTTTTGGCCATTGGCCTCTATAAGCTCTCAAATGTCCATTCACAAACTGTAGAGAAACACTCTTTCCAATCTACTGAATCCAAAGAAAGGTTGAATTCTGTGAGATGAATGCAAACATCACAAAGCAATTTCTCAGAAAACTTCTTTCTAGTTTTTATCTGAAGATATTTCCTTTTTCACCATAGGCCTCAATTCTCTCCTAAATATCCCTTTGCAGATTCTACAAAAACAGTGTTTCCAGACTGCTGAAGGAAAAGAAAGGTTTAACTCTGTTAGATGAATGCACACATCACATAGCATTTTCTCAGATAGCTTCTGCCTACATTTTATTCTGGGATATTCACTTTTTCACCATTGGCCTGAAAGTGCTCCCAAATGTCCATTCTCAGAATGGACAAAAGCAGTGTTTCCAAACTGCTGAATCCAAAGGAAGGTTAAACTAGTGAGATGATTGCACACATAACAAAGCAGTTTCTCAGAAAGCTTCTTTCTAGTTTCTATTGATAGATGTTTCCTTTTTCACCATAGGCCACAATGCTCTCCAAATTTTCCCTTTGCACGTTCTACAAAAACAGTGTTTCCAAACTGCTGAATTAAAGAGACAAATAACTCTGTTAGATGAATGCACACATCCCATAGCAGTTTCTCAGATAGCTCCCAATTACTTTTTATCCTGGGATATTCACTTTTTCCCCATTGGCCTCAATGAGCTCCCAAATGTCAATTCGCAGAATGGACAAAAAATGTGTTGCCATACTACTGAATCCAAAGAAATGTTTAAGTCTGTGAGATAAATGCACACATCACAAAGCCATTTCTCAGAAAACTTCTTTCTAGTTTTTATCTGCAGATATTTTCTTTTTCACCATAGGCCTCAATGCTCTTTGAAATACCCATTTTCAGATTCTACAAAAAGAGTGTTTCCAAATTCCTGAATCTAAAGAAAGGTTCAACTCTGTGACATGAATGCACACATCACAAAGCAGTTTCTCAGAAAATTTCTTTCTAGTTTTTATCTGAAGATATTTCCTGTTTCACCATATGTCTCAATGTTATCTGAAATATCCTTTTGCAGATTCTACAAAAACAAGATTTTCAAACTGCTGAATGAAAAGAAAGGTTTAACACTGTGAGATGAATGCACACATCACATAGCAGTTTATCAGATAGCTTCCATCTAGTTTTTAATCCTGAAATATTCTCTTTTTAGTGATTGGCCAAAAAGAGCTACAAAATATCAATTTGCAGCATGGACAAAAACAGTGTTTCCAACTACTGAATCCAAAGAAAGGTTTAAGTCTGTGAGATGAATGCACACATCGCAAAGCAGTTTCCCAGAAAGCTTCTTTCTAGTTTTCCTGTGAAGATGTTTCCTTTTTCACCATAGGCGTCAGTGCTCTCCAAAATATACCTTAGCAGATTCTACAAAAACAGTGTTTCCAAACTGCTGAACAGAAAATTTACCCCTTTGAGATAAATGCACTCATCAGAAAGTGGTTTCTCAGATAGGTTCCTTCTAGTTTTTAACCTTGGACATTCACTTTTTTGCCATTGTCCTCAGTGAGCTTCCAAATGTCCATTCATAGAATGGACAAAAACAGTGTTTACAAACTACTGAATCCAAAGAAAGGTTTAAGTCTGTGAGAAAAATGCACACATCACAAAGCAGGTTTCCAGAAAGCTTCTTTCTAGTTTTTATCTGAAGATGTTTCCTTTTTCACCATAGGCCTCAATGCTCTCTGAAATATCCCTTTGCAGATTCTACAAAACATTGTTTCCAGTCTGCTGAATGAAAAGAAAGTTTTACCTCTCTGAGACGAATGCACAACTCACATAGGAGTTTCTGAGATAGCTTACTTCAATTTTTATCCTGTTATTCACTTTTTTCACCATCAGCCTCAATGAGCTCCCAAATGTCTATTCACAGAATAAAAAAGACTGTGTTTCCAAACTGCTGAATGCAAAGAAAGGTTTTATTCTGTGAGATGAATGCCCACATCAGAAAGCAGTTTCTCAGCAAGCTTTTTTCTACTTTTCATTTTCCACATAGGCCTCAATCCTCTTTGAAATATCCCTTTGCAGATTCTACAAAAACAGTGTTTCAAAACTGCTGAAATAAAAGAAATGTTTAACTCTGTGAGATGAATGCACACATCACAAAGCGGCTTCTCTGACTACCTCCTCCTAATTTAATCCTGGGATAGTCACTTTTTCACCATTGGCGTCAATGAGCTCTCAAATGTCCATCCTCAGAATGGACAAAAATAGTGTTTCGAAGCTACTGAATCTAAAGAATGGTTGAACTCTGTGAGATGAATGTGCACATCACAAAACAGTTTATCAGAAATCTTCTTTCTAGTTTCAATCGGAAGATGTTTCCTTTTTCACCATAGGCCACAATGCTCTCTGAAATATCCCTTTGCAGATTCTACAAAAATAGTGTTTCCAAATTGCTGAATGGAAAGAATGATTTAACTCTGTGAGATGAATGAACATATCACAAAGCACTTTCTCGGATATCTTCCTTCTATTTTTTATCCTGGGATAGTCCCATTGGCGAATCCAAAGAAAGGTTTAACTCTGCCAGATGAATGCACACATCACAGTGCAGTTTCTCAGAAAACTTCTTTCTAGTTTTAATCTGAAGATGTTTCCTTTTTCACCCTAGGCCACAATGCTCTCTGAAATACCCCTTTGCAGATTCTACAAAAACAGTGTTTCCAAATTGCTGAAGGAAAAGGATGATTTAACTCTGTGAGATGAATGAACATATCACAAAGCAGTTTCTCAGATATCTTCCTTCTAGTTTTCATCCTGGGATATTCCCTTTTTCACAGTTGGCTTCCAAGTGCCCCCAAATGTCCATTCACTGAGTTGACAAACACTGTGTTTCAAAGCTGCTGTATCCAAAGAAAGGTTTAATTCTGTGAGATGAATACACATATGACAATGCAGTTTCTCAGAAACCTTCCTTCTAATTTTTATCTGAAGATGTTTCCTATTTCATCACAGGCCTCAATGCTCTCTGAAGTATCCCTTGGCAGATTCTATGAAAACAGTGTTTCCAAACTGCTGAATGAAAAGGAAGTTTTATCTCTGTGAGATGAATGCACACGTCACAAAGCAGTTTCTAAGATAGCTGCCTTCTAGTTTTTATCCTGGGTTATTCTCATTTTTGCCATTGGCCTCAAAGAGCCCCCAAATGTCCTTTTGCTCAGTGGACAAAAGCAGTGTTGCAAAACTTCTGAATCCAAAGAAAGATTTAACTCTGTGAGATGAAGGCACACATCACAAAGCAGTTTTTCAGAAAGGTTTTTTTTCGTTTTTATCTGAAGTTGTTTCCTATTTCACCTTAGGCCTAAATAGTCTCCAAAATAACTCTTTCCAGATACTACAAAAACAGTGATTTCTAACTGTTGAATGAAAAGAAAGGTTTAACTCTGTGAAATGAATGCTAACATCACAAAGCAGTTTCTCAGATAGCTGCCTTCTGGTTTTAATCCTGGGATACTCCCTTTTTTGCCGTTAGCCTCAATGAGCTCCCAAATGTCCATTCACAGAATGGACAAAAACAGATTTTCCAAACTGCTGAATACAAAGAAACGTTTAACTCTGAGTTGAATGGGCACATCACAAGGCAGATTCTCAGAAAGCTTCTTTCTAGTTTTTATCTGAAGATGTTTCCTTTCTCACCATAGACCTCAATGCTCTCCATAATATCTTTTGTAGATTCTAAAAAAACAGTGTTTCCAAGCTGCTGAATTTAAAAATAGTTTTAACTCTCTGAGAAAAATGCACACATCACAAAGCAGTTTCTCAGATAGCTTTCTTCTATTTTTTTTCCTGGTATATTCAATCTTTCACCATTGGTCTCAATGAGCTCCCAAATGTCCATTCATAGATGGAAAATAAACAGTGTTTCCAAACTAGTGAATCCAAAGAAAGGTTTAATTCTGTCAGATGAATGCACACATCCAAAAGCAGTTTCTTAGAAAGCTTCTTTCTAGTTTTTATCTGAAGATATTTCCTTTTTCATAGTAGGACTTAATGGCTCCAATATATCCATTTGCAGATTCTACAAAAACAGTGTTTCCAAACTGCTGAATCCAAAGAAAGGCTTAACTCTGTGAGATGAATGCACACATCACAAAGCAGTTTCTCAGAAAGCTTCTTTCTAATTTTTATCTGAAACTGTTTTCTTTTTCACAATAGGCCTCAATACTCTCTGAAATATCCCTTTGCAGATACTACAAAAACAGGATTTCTAAACTGTTGAATGAAAAAAACGTTTAACCCTGGGAGATGAATAAAAACATCACAAAGCATTTTCTCAAATAACTTTCTATTAGTTTTTGTCCTGGGATATTCCCTTATTCACCATTGGCCCCAATGAGCTCCCAGATGTCCATTCACAGAATGCAAAAAAAAAACATTGTTTCTAAACTACTGAATCCAAAGAAAGGTTTAACTCTGTGACACAAATGAACACATCACAAGGCAGTGTCTCCAAAAGCTTATTTGTATTCTTTATCTGAAGATGTTTCCTTTTTGATCACAGCCCTCAATGCTGTCAGAAATATCCCTGTGCAGATTGTACAAAAACAGTGTCAGTGTTTCCAAACTGCTGAATCCAAAGTAAGTTTTATCTCTGCAAGATGAATGCAGAAATTACATAGCAGTTTCTCAGATAGCTTCCACCAAGTTTTTATCCTGGGATATTCACTTTTTCACCATTAGCATCAATGAGGTCTCAAATGTCCATTCACTAAATACACAAAAACACTCTTTCTGAACTACTGTATCCAAACAAAGTTTTAACTCTGTGAGATGAATGCACACATTACAAAGCAGTTTCTCAGAAAGTTTCTTTCAAGTTTTTATCCGAAGATCTTTCCTTTGTCACCATAGGCCTCAATGCTCTACGAAATATCCCTTTGTGGATTTGATTTAAAAAGTGTTTTCAAACTACTACTGAATCCAAAGAAAGGTTTAACTCTGTGAGATGAATGCACACATCACAAAGCAGTTTCTCAGAAAGCTTGTTTCTCTTTTGTATCTGTAGATGTTTCATTTTTCAAGATAGGCCTAAATGCTATCCAACTATTCCTTTGAAGATTTTTTAAAAACAGAGTTTCCAAACTGCTGAATGAAAAGAAAGGTTTATCTCTGTGAGATGAATGCACACATCACATAGAAGTTTCTCAAATAGCTTCCATCTAGTTTTTATCCTGGGATATTCACTTTTTCACCGTTAGCCTCAATGAGCTCTCAAATGTCAATTCACTAAGCACACAAAAGCACTCTTTCCAAGCAACTCAATCCAAAGAAAGTTTTAAGTCTGTGAGATGAATTCCCAAATCACAAAGCAGTTTTTCAGAAAGCTTCTTTCTAGTTTTTACCTGAAGATATTTCCTTTTCCTCCATGGGCCTCACTGTTCTCTGAAATATCCCCATGCAGATTCCAAAGAAACAGAGTTTCCAAACTGTTGAATGAAAAAAAGTTTTAATTCTGTGAGATGAATGAACCCATCACAAATAGGTTTCTCAGAAAGCATCTCTATAGTTTTTATCTGAAGATGTTTCCTTTTTACCCAAAGCTTTCAATGCTCTCCAAAATATACCTTTACAGATTCTACCAAAACACTATTTCCAAACTGCTGTATGAAAAGAAAGCTTTAACTTTGTGAGATGAATGCACACATCACAAAGCAGTTTCTCACATAGCTTCATTCTAGTTTTTCTCCCTGGATACACACTTTTTTGCCATTAGCCTCACAGGACTCCCAACTGTCCATTCGCAGAATGGACAAAAATACTTTTTCCAAACTACTGAATCCAAAGAAAGGTCTAACTCTGTGACATGAATGCACACATCACAAAGCGGTTTCTCAGATAGCTTCCTTCTAGTTTTTCTCATGTTATGTTTGCTTTTTTGCCATTGGCCTCAATGAGATCCCAAAGGCCCATTCACAGAATGGACAAAAACAGTGTTTCCAAACTTCTAAATCCAAAGAAAGGCTTAACTCTGTGAGATGAATGCACACATCACAGAGCAGTTTCTCAGAAAGTTTCTTTCTAATTTTTATCTGAAGATGTTTCCTTTTTAAACTTAGGCCTCAATGCTCTCTGAAATATCCCTTTGCAGATTCTTCAAACACTGTGCTTCCAAACTGCTGAAGGAAAAGAAAGTTTTAACTCTGTTAAAAGAAGGCACACATCACAAAACGGTTTCTCAAATAGATTCCTTCTGTTTTTTATCCAGGGTTATTTGCTTTTTCAACATTGGCCTCAATGAACTCCCAAAAGTCTATTCCCAGAATGGACAAAAACAGTGTTTAGAAACTGCTGAATCCAAAGAAAAGTTTAAATCAGTGAGATGGATGCACACATCACAAAGCAGTTTCTTAGAAACTTCTTTCTAGTTTTTGACTGAAGATGTTTGTTTCCTTTTTCACCATAGGCCTCAATGACCTCCAAAATATCTCTTTACAGATTCTACAAAAACAGTATTTTCCAAACTGCTGAATTAAAGGACAGGTTTAATTCTGCAAGAAGAATGCAAGCATAACAAAGAGGTTTCTCAGAAAGCATCCCTGAAGTTTTTATCTGAAGATATTTCCTTTTCTACCATAGGTCTCAATGCTCTCTGAATTATCCCTTTGCAGATTCTACAAAAACAGTGTTTCCAAACTGCTGAATGAAAAGAAAGTTTTAACTCTGTGAAAGGAATGCTCACAACACAAAGCGTTTTTTTCAGATAGCTTCCTTGTAGTTTTAATCCTGGGATATTCTCTATTTCACCATTGGTGTCAGTGAACTCCCAAATGTCCATTCACAGAATGGACAAAAACAGTGTTTCCAATCTGCTGAATCTGAAGAAAAGTTTAACTCTGTTAGAACAATGCACACATCTCAATTGCGTTTTTCAGAGAGCTTCCTTCTTGTTTTAATCCTGGGATATTTGCTTTTTCCCCATTGTCCTCAATAAGTTCTCAAATGTCCATTTGCAGAGTGGACAAAAAAAGTGTTTGCACACTGAGGAATCCAAAGAAATGTTTAACTCTGTAAGATGAATGCACACAATACAAAGTAGTTTCTCAGAAACTTTCTTTCTTGTTTTTAGTTAAAGGTGTTTCCTTTTTCACCATCTGCCTCAATGCACTCTCAAATGTCACTTCGCAGATGCTACAAAAACAGTGTTTCCAAACTACTGAGTGAAAAGAAAGGCTTAACACAGTGAGATGAATACACACATTACAAAGCGGTTTCTCAGATTGCTTCCTTCTAATTCTTATCCTGGGATATTTGCTTTTTCACATTGGTCTCAGTAAGTTCTCTAATATCCATTCACAGAATGGACAAAAACAGTTCTTCCAAATGGCTGAATCCAAAGAAATATTTTACTCTATGAGATGAATGCACACGTCACAAAGCAGTTTCTCAGAAACCATCTTTCTACTTTGTATCTGAAGATGTTACCTTTTTCACCACAGGGCTCCGTATGCTCCCAAATATCCCTTTGCAGATTCTACAAAAACCTTGTTTCCAAACTGCTGAAAGACAAGATAGTTTATCTCTGTGAGATGATTGCAAGCATGACAATATGGCTTCTCAGAGAGCTTCCTTCTAGTTTTAATCCTGGGATGTTCATCTTTTTGCTATTGGCCCCAGGGAGCTTCCAAATGTCCTTTTGCAGAATGGACAAAAATAGTTTTTCCAAACTGCTGAATCCAAACAAAGGTGTAACACTGTGACATGAATGCACACATGACAAAGCAGTTTCTCAGAATGCTTCTTTCTTTCTTTTATGTGAAGATGTTTCCTTTTCACCATAGGCCTCAAATTGCTCTGAAATATGCCTTCACAGATTCTACAAAAACAGTGTTTCCAAACTGCAGAATTAAAAGAAAGTTTTAACTCTTTGAGATGAATGTACACAACACAATGCAGTTTCTCAGAGGGCTGTTTTCTAGTTTTTTTCCTGGGATATTTGCTGTTTTGCCATTGGCCTCAATGAGCTCATGAAAGGCCATTTGCAGAATGGACAAAAAGAGTGTTTCCAAACTGCTGAAACCAAAGAATGGTTGAACTCTGTGAGATGCATTCACACATCACAAAGCTGTTTCTCAGAAAGCTACTTTCTAGTTTTTTTCTGAAGATGTTTTGTTTTAACAACTGGCCTCAATGCACTCCCAAATATCCCTTCACAGATGCAACAAAAACAGTGTTTCCAAGCTGCTGAATCCAAAGAATTAGCTCTGTGAGATGAATTCACACATCACAAAGCAGTTTCTCAGAAAGTTTCTTTCTAGTATTTATCTGAAGATGTTTCCCTTTGCACCATAGGCCACAATGAAGTCTCAAATATCCCTTCATTAATTCTAAAAAAACAGTGTTTTCAAATTGCTGAATGAAAAGTAAGGTTTAAGTCTGCAAGATGAAAGCACACGTCACATAGTGGCTTCTCAGATAGCTTCCTTTTAGTTTTTGTCCTGGGATGTTTGCTTTTTCGCTATTGGCCTCACTGGGCTCCCAAATGTCCATACACAGAATGGACAAAAAGTGTGTTTCCAAACAGGTGAAACCAAAGAAAGTTTAAGACTCTGAGATGAACGCACACATCAAAAACCAGTTTCTCAGAAAGCTTCTTTCTAGTTTTTATCTGAAGATGTTTCCTTTTTCACCATAGGCCTCAATGCGCTCCCAAATATCCCTTTGTAGATGCTACAAAAACAGTGTTTCCAAACTGCTCAATGAAAATAAAGGTTTAACTCTGCAGGATGAATGCACACATCACAAATCCGTTTCTGTTAGCTTCCTTCTAGTTTTTCCTGGTATATTTTCTTTTTTTGCTATTGGCCTCAATGAGCTATGAAATGTCCATTTGCATTAAAAACAAAAAGAGTGTTTACAAACTGCTGATTCCAAGGAAAGTTTAACTCTGTGAGGTGAATGCACACATCACAAAACAGTTTCTCAGATAGCTTCCTTCTACTTTTTATCCTGGGATATTCCCTTTTTTGCTATTACCCTCAATGTTCTCCCAAATGCCAATTCACAGAATGGACACAAACTATTTCCAAACTGCTGAATCCAAAGAAATTTTAACTCTGTCAGATGAATGTACATATCATAAAGCAGTTTCTCAGAAAGTTTCTTTCAGATTTTTTTCTGAAGTTGCATCATTTTTCACCATAGGGCTCCATGCGTTCTGAAATATCTCTTCACAGATTCTACAAAAGTGTGTTTCCAAACTACTGAATGAAATGAAAGGTTTAATTCGGTGAGATGAATGCAAACATCACAATGCAGTTTCTCAGAGAGCTTCCTTCTAGTTTTTATCCTGGGATATTCACTTTTTTGCCATTGGCCTCAAGGAGCTCACAAATGTCCATTCACAGAATGGACAAAAAGAGTTTTTCCAAACTGCTGAACCAAAAGAAATATTGAACACTGTGAGATGAATGCACACATCACAAGGCAGTTTCACAGAAATCTTCTTTCTAGTTTTTATCTGAAGATATTTTCTTTTTCACCATGGACCTCAATGTTCTCCTAAATATCCCTTCGCAAATTCAACAAAAACAGTATTTCCAAACTGCTGAATGAAAAGAAAAGTTTAACTCTGTGAGGTGAATGCACTCATCACAAAGCAGTTTCTCAGACAGCTTCCTTGTAGTTTTTATCCTGGGATATTCACTTTTTTGCCATTGGCCTCAGTGAGCTCCGAAATGTCCTTTCACATTAAGAACAAAAACAGTGTTTCCAAACTGCTGAATCCAAAAATGGGTTTAACACTGTGAGATGAATGCACGCATCGCAAAGCATTTTCTCAGAAAGCTTCTTTCTTACTATTATTTGAAGATGTTTCCTTTCTCACCATAGACCTCAAAGTGCTCCCAAGTATCCCTTTGCAGATTCTACAAAAACAGTGACCCCCCAAATTGAAGAATGAAAAGAAAGTTTTAACTCTTCCAGATGAATGCACACATTACAATGTGGTTTCTCAGAGAGCAGTTTTACAGTTTTTATCCTGGGATGTTCTTTTTTTCGCAATTTGGTGTCAACGAACTCACAAATGGCCAGTTGCAGAATGGACAAAAAAAGTGTTTCCAAACTGCTGAATCCAAAGAATGTTTTAACTGTGTAAGATGAATTCACACATCACAAAGCAGTTTCTCAGAAACCTTTTTTTCTAGTTTTTATCTGAAGATGTTTCATTTTTAATCACAGGCCTAAATGCACTCCCAAATATCCCTTTGCAGATTCAACAAAAATGGTTTTTCCAACCTGCTGCATCCAAAGAAAGTTTTAACTCTGTGAGAAGAATGCCAACATCACAAAGAAGTTTCTCAGGAAGCTTCTTTCTAGTTTTTATCTGAAGATGTTTCCTTTTTTACCATAGGCCAAAATGCGGTCCCAAATATCCCTTAATAGATTCTAGAAAAACAGTGTTTTCAAACTATTGAATGAAAAGAAATGTTTAATTTTGTGAGATGAATGCACACTTCACAAATCGGTTTGTCAGATAGCTTCCTTCTAGTTTTTGTCCTGGGTCTTGACTCTGTGAGATGAGTGCGGACATCAAAAATCAGTTTCTCAGAAAGCTTCTTTCTAGTTTTTATATGAAGGTGTTTTCTTTTTCACCATAGGCCCCCATGTGCTCCCAAATATCCCTTCACAGATGCTACAAAAAAGTGATTCCAAACTGCTGAATGAGAAGAAAGGTTTAACTCCACAAGATGAATGCACACATCACAAATCTGTTTCCCAGATAGCTTACTTCTAGTTTTTTTCCTGGGATATTCACTTTTTCAGCATTCACCTCAATGAGCTACCAAATGTCCATTCACGTTAAAAACAAAAAGAGTCTTTCCAAACTGCTAAATTTAAAGTAAGTTTTAACTCTGTGAGATGAATGCACACATCACAAAGTGATTTCTGAGATAGTTTCCTCTGAGTTTTTATCCTGAGAAATTCGATTTTTCGCTGTTGGTCTCAGTGAGTTCCTAAATGTACATTCACAGAATGGAAAAAACAGTGTTTTCAAACAGCTGAATCCAAACAAAGATTTAAATCTGTGAGATGAATGCAAACATCCCAAAGGAGTTTCTCAGAAAGCTTCTTTCTAATTTCCATTGAAGACGTTTTCTTTTTCACCATAGACCTCAATGCGCTCCCAAGTATCCCTTCACAGATGCTACAAAAAAAAGTGTTTGCAAACAGCTGAATGAAAGGAAAGGCTTAACTCTGCAAGATGAATGCACACGTCACAAAGTGGTTTTTCAGATAGCTTCCTTTTAGTGTTTATCCAGGGGTATTCGCTTTTTTGCCATTGGACTCAATAAACTGCCAAATGTCCAATTGCCAAATGGATAAAAAGAGCGTTTCCAATTGGCTGAATCCAAAGAAAGTTTTAGCACTGTGGATGAATGCAAACAACAAAAAACCAGTTTCTCAGAAAGGTTCTTTCTAGTTTTTATCTCAAGATGTTTATTTTTTTACCATGAGTCTCAATGGGCTCCCAAATATCCCTTCACAATTTCTACAAAAACAGTGTTTCCAAACTGCTGAATGAAAAGAAAGCTTTAACTCTGTGAGATGAATGCACACATCAGAAAGCTCTTTCTCAGATAACTTCCTTCTAGTTTTTTTCCTGGGATATTCGCTTTTTCACCATTGGCCTCAATGAGCTCCTACATGTCTGTTGGCAATAAGAACAAAAAGAGAGTTTCCAAACTGCTGAATCCAAATAAAGGTTTAACTCTGTGTGAGATGAATGCACACATCACAAAGCAGTTTCTCCTTCAAGTTATTTTCTGAAGATGTTTCCTTTTTCACCAGAGGTCTCAAATCACTCCCAAATATCCCTTTGTAGATTCTACAAAAAGAGGTTTCCAAACTGCTGAATTAAAAGAAAGTTTTAATTCTGTGAGACGAATGCACACATCCCATAGCAGTTTCTCAGATAGCTTCCTTCTAATTTTTAACCTGGGATATTCAGTTTTTCTCCATTGGCCTCAATGAGCTCCCAAATTTCCATTTGTAGAATGGACAAAAAAAGTGTTTCCAAACTACTGAATCCACAGAAAGTTTTAACTCTGCAAAATGAATGCACCCATCAAAATGTCATTTCTCAGAGTGATTCTTCTAGTTTTTATCCTGGGATATTCGCTTTTTCAAAATTTGTCTCAATGAGCTCCCAACTGTCCATTCACAGAATGGACAAAAACAGTGTTTCCAAGTTGTCAAATCCAAAGAAAAGTTTAACTGTGAGATGAATGCAGTCATCACAAAGCAGTTTCTCAGAAAGCAT
Source organism: Gorilla gorilla gorilla (assembly GCF_029281585.2). Taxonomy (NCBI): domain Eukaryota; kingdom Metazoa; phylum Chordata; class Mammalia; order Primates; family Hominidae; genus Gorilla; species Gorilla gorilla. The sequence goes on from NC_073232.2 coordinate 73,271,730, forward strand.
CTTTCCAGATTTATCTGAAGATGTTTCCTTTTTCACAATTGGCCTCAATGTGCTCCCAAAAATCCCTTCACCGATTCTATGAAAACAGTGTTTCCATACTGATGAATGAACAAAGAGACTTAAGTCTGCGAGATGAATGCCCACATCACAAAGTGGTTTCTGAGATAGATTCCCTCTAGTTTTTATCCTGGTATATTCACTTTTTCTTCATTGGCCTCAATTAGCTCCCAAATATCCATTCGCAGAATGTACAAAACAGTGTTTCCAAACTGCAAAATCCAAAGACAAGTTTAACTGTAAGATAAATTCATACACCACAAAGCATTTTCTCAGATAGCTTCTTGTTAATTTTTATCTGCATATGTTTCCTTTTTCACTGAATGTCTCAAAGAGCTCCAAAATATCTCTTCTCAGATTCTACAAAAACAGTGTCTGCAAAGTGCCAAATCCAAAGGCAGGTTTAACAGTGAGATGAATTCACACATCAGAAAGCATGTTCTCAGAAATCCTCTTTCTAATTTTTATCTGAGGATGTTTCCTTTTTCCCTGTAGGCCTCAATGAGAACCAAAATATCGCTTCTCAGATTCTACAAAAACAGTGTTTCCAAAATGCAGAAAGGAAAGAAATGTTTAAGTTTACATGGTGAATGCATACATCACAAAGTGTTCACTCAGACAGCTTCCTTCTAGTTTCTATCCTGGTATATTCACTTTTTCACATTGGCCTCAGTCAGCTCTTAAATGTGTATTCACAGAATGGACAAAAAGAGTGTTTCCAAACTGCAGAATAAAAAGAAAGGTTTAACTGTGAGATGAATACACACATCACAAAGCACTTTCTTTTTTTTTTGCTTGTTTTTTTTATTATACTTTAAGTTTTAGGGTACATGTGCACATTGTGCAGGTTAGTTACATATGTATACATGCGCCATGCTGGTGAGCTGCACCCACTAACTCGTCATCTAGCATTAGGTATATCTCCCAATGCTATCCCTCCCCCCTCCCCACACCCCACAACAGTCCCCAGAGTGTGATATTCCCCTTCTTGTGTCCATGTGATATCATTTTTCAATTCCCACCTATGAGTGAGAATATGCAGTGTTTGGTTTTTGTTCCTGCGATAGTTTACTGAGAATGATGATTTCCAATTTCATCCATGTCCCTACAAAGGACATGAACTCATCATTTTTTATGGCTGCATAGTATTCCATGGTGTATATGTGCCACATTTTCTTAATCCAGTCTATCATTGCTGGACATTTGGGTTGGTTCCAAGTCTTTGCTATTGTGAATAATGCCGCAATAAACATATGTGTGCATGTGTTTTTATAGCAGCATGATTTATAGTCCTTTGGGTATATGGGATGGCTGGGTCAAATGGTATTTCTAGTTCTAGATCCCTGAGGAATCGCCACACTGCCTTCCACAATGGTTGAACTAGTTTACGGTCCCACCAACAGTGTAAAAGTGTTCCTATTTCTCCACATCCTCTCCAGCACCTGTTGTTTCCTGACTTTTTAATGATTGCCATTCTAACTGGTGTGAGATGGTATCTCATAGTGGTTAGGCATGGGCAAGGACTTCATGTCCAAAACACCAAAAGCAATGGCAACAAAAGACAAAATTGACAAATGGGATCTAATTAAACTAAAGAGCTTCTGCACAGCAAAAGAAACTACCATCAGAGTGAACAGGCAACCTACAAAATGGGAGAAAATTTTCGCTACCTACTCATCTGACAAAGGGCTAATATCCAGAATCTACAATGAACTCAAACACGTTTACAAGAAAAAAACAAACAACCCCATCAAAAAGTGGGTGAAGGACATGAACAGACACTTCTCAAAAGAAGACATTTATGCAGCCAAAAAACACATGAAAAAATGCTCATCATCACTGGCCATCAGAGAAATGGAAATCAAAACCACAAAGCACTTTCTAAGAAAGCATTTTTCTAGATTTAATCTGAAGATGTTCCCTTTTTGACAATAGCCTCAATGCAATCACAAATATCCCCTTGCAGATTCTACAAAAACAGTGTTTCAGAACTGCTGAATGAAAAGAAAGGTTTACCTCTGTGAGGTGAATGCACATATCACACAGCAGTTTCTCGGATAGCTTCCTTCTAGTTTTTATTGTGGGTTATTCACTTTTTCATAACTGGCCTGAAGGGGTTCTCAAAAGTCCATTCACAGAATGGACAAAAACATTGTTTACAAACTGCTGAATCCAATGTAGGTTTTAACTGTCTGAGATGAGTGCACACAACATAAAGCAGTTTCTCAGAAACCTTCTTTCTAATTTTTAACTGAAGATGTTTTCTTTTGCACCAGAGGCATCAATGCACTCCTAAATACATCTTCTCAGATTATACAAAAACAGTGTTTCCTAATTGCTGAATGAAAAGAAAGGTTGAACCCTGCAAGATGAATGCACACATCAGAAAGCAGTTTCTCACATAGCTTCCTTCTATTTTTTATCCTGGACTATTCGCTTGTTCACCATTGGCCTCAATGAGCTCCCAAATGTCCATTTGCAGAATGGATAAAAACACTCCTTCCAAACTACTGAATCCAAAGAACGGTTTAACTCTGTGAGATGAATGCACTCATCACAAAGCAGTTTCTCAGAAAGCTTCTTTCTACTTTTTATCTAAAGATGTTTTCTTTTTTACCACAGGCCTCAATGCTCTCTGAAATATCCCCATGCAGATACTATAAAAACAGTGTTTCCAAACTGCTGTATGAAAAGGAAGATTTAATTATCTGAGATGAATGCACACATCACAAAGTGGTTTCTAAGATAGCTTCCTTCTAGTTTTTATCCTAGGATATTCTCATTTTCACCTTAGGCCTGAAGGAATTCCCAATTTTCCATTGGCAGAATGGACAAAAACACTCTCTACAAACTACTGAATCCAAAGCAAGGTTTAACTCTGTGAGATGAACACACTTATCACAAAGTGGTTTCCTGGAAAACTTCTTTTTACTTGTTATCCAAAAATGTTTCCTTTCTTACCCTAGGTCTCAATGCTTTACGAAATATCCCTTTGCATATTCGACAAAAACAGTGTTTCCAAACTGCTGAATGAAAAGAAAGGTTTAAGTCTGTGAGATGAATGCCCACATAAAAAAACATTTTCTCAGATAGCTTCTGACTAGTTTTTATCCTGGGATATTCCCTTTTTTGCCATTGGCCTCAATGAGTGCACAAATGTCCATTCACAGATTGGACAAAAGCAGTGTTTCTAAACTACTGAATTTGAGGGAAGGTTTAAGTCTGTGAGATGAATGCGTACATCACAAAGCAGTTTCATAGAAAACTTCCTTCTAGTTTTTATCTGAAGATGTTTCCTGTTTCAACATAGACTTCAAATCTCCCCAAAATATCCCTTTGTAGATTCTATGAAAACAGTTTTTCCAAGCTGTGGAATGAAAATAAAGGTTTAACTCTGTGAGATGAAAGCACACATCACAAACCAGTTTCTCAGAGAGTTTCCTTCTAGTTTTTACCCAGGAATATTCATTTTTTTCACCATTGGTCTCAATGAACTCTCAAATATCCATTCGCAGATAGGACAAAAACACTCTTTCCAAACTACTGAATCCAAAGAAAAATTTAAATCTGTGAGATGAATGCACTCATTACAAATCAGTTTCTCAGAAAGTTTCTTTCTAGTTTTTATCTAAAGATGTTTCCTTTTCCAACATAGGCCTCAATGCTCTCTGAAATATCCCTTTGCAGATTCTAAAAAACAGTTTTTCCAAACTGCTAAATTCATGGAAAGGTTTAACTCTGTGAGATGAATGCACACATCACAAAGTAGTTTCTCAGAAAGTTTATTTCTAGTTTTTACATGAAGATGTTTCCTATTTCACCATAGACCTCAAAACTCTCCAAAATATCCCTTTGCAGATTCTACAAAAACCATATTTCCAAACTGTGGAGTGAAAAGAAAGATTTAACTCTGCAAGAAGAGCACCCACATCACATAAAACTTTCTGAGATTTCTTCTGTCTAGTTTTTATCCTGGGATATTTGCTTTTTCTACATTGGCCTCGATGAGCTCCCAAATGTCCATTCACAGAATGGACAAAAACACACTTTCCTAACTACTATATCCAAAGAAAGGTTTAACTCTGTGAAAGGAATGCACACATCCAAAAGAAGTTTCTCAGAAAGCTTCTTTCTTATTTTTATCTGAAGATGTTTCCCTTTACACCATAGGCCTCAATGTTCTCTGAAATATCACTTTGCAGATCCTAGTAAAAACAGTGTTTCCAAACTGTTGAATGAAAGAAATGATTCACTCTGTGAGGTGAATGCACACATCACATAGCAGTTTCCCAGATAGCTTTCATCTGGTTTTTATCCTAGGAAATTCTCTTTTTTGCCATTGGCCTCAATGAGCTCCCAAATGTCCATTCGCAGAATGGACAAAAACACACTTTCCAAATTACTATATCCAAAGAAAGTTTTAACTCTGTGAGATGAATGGACACATCACAAAGCAGTTACTCAGAAATCTTCTTTCTAGTTTTTATCTGAAGATATTTCCTATTTTTCCATAGGCCTCAATGCTCTCCAAAATATCCTTTTGCAGATTCTACAAAAACAGTGTTTCCAAACTGCTGAATGGAAAGAAACGTTTAACTCTGTGAGTTCAATGCAGACATCACATATCACTTTCTCAAATATCTTCCATCTAGTTTTTATCCTGGGATATTCACTTTTTCACCACTGGCCACAATGAGCTCCCAAATACCCATTCACGCAGTGGACAAAAATACTCTTTCCAAACTACTGCATCCAAACATAGTTTTAACTCTGTGAGGTGAATGCACACATCACAAAGCAGTTTGTCAGAAAGTGTCTGTCTAGTATTTATCTGAAGATGCTTCCTATTTCTCCATAGGTGTCAATGCTCTATGAAATATCCCTTTGCAGATTCTTCAAAAACAGTGTTTCCAAGCTGCTGAATGAAAAGAAAAGCTTAACTCTGTCAGAAGAATGTGCACATCACAAAGTGGTTTTTCAGATAGCTTCCTCCTAGTTTTTATCTTGGGATATTCACTTTTTTGCCATTGGTTGCTGTGAGCTCACAAATGTCCATTCGCAGAATGGACAGAAAGTGTTTCCAAACTGCTGAATCCAAAGAATGGTTTAAGTAAGTGAGATGAATGCACACATCACAAAGCAGTTACTCAGATTCTTTCTAGTGTTTATCTAAGATGTTTCCTTTTCCAACATAGACCTCAAAACTCTACAAAATGTCCACTTGCAGATACTATAAAAATAGTGTTTCCAAACTGCTGAATGGAAAGAAACATTTACCTCTGTGAGTTCAATGCAGACATCACATAGCAGTTTCTCAGATATCTTCCATCTAGTTTTTATCCTGGGATATTTGCATTTTCACCACTGGTCACAAAGAGCTCCCAAATACCCATTTGCAGAGTGGACAAAAACACTCTTTGCAAGGTACTGAATCCAAAGAAAGGTTTAACTCTGAGAAATGAATGCACAGAACACAAAGTGGTTTCTCAAAAAGCTTCGTTCTGCTTTTTAACTGAATATGTTTCCTATTTCTCCATAGGCCTCAATTCTCTCAGAAATACCCCTTTGCAGATACTACAAAAACAGTGTTTCCAAACTACTCTATGAAAAGAAAGGTTTAACTCTCTGACATGAATGCACACATCATAAAGCAGTTTCTGAGATAGCTTCCTTCTAGTTTTTTTCCTGCAATATTTTCTTTTTTGCCATTGGCCGCAATGAACTCCCAAATGTCCATTCACAGAGTGGACAAAAATACACTTTCCAAAGTACTGTATACAAAGAAAGATTTAACTCCATGAGATGAATTCACTCATTACACATCAGTTTCTCAGAAGACTTCTTTCTAGTTTTTATCTAAAGAGGTTTCCTTTTTTACCATGGGCCTCAATGCTCAGTGAAATATTCCTTTGCAGATCCTACAAAAACAGTGTTTCCAAACAGCTGAATGAAAAGAAAGGTTTAACTCTGTGAGATGAATGCACACATCACAAAGCAGTTTCTCAGATAGATTTCTTTGAGTTTTTATCCTGGGATATTCGCTTCTTCGCCATTGGCCTCAATGAGCTCCAAAATATCCATTCTCAGAATGGACAAAAACAGTGTTTCCAAACTGAGGAATCCAAAGAAAGGTTTAACTCTGTGAGATGAATGCACACATCATATAGCAGCTTATAAGGTAGATTCCTTCTACTTTTTATCCTGGGATATTCACTTATACCCCATTGGCCTTAATGAGCTCCCAAATATCCATTCACAGAATGGACATAAACAGTGTTTCCAAACTGCTGAATCCAAAAAAAGATGTAACCCTGTCAGAAGAAAACACACATCACAAAGCAGTTTCTCAGAAAGCTTCTTTCTAGTTTTTATCTGAAGTTGTTTCCTTTTTCACTATAAGCTTCAATGATCTTTGAAATATCTCTCTGCAGATTCTAGTAAAAGCAGTTTTTCTAAACTGCTGAAATACAAAAGATTGTTTCCAAACTGTTGAATGAAAAGAAAGGTTTGACTTGTGAGGTGAATGCACACATCATTGCAGTTTCTCAGATAGATTCTGTCCACTTTTTTTCCTGGGAGATTTGCTTTTGCCCATTGCCCACAATGAACTCCCAAATGTCCATTCACAGAATGGACAAAAACAGCGTTTGCACACTGCTGAATGCAAAAAATGGTTTAATTCTGTGATATGAATGAACACACCACAAAGCCATGTCTGAGAAAGCTTCTTTCCATTTTTAAGCTGAAGGTGGTTCCTATTTCACCATAGGCCTCAATGCTATCAGAAATATCCCTCTGCAGATTTCTCAAAAACAATTTTTTTCAAACTGCTAAAGGAAATGTAAGGTTTAACTCTGTGAGATGCATGCACAAATCACAAGGTAGTTTCTCAGATAGCTTCCTTCAAGTTTTATCCTGAGATATTTCATTTTTTGCCATTGGCCTCAAAGAGCTCTGAAATGTCCATTTGCAGAATGCACAAAAGCAGCATTTCCAAACTACTGAATATAAAGAAAGGTTTAAGTCTCTGAAATGAATGCACACTTCAGAAAGTAGTAACTCAGAAAGCTTTTTTCTAGCTTTTATATGAAGATGTTTTCTTCTTCACCATAGGCCTCAATGCTCTCCTAAATATCCTTTGACGATTATACAAAAGCAGTGTTTCCAAACTGCTGAATCCGAAGAAAGATTTAACTCTGTAAGATGAATGCACACATCACATGGCAGTTTGTCAGATAGTTTCCACCTAGATTTTACCATGAGATATTCTCTTTTTCACCTTTGGCCTCAATGAGCTCCCAATTGTGCATTCACTGAATTGGACAAAAACACTCTTTCCAAACTACTGAATCCACAGAAAGTTTTAACTTTCTGAGTTGATTGCACACATCATAAAGCAGTTTCTCAGAAGCCTTCTTTATAGTTTTTATCTGAAGATGTTGCTTATCTCACCATAGGTCTCAATGCTCTCCAAAATATCCCTTTGCAGATTCTACAAAAACAGTGTTTCCAAACTGCTGTATGAAATGGTAAATTTAACTCTGCTAGATGAATGCACACATTACCAAGCAGTTTCTCAGATAGCTTCCTTCTAGTTTTTATTATGGGATATTCATTTTTTCACCACTGGCCTCAAAGAGCTCTGAAATGTCCATTCACAGAATGGACAAAAATGATGTTCCCAAACTATTAAATCAAAAGAAAGTTTTAAGTCTGTGAGATGCATGCACACATCACAAAGCAGTTCCTCAGGAAGCTTCTTTCTAGTTTTTATGTGAAGATGTTTCTCTTTCCAACACAGGCCTCAATGCTCTCCAAAATATTCCTTTGCAGATTTGACAAAAACAGTGTTTGAAATTGCTGAATCCAAAGAAATGTAACTCTGTGAAAGGAATGCAGACATTACAAAGCAGTTTTTCAGGAAGCTTCTTTCTAGTTTTTATCTGAAGATGATTCCTTTTTCACTATAGGCCTCAATGCTCTCTGAAACATCACTTTGCAAATTGTAGTGAAAACAGAGTTTCCAAACTGCTGAATGAAATGTAAGATTTCAATCTACGAGATGAATGCACACATCAATTAGCAGTTTCTCTGATAGCTTCTGTCTTTTTTTTATACTGGTATACTCACTTTTTTGCCATTGGTCTCAAAGAGCCTTCAAATGTCCTTTCTCAGAATGGGCAAAAACAGTGTTTCCAAACTGCTGAATGGAAAGAAAAGTTTAAATTTATGAGATGAATGCACTCATCACAGGGCAGTTTCTCAGATAGCTTCCGTGTACTTTTTAACATGGGATATTCACTTTTCACCATTGGTCTCAATGAGTTCCCAATTGTCCATTCACAGAATGGACAAAAACTGTGTTTCCAAACTGCTGAGTGCAAAGAAAGGTTTACCTCTTCGAGGTGAATGCACACATCACATAGCAGTTTCTCACATAGCTTCTGTCTAGTATTTATCCTGGGAAATTTGCTTTTTCTTCATTGGACTCAAAGAGCTCCCAAATGTCTATTTGCAGAATGGACAAAAACAGTGTTTCCAAACTGCTGAATCCAAAGATAGGTTTAACTCTGTGAGACAAATGCACACATCACAAAGCAGTTTCTCAGAAAGCTTCTTTCTAGTTTTCATCTCAATATGTTTCCTTTTTCACTATAGGCCCCAATGCTCTCCGAAAATATTGCTTTGCAGATTCTACAAAAACAGTGCTTCCAAACTGCTGAATGAAAAGAAAGGTTTAAGTCTATGAGATGAATGCGTACCTTACTAAGTGGCTTTTCAGATAGCTTTCTTCTAGTTTTTATCCTGGAATATTTGATTTTTTTGCCATTGGCCTCAGTGAGCTCCCAAATGTTCATTCGTACTATGAACAAAAACTGTGTTTCCAAATGGTGAATCCAAAGCAGGCTTTAACTCTCTGAGATGAATGCAGACTTCACAAATCAGTTTCACAGAAAGCTTCTTTCTAGTTTTTATCTGAAGATGTTTCATATTTTACCATAGGCTGTGATGCTCTCCAAAATATCCAATTTCAGATTCTACAAAAACATTGTTTCCAAACTGCTGAATGAATAGACAGGTTTAACTTAGTGAGGTGAATGCACACATCATAAGGCAGTTTTTCAAATAGCTTTCTTCTAGTTTTCTTCATGGAATATTTTCTTTTCTGCCATTAGCCTACATGAGCTGCCAATGGTCAATTCACAGAATTGACAAAAACAGTGTTTTCAAACAGCTGAATCCAAAGAAAGCTTTAATTCTATGAGATGAATGCAGACATCACAAAGCAGTTTCTCAGAAAGCTTCTTTCTCTTTTTTTATCTGAAGTTGTTTCCTTTTTCACCATAAGCTTCAATGCTCTCCGAAATAACCCTTTGAAGATGGTACAAAAACAGTGTTTCCAAAATGATGAATGAAAAGAGTTTTAACTCTGCGAGATGAATGCACACATCATGTAGCAGTTTCTCAGATTGTTTCCATCTAGTTTTTATTCAGGGATATTCACTTATTCACCACTGGCTTCAGTGAGCTCCCGAATGTCCATTCCCATAATGGACAAAACACTCTTTCCCAACTACTGAATCCAAGGACAGTTTTAACTTGGTGGGATGAATGCAAACATCACAAAGCAGTTTCTCAGAATGCTTCTTTCTATTTTTTTATCTGAAGACATTTCCTATTTCACCATAAACCTCAATGCTATCTGAAATATCCCTTTGCAGATTCTACAAAAACAGTGTTTCCAAACTGCTGAATGAAAAGAAAGGTTTAATTCTGTAAGATGAATGCACAAATAACTAAGAGGTTTCCCAGGTAGTTTTCTTCTAGTTTTTATCCTTTGATAACCACTTTTTCACCATTGACCTCAATGAGCTCCCAAATGTCCATTTGCAGACAGGACAAAAACAGTGATTCCTACTGCTGAATCCAGAGAAACATTTAATTCTGTGAGATGAATGCAGACACCACAAAGCAGTTTCTCAGAAAGCTTCTTTCTCGTTTTTATCTGAAGATGTTTCATTTTTCAGCATAGGCCTAAAAGCTCTCCAAAATATCTCTTTGACATTTATACAAAAATGGTGTTTCCAAACTCCTGAATGAAAAGAAAATGTTAACTCTGGGAGATGAATGCACAAATCACGTAGCAGTTTTTCAGATAGCTTCCATCTAGTTTTCATTCTGGGATATTTGCTTTTTTGCCATTGGCCTCAATGAGCTCCAAAATGTCCACTCACAGAATGGACAAAAACACTGTTTCCAAACTACTGAATCTAAAGAAAGGTTTAACTCAGTGAGATGAATACACACATCACAAAGCAGTTTCTCAGAAAGCTTCTTTCTTGTTTTTTCTGAAGATGTTTCCTAATTCACCACAGACCTCAATGTTATCCAAAATATCCCTTTGCAGATTCTACAAAATCAGTGTTTCCAAACTGCTGAATGAACAGAAAGTTTTAATTCTGTGAGATGAATACCCACATAACAATGCAGTTTCTCACATAGCTTCCTTCCAGTTGTTTTCCTTTGATATTCACTTTTTCACCATTGGTCTCAATGAGTTCCCAAATGTCTATTCGCAGAATGGACAAAAACAATGTTTTCAAACTGCTGAATCCAAAGAAAGCTCTAACTCTGTAAGATGAATGCACACATCACAAAGCAGGTTCCCTGAAAGCTTTTTTCTAGTTTTTATTTGAAGATATTTCCTTTGTGAAAGTTGACCTCAATGCTCTCCAAAATATCCCTTTACAGTTCCTACTAAAACAATATTTCAAAATTGCTGAATGAAAAGAAAGGTTCACCTATGCAGGATGAATGCACACATCACATCACAGTTTCTCAGAAAAGTTTTTCCTAGTTTTTATCCTGTGATATTTGCGTTTTCATCATTGGCCTCAAGGAGCTACCAAAAGTCCATTCACAGAATGGACAAAAACAGTGTTTCAAAAATGATGAATTAAAGAAATGTTGAACCCTGTGAGATGAATGCCCACATCACATAACAGTTTCTCAGGTAGCTTCCATCTAGTTTTTATCCTGGGATATTCTCTTTTTCACTATTGGCCTCAATGAGCTCCCAAATGTCCACTCACAGAACGGACAAAAACACTCTTTCCAAACTACTGAATCCAAAGAAAGGTTTAACTCTGTGTGATGAATGTACACAACACAAAGTAGTTTCTCAGAAAGCTTCTTTCTAGTTTTTATCTGAAAATGTTTCCTTTTTCACCATAGGCCTCAATGCTCTCCAAAATATGCCTTTGTAGATCCTACAAAAACAATGTTTCCAAACTGTCAAATGAAAAAAAGGTTTAGAACTCCTAGATGAATGCAGACAACACATAACAATTTCTCAGATAACTTCCATCTAATTTTTATCCTGGGATATTTGCTTTTTCACCATTGCCCTCAATAGCTCCAAAATGTCCATTCATGGAATGCAAAAAAGTAGTGTTTCCAAACTGCTGAATCCAAATAAAGTTTTAAGACTGTGAGACGAATGAACATGTCACAAAGCAGTTTCTCAGAAAGATTCTTTCTAGTTTTTATCTGCAGAATTTTAATTTTTCACCACAGGCCTCAATGCTCTCTGAAATATCCTTTTGTAGATTCTACGAAACCAGTATTTCCAAACTTCTGAATCATAAGAAAGTTTTAAATCTGTGAGATGAATGCAAACATCACAAAGCAGTTTCTCAGAAACTTCTTTGTATTTTTTCTCTGAAGGTGTTTTCTTTTTCACCTTAAGCCTCAATGCTCCCTGAAATATCCCTTCACACATTCTACAAAAACAGGGTTTCCAAACAGGTGAATTAAAACAAAGGTTTAACTCTGTGAGATGAACATGTACATCACAAAGCTGTTACTCAGATACCTTTCTTCTAGAATTTATCTTAGGATATTTGCTTTTTTGCCATTAACCTCAAGGAGCTCTCAAATGTTTATTCGCAAAATGGAAAAAAACAGTATTTCCAAACTGCTGAATCAGAAGAAAGGTTTAACAGTGTGAGATGGATGCACACATCACAAAGCAGTTTCTCAGAAAGATTTTATCTAGTTTTTATCTGAAAATGTTTCATTTTTCACAATAAGCCTCAATGCTCTCTGCAACATCCCTTTGCAGATTCTACAAAACGAGTGTTTCCAAACTGCTGAATGAAAAGAAAGTTTTAAATCTGTGTGGTGAATGCAACATCAAAAAGCAGTTTCTCAGATAGCTTCCTCCTAGTTTTCATCCTGTGTTATTTCCTTTTTCACCATTGGCCTCAATGAGCTCCCCAGTGTCCATTCACAGAATGGACAAAAACAGGGTTACCAAACTGCTGAATCCAAAGAAATCTTTAACTCTTTGAGGTGAATGCACATATCACAAAGCAGCTTCTCAGAAAGCTTCTTTGTAGTTTTATTGGAAGATGTTTGCTTGTTAACCATCAGCCTCAATGCTCTCTGAAATATCCCTTTGCAGATTCCACAAAAACACTGTTTCCAAACTGCTATATGAAAAGAAAGATTTAACTCCATGAGATGAATGCACACATCACAAAGCAGTTCCCCAGAAAGCTTTCTTCTAGTTTTTATGCTGGCATATTCGCTTTTTCACCATTGTCCTCAATGAGCTCCCAAATGTCCATTCGCAGAATGGAAGAAAACCATGTTTCCAAACTGCTGAATCAAAAGAACATTTTAACTCTGTGAGATGAATGCACAAATAAAAACCATTTTCTCAGAAAGCTTTTTTCTCATTTTAATCTGAAGATGTTTCCTATTTCACCATAGGCCTCAATGCTCTCCAAAATATTCCTTTGCAGATTCTACAAAAACAGTAATTCCAAACTGCTGAATGAAAAGAAACGTTTTACTCTGTGAGATGAATGTACACATCGCAAATCTGTTTCTCAGATAGCTTCCTTCCAGATTTTATCCAAGGATATTCAGGCCTCAATGTGCTCCCAAATGTCCATTCACAGAATGAATAAAAACATTGTTTCCAAACTGCTTAATCAAAGAAAGGTTATACCCTGTGAGATGAATTCACAGATCACAAAGCAGTTTCTCAGAAAATGTCTTTCTGGTTTTTATATGAAGATGTTTCCTTTTTCACCATAGGCCACATTGCTCTCCAAAATATCCTTTTAAAGATTTGAAAATAAACAGTGTTTCCAAAATGATGAATGAAAAGAAATGTTTAACTCTGTGAGATGAATGCACACCTCACAGAGCAGTTTCTTAGATAACCTCCATCTACATTTCATCTAGGGATATTCCCTTTTTTGACATTGACCTCAATGAGCTCCCAAATGTCCATTTGCAGAATGGACAAGAGCAGTGCTCCCAAACTGCTGAACCTGAAGAATGGTTGATCTCTGTGAGATGAATGCACACATCACAATGTAGTTTCTCAGAAAGGTTCTTTCTAGTTTTTATCTGAAGATGTTTCCCTTTCCACCGTAGGCCTCAATGCTCTCTGACATATCCCTTGCAGATTCTACAAAAAAAAGTTTCCAAACTGCTGAAAGAAAACAAAGGTTTAACTCAGTGAGGTGAATGCACACATCAAAAAGTGGTTTCTCAGATAGCTTCCTTCTAATTTTTATCCTGGGATATTCTCTTTTTCACCTTTGGGCTCAATGATTTCCCAAATGTCCATTCACTGAGTGGACAAAACAGTGTTTCCAAACTGGTGAATCCAAAGAAAGTTTTAACTCTGTGAGATAGAATGCACACATCACAAAGCAGTTTCTCAGAAAGCTTCTTTCTAGTTTTTATCTGAAGATGTTTCCTTTTTCCCCACAGGCCTCAATTCTCTCTAACATATCCCTTTTCAAATTGTACAAAAACAGTGTTTCCAAATTGCAGAATGACAGGGAAGGTTTAACTCTGTAAGATGAAAGCATAGATCACAAAGCAGTTTCTCAGATAGCTTCCTTATAAATTTTATCCTGAGATATTCTCTTTTTCCCCTTTGGCCTCAATGAGTTCCCAAATGTTCCCTCGCTGAATGGACAAAAACTGTGTTTCCAAACTACTGAATCCAAAGAGAAATTTAAGTCTATGAGATGAATGCACACATCAGAAAGCAGTTACTCAGAAAGCTTCTCTGTAGTTTTTATCTGAAGGTGTTTCCTTTTCCACCATAGGCCTCATTGCTCTCCGAAAGATCCCATTGCAGATTCTACAAAAACAGTGTGTCCAAACTGCCAAATCCACAGAATGTTTTAACTCTCTGAGATGAATGCATGCATCACAAAGCAGTTTCTCAGTAAGCTTCTTTCCAGTTTTTATCTTAAGATATTTCCTTTCTCATCATAGGTCACAATGCTCTCTGAAATAACGCTTTGCAGATTCTACAAAAAAAGAGTTTCCAAACTGCTGAATGAAAAGAAAGGTTTAACTCTGCTAGATGAATGCAAACACCACATAGCAGTTTCTCAAATAGCTTGCATCTAGTTTTTATCCTGTGATATTCGCATTTTCATCATCGGCCTCAATAAGCTCCCAAATGTCCATGTGCAGAATGGACAAAAGCACTCTCTCCAAACTACTGAATCCAATGAAAGGTTTAATTCTGTGATATGAATGCACATTTCACAAAGCCGTTTGTCAGAAAGATTCTTTGTAGTTTTTATCTGAAGATGTTTCCTTTTTCACCCTAGGCTTCAATGCTCTCCAAAATATCCCTTCACAGAATGGACAAAAACAGTGTTTCCAAAATGCAGAGTCTAAAGAAAGGTTTAAATATGTGAGATGAGTGCACACATCACAAAGCAGTTTCTCAGAAATATTTGTTCTAATTTTTATCTGAAGATGTTTCCCTTTTCACCATAGGCCTCAATACTCTGCAAAATAACCCTTCGCAGGTTTTACAAAAACAGTGTTCCCAAACTGCTGAATGAAAGGAAAAGTTTATCTCTGTGGATGAATGCAAACATCACATAGCAGTTTCTCAGATAGCTCTCATTTAGATTTTATCCTGGGATAATCTCTTGTTCCCCATTGGCCTCAATGAACTCCCAAATGTCCATTCTCAGAATGGACAGAAACACTCTATCCAAACTACTGAATCCAACGAAAGGTCTAATTCTCTGAGATGAGTGCATGCATCACAAGATGGTTTCTCAGAAAGCTTCCTTCAAGTTTTCATCCTGGGATATTCACTTTTTTGCCTTTGGTCTCAATGAGCTCCAAAATATCCATTTGCAGAATGGACAAAAACAGTTTGTCCAAACTGCTGAATTGACAGAAAGGTTTAACTCTCTGAGATGAATGCACACATCACAAAGTAGTTTCTCAGAAAGCTTCTTTCTACTTTTCATCTGAGGATGGGTCCTATTTCACCATAGGCCTCATTGCTCTCCAAAATATCCCTTTGCAGATTCTACCAAAACACTGTTCACTATCTGCTGAATGAAAAGGAAGGTTTAACTCCATGAGATGAATGCACACGTCACAAAGCAATTTCTCAGAAAGCTCCTTTCTAGTTTTTATCTGAAGATGTTTCCTTTTTCACCATAGGCTTCAGTTCTCTCCACATATCCCTTTACAAATTCTACAAAAACAGTGTTTAAAAACTGGTGAAAGAAAAGAAAGGTTTAAGTATGCGAGATGAATGCACACATCAAATAACAGATTCTCAGGTAGCTTCTATCTAGCTTTTATCCTAGGATATTCACTTTTTTGCCATTTACCACGATTAACTCCCAAATGTCCATTCACAGAATGGACAAAAACACTCTTTCCAAACCACTGAATCCAAAGAAACGTTTAAATCTGTGAGATGAATGCACACATCACAAAGCAGTTTCTCAGAAAGCTTCTTTCTAGTTTTTATCTGAAGATGTTTCCTTTTATACTGAAGGCCTCAATGCACTCTGGAATATCCAATTGCATTTTCTACAAAACAGTGCTTTCAAACTGCTGAATGAATGTGAAGTTTTAATTCTGTCAGAAGAATGCACACATCACAAAGTTGTTTGTCAGATTGCTTTTTTCTAGTTTTTATCTTAGTATATTCGATTTTTTGACATTGGCCTCAATGAGCTCCAAAATGTCCATTCACAGAATGGACAAAAACAGTGTTTCCAAACTACTGAATCCAAAAAAGCTTTATCTCTGCGAGATGAATGCACACATCATAAAGCAATGTTCTTAGATAGCTTCCTTCTAATTTTTATCCTGGATTATGTGCTTTTTTGCCATTTGCCTCAATTAACTCACAAACGTCCATTCTCAGAATCGACAAAAACACTCTTTACCAACTACTGAATCCAAAGAAAGGTTCATCTCTGTGAGATGAAAGCACACATCACCAAGCATTTTCTCAGAATGCTTCTTTCTAGTTTTTATCTGAAAATGTTTCTTTTTTTACATAGGTCTCACTGCTCTCCGAAATATCCCTTTGCAGATACTACAAAAAAAGTGTTTCCAAACTGCTGAGGGAAAAGGAAGTTTTAATTCTGTGAGGTGAATGCACACATCACATAGCAGTTTCTCATATAGATTCATTCTAGTTTTTATCCAGGGATATTCACTTTTCCCCATTGGCTGCAATGAGCTCCCAAATGACCATCCCCAGAATGGACAAAAACAGTGTTTCCAAACTGCTGAGTCCATTGAAAAGTTTCACTTTGTGAGAACAATGCACATATCTCAAAGCAGTTTCTCAGAAAGCTTCTTTCTAGTTTTTATCGGAAGATGTTTCCCTTTTCAGCAAAGCCCCAATGTAGTCCCAAATATCCATCTGCAGATCCTACAAAAACACTGTTTCCAAACTGTTGAATGAAAAGAACGTTTTAACTCTGCAAGGTGAATGCACTCAAACTAAACTGGTTTCTCAGATATCTTCCATGTAGTTTTAATCCTGGGATGTTCACTTTTATGCCATGGCCTCTATGAGCTCCCAAATTTCCATTCACAGAATGGACAAAAACAGTGCTTACAATCTACTGAATCCAAAGAAAAGTTTAACTCTGTGAGATGAATGCACACATCACAAAGCAATTTATCAGAAAGCTTCTTTCTATTTTTTATCTGAAGATGTTTCTTTTTTCACCATAGGCCTCAATGCACTCCTAAATATCCCTTCACAGATTCTACAAAAACAGTGTTTCCAAACTGCTGAATGAATAGAAAAGTTTAAGTTTTTGAAGTGAATACACACATCACAAAGTGATTTCCAGATAGCTTCCTTGTAGTTTTTTTCCTGAGATATTCCCTTTTTTGCCATTGGTCTCAATGAGTTCCCAAATTCCCATTTGCAGAATACATAAAAACAGTGTTTCCAAACTGTGGAATCCAAAGAAATGTTTAACTGTGAGATGTTTGCACACATCACAGAGCAGTTTCTCAGAAAGCTTCTTTCTTGTTTTTATCTGAAAATGTTTCTTCACCATAGGCCACATTGCACTTGCAAGTATGCCTTCTCAGATTCTACAAAAAACAGTGATTCTAAACTGCTTAATGAAAAGAAATTTTCAAGTCTGCAAGTTGAATCCACACATCACAAAGTGGTTTCTCAGATAGCTTCCTTTTAGCTTTTATCCTGGGATATTCACTCTTTCACCATTGGCGTGAATGAACGCCCAGAAGTTCATTTGCAGAATGGACATAAAAAAGCGTTTCCAAACTGCTGAATCCACAGAAAGGTTTAAATCTGTGAGATGAATGCACACATCAAAAAGCAGTTACTCAGGAAGCTTCTTTATAGTTTTTATCTGAAGATGTTTCCTTTGTCACCATACGCCTCAAAGTGCTCCCAATTACCTCTTTGTAGATTCTACAAAAATAGGTTTTCCAAACTTCCAAATGAAGAGAAAGGTTTAACTCTGCCACAATAATGCACAAATCACAAAGCAGTTTCTCAGATGGCTTCCTTTCACTTTTTATCCTTGGATATTCGTTTTTTCAACCTTGGCCTCACTGAGCTTCCAAATGTCCACTTGCAAATTGGACAAAAAAGTGTTTCCAACCTGCAGAATCCAAAGACAGGGTTTACTGTGAGATGAATGCACATATCACAAAGCAGTTTGCCAGAAAGCTTCTTTCTAGTTTTTGTGCGAAGATGTTTCCTTTTTCACCATAGTTCTCAATGGGCTCCTAAATACCCTTTCACAGTTTCTACAAAAACAGTGTTTCCAAATTGCTGAAAGAAAAGAAGGGTTTAACTCTGTGAGATGAATGCACACATCACAAAGTGGTTCCTGAGATGTCTTTGTTCTAGGTTTTTCACTGGGATACTCATTTTTTTGCCATTGGCTTCAATGAGCACTGAAATGTCCATTTGCAGGATGGACAAAAACACTCTTTCCAAACTATTGAATCCAAAGAAAGATTTAACTCTGTGAGTTGAATGCACACATCACAAGGCGGTTTCTCAGAAGGCTTCTTTCTAGTTTTATTCTGAAGATGTTTCCTTTTTCACCATAGGCCTCAATGCTCTCTGAAGTATTCCTTTGCAGATTCTACAAAAACAGTGTTTCCAAACTGCTTACTGAAAAGAAAAGTTTAACTCTGTGAGATGAATTCAGACATCACAAAGTGATTTTCCAGATAGCCTCCTTCTATTTTTTATTTTGGGATATTTGCTATTTCACCATTGGCCTCAATGTGTTCAAAATGTCCACTTGCAGAATGGAAAAAAACATTGTTTCCATAGTGGTGAATCCAAAGAAAAGTTTAACTCTGAGAGATGAATGCACGCATCACATAGTGGTTTCTCAGAAAGCTTCTTTCTAGTTTTTATCGGATGATGTTTCCTTTTTCAGCATACACCTCAATGTTCTCTGGAACATCCCTTTGCAGATTCTACCAAAACGGTGTTTCCAATCTGCTGAATGAAAAGAATGTTTTATATCTGCTAGATGAATGCACTCATCACATAGCAGTTTCTCAGAGTGCTTCCTTCTAGTTTTTATCCTGGGATATTCACTTTTTCGCCATTGGCCTCCACGACCTCCAAATATCCAATCACAGAATGGACAAAAAGAGTGTTTCCAAACTGTAGAATCCTTAGAAAGGGTTAACTCTTGGAGATTAATACACACATCACAAAGCAGTTTCTCAGAAATATTCTTTCTTGTTTTTATCTGAAGATTTTTCTTTTTTCAACATAGGCATCAGTGTGCTCCAAAATATTGCTTCTTAGACTCTACAAAACCAGTGTTCAAAACTGTTGAATGAAAAGAAAGGCTTAAGTCTGTGAGATGAATGCACATATCATAAAGAGGTCCCTCGGATAGCTTCCTTCTAGTTTTTATCCTGGGATATTTGCTTTTTCGCCACTGTTCTCAATGAGATCCCAAATGTCCATTCTCAGAATGGACAAACACAGTGTTTCCAAACAGCTGATTAAAAAGCAAAGTCTAACACTGAGAAATGAATGTACACATCACAGAATGGTTTCTCATATCTTCGTTCTAGTTTTCATCTTGCCACATTACCTTTTTCACCATTGGACCCAATGTTCTCCCAAATGTCCATGTGCAGAATGGACAAAAACTGTGTTTCCAAATGGCAGAATGCAAAAAATGTTTTAACTTTGTGAGATGAATGCACATATCACAAAGCTGTTTCTAAGGGAGTTTCTTTCTAGTTTTTATTTGAAGATATTTCCTTTTTCACCATAGTCCTCAATGCGCTCTCAAATATCCCTTTGCAGATTCTACAGAAAGAGTGTTTCTAATCTGCTGAATGAAAAGAAAGTTTTAACTCTGCGTGATGAATGCACACATCACAAAGCTTTTTCTCAGATAGCTTCCTTCTAGTTTTTATGCTGGGATATTCACTTTTTCACCAGTGTTCTCAATGAGCTCCCAAATATCCATTTGCAGAATGGACAAAAACGGTGTTTCCAAATGGCTGAATCCAAAGAAAAGTTTAACTCTGGGTGATGAATGCACACATCACAATGTAGTTTCTCAGAGAGATTCCTTCTAATTTTTATCCTTGGATATTCACTTTTCTGCAACACCCTCAATGAGCTCCCAAATGTCCATTCACACAATGGACAAAAACAGGGTTTCTAAACTGCTGAATGCAAAAAATGTTTAACTCTGTGAGATGAATGAACACATCACAAAGCAGATTTAAGAAAACTTCTTTCTAGTTTTTATCTGAAGATGTTTCCTTTTTCAACTTAGGCATCCCAAATATCCCTTCGCAGATACTTCTAAAACTGTGTTTCCAAACTGCTGAAGGAAAAGAAAGATTTTACTGTGTGTGATAAATGCACACATCATGTAGCGGTTTCTCAGATAGCTTCCTTGTAGTTTTTATCCTGGGATATTCGCTCTTTCACCATTGGCCTCAACGAGCTCTCAAGTGTTCAATCACAGAATTTACAAAAACTGTATTTCCAAATTGCAGATTCCAATGAGAAGTTTAAACTCTGTGAGATGAATGTACATATCACAAAGCAGTCTCCCAGAATGCTAGTTCACAGTTTTTATTGAAGATATTTCCTTTTTCACCATAGCCTTCAATGCACTTCAAAATATCCATTTGCAGATTTTACAAAAACAGTTCCCAAACTGCTGAATGAAAACAAAGGTTTAACTCTGTGAGATGAATGCACACATCACAGAGATTTTTATCATATTGCTTCCTTCTAGTTTGCATCCTGCGATATTCGGTTTTTTGCCATTGGCCTCAATGAGCTCCCAAATGTGCATTTGCAGTTTGGACAGAAACAGAGTTTTCAAACTGCTGAGTCCAAAGAAAGGCTTACCTCTGTTAGATGAATGCAAACGTCACAAAGCAGTTGCTCAGAAAGCTTCTTTCTAGTTTTTTTCTGAATATGTTTTCTTTTTCACCATAGACCTCAAAGCACAGCAAAATATCCCTTGGCAAATTGTACAAAAGAGTGTTTCCAAACTGCTGAATGAAAATCAATTATCATTTCTGCTAGTTGAATGCACACGTTACAAAGCAGTTTCTCAGACAGCTTCCTTCTAGTTTTATCCTTGGATATTTGCTTTCTCACCATTGGATTCAATGAGCTCACAGACGTCTGTTCCTACAGTAGAAAAAAACAAGCTTTCCAAAGGCTAAATCCAAGCAAATGTTTAACTCGGTGAGATGAATGCACACATCACAAAGCAGTTTCTCAGAAGTCTTCTTTCCAGTTTTTATCTGAAGATATTTCCTTTCTTACCATAGGCCTCAATGCACTCCCAAATATCCCTTTGCAGATTCCCCAAAAACAGTGTTTCCAAACAGTTCAATGAAGTGTAACGTTTATATTTGCTGGATGTATCCACACATCACAAAGCAGCTTCTCAGATAGGCTGACCATAGGACTCAATGTGCTCCTAAATATCCCTTCACAGATTCTACAAAAACAGTGTTTCCAAACTGCTGAATTAAAAGAAAGAATTAACTATGCAAAATGAATGCACACATCACAAAGCAGTTTCTCCAATAGCTTCCTTCTGGTTTTTATTCTTATTTAATTTTTCACAATGGCTCTCATGAGCTCCCAAATCTGCATCCTAGAATGGACAAGAAGACTATTGTCAAACTGCAGAGTAAAAGAAAGATTCAACACTGTGAGATGAATGCACACATCACAAAGCATATTCTCAGAAACCTTCTTTCTATTTTTTATCTGAAGATGTTTCCTTATTCACCATAAGCCTCAATACACTCCCAAATATTCTTTCACAGATTCTACAAAAACAGTGTTTCCAAACTGCTGAATGAAAAGAAAGGCTTAACTCTGTGAGGTGAATGCACCCTTAACAAAGTGGTTTCTCAGACGGCTTCCTTCTAATTTTTATCCTGGGATATTCACATTTTTGCAATTGGCCTCAAAGAACTCCCAAATATATATTAGCAGAATGAACAAAAACAGGTGTTTCCAAACTCCTGAATCAAAAGAAATCTTTAACTCTGTGAGATGAATGGACACAGCACAAAGCAGTTTCTCAGGAAGCTTGCTTCTAATTTTTATCTGAAAATGTTTCCTTTTTCACTGTAGGCCTCAAAGCACTCCCAAATATCACTTTGCAGATTCTACAAAACCAGAGTTTCCAAACAGCTGAATGAAAAGAAAGGTTTAACTCTGTGAGATAAATACCCACACCACAAAGCATTTTCTCAGATACCTTCCTTCTATTTTTATCCTGGGGTAGTCGCTTTTTCATCATTGGCCTCAATGAGCTCTGAAATGTCCATTCGCAGAATGGACAAAACTGTGTTTCCATATTTTTGAATCTAAAGAAAGGTTTAACTCTGTGAGATGAATGCACACATCACAAAGCAGTTTCTCAGAAAGCTTTCCAGATTTTATCTGAAGAAGTTCCCTTTTTAAAAAGAGGCCTCAATGTACTCCAAAATATCACTTCACAGATTCTATAAAAAGAGTGTTTCCAAACTGCTGAATGAAAAGTAAAGTTTAACTCTGCGAGATGAATGCACACATCACAAGGTGATATCTCAGATAGCTTCCTTCTAGTTTTATCCTGGGATATTCACCTTTTCACCATTGGCCTCAATGAACTCCCAAATGTCCACTAGCAGAATGGACAAAAACAGTTTTTCCACACTGCTAAATCCAAACAAAGTTTTACCTCTGTGAGATAAATGCACACATGACAAAGCAGTTTCTCAGAAAGCTTCTATTTAATTTTTTTTATTATACTTTAAGTTTTAGGGTACATGTGCACAATGTGCAGGTTAGTTACATATGTATACATGTCCCATGCTGGTGCACTGCACCCACTAACTTGTCATATCATATTAGGTATATCTCCCAATGCTATCCCTCCCTCCTCCCCCCATGCCACAACAGTCCCCAGAGTGTGATGTTCCCCTTCCTGTGTCCATGTGTTCTCATTGTTCAATTCCCACCTATGAGTGAGAATATGCGGTGTTTGGTTTTTTGTTCTTGCGACAGTTTACTGAGAATGATGATTGCCAATTTCATCCATGTCCCTACAAAGGACATGAACTCATCCTTTTTTATGGCTGCATAGTACTCCATGGTGTATATGTGCCACATTTTCTTAATCCAGTCTATCATTGCTGGACATTTGGGTTAATTCCAAGTCTTTGCTATTGTGAATAATGCCACAATAAACATACGTGTGCATGTGTCTTTATAGCAGCATGATTTATATTCCTTTGGGTATATACCCAGAAATGGGATGGCTGGGTCAAATGGTGTTTCTAGTTCTAGATCCCTGAGGAATCACCACACTGACTTCCACAATGGGTGAACTAGTTTACAGTTTCACCAACAGTGTAAAAGTGTTCCTACTTCTCCACATCCTCTCCAGCACCTGTTGTTTCCTGACTTTTTAATGATTGCCATTCTAACTGGTGTGAGATGGTATCTCATTGTGGTTTTGATTTGCATTTATCTGATGGCCAGTGATGGTGAGCATTTTTTCATGTGTTTTTTGACTGCATAAATGTCTTCTTTTGAGAAGTGTCTGTTCATGTCCTTCACCCACTTTTTGATGGGGTTGTTTTTTTTTTCTTGCAAATGTGTTTGAGTTCATTGTAGATTCAGGATATTAGCCCTTTGTCAGATGAGTAGGTAGCGAAAATTTTCTCCCATTTTGTAGGTTGCCTGTTCACTCTGATCGTAGTTTCTTTTGCTGTGCAGAAGCTCTTGAGTTTAATTAGATCCCATTTGTCAATTTTGGTTTTTGTTGCCATTGCTTTTGGTGTTTTAGACATGAAGTCCTTGCCCATGCCTATGTCCTGAATGGTAATGCCTAGGTTTTCTTCTAGGGTTTTTATGGTTTTAGGTCTAACATTTAAGTCTTTAATCCATCTTGAATTGATTTTTGTATAAGGTGTAAGAAAGGGATCCAGTTTCAGCTTTCTACATATGGCTAGCCAGTTTTCCCAGCACCATTTATTAAATAGGGAATCCTTTCTCCATTGCTTGTTTTTCTCAGGTTTGTCAAAGATCAGATAGTTGTAGATATGTGGCATTATTTCTGAGGGCTCTGTTCTGTTCCATTGATCTATATCTCTGTTTTGGTACCAGTACCATGCTGTTTTCGTTAGTGTAGCCTTGTAGTATAGTTTGAAGTCAGGTAGTGTGATGCCTCCAGCTTTGTTCTTTTGGATTAGGATTGACTTGGCGATGCAGGCTCTTTTGGTTCCATATGAACTTTAAAGTAGTTTTTTCCAATTCTGTGAAGAAAGTCATTGGTAGGTTGATGGGGATGGCATTGAATCTGTAAATTACCTTGGGCAGTATGGCCATTTTCACGATATTGATTCTTCCTACCCATGAGCATAGAATGTTCTTCCATTTGTTTGTATCCTCTTTTATTTCCTTGAGCAATGGTTTGTTGTTCTCCTTGAAGAGGTCCTTCACATCCCTTGTAAGTTGGATTCCTAGGTATTTTATTCTCTTTGAAGCAATTATGAATGGGAGTTCATTCATGATTTGGCTCTCTGTTTGTCTGTTGTTGGTGTATAAGAATGCTTGTGATTTTTGTACATTGATTTTGTATCCTGAGACTTTGTTGAATTTGCTTATCAGCTTAAGGAGATTTTGGGCTGAGACAATGGGGTTTTCTAGATATACAATCATGTCATCTGCAAACAGGGACAGTTTGCCTTCCTCTTTTCCTAATCGGATACTCTTTATTTCCTTCTCCTGCCTAATTGCCCTGGCCAGAACTTCCAACACTATGTTGAATAGGAGTGGTTAGAGATGGCATCCCTGTCTTGTGCCAGTTTTCAAAGGGAATGCTTCCAGTTTTTGCCCATTCAGTATGATATTGGCTGTGGGTTTGTCATAGATAGCTCTTACTATTTTGAAATATGTCCCATCAATACCTAGTTTACTGAGAGTTTTTAGCATGAAGGGTTGTTGAATTTTTCAAAGGCCTTTTCTGCATCTATTGAGATAATCATGTGGTTTTTGTCTTTGGCTCTGTTTATATGCTGGATTACATTTATTGATTTGCATATATTGAACCAGCCTTCCATCCCAGGGATTAAGCCCACTTGATCATCATGGGTAAGCTTTTTGATGTGCTGCTGGATTCGGTTTGCCAGTATTTTATTGAGGATTTTTGCATCAATGTTCATCAAGGATATTGGTCTAAAATTCTCTTTTTTGGTTGTGTCTCTGCGGTGCTTTGGTATCAGGATGATGCCGGCCTCATAAAATGAGTTAGGGAGGATTCCCTCTTTCTCTATTGATTGGAATAGTTTCAGAAGGAATGGTACCAGTTCCTCCTTGTACCTCTGGTAGAATTCGGCTGTGAATCCATCTGGTCCTGGACTCTTTTTTGTTGGTAAGCTCCTGACTATTGCCACAATTTCAGCTCCTGTTATTGGTCTATTCAGAGAATCAACTTCTTCCTGGTTTAGTCTTGGGAGGGTGTACGTGTCGAGGAATTTATCCATTTCTTCTAGATTTTCTAGTTTATTTGTGTAGAGTTGTTTGTAGTATTCTCTGATGGTAGTTTGTATTTCTGTGGGATCGGTGGTGATATTCCCTTTATCATTTTTATTGCATCTATTTGATTCTTGTCTCTTTTTTTCTTTATTAGTCTTGCTAGTGGTCTACCAATTTTGTTAATCCTTTCAAAAAACCAGCTCCTGGATTCATTAATTTTTTGAAGGGTTTTTTGTGTCTCTGTTTCCTTCAGTTCTGCTCTGATTTTAGTTATTTCTGGCCTTCTGCTAGCTTTTGAATGTGTTTGCTCTTGCTTTTCTGCTTCTTTGAATTGTGATGTTAGGGTGTCAATTTTGGATCTTTCCTGCTTTCTCTTGCGGGCATTTAGTGCTATAAATTTCCCTCTACACACTGCTTTGAATTAGTGCCAGAGATTCTGATATGTTGTGTCTTTGTTCTCGTTGGTTTCAAAGAACATCTTTATTTCTGCCTTCATTTCATTATGTACCCAGTAGTCATTTAGGAGCAGGTTGTTCAGTTTCCATGTAGTTGAGCGGTTTTGAGTGAGATTCTTAACCCTGAGTTCTAGTTTGATTGCACTGTGGTCTGAGAGATAGTTTGTTATAATTTCTGTTCTTTTACATTTGCTGAGGAGAGCTTTACTTCCAATTATGTGGTCAATTTTGGAATAGGTGTGGTGTGGTGTTGAAAAAATGTATATTCTGTTGATTTGGGGTGGAGAGTTCTGTAGATGTCTATTAGGTCCGCTTGGTGCAGAGCTGAGTTCAATTCCTGGGTATCCTTGTTGACTTTCTGTCTCGTTGATCTGTCTAATGTTGACAGTGGGGTGTTAAAGTCTCCCATTCTTAATGTGTGGGAGTCTAAGTCTCTTTGTAGGTCACTCAGGACTTGCTTTATGAATCTGGTGCTCCTGTATGGGGTGCATATATATTTAGGATAGTTAGCTCTTCTTGTTGAATTGATCCCTTTACCATTATGTAATGGCCTTCTTTGTCTCTTTTGATCTTTGTTGGTTTAAAGTCTGTTTTATCAGAGACTAGGATTGCAACCCCTGCCTTTTTTTTGTTTTCCATTTGCTTGGTAGATCTTCCTCCATCCTTTTATTTTGAGCCTATGTGTGTCTCTGCACGTGAGATGGGTTTCCTGAATACAGCACACTGATGTGTCTTGACCCTTTATCCAATTTACCAGTCTGTGTCTTTTAATTGGAGCATTTAGTTCATTTACATTTAAAGTTAATATTGTTATGTGTGAATTTGATCCTGTCATTATGATGTTAGCTGGTTATTTTGCTCATTGGTTGATGCAGTTTCTTCCTAGTCTCGATGGTCTTTACATTTTGGCATGGTTTTGCAATGGCTGGTACCGGTTGTTCCTTTCCATGTTTAGCGCTTCCTTCAGGAGCTCTTTTAGGGCAGGCCTGGTGGTGACAAAATCTCTCATCATTTGCTTGTCTGTAAAGTATTTTATTTCTCCTTCACTTATGAAGCTTAGTTTGGCTAGATATGAAATTCTGGGTTGAAAACTCTTTTCTTTAATAATGTTGAATATTTGTCCCCACTCTCTTCAGGCTTGTAGAGTTCCTGCCGAAAGATCTGCTGTTAGTCTGATGGGCTTCCCTTTGAGGGTAACCCGACCTTTCTGTCTGGCTGCCCTTAACATTTTTTCCTTCATTTCAACTTTGGTGAGTCTGACAATTATGTGTCTTGGATTTGCTCTTCTCGATGAGTATCTTTGTGGCATTCTCTGTATTTTCTGAATCTGAATGTTGGCCTGCCTTGCTAGATTCGGGAAGGTCTTCTGGATAATATCCTGCAGAGTGTTTTCCAACTTGGTTCCATTCTCCCTGTCACTTTCTGGTCCACCAATCAGAGGTAGATTTGGTCTTTTCACATAGTCCCATATTTCTAGGAAGCTTTGCTCATTTCTTTTTATTCTTTTTTCTCTAAACTTCAGTTCTCACTTCATTTCATTCATTTCATTTTCCATCGCTGATACCCTTTCTTCCAGTTGATCGCATCGGCTCCTGAGGCTTCTGCATTCTTCATGTAGTTCTCAAGCCTTGGTTTTCAGCTCCATCAGCTCCTTTAAGCACTTCTCTATATTGGTTATTCTAGTTATACATTCTTCTAAATTTTTTTGAAAGTTTTCAACTTCTTTGTCTTTGGTTTGAGTGTCCTCCCATAGCTCGGAGTAATTTGATCGTCTGAAGCCTTCTTCTCTCAGCTTATCAAAGTCATTTTCCGTCCAGCTTTGTTCCGTTGCTAGTGAGGAACTGTGTTCCTTTGGAGGAGGAGAGGCACTCTGCTTTTTAGAGTTTCCAGTTTTTCTGCTGTTTTTTCCCCATCTTTGTGGCTTTATCTACTTTTGGTCTTTGATGATGGTGATGTATAGATGGGTTTTTAGTGTGGATGTCCTTTCTGTTTGTTAGTTTTCCTTCTAACAGAGAGGACCCTCAGCTGCAGGTCTGTTGGAGTACTCGGCCATGTGAGGTGTCAGTCTGCCACTGCTGTAGTGGTGCCTCCCAGTTAGGCTGCTCGGGGATCAGGGGTCAGGGACCCACTTGAGGAGGCAGTCTACCTGTTCTCAGATCTCCAGCTGCATGCTGGGAGAACCACTGCTCTCTTCACAGCTGTCAGACAGGGACATTTAAGTCTGCAGAGGTTACTGCTGTCTTTTTGTTTGTCTGTGCCCTGCCTCCAAAGATGGAGCCTACAGAGGCAGGCAGACCTCCTTGAGCTGTGGTGGTCTCCACTCAGTTCGAGTTTCCTGCCTACTTTGTTTACCTAAGCAAGCCTGGGCAATGGTGGGTGCCCTTCCCCCAGCCTCGTTGTCACCTTTCAGTTTGATCTCAGGCTGCTGTGCTAGCAATCAGTGAGACTCTGTGGGCATAGGACCCTCCAAGCCAGGTGCAGAATATAATCTCCTGGTTCGCTGTTTTTTAAGCCCATCAGAATAGCTCAGTATTCGGGTAGGAGTGACCCGATTTTCCAGGTGCTGTCTGTCACTCCTTTCTTTGACTAGGAAAGGGAAATCCTTGACCCCTTGCACTTCCCACATGAGGCCATGCCTCAACCTGCTTCAGCTTGCACATGGTGGATGCACCTACTGACCAGCGCCCACTGTCGGGCATTCCCTAGTGAGATGAACCTGGTACCTCAGATGGAAATGCAGAAATCACCCATCTTCTGAGTCACTCACGCTGGGAGCTGTAGACTGAAGCTGTTCCTATTCAGCCATCTTGGCTCCTCCTCCACTAGCTCTATTTAGGTTTTAACAGAAGATGTTTCCTTTCTCAACTTATGCCTCAATGCACTCCCATATATCCCTTTGCAGATTCTCCAAAACAGAGTTTCCAAAATTCTCAATGAAAATAAATTTTTAACTCTGTGGGATGTATGCACACATTACAAGTTGGTTTCTAAGATAGCTTCACCATAGGCCTCAATGTGCTCCCAAAAATCCCTTCATAGATTCTAAATAAACAGTTTCTCCAAACTACCAAATGAAAAGAAAGGTTTTACTCTGTGAGGTGAATACACACATCACATAGCAATTTCTCAGATAGCATCCTTCTAGTTTTTAACCTGAGATATATTGTTTTTGCTTTTGGCCTCAATGAACTCCCGAATGTCCATTTACAGAATGGATAAAAACAGTGTTTCCAAACTTTTGAATCAAAAGAATGTTTTAATTCTGTGAGATGAATGTACACATCACAAAGCTGTTTCTCAGAAACCTTCTTTCTAGTTTTTATCTGGAGATGTTTCCTTTTTCACCGTAACCCTCAATGCTCTCCAAAATATACCTCCACAGATCCTAAAAGAACATTTTCTAAATTCCTGAAAGAAAAGACAGGTTTAACTCTTTTAGATGAATACACACATCCAAAGTGTTTTCAGAGGCAGCATCTAATTTTTATCCTACAATATTTGCTTTTTTGCCATTGGCCTCAATGAACTCACAAATATCAATTCATAGAATGGACAAAAACAGTGTTTCCAAACGGGTGAATGCAAAGGAATGTTCAACTCAGTGAGATGTATGCACACATCACAAAGCAGTTTCTCAGAGAGATTTTTTCTTGTTTTTATCTGAAGATGTTTCCTTTTATACCATAGGCCTCAATGTACTCCCAAATATCCCTTCACAGATTCTACAAAAACAGTGATTACAAACTGCTGAATGAAAAGAAAATTTAACTCTGTGAGATGAATGTGCACATGACAAAGCAGTTTCTCAGATAGCTTCCTTCCAGTTTTTATCCTGTGATAATCACTTTTTTGAAATTGACCTCAAAACCCCAAAGTGTCCATTCTCATAATGGAGAAAAACAGTGTTTCTAAACTGCTGAATCAAAAGAAAGGTTAAATGCCGTGAGTTGAATGCACACATAACAAAGCTGTTTCTCAGAAAACTACTTCCTAGTTTTTATCTGAAATTATTTTCTTTTTCACCTTAGGTTTCAAATTGCTCCCAATTATCCCTGTGCAGATTTTTCAAAAACAGTTTTTCCAGACTGCTGAATGAAAAGAAAGGTTTAACCCTGTGAGATTAATGCACACATCAAAAGCCAGTATTTCAGATACTTTCCTTCTAGTTTTTATCCTGGGATATTCCCTTTTTCACCATTGGCCTCAATGAGATCTGACATGTCAACTGGCAGAATGGACAAAAACAGTGTTTCCAAACTGCTGAACACAAAAAAACTTTTAACACTGTGAGATGATGTGAGATGAATGCACACATAAGAAAGCAGTTTCTCAGAAAGCTTCTTTCTAGTTTTTATCTGAAGGTATTTCCCTTTTCACTGTAGGCCACAGTGCACCCCCAAATATCTCTTTGCACATTCTAGAAAAACAGTGTTTCCAAATGGCTGAATCAAAATACAGGTTTAACTCTGTGAGAGAATGCACACATCACAAATCAGCGTCAGAGATAGCGTCCTTCTAGTTTTTATCTTGGAATATTCACTTTTTTCCATTGGGCTCAATCAGCTCCCAAATGTCCACTCACAGAATGGAAAAAAACAGTGTTTCCAAACTGCTCAATTCAAGAAAGGTTTAGATCAGTGAGATGTATGCACACATCACAAAGCAGTTCTCAGAGAGCTTCCTTCTTTTTTTTATCTGAAGATGTTTCCTTTTCACCCTAGGCCTTATGCATTCCCAAATCTCCTTTTGAAGATTCTACAAAAACGGTGATTCCAAACTGCTGAATGAAAAGAAATGTTTAACTCTGTGAGATGAATCCACACATCAGAAAGCAGTTTCTCAGATAGCTTCCTTCTAGTTTTCATCCTGAGAAAAATATTTTTTCATCATTCTCCTCAATAAGCTCTGAAATGTCCATTTGCGGAATGGACAAATACAGTTTTTCCAAACTGCTGAATCAAAAGAAAGGTTAAACTCTATGAGATGAACTCACACAGCACAAAGCATTTTCTGAGAAATCTTCATTCCACTTTTTATCTGAAGATATTTTCCTTTTCACCATATGCTTTGAATTTCTCTCAAATATCTGTATACAGTTTCTTCAAGAAAAGTGTTTCCAGACTTTTAACTCTGCTTGATGATGGACACAAGACAAAGCGGTTTCTCAGGTAACATCCTTCTAGTTTTCATCCTGAGATATTCCCTTTCTGGCAATTGTCCTCAAATGGCCATTCACATAGTGGACAAAAACAGTGTTTCCAAACTGATGAATCCAAACAAAAGTTCAAGTTTGTGAGAAAAATGCACACATGATAAAGCAGTTTCTCAGAAAGCTTCTTTCAAGTTTTTATCTCAGTATATTTCCTTTTTCACTGTAGGCCTCAATGCGCTCCTAATACACCTTTGTAGATTCTAGGAAAACTGTGTTTCCAAACTGCTGAATGAAAAGAAAGTTTAACTCTGTGAGATGAATGCACACAAAACAAAGAAGTTCCTCAGATTGCTTCCTTATAGTTTTTATCCTGGGATATTTGCTTATTTGACTTTGGCCTCAAAGAGCTCCCAAATATCCATTCACAGAATGGACAAAAATAGTGTTCCCAAACTGCTGAATCCAAAGAAAGTTTTAACTCTGTGAGATGAATGGACACATTACAAACCAGTTTCTAGAAAGCTTCTTTCTAATTTTTATCAGAAGACGTTTCATTGTTCAACGTAAGCCTCAATGCACTCCCAAATATCCCTTCACAGCTTCTACAAAAACAGCATTTCCAAACTCCTGAATGGAAAGAAAATTTTAATTATGTGAGATGAATAAACATCTCACAAACTGGTTTCTCAGATTGCATCCTTCTCGTTTTTATCATGGGATATTCGCTTTTTCACCTTTGTCCTCAATGAGCTCCAAAATGACCATCCGCAGAGTGGACTAAAAGCGTGTTTCCAAACTGACGAATCCAAAGAATGATTTAACTCTTTGAGATGAATGCACACATCAGGACGCAGTTTCTCAGAAACGCTCTTTCTAGTTTTTATATAAAGATGTTTCATTTTTCACCTTAGGCCTCAATGTGATCCCAAATATCCCTTCCCAGATACTACAAAACTTCTTTTCAAACTGCTGACTGAAAAGAAAGCTTTAAGTCTAAAAGATGAGTGCACACTTCACAAAGAGTTTTCTCAGAGTGGGCCCATCTAGTTTTTAACCTGAAATACTCTGTTTTTCACCATTGGCCTCAATGAGCTCCAAAATGTCCATTCGCAGAATGGATTAAGACGGTGTTTCCAAACTGCTGAATGAAAAGAAAGGTTTCACTCTGTGAGACGAATGTACACATCCCAAAGTGGTTTCTCAGATAGCTTCCTTCTAGTTTTTATCCTGGGATATTTGCCATTTTGCCATTGGCCTCCATGAGTTCCCAAATGTCCATTTGTAGAATGGATAAAAACAGTGTTTCCAAACCCCTGAATCCAACGAAAGTTTTAACTCTGTGAGATGAATGCACACATCACAAAGCAGTTTCTCAGAAAACTTCTTTCCACTTTTTATCTGAAGATTTTTCCTTTTTCACCATTGGCCCCAAAGGGCTCCCAAATAGCCCTTCACAGATTCTACAAAAACAGTGTTTCCAAACTGCTGAATTAAAAGAGAGCTTTAACTCTGTGAGATGAATGCACATATCACACCTCGATTTCTCAGATAGCTTCCTTCAAGTTTTTATCCTGGGATATTCACTTTTTCACTGTTGGCTTCAATAAGCTCCAAAATGTCCGTTCACAGAATGGACAAAAAGAGTGTTTCCACACTGCTGTATCCAAAGAAAGGTTTAACACTGTGAGATGAATGCACACACCCCAAAGCAGTTTCTCAGAAAGATTCTTTCTCGTTTATATCTGAAGATGTTTCCTTTTCCAGCACAGGCCTTAATAAGCTCCCAAATATCTCTTAGCAGATTCTACAAAAACAGTATTTCCAAACTGCTGATTGAAAAGAAAAGTATAAATCTGTGAGAGGAATTCACCCATCACAAAGCGGATTTCCAGATACTTTTCTTCTGGTTTTTATCCTGGGATATTTGCTTTTTCACCATTGGCCTCAATGAGCTCCTAAATGTCCATTAGCAGAATGGACAAAAAGACTGTTTCCAAACTGTTGAATTTAAAGAAAGGCTTAACTCTGTCAGATGAATGCACACATCACAAAGCAGTTTCTCAGAAATCTACTTTCTAGATTTTATCTGAAGATGTTTTCTTTTTCACCATAGGCCTAATGGGCTCCTAAATATCCCTTTGCAGATTCTACATAAACAGTGTTTCCAAACTGCTGTATGAAAAGAAAGGTTTAACTCTATTAGATGAATGCACACATCAGAAAGTCGTTTCTCAGATACCTTCCTTGGATTTTTTTATCCTGGAATATTTGCTTTATTGCCATTGGCCTCAATGAGCACTGAAATGCCCATTCGTAGACCCTACAAAAACAGGGTTCCAAAACTGGTGAATGAAGAGATAGGTTTTATTCAGTGAGATGAATGCACACATCACAAAGCAGTTCCTCAGATAGTTTCCTTATAGTTTTTATCCTGGGATATTCACTTTTTTGCCATTGGCCTCAATGAGCACCAAAATGTACATTCTCAGAATAGACAAAAGCAGTGTTTCAAAACTGCTAAGTCCAAGGAAAGGTTTAACTCTGTGAGATGAAGCACACATCACAAAGTAGTTTCTCAGATAGCTTCTTTCTAGTTTTTATTTGAAGATTTTTTTTATCACAGGCCTGAGTGTTCTTCAAAATATCCCTTCACAGATTTTACAAAAACAGTGTTTGCAATCTGCTGCTTAACTCTGTGAGATGCATGTACACATCACAAAGTCGTTTCTCAGATCACTTCCTTCTAGTTTCAATCATGCGATATTCCATTTTTCACCATTGGCCTCAATGAGCTCCCAAATGTCCATTTGCAGAATGGACAAAAACAATGTTTCCTAACTGCCCACAGTTTCTTAGAGAGTTTCTTTCTAGTTTATATATGAAGATTTTTTTTTTTCACCACAGGCCTCATTATGCTCCCAAATATCCCTTCACAGATTCTGCAAAGGCAATGTTTCCAATCTCCTGAATGAAAAGAGAAGTTTAACTCTGTGAGATGAATCCACACATCAAAAATGGTTTCTCAGATAGCTTTCTTCTAGTTTTTATCCTGGGATATTCACTTTCTTCCCATTGACCTCAATGACCTCTCAAATGTCCATTCTGCAAATGGACAAAAAAAGGGTTTCCAAACTGCTGAATCAAGCAGATAGTTTATCTCTGTGAAATGAATGTAAATCCCACAAAGCAGTTTCTCCAAATGCTTGTTTCTTATTTTTATCTGAAGATATTTTCTTTTCCACCATAGGCCTCAATGTGGTCCCAAATATCCCTTCACAGATAATAGAAAAACAGTGTTTCCAAACTCCTGAATGTAAAGAAATATTTAACTCTGCAAAATGAAAGCACACATCGTAAAGCAGTTTCTCATACAGCTTCTTTATCGTTTTTATCCAGGGATATTCGTTTTTTCACCATTGGTTTCAATGAGCTCCCAAATATCCACTCACAGAATGGAAAAAAACAGTGTTTCCAAACTGCTAAATCGAAAGAAAGTTTAACTGTGAGGTGAATGCACACATCACAAAGCAGTTTCTCATAAAGTTTTTTTCTAGGTTTTATCTGAAGGTATTTTCCTTTTCACTATAGGCTTCTATGTGCTCCCAAATAACCCTTCACAGATTCTACAAAAACGGTGTTTCCAAACTCCTGAATGTAAATAAATATTTAACTCTGTGAAATGAAACCACACATCATAAAGCAGTTTCTCAAAATGCTTGTTTCTTATTTTTATCTAAAGATATTTTCTTTTTCTCCATAGGCCTCAATGCACTCCCAAATATCCCTTTGCAGACAATAGAAAAACAGTGTTTCCAAACTCCTGAATCCCTTTGCAGATTCTACAAAAAGAGCATTTCCAAACTGCTAAATGAAAAGAAGGATTAAGTCTGCGAGATGAATGCACAGATCACAATGTGATTTCTCAGATAGCTTCCTTCTAGTTTTTATCCTAGAATATTCCCTTTTTTGCCATTGGCCTCAATGAGCACACAAATGTCCATTTGCAGAATGGACAAAAACAGTTTTTCCAAAATGCTGAATCAAAAGAAAAGTTTAACACTGTGAGATGCATTCACACTTCACAAAGTAGTTTCTCAGAAAGCTTCTTTCTAGTTTTTATCTGAAGATATTTCCTTTTTCACCATTGGCCTCAATGTGTTTCTGAATATCCCTTAGAAGTTTCTACAGAATGGTGTTTCCAAACTGCTGAAATAAAAGAAAGGTTTTACTTGGTGAGATGAATGCACACATCACAAAACAGTTTCTCAAATAGCTTCCTTCTAGTTTTGAACATGGTATATTCACTTTTTCGCTATTGGCCTCAATGAGCTCCCAATGTCCATTTGTGGCATGGATTAATCACTGTTTCCAAGATGCTGAATCAGAAGAAATGTTTAACTCTGTGATTTGAATGCACAGATCACAAGCAGTTTATGAGAAAGCTTCCTTCTAGTTTTTATTGGAAGATATTTTCTTTTACATCATAGGTGTTAATGCACTCCGAAATATCCCTATGCAGTTTCTACAAACAGTGTTTCCAAACTTCTGAATGAAAAGAAAGGTTTACCTATGTGAAATGAATGCACACTTCAAAAAGCAGTTTCTCACGAAGTTTCTTTCTACTTTTCATCAGAAGATTTTTTTCACAATAGCCTCAGTGCACTTCCGAATGTCCATTCACAGTACAAAAAAAGTGTTTCCAAACTGCTGAATGAAAAGAAAAGTTTACTTCTGTGAGATGAATGCACACATCACAAAGAATGTTCTCACAATGCTTCCTTCAATTTTTTATCAGACGATATTTCTTTTTACATTATGGGTCTCTATGCACTTTCAAATGTCCATTCACAGAATGTACAAAAACAGTGCTTCCAACTTCAGAGAGAGGTTTAATTCTGGGAGATGAATTCCCATAGCGCAACGTTCTTTCTCAGATAGCTTCCTCTTGTTGTTTATCCTGGGATATTTGCTTTTTTGCCATTAGATTCAGTGATCTCCCAAATATCCATTCACAAAATGGACAAACACTGTGTTTCTAAGCTGCTGAATCAAAAGGAAGGCTTATCTCTGTGAGACAAATGCACACACCACAAAGCAGTTTCTCAGAAAGCCTCTTTCTTGTTTTTATCTGAAATTATTTTCTTTTTCACCATAGACCTCAATGTGTTCCCAAATATCCCTTTGCAGATTCCCCAAAAACACTGTTTTCAAACTGCTGAAGGTAAAGAAAAATTTCATTATGTGAGATGAATGCTCACATCACAAAGCAGTTTCTCAGATATCTTCCTTCTAGTTTTTGTCTTGGCATATTCACTTTTTCACCATTGGCCTCAATGAGCTCCCAAATGTCCATTCACATATTGTGCAAAAATGGTGTTTCCAAACTGCTGAATCAAAAGAATGGTTTAACTCTGTGAGATGAATTCACACATCACATAATGTTTTCTCAGATACCTTCTTCTAGTTTTTACCTTGGGATATTCTCTTTTTGCCATTGGCCTCAATGAGCACCCAAATACCCATTTGCAGAATGGAAAAAGTGTTTACAAAATGCTGAATCAAAAGAAAGGTTTAAATCTGTAAGATGAATTCACACACACAAAGCAGTTTCTGAAAAAACTTCTTTCTAGTTTTTATCTGAAAATAATTCCTTTTTCACCATAGGCCTCAATGTGCTTCTGAATATCCCTTAGAAGATTCTACAAAAACTGTGTTTCCAAACTGCTGAATGAAAAGAAAGGATTTACTCAGCAAGAGGAATGCACAAATCACAAAGCAGTTTCTCAGATATTGTTCTTCTCATTTTTAACCTGGTTTATTCGCTTTTTCACTTTTGCCCTCAATGAGCTCCCAATGTCCATTCAAAAAATGGAGAAAAAGTGTGTTTCCAAACTGCTGAATCAAAAGAAAGATTTACATCTCTGATATGAGTGCACACATCACAAAGCAGTTCATCAGAAAGCTTCCTTCTAATTTTTATCTGAAGATAATTTATTTTTCACCATAGTCCTTCAAGGTGTTCCCAAATGTCCATTCACAGAATGTACAAAAACAGTGTTTCCAAATTGCTGAATGAAAAGAAAGTTTTATCTCTGTGAGAAGAACCCACACATTACAAAGTTATTTCAAAAGTAGCTTCTTTCTAGTTTTTATCTGGTGATATTACATTTTTCCCCATAGGCCTCAATGGGTTCTGCAATATCCCTTTGAGGATTCTCCAGAAGAATGTTTTCTACCTGCTGACTCAAAAGAAAGGTTTAACTCTGTGAGATGAATCCACATATCACAAAGCAGATTCACAGAGAGCTTCTTTCTAGTTTTTATTTGCAGATATTCAGTTTTGTCCCATAAAATTCAATGAGGCTCTAAAATGTCTCTTCCAGATTCTCCAAAGAGTGTTTCTCACCTGCTGAACCAGACGAAATGTTAAACTCTGTGGGATGAATCAATACATCAGTAAGCGGTTTCAAAGATAGCTTCTTTCTTGTTTTTATCTGGGGATGTTTTGTTATTCCCCTTAGGCCTCAATGGGCTACAAATATCCCTTCACAGATTCTCCAAAAGGAGTGATTCTAATCTGCTGAATCAAGAGAAAGATTTAAGTCTGTGACAAGAGTCCACATATCAAAAAGTGGTTTCACAGATAGCTTCTTTCTAGTTTTTATTCTGGGGATGTTTGGTTTTTCCCAACAGGCCTCAATGGCCTCCCAAATGTCCTCTCATAGATTTTCCAAAAAGAGTGTTTCCAACCTGAGAAATCAAAACAAAGTTTAGACTCTGTGCAGGGAATCCACAAGTCACAAAGCAGTTTCACACACAGCTTCTTTCTAGTTTTTATCTGAGCACATTGATTTTTTTCCCCATTGGCCTCAATGGGCTCCAACATGTCCCTTCACAGATTCTCCAGAAAGAGTGTTTACAACCTGCTGAATCAAAAGAAAGGTTTAACTCTGTGAGATGAATCCAAACATCACAATGCAATTTCACCGAGAACTTCTTTCTAGTTTTTATCTGCAGATATTCAATGTTGTCACATACACCTCAATGGGCTCAAATATGTCTTTTTACAGATTCTGCAAAAAGAGTGTTTTCTACCTGCTGTATCAAAGGAAAGGTTAAACTTCA
Organism: Gorilla gorilla gorilla; assembly: GCF_029281585.2. Taxonomy (NCBI): domain Eukaryota; kingdom Metazoa; phylum Chordata; class Mammalia; order Primates; family Hominidae; genus Gorilla; species Gorilla gorilla. The sequence continues at coordinate 73,309,885 of NC_073232.2, forward strand.
TGAGATGAATCCACGCATCACAAAACAGTTTTACAGATAGCTTCCTTGCAGTTTTTATCTGGGGATATTCAGTTTTTCCCCAAAGTCCTCAATTGTCTCCCAAATATTCCTTCACAATTTCACCAAGAAGAATGCTCCCATCTGCCGAATCTAAAGAATATTTACGTTTTTGAGATGATTCCACACATCACAAAGCAGTTTCACACATAGATTCTTTCTTGCTTTTATCAGGAAATGTTCAATTTTTCCCTATACGTCTCAATGGGCTCCCAAATGTCCTTTTGCAGATTCTCAAAACAGAGTGTTTCCAACCTGCTGAATGAAAAGAAAGGTTTAAGTCTGTGAGATGAATCCACACATCACAAAGCAGTTTCACAGATATCTTCCTTCTAGTTTTGATCTGGGGATGATTTTTTTCTTCATAGTCCTCAATGGGCTCTTAATTGTCAGTTTGCAGATTCTCAGAAAGAGCATTTTCAACCTGCTGAATCAAAAGAAATGTTTCACTCTATAAGATGAATCCACACACTACAAAGCTGTTTTGAATATAGCTTCTTTCTAGTTTTTATCTGGGGATATTCAGTTTTTCCCCATATGCCTCAATGGGTTTTGAAATATCTCTTTGCAGATTCTCCAAAATAATGTTTCTTTCCTGCTTACTCAAAAGAAAGGTTTAACTCTGTGAGATGAATGTACATATCACAAAGCAGTTTCACAGAGAACTTCTTTCTAGCTCTTATCTGGGGATATTCAGTTTTGTCCCATAAACTTCAATGGGCTACAAAATGTCCCTTCCAGATTCTCCAAAGAGTGTATCTAACCTACTGAATCAAAAGAAAGGTTTAACTCTGTGGGATGAATCAACACATCACAAAGCAGTTTCAAAGATAGCTTCTTTTTTGTTGTTATCTTGGGATGTTAGGTTATTCCCCGTAGGCCTCATTGGGCTCCCTAAAGTCCCTTCACAGATTCTCCAAAAAAAGTGTTTCCAATCTGCTGAATCAAGAGAAAGGTTTAACTCTGTGAGAAGAGTCCACAAATCAAAAAACGTTTCACAGATACCTTGTTTCTAGTTTTTATTTGGGGGATGTTTGGTTTTTTCCCCACAGACAACAATGGCTTCCCAAATGTCCCCTCACAGATGCTCCAAAAAGACTGTTTCCAACCTGATAAATCAAACCAAAGTTTAAACTCTGTGAAAGGAATCTACAAATCACAAACAGTTTCACATATAGCTTCAATTTTACTTTTTCTCTGCAGATATTCAGCTTTTCTCCATAGGCCACAATGGGTTCCCAAATGTTTCTTCACCAATTCTCCAAAAAGAGTGTTTCCAAACTGATGAATCAAAAGAATGTTTTAACTCTGGGAGATGAATCCACCCATCACAAAGCAGTTTCACAAATAGCTTCTTTCTAGTTTTTATCTGAGGATATTCAATTTTTCCCCAAAGGCCTCAAAGGGCTCAAAAATGTCTTTTTGCAGATTCTGCAAAAAGATCGTTTTCAACCTGATAAATCAATGGAAAGGTTAACCTCTGTGAGATTAATGCATGCATCCCAAAGCAGTTTTACACATAGCTTCTTTGTAGTTTTCAACTAAGGATATTCTGTTTTCCCCCAAAGGCCTCAATAGGCTTTGAAATTTCCCTTCACAGATTCTTTAAGAAGAGTGTTTCCAATCTGCTGAATCAAAACAAAGGTTTAACTCTGTTAGATGAATCCACACAACAGAAAGCAGTTTCACAGATAGCTTATTTCTAGTTTTTATCTAAGTATGTTATTCTTATCACCAGAGGCCTCAACGGGATCCCAAATATCCCTTTTCAGATTCTTTAAAAAGAGTGTTTCCAAACTTCTACATCAAAAGGAAGGTTTACCTTTTTGAGATGTATCCACACATCACAAAGCACTTTCACAGATAGCTTCTTTCTAGTTTTTAATCTTAAGATATTAGGTTTTTTTGTTACTATCGTCCATAAAGGGCTCCATAATGCCCATCTGTAGATTTTCCAAAAAGAGTATTTTCAATGTGCTGAATAAAAAGAAATGTTTAACAGTGTGAAATGAATCCACACATCACAAAGCAGTTTTACACGAAGCTTCTTTCTAGTTTTTCTCTGTGCATACTTTGTTATTCCAGATAGTTATCATCGGGCTCCAAAATGTCCCTTTGCAGAATCTCCAAAAAGAGTGTTTCCAGCCTACTGAATCAGATGAAAGGTTTAACTCTGTGAGATGAATCCACACATCACAAAGCAGTTTCACAGATAGCTTGTTTCTAGGTTTTATCCAGGAATATTTGGTTTTTACCTATAGACTTCAATGAGCTCCAAACTGTCGTTATGCAGATTCAGCAAAAAGAGTGTTTCCAACATGCTGAATCAAAAGAAAGGTTTAACTCTGCGAGATGAATCCACACATCACACAGTAGTTTCACAGATAGCTTCTTTCTAGCTTTTATCTGGGGATATTCTGCTCTTCAACATAGGCCTTAATGGGCTCCCAAATGATTCTTCACAATTCCCCAAAACATGTCTTTTTAACGTGTTGAATCAAAAGAAAGCTTTCCTCTGTGAGATGACCCACTCATCAGAAGTGGCTTCAAGATATATTCTTTGTACTTTTTATCAGAGACTACTCAGTTTTTCCCCATAGACATCAATGGGCTACAAAATGTCCCTTTGCAGATTCTCCAAAAAGATTGCCCACATCTTTCTGAATCAAAAGAAAGTTTTAACTCTGTGAGATGAATCCACACATCACAAACTAAAAATTTGTTTCACAGATTGCTTCTTTGAAGTTTTTAGCTGGTGATATTCTGTTTTTCCCCATACGCCTCAATGGGCTCTCAAATGTCCCTTGGTAGATTCTCCAAAAACAGTGTTTTCATCCTGCTGAATCAAAAGAAAGTTTTAACTCAGTGAGATGAACCAACACATCACAAAGCAGTTTCAGAGATAGCTTCTTTCTGGTTTGTATCTGAGATTATTTGGTTTTGCCACCTAGGCCTCAAAAGGCTCCCAAACGTCCCTTTGCAAATTCTCCAGAATGAATGCTTTCAAATTTCTGAATAAAAGGAAATGTTAAACTTTGTGAGATAAGCTCACACATCAATAAGAAGTTTCACAGGTAGCTTATTTGTAGTTTTTAACTGGGGATATTCATTTTTTCCCCATAGGCCTGAATGAGCTCTCAAATGTCCCTTTACAGAATCTTCATGAAGATTATTCCCATCTGCTGGATCCAAGGAAACGTTTAACTCTTTGAGGTGAATCCACAGATCACAAAGCAGTTTCACACATAGTTTCTTTGTAGGTTTAATCTAGGGATGTTCAGTTTTTTCCCATAAAACTCAATGGAATCCCAAGTCCCTTCACAGATTCTCCAAACAGAGTGTTTTCAAACTGCTGAATCAAAAGAAAGTTTTAACTCTGTGAGATTAATCCACACATCAAAAAGTAGTTTCACATATAGCTTCTTTATAGTTCCTATCTGGGGATATTCAGCTCTTCCACATAGGCCTTAATAGGCTCCCAAATATTTCCTCACAGATTCTCCAAAAATAGTCTTTCCAACTTGTTGAATCAAAATAAGCTTTACCTCTGTGAGAAGACCCTCACATCACAAGAAGTTTCAAGGTATCTTCTTTGTTCTTTTTAACAGGGAATACTCAGTTTTGCCCCATAAGCCTCAGTGGACACCCAGATATCCCTTTACACATGCTCCAAAAAGAGTGTTTCCAACCTGCTGAATCAAAAGAAAGGTTTAACTCTGTGAGGTCAATCCACACATCACAAGGCAATTTCACAGATAGCTTCTTTCTAGTTTTTCTCTGAGGATATTCCTTTGCCCTTAGGCTTCAATGGGATTCTAATTGTCCCTTTGCAGATTCTCCAAAAACAGTTTTTCCAACCTGCTGAATCAAAAGAAAGTGTTAAGTCTGTGAGGTTAATGTACACTTCACAAAGCAGTTTCACAGATATCTTCTTTCTAGTTTTTCTCTGGATATATTATTCTTTTCACTGTAGGCCTCAATTGGTTCCCAAATGTCCCTTTGCAGATACTTTAAAGAGTGTTTCCAAACTTCTGCATCAAAAGAAAAGTTTTACTCTTTGAGATGAATCCATACATCACAAAGCACTTTCACAATAACTTCTTTCTTGTTTTGTCTCAGGATATTAGGGTTTTTGTTACCATAGTCCCCAAAGGACTCCAAAAAGTCCATCCATAGATGTTCCAAAAAGAGTGTTCTCAAACGTGCTGAGTAAAAAGAAAGTTTTAACACTGTGAAATGAATCCACACATCGCAAAGCAGTTTTACACAAAGCTTCTTTCTAGTTTTTCTCTGTGGATACTCGGTTATTTCCCATAGTCTTCACTGGGCTCCAAAATATCCCTTCGCAGTATCTCCAAAAAGAGCCTTTCCAACCTACTGAATCAAATGAAAGATTTAACTATGGGAGATGAACCCATACATCACAAAGCTGTTTCCCAGATAGCTTGTTTCTAGTTTTTATCTGGGAATATTCTGTTTTTACCCATAGTCCTCAATGGGTTCCCAAATGTCCCTTCACAGATACTCCAAAAAATTTTCCAAATTCCTGAATTGAAAGAAAGTTATAACTCTGTGAGATGAATCCACACATCACAAAGCAGTTTCACAGATAACTTCTTTCCAGTTTCTATCTGGGGATACCTGGCTCTTCAACATAGCCCTTAATGGGCTCCCAAAGTTTCCTCACATATTTTCCAAAAAGTGTCTTTTTAACCTGTTGAATCAAAATAAAGAGTTACCTCTGTGAGATGACCCACACATCACAAGCAGTTTCAATATATCTTCTTTGTGCTTTTTATCAGGGACTACTCAGTTTTGCCCCCATAGGTGTCAATGACCTACAAAGTGTCCCTTCCCAGATTCTCCAAAAAGAGTGCTTCCATTCTGCTGAATCAAAGGAAAGGGGTTACTCTATGAGATGAATCCTCACATCACAAAGTAGTTTAGTATACAGCTACTATCTAGTTTTCATCCAGGAAAGTTTGGTTTTTCCCCAAAAGCCTCAATGGGCTTCCAAATTTCCATTCACAGATTCCCCAAAAACAGTGTGTTCAAAGTGATGAAAAAAGAAAAGTTTAACTCTGTGAGATGAATCCACATATCATGAAGCAGTTTCATATGTAGTGTCATTCTATTTTTTATTAGGGGATATTCACTTTTTTCACTTGGACCTAAAAAGGCTCCCAAATGTCCATTCACCAATTATCCAAAACAGTGTTTCCAACCTGCTGAATCAAACGAATGGTTTAACTCTGTCAGATGAATCCCCACATCACAAAGCAGTTTCACAAGTAGCTTCTTTCTAGTTTTTATCTGGGGATATTTGTTTTTCCCAATAGGCCTCAATGGGCTCACATAAGTTTCTTTGCAGATTCTACACAAATAGCTTCTCCAAGTTGATGAATGAAAATAATTTTTAACTGTGAGATGAATCCACACATCCCAAGCAGTTTCAAAGATTGTTTCTTTCTAGTTTTTTAATGGGGATTTTTGTCTTTTCCCCATAGGCCTGAAAGGGCTCCCAAATGTCCCTTTGCAGATTCTCCAATAAGAGTGTTTTCAACCTGATGAATCAAGAGAAACGTTAAATACTGTGAGATGAATCTACATATCACAAACCAGTTTTTTAGACACCCTTTTTCTAGGTTTGTATAAGGATATTCAGCTTTGCCCTATAAGTTTTAATGGTCCCCCAAATATACCTTTGCAAAGTCTCAAAAATAGTGTTTTCAACCTGCTGAATCAAAAGAAAAGTTTAACTCTGTGAGATGAATCCAAACATCACAAAGCAGTTGCACAGATAGCTTCTTTCTAGTTTTGATTGGGGGATATTTTGTTTTTCCCCATAGAACTCAATGGGCTCTAAAGTGTCCCTTCACAGATTCTCCAAAAACAGTGTTTCCAAAGTGATGAATCAAAAGAAAGTGTTAATTCTGTGAGATGAATCCACACAAAACAAACCAATTTTGAAGATAGCTTCCTTCTAGTTTTCATCTGGGGATGTTTGGTTTTTCCCCCTAGGCCTCAATGGGTTCCTAACTGTCTCTCACAGATTCTCCAAAAAGAGTTTTTCCAACCTGCTTAATCAAAAGAAAGGTTTAACTCTGTGACATGAATCCATACATCACAAAGCAGTTTCACAGACAGTTTCTTTTTCATTTTTATCTGAGGATATTCTGTTTTTGCCCATATGCCTCAATGGGCTACTAAATGTCCTTTTGCAGATTCTCCAAAAAGAGTGTTTAAAATCTGCTGAATCAAAAGAAATACTTAACTCAGTGAGATGAATCCATGCATCACAAAGCAGTTTCACTGATATGTTCTTTCTAGTTATTATCTGTGGACATTCAATTTTACCCCTAAGCCTCAATGGGCTCTGAAATGTCCTCTCACAGATTCTCAAAAAGAGTGTTTCCAAACTGTGAAAACAAAAGAAACGTTTAACTCCGTAAGATGAATCCACATGTCACAAATCAGTTTCACAGATAGGTTCTTTCTAGTTTTTATGTGGAGATATTCAGTTTTTGCCCATAAATGTCAATGGGCTATGCAATGTCTTTTTGCAGATTCTCCAAAGAGGATTTCCAACTGGTGAATCAAAAGAAAAGTTTAACTGGGTGAGATGAATCCAAAAATCACAAAGCCGATTCACAGATTACTTTTTTCTAGTTTTTATCTGGGGATATTTGTTTGACCATAAAGGTCTCAATGGACTCCCAAATGTCTCTTCACAGATTCTCCAAAAAGAGTGTTTCCAACCTTCTGAAACAAAAGAAATGTTTAACTCTGTGAGATGAATCCACACACCACAAAGCAGTTTTAAAAATAGCTTCTTGCTAGTTTTTAGGGGGGTGATATTTGGTTTTGCACCATAGGCCTCAATCGGCTCCTAAATGTCTTTTCACAGATTCTGCAAAAAGAGTTTCCAACCTGGTGAATCAAAAGAAAAGTTTAACTCTGTTATAGAATCAACATATCACAAAACAGTTTCACAAAGAGCTTCTTTCTAGTTTTTATCTGGAGATATTTCGTTTTGCCCCATAGGCCTAAATGGGCTCTGAAATGTCCCTCCACAGATTCTCCAAAAAGAGTCATTCAAACCTGCTGAATCAAAGGATTGGTTTAACTCTGTGAGATGAATTCACATATCACAAAGCAGTTTCAGAGATAGCTTCTTTCCTGTTTTTATCTCAGGATATTTAGTTTTTCCCTATAGGACCCAATGGGCTCCCAAAAGTCCCTTCGCAAATTCTCCAAAAACAGTGTTTCCTCCCTGCTGAATCAAAAGAAAGGTTTAATTCTGTGAGATGAATCCATGCATCACAAGGCAGTTTCACAGATAGGTTCTTTCTAGTTTTTATCTGGGGATATTCAGTTTTTTTCCATAGGCCTCAAGGGACTCCCAAATGTCCCTTCACATATTCTCTAAAAAGAGTGTTTGTAACCTGTAGATTCAAAATAAAGTTTTAACTCTGTGGTGCATCCACACATCACAAAGCAGTTTCGCAGATAGCTTCTTTCTAGTTGTTAACTTGGGATATCCTATTTTCTCCTGTAGGACACAATGGGCACCTAAATTTAACTTCGCAGATTCTCCCAAAAAAGTGTTTCCAACCTGCTGAATCAAAGGAAAGTTTTAAATCTGTGAGATGAATCCACACATCACAGAGCAGTTTCACAGACAGCTTTTTTCTATTCTTTGTCTGGCGTTATTTGGTTTTTCCCCATAGGCTTCAATAGGCTTTTAAATGTCCCTTTGCAGATTATCCAAAAAGAGTGTTTCCAACCTGCTGAATAAAAAGAAATGTTTAATTCTGTTAGATGAATCCACATATCACAAAGCAGTTTCACAGATAATTTCTTTCCAGTTTTTATCAGGGAATATTCGTTTTTTCCATGTAGTCCTCAATAGGCTCCCAAATATCCCTTCATAGATTCTTAAAAAGAGTGTTTCTGACCTGCTGAATCAAAAGGATCTTTTAACTCTGTGAGATGAATCCACACGTCACAAAGCAGTTTCACAGATTGCTCCTTTTTAGTTTTTATCTGGGGATATTCAGTTTTTTTCCATCAAACTCAACCGGCTTTCAAACGTCCCTTCGCAGATTGTCCAAAAAGAGTGTTTCCAACCTGCTGAATTAACAGAAAGGTTTAACACTGTGAGATGGACAAACACATCACAAAGCAGTTTCAAAGATAGCTTCTCTCTGGTTTGTATCTGGGGTTATTTTAGTTTTTCTCAATAGGCCTCAAAGGGTTCCAAAATGTCCTTTCACAAATTCTCCTCTCAACAAAGGTTGAAAGGTGCTTTCAACCTTCTGAATCAAAGGAAAAGTTAAATTCTGTGAGATAAATCCACACATCAATAATCAGTTTCACAGATAGCTCATGTGTAGTTTTAATCTGGGGATATTCAGTTTTTCCCCATAGGCCTTAATAAGCTCTCAAATGTCCCTTCACAGATTTTTCCAAAAGAGTGTTTACAACCTGCTGAATCAAAGGAAATATTTAACTCTTTTAGATAAATCCACACATCACAAAATAGTTTCACACATAGCTTCTTTCTAGGTTTTATCTGGGGATGTTCAGTTTTTCCCCATAAAACTGAATGGGATCCCAAATTTCCCTTCACAGATTCTCCAAAAAGAGGGGTTTCCTCTTCCTGAATCAAAAGAAACCTTTAGCTCTGTGAGATGAATCCATACATCACAAAGCAGTTTCACAAATAGCTTCTTCCTAGTTTTTATTAGGGAATATTTGCTTTTTCCCCATAGGCATCAATGGGCTCCGAAATGTCCCTTTGCAGATTCTTCAAACAGAGTGTTTCCAAATTGCTGAATCGAAAGAAAGTTTTAACTCTGAGAGATTAATCCACACATTGAAAAATAGTTTCACTGATAGCTTTGTTCTAGTTTTTATCTGGGGATATCTGATTTTGCCCCTTAGGCTTCAATGGGCTCCAAAATGTCCCTTTGAAGATTTTCCAAGAAAAGTGTTTCCAACCTGCTGAATAAAAAGAAAGATTTAACTTTGTGAGATGAATCCACATGTAACAAAGCAGTTTCATAGATAGATTCTTTGTATTTTTAATCTGGGGATATTCAGTTTATCCACATAAGCCTAATATGGCTCACAAATGTCCCTTTGAAGATTCCCCAAAAAGGTTGTTTCCAACCTGCTAAATCAAAGGAAAGATTTAAGTCTGTGAGATGAATCCAGACATCACAAAGCAGTTTCACACATAACTTTTATCTAGTTTTTGTCTGGGGATAATCCGTTTTTCACTACAGGCCTCACTGGCACCCAAATGTTTTTTTGCACATTCTCCAAAAGGAGTGTTTTCAACCTCCTGAATCAAAAGAAAGGTTAAACATTCTGAGATGAATTCATCCATCACAAAGTAGTTTCTCAGATAACTTATTTCTAGTTTTAATCTGGGAATATCAGTTTTTTCCCAAATGCCACAATGGGCTCCCATAAGTCCCTTTGCAGGCTCTGGAATAAAAGTGTTCCTACCCAGTGAATAAAAAGAAAGGTTTAGCTCTGAGATAAATAGACATATTACAAAGCGATTTCAAAGACAGCTTCACATCTTTGCATTTTGTCGAATGTGTCTTCCCATAATCTACAAAAAGAGTGCTTCCAGCATGGAGAATCAAAACAAAGGTTTAACTCTGAGATGCATCCACATATCACAAAGCATTCTCACTCATAGCTTCTTTCTAGTTTTTATCTGGGGATATTTGAGTTATCCTTACAGGTCTCCATGGGCTCCCATATGTCTCTGCACAGATTATCCCAAAAGAGTATTTCCAACCTGCTGAATCAAAATAATTGTTTAAGTCTGTGAGATGAATCCACACATCACAAAGCAGTTTCACAGATAGCATCTTTATAGTTTTTATCTGGGGATGTACTGTTTTTCCACACAGGCCAAAATGGGCTCCCAAATGTCCCTGCATATATTCTACATAAAAAGAGATTCCAATCTGCCGACTCAAAGATAATGTTTAACTTTGTGAGACCAATCCACCCATCACAAAGCAGTTTCACTGATAGCTCATTCCTAGTTTTTTGTCTCAGGATATTCGTTTTTTCCCCAGAGGCCTCAATAGGCTCAAAAATGTCCCTTTACACATTCTCCAAATATGTGTTTCCAAGCTACTGAATCAAAAGAAAGGTATAAGTCTGTGAGATGAATCCACACATCACAAGGCAGTTTCACAGATAGCTTCTTTCTAGTTTATATTTGGAAACAATTTTTCCCCATAGACCTCAATAGGCTCCCAAATGACCCATTGCAGAGTCTCTAAAAAGATTGTTTCCAGCCTGCTTAATAAAAAGAAAAGATTAACCTGGTGAGTTGAATCCACACATCACAAGTTTCACAGATGCCTTCTTTCTAGTTTTTAAGTGGGGATATTCTGTTTTCTCCTGTATGCCTCAATGAGCTCCCAACTTTTTTTCACAGATTGTCCAAAAATAATGTTTCCAACCTGCTGGATCAAAAGAAACTTATAACTAGTGAGATGAATCTACACATCACAAAGCAGTTTCAAGGATAATTTTTTTCTTGATTTTATCTGGGGATATTCAGTTTTGACCCTTAGGCCTCATAGGTTTTCAAATGTCCCCTCGCCGATTCTAAAATAGGAGTGTTTTCAACCTGCTGAATCAAAAGAAAGTTTTAAAGTAACACTGTGATATGAATCCACACATCACAAAGCAGTTTCATGGATAGCTTCTTTCCAGTTTTTATCTGGGGTATTCTCTTTTTCCCCTTAAGCCTCAATGGGCTACCAAATTGTCCCTTCACAGATTCTCCAAAAGGAGTGCTTTCAACATGCTGAATCAAAAGAAAGTTTTAACTCTGTGAGATGTCTCCACACATCATGAAGCATTTTAACAGATAGTTTCTTTATAGTTTTTATCTGGGGGTATTCTTTTTTTTCCATAGGCTACAATGGGCTCCCAAATGTCCCTTTGTAGACACTCCAAAAAGAGTTTTTCCAAATTCCTGAATTGAAAGAAAAGTTTGACTCTGTGAGATCAATCCACCCATCACGAAGCTGTTTCACGGATAGCTTTTTTCTAGTTTTTTATCTGAGGATATTTGGTTTTTCCACATAGGCCTTCATGGGCTCCCAAATGTCCAAATGTCCCTTTGCAGATTCTCCAAAAAGAGTTTTTCCAGCCTGATGAATCAAAAGAATGGTTTACCTATGTGAGATGAATCCACAAATCAAAAAGCAGCTTCACAGATGGCTTCTTTCTAGTTTTTATCTGAGGATATTCAGTTTTTCCACATAGGCCTCACTGGGCTCCCAAATGTTCCTTCGCAGATTCTGCAAAAAGAGTGTTTCCAACCTGCTATATCCAAAGAAAAGTTTACCTCTGTGAGATGAATCCACACCTCACAAAGGATTTTCACAGATAGCTTCTTTCTAGTTTTCATCTGTGGGTTATTTGTTTTTCCCCATAGGTCTTAAAGGGCTCCCAAATATCTTTTCGCAGTTCTATGAAAGAGTGTTTGAACTTGCTGAATCAAATAAAGGTTTAATTCTGTGAGATGAATTCATACATCACAAATCCCTTTCACAGGTAGCTTCTTTCCAGTTTTTATCTGTGGATATTCAGTTTTTCCCCATAGGCCTCAGTACACTCTGAAATGTCCCTTCGCAGATTCTCCAAAAAGTGTTTTTAAACTGCTGAATGAAAATAAAGGTTTATCTCTGTGAGAGGAATCCACACATAACAAAGAAGTTTCACATATAGATTCTATCTACTTTTCATCTGGAGATATTCAGCTTTTCCCCATAAGCCTCAAAGGGCTCCCGTAAGCCCCTTTGCTGATTCTGCAAAGGAGTGTCTCCTACCTGCTGAATCAAAAAGAAAAAAAGGATTAATTCTGTATGATGAATGCACACATCCCAAAGCAGTTTCTCAGATTCCTTCTTTCAGTTTTTTATCTGGGTATATTTGGATTTTCTTCTTAGGCCTCAATGATCTCCCAAATATCCCTTCTCATATTCTTCAAAAAGAGGGTTTCCAACCTGCTGAATCAAAAGATAGATTTAACTCTGTGAGATGAATCCTTACATCACAAAGCCATTTCACAGATATCTTCTTTTAAGTTTATATCTGAGTAAATTCAGTTTTTGTCCATTGGCCTCAATGGGTTCCCAAATGTAAATTCATAGATACTTCAAAAACAATGTTTCCAGCGTGATGAATCAAAAGAAAGTTTTAACTCTGTGAGATGAATTCACACATCCCAAAGCAATTTCTCAGATAGCTTCTTTCTAGTTTTTATCTCTGGATAGTAGATTTTTACCCATAGGCCTCAGTGGGCTCCAAAACATCGTTTTGCATATTGTCAAAAAAGAGTGTTTCCATACTGCTGAATAAATGGAAATATTTAACTCTGTGGAGATGAATCCACTCATCACATAGCAGTTTCACAGACAGCTTCTTCTTAGTTTTATTTTTCCTGGGGATATTCAGTTTTTTTGTCACAGACAGCTTCTGTCTCGTTTTTCTGGGGACATTTGTTTTTCCCCCCATAAGCCTTAATGTTCTCCCAAATGTCACTTTGCAGATTCCCAAAAAAAGATTGTTTCCAACCTGCTGGATCAAAAGAGAGGTTTAGAACTGGGGAATGAATCCACACTTCACAAAGCAGCTTCACAGATAACTTCTTTCTAGTTTTTATCTGAGGATATTTTGTTTTTCCCCATAGGCCCCAATGAGCTCCCGAATGTCCCTTTAAAGTTTCTTCAAAAAAAGTGTTTCCAACGTGGTGAATCAAAAGAAAGGTTTAACTCTGGGAGGTGAGTCCACACATTACTAAGCGGTTTCACACGCAGCTTCTTTTTAGTTTTAATCTTGGAATAATCAATTTTCCTTCACAGGAAACAATATGCTCTCAAATCTCCCTTCACAGATTCTACAAAAAGAGTGTTTCAAAAGTGCTGTATCCAAAGAAAGGTTTAACTATGTGAGATGAATCCACACACGAAGAGAGTTTCACAGATAGATTCTTTCTACTATTTATCTGGCGATATTCAGTTTTTCCACATAGGCCTCAATGGGCTCCCAAATGTGTCTTTGCAGATTCGTCAAAAACAGTGTTGCCAACCTACTTGATCAAAATAAGGATTTATCTCTGTAAGATAAATCCACGCATTACAAAGCTATTTTACACGTAGCTTCTTTCTAGTTTATATCTGAAAACATTCTGATTTTACTTGTAGGCCTCAATGGGTTCCCAAATGTCCCTTCACCAATTCTCCAAAACTAATGTTTCCAACCTGCTGAATCAAAAGAAAGGTTTAACTCTGTGAGATGAATCCACACATAGCAAAGCAGTTTCACAGGTAGCTTCTTACTAGTTTTATCTGGGGGTAGTCAGTTTTTCTCCATAGGCATAAATTGACACCCGAATGTCCCTTCACAGATTCTCCAAAAAGAGAGTTTTCAACCTGCTGAATCAAAAGGAAGGTTTAACTCTGTGAGATAAATCCACACATCATGAAAGAGTTTCACAGATAGCTTTTTTTTAGTTTTCATCTGGGTGTGTTCTGTTTTTCCCCATAGGCCCTAAAGGGCTCTGAAATATCCCTTTGCAGTTACTCCAAAAAGAAAGTTTCCAACCTGCTGAATCAAAAGAAAGGCTTAAATCTGTGAGATGAATACACACATCAAAAAGCAGTTTCACAGACAGCTTCTTTCTAGGTTTTTTTTTTTTTCCTGGGGATATTTGGTTTTCCCCCATAGAACACAATGGGCTCCAAAATGTCTTTTTGCAGATTCTCCAAAAAGAGTGTTTCCAATTTTTTTTGAATCAAAAGAAAGTTTTAACTCTGTATGATGAATGCACACATTACAAATCAGTTTCAAAGATAGCTTCTTTCTAGTTTTTTATTTGAAATATTTGGTTTTGCCCCATAGGAATCACTGGGCTCCCAAATGGCCATTTTCAGCTGCTTGAAAAATAGCTTTTCCAATCTACTGAATTGACAGAAAGGTTTAACTCTGTGAAATGAATCCACACTTCACAGAGCAGTTTCACAGATAGTTTGTTTCTAGTTTTTAATCAGGAAAAATTTGTTTTTTCCCCATAGGCCTCAATGGGCTCCCAAATGCCCCTTACCTGATTCTCCAAAAAGAGGTTTTCAAAGTGCTGAATCAAAAGACTCATTTAACTCTGTGAGAAGAATCCACACATCACAAAGCTGTTTTGTAGATAGCTTTTTTCTGCTTTTTATCTGGGGATTTTGGATTTCGGCCCATAGACCTCAATGGGCTTCCAAATGTATCCTTGTATGTTCTCCAAAATAAGTGTTTCCAATATGCTGAACAGAAAAAAAGGTTTATCTCTGTGAAAAGAATCCACACCTCAAAAAGCCATTTCACAGATACCTTCTTTGTAGTTTTTCTCTGAGGACCTTCGATTTTGCACCACAGGCTTCACTGGGCTCACAAATGTCCCTTTGCAGATTTTACAAGAAGAGTATTTCCAACCTGGTGAATCAGTAGAAAGTTTAACCATGCTGTGATGAATCCACAAATCACAAAGCAATTTCAGAGCTAGATTCTTTCTTCTTTTTATAGGGGAATATTCAGTTTTTCTCCATTGGTCTCAATGCACTCCAAAATGTCCCTTGCAGATTCTCTAAAAAGAGTGCTACCAATCTGCTGAATCAAAAGAAAAAGTTAGCCATATGAGATGAATTCACACATCACAAAGCAGTTTCACAGATAGCTTCTTTCTTGGTTTAATTTCTGGATATTCAGTTTTTCCACATAGGCCTCAATGGGCTCTCCAATGTCCCTTCATAGATTCTCCAAAAACAGTGTTTTCAACAGACTGTATCAAAAAAAAGTTTATCTGTGAGATGCATACTTTCACCTCAAAGCAGTTTCACAAATAGCTTCTTTCTAGTTTTTATATGTGGAAATTCAGTTTTTCCCCATAGGCCTTAATAGACTCCCAAAAATGCCTTTGCAGATACTCCAAAAAGAGTATTTCTAACCTGCTGAATCCAAAGAGAAGTTTAACTCTGTGAGATGAATCCACACATCACAAAGCAGTTTCACAGATAGCTTCTTTCCAGTTTTTATCTAAGGATATTGGTTTTTTTTTCCATAGGCCTCAATGGCCTCCCAAATGTTACTTTGCAGATTCTACAAAAAGAGTGTTTTCAACCTGATGAATCAAAAGACAGGTTACCTCTTCAAGATTAATCCACATCTCACAAATCAGCTTCACAGATAACTTCTTTCTAGTTTTTATCTGGGGATATTCTGTTTTTCTCCAAAGGCCTCAATGGGCTGCCAAATATGACTTCGTATATCCTCCACAAAGAGTGTTTCCAATGGCTGAATCAAAAGAAAGGTTTAACTCTGTGAGTTGAATTCAAACATTACAAAGCATTTTCACAGATAGATTCTTTCTAGTTTTTATCTGGGGATATTTAGTTATTCCCCATAGATCTCAACAGAATCCAAAACGTTCCTTTGCAGACTGTCCAAAAAGAGGGTTTCCAACTTGGTGAATCAGAAGAAAGTTTTAAATCTGTGAGATGAATCCACACATCACAAAGCAGTTTCACAGATAGCTTCTTTCTAGTCTTTATCTGATGATAATCCATTGTTTCCTCATAGGCCTCAAAGGACTCCCGAATGTGCCTTCACAGAGTCTCCAAAAAGAGTGTTTTCAACCTCCTGAATCAAACAAAAGCTTTATATTTGTGAGATGAATCCCCACATCACAAAGCAGTTTCATGGATAGCTATTTTCTACTTTGTATCTGTGGATATTCAGTTTGTCCTTATAGGCCTCAATTGGCTCTCAAATGTCCCTTTGCAGATTCTCCTAAAAGAGCACTTCCAACCTGATGAATCAAAAGAAATTGTAACTCATTGAGTTGAGTCAACAAATAAAAACAAGTTTCAGGGATAGCTGCTTTCTAGTTTTATCTGGCATATTTGGTTATTTCCTGTAGACCAAAATGGGCTCTAAAATGTCCCTTTGCTGATTCTACAAAAGAGTTGTTTTAACCTGCTGAAACAAAAGAAAGATTTAACTCTGTGAGATGAATCCACACATCACAAAGCAGTTTCTCAGATAGTTTTTTCTAGTTTTTCTCTGGGGATATTCAATTTTATCACATAGGCCTCAATGGGCCCTTAAATGTCCTTTCAGAGATTCTCCAAAAAGAGTGTTTCCAAACTGCTGAATCAAAATGAAGGTTGAACTATGTGTCAATAATCCAAACATCGAAAAGCAGTTTCACAGATAGCTTCCTTCTATTTTTTTTATCTGGAGATGTTCGGTTTTTACCCATAGGCCTCAATGGGCTCCAACATATCTTTTTGCAGATTCTACAAAAAGAGTGTTTCTAACCTGCTGAATCAAAAGAATGGTTTAACTCTGTGAGATGAATCCATACATCATGAAGCAGTTTCCCAGGTAGCCTGTCTCCAGTTTTTATCTCGAGATATTCAGTTTTTCCCCACAGGCCACCAGGGTCTCCCAAATGTCTCTCCCCAGAATTTCCATAAAGAGTTTTTCCAACCTGCTGAATCAAAGGAAACCTTTAACTCTGTGAGATGAATCCACATATCACAAATCATTTTGACAGATAGCTTCTTTCTTGTTTTTATCTGGGAATATAGGTTTCCACACAGGCTTCCATGGGCTCCCAAATGCCCCATTCTACAATAGAAGGGTTTCCAACCTGCTGAATTAAGAGATAAGTTTATTTCTGTGAGATGAATCCACGTATCACAAAACAGTTACACAGATAGTTTTATTGTAGTTTTATTGGGGGATATTCTGCTTTTCCCCTTAGGCCTCAACGGGCTCACAAATGTCCCATTGAAGATTTTTTAAAAAGTGTTTCCAACCTGCTGAATCAAGAGAAATGTTTACCTCTGTGAGATGAATCCACACATCATAAAGCAGTTTCACAGATAGCTCCCTTCTAGATTTTATCTGGGAATATTCAGTTTTTCCCCTTAGATCTCCATGGGCTTCCTAATGTCCCTTTGCAGATTCTCCAAAAAGGGTGTTTCAATCTTGCTGAATCAAAAGAGAGGTGTAACTCTGTGAGATGAATCCACTTATCACAAAGCCGTTTCACAGATAAATTCTTTCTAGTTTTTACCTCAGGATATTCAGTTTTTCTTGATAAGGCTCAATGGGCTCCCAAATATCCCTTCACAGATTGTTCAAAAAGAGTGTTTCCCTCCTGCTGAATCAAAAGAAAAGTTTTGCTCTGTGAGATGAATCCACCCAACACAAAGCAGTTTCAATGCTAGCTTATTTCTAGTGTTTATGTGGGGACATTAAGTTTTTACCAATAGGGCTCCATGGGTTCCTAAATGTCCCTTCCCAGATACTACAGAAACAGAGTTTCCATCTCCTGGATCAAAAGAATGGTTTAATTCTATGAAATGTATCCACACATCACAAAGCAGTTTCACAGAAATATTCTTTCTAGTTTTTATCTGGGAATATTCACATTTTTCCCTGCAGGGCTCAAAGGGCACTGAAATGTACCTTTGCAAATTTAAGAATTAGAGTGTTTCCAACATGCTAAATCACAAAAAAAAGTTTAACTCTGTAAGATGAATTTACATATCATGAAGCAGTTTCACAGATAACTTCTTTCTAGTTTTTATCTGGGGATATTCAGTTTTTCTTCATAGGCCTCAAATGGCTCCCAAATATAACTTAGAGGGTACTACAAAAAGAAAGTTTTCAACCTGCTGAATCAAAAGAAATGTTTATGTCTGTGAGATGAATCCATACATCAAAAAGCAGTATCACAGATAGTGTCTTTCTAGTTTTTACGTGGGGATATTCAGTTTTAAACCATGGGCCTCAATGGGCTGAAAAATGTTCCTTCTCAGATTCTCCAAAAATAGTATTTTCAACCTACTGAATCAAAAGAAACGTTTCACTCTAAGAGATTTATCCACAAATCACAAAGCAGTTTCACAAACAGCTTCTTTCTAGTTTTTACCTGGGGATACTTCGTTTTTCTTCATAGGCCTCAAAGGGATCCCAAATATCTCTTCACATATTCTACAAAAAGAGTGTTTGTAACCTGCTGAATCACAGGAAATTTTAACTCTCTGAGATGAATCCACACATCACAAATCAGTTTTGCAGATAGTTTCTTCTAGATTTTATCTGGGGATATTCCATTTTTCCCCATAGGCCTCAATGGGATACAAAATGACCCTTCACAGATTCTCCAAAAAGATGGCTTCTGACCTGCTGAACCAAAGGAAGGTTTAACTTTGTGAGATGAATCCACACATCACAAAACCGTGTCAGAGATAATTTCTTTTTAGTCTTTATCTGGAGATATTCAGCTTTGCTGCATAGGCCTCAGTGGGCTCCCAAATGTCCCTTCGCAGATTCTCCAAAAAGATTATTTTCAACATGCTGTATCAAAAGGCAGGTTTAACTCTGAAATGCATCAACACATCACTAAGGAGTTTTATAGATAGCTTTTTCTGAGTTTTTATCTGGGGATATTCAGTTTTTCCCAATAGGCTTCAAGGGCTCCCAAATGTCCCTTCACAGAATCCCCAAAAAGAGTTTCCAACCTGCTGAATCAAAGTGAAGCTTTAACTCTGCTAGTCCAGCCCACACATCACAAAACAGTTTCACAGAAAGCTGTTTTCTAGTTTTTACCTGGGGATATTCGGTTTTTCCACATAGGCCTCAAAGGGCCTTTAAATATCCCTTCAAAGATACTCCATAAAGAGTGTTTCCAACATGCTGTATTAAAAAAACGGTCAAACTCTATAAGACGAATCCAGACATCACAAAGCAGTTTCACAGATAGCTTACTTCTAGTTTTCATCTGGGGATATTCTCTTGTTCCACATAGGCCACAATGGTCTCCAAAATATTTCTTTGCACATTCAACAATTAGACGGTTTCCAACCTAATGAATTACAAGAAAGTTTTAACTCTGAGAGTTGAATCCACACATCACAAAGCAGTTTCACAGATAGCTTCTTTCTAGTTTTTATCCAGGGATGTACAATTTTTCCCTGTAGGCTTCAAAGGCCTCCCAAATGTCCCTTCACAGATTCTCCAAAAAGAGTGTTTTCAACCTGTTGTATGAAAATAAAGGTTTAACTCTGTGAGACGAATCCACATATCACAAAACAGTTTCACTGATAGCTTCTTTTAGTTTTTATGTGGGTATATTTTGTTTTCCCTGATAGGCCTCAGTGGGCTCCCAAATGTCTCTTCACAGATTCTCCAAAAACAGTGTTTCCAACCTGCTGAATCAAAAGAAAGTTTTATCTCTATGAGATTAATCTACACAACCCAAAGCAATTTCACAGGTAGCTTCTTTCTAGTTCTTACCTGAGGATATTTTGTTTTTCTCCATAGGGCTAAATGGGCTTTTAAATATTCCTTTGCAGACTGTTTAAAAGAGTTTTTCCCACCTTCTGAATCAAAAGAAAGGTTTAATCTGTGAGATGAATCCGCATATACCAAAACAGTTTCCCAAATAGCATTTTTCTAGTTTTTATCTGTGGATATTTACTTTTTCCCCATAGGCCACAATGGGCTCCTAAATGTCCTTTCAAAGAGTCTATAAAAAGGGTATTTCCACCCTGCTGAATCAAAAGAAAGGTTTAACTCGGTGAGATAAATGGACACATCACAATGCGTTTTCACAGATAGATTCTTTCTAGTTTTTATCAAGGGATATTCTGTTTCTCCCCATAGGCTTCAATGGGCCCCCAAATGTTCCATCCCAGGTTCTCCAAAAACTGTGCTTTCAACCTGCTGAATTAAAAGAAAGTTTTAACTCTGTGAGATGAATTTACACATCACAAAGCAGTTACACAGATTGCTTCTTTCCAGTTTTAAGTGGGAATATTTATTTCCTTTCCCAAGGATAAAAAAGAATCCAAAATGTCCTTTCAAAGATTCTCCAAAAAGAGTGTTTCCAAACTACTGAATAAAAAGAGAAGTTTAATTCTGTGAGATGAATTCACACATCACAAAGCAGTTTCACAAATAGCTTCTTTCTGGGGGTATTAAGTGTTTCCCCCCTTGGCTTCAATGGGCTCCCAAATGTCCCTTAGCAGATTCTCTACAAGGAGTGTTACCAACCTGCTGAATCAAATTAAAGTTTTAGCTCTGTGAGATAAATCCACACATCACAACATAGTTTTACAGGTAGCCTGTTTCTAGGTTTTGTCTAAAAATATTCGGTTTTTCCCCATAGACCTCAATGGGCTCCCAAAAGTTATTTCACAGATTCTCCAATTAGAGTGTTTCCAACCTGCTGAATCAAAAGAAAGGTTTAACTCCTTGACGTGAATCCACACAAGAGAAAGACCTGTCACAGACAGCTTCTTTCTAGTTTTTTTCTGGGGATATTTGTATTTTATCCACAGGTTTCAATGGGCTCACTCATGTCCCTTCACAGATTCTACAAAAAGAGTATTTAAAACCTTTTGGATCAGTAGAAATATTTAATTCTGTGAGATGAATCCACTTGTCACAAAGCAGTTTCAAAGATAGCTTCTTTCCAGTTTTTATCTGGGGATAATCTTTTTTTCCCCATAGGCTTGAATGGGCTCCCAAATGTCCCATCCCCGATTCTACAAAAATAGTTTTTCCAATCTGATGAATCAAAAGAAAAGTTTAACTCTATGAGATGAATCCACCCAACCCAAAGCAGTTTAACATATAGCTTCTTTCTAGTTTTTATCTGGGGATATTTTGTTCTTCCCAATAGGCCTCAATGGTCTCCAAAATGTCCCTTTGAAGATATTACAAAAAGAGGGTTTCTAACCTGCTGGATGAAAAGAAATTTTTAACAAAGTAAGATGAATCCACCAAACACCAAGCAGTTCACAGATAGCTTCTTCCTGGTTTTTATCTTGGGATATTAATTTTTTACTGATATGCCTCAATGGGCTTCCAAATGTCCATCCCAGATTATGTGAAAAGAATGTTTCCAACCTTCTAGATCAAAAGAATGGTTTAATCTATGAGATTAATCCACAAATCACAAAGCAGTTTCACAGATAGTTTCTATCTAGTTTTAATCTGGGGATATTAACTTTTTCCACAAGGCATCAAAGGGCTCCCAAATGTCCCTTTGCAGATTCAAAAATTAGCATATACCCAATCTGCTGAAACACAATAAAGTTTTACCTCTGTGAGATGAATCCATATAACACAATGCAGTTTCACAGATAGGTTCTTTCTAATTTTTTTCTGGGGATATTCAGTTTTTTTTAAATAGGGTTTAAATGGCTCCAAAATATCCCTTAGTAAATCTACAAAAAGAGTGTTTATAACCTGCTGAACCAAATGAAAGAATTAACTCTGTGAGAAAACCCAAACATCATAAACCAGTTTCACAGCTAGCTTCTTTCTATTTTTTATCTGGGGATGTTCAGTTTTTTTCATAGGCATTAATGGGCTCCAAAATATCCCTTCATAGATTCTACAAAAACTGTGGTTTTTAATTTGGTGAATACAAAGAAAGGTTTACCTCTGTGAGATGAATCCACAGATCACAAAGCAGTGTCACAGATAGCTTCTTTATAGTTTTAATTTGAGGATACTCTGTTTTCCCCTTATGACACAATGGGCTCCCAAATATCCCTTTGCAGATTCTGCAAAAAGAGTGTTTCCACCCTGCTGAATAAAAAAAAAAATATTTATTCCTGTGAGATGAACCCCCACAGCACAAAGTAGTTTTACAGATTGCTTCTTTCTAGTTATTATCTGGGGATATTCCGTTTTTCCCCATAGGCCTCAATAGGCTTCCAAATGTCCTTCTGCAGGTTCTCTAAAAAGAGCATGTCCAACCTGCTGTGTCAAAAAAATGGTTTACTTCAGTGAGATGAATTCACACGTCACAAAACAGTTTCACAGATAGCTTCTTTCTAGTTTTTATGTGAGGATATTAGTTTTAACCCATGAGCCTCAATGGGCTGTCAAATGTTCCTTCACAGATTCTCCAAAATCTGCTGTATGAAAAAAAAAACGTTTAACTCTGTGAGATCCATCCACACATCACAAAGCAGTTTCACAGATAGCTTCCTTCTAGTTTTTATCTGAGGATATTTGGTTTTACTTCATAAGTCTCAAAGGGCTCTAAACTGTCTCTTCACACATACTACAAAAAGAGTGTTTTTAACCTGCTGAATCAAAAGAAAGTAGTCACTCTGTGGATGAATCCACACATCACAAAGCAATTTCATAGATAGCTTCTTTCTAGTTTTTATCTGGGGATATTCTGTTTGTCCCCACAGGCCTCAATGGGCTCCCAAATGTGCCTTTGGGGATTCTCCAAAAAGATTATTTTCAATCTGCTTTATCAAAAGAAAGATTTAAATCTGTGATATCCATCTGCACATCACAAAGCAGTTTCACAGATACCTTCCTTCTAGTTTTTATCTGGGGATATTTGGATTTACTTTGTAAGCCTCAAAGGGTTCCAAAATGTCTCCTCACACGTACTACAAAAAGAGTGTTTCCAACTTGCTGAATCAAAAGAAAATTGTAACTCTGTGAGATGAGTCCACACATCACAAAGCAGTTTCACAGAAAGCTGCTTTCTAGTTTTTATTTAGGGATATTCATTTTTTCCCCCTAAGTCTCAATGGGGTTCTAAATTTCTCTTTGGAAAAAAAAAAGAGTGTCTCCAACCTGCTGAATCAAAAGATCACTATAGCTCTATGAGATGAATGCACACATCACAAAGATGTTTCACAGATAGCTTCTTTCTAGTTTTAATCTGGGGATATTCTCTTGTTCCTCATAGGCCAAAACGAGCTCCAACATGTCCCTTCACACATTCAATAATTAGAGTGTTTCTAACCTGCTGTATTGCAATAAACATTTAACTCAGTGATTTGAATCCATACATAACAAAGCAGTTCCATAGATAGTTTCTTTCTAGTTTTTATCATGGGTTATTCAGTTTTTACACATAGGCTTCAATGGACTCCCAAACATCCCTCCACAGATTCTACAAAAAGATTGTCTATAACCTGCTGTACCAAATTAAAGGTTTAACTCTCTGAGATGGATCCACACTTCACAAAGCAGTTTCCTCGATAGGTTCTTTCTAGTTTTTATCTGAGGCTATTTTGTTATTCTTTGTAGGCATCAATGGGCTCCAAAATGTACTTGGTAGATTCTCCAAAAAGAGTGCTACCAACCTGCTGGATCAAAAGAAAGGTTTTCCTTTGTTAGATGAATCCACACAACACAAAGTGTTTCACAAATATCTTCTTTCTAGTTGTTTAACTGGGGAATTTCTGTTTTTGCCCATAAGCCTCAATGGGCTCTTAAATGTACCTTTGTAGATTCTATGAAAAGAGAGATTCCAACATGCCGGATCAAAAGAAAGGCTTAACTCTGTGATATGAATCCACACATTGGAGAGCAGTTTCACAGAGCTTCTTTCTGGTTTTAATCTGTGATATTCTGTTTTTCTCCACAGGCTTCAAAGGGATCCCAATTGTCCTTTTGCAGATGGTTCAAAAAGAGTGTTGCCTACTGGCTGAATCAAAACAAAGGTTTAAAATTTGTGAAGAATCTACACATCACAAAACTGTTTCACAGTTAGTTTCTTTCCAGTGTTTATCAGGGATATTCAATTTTACCAGATAGGCTTAAAGGGCTCCCCAGTGTCCCTTCACATATTATTTAAAAAGAGTATTTTCAATTTTGTTGATCTTTTCAAAAAAACCGGTTCCTGGATTCATTGATTTTTTGAAGGGTTTCTTGTGTCTCTATCTCCTTCAGTTCTGCTCTGATCTTAGTTATTTCTTGCCTTCTGCTAGCTTTTGAATGTGTTTGCTCTTGCTTCTCTAGTTCTTTTAATTGTGATGCTAGGGTGTCAATTTTAGATCTTTCTTGCTTTCTCTTGTGGTCATTTAGTGCTATAAATTTCCCTCTACACACTGCTATGAATGTGTCCCAGAGATTCTGGTATGTTGTGTCATTGTTCTCATTGGTTTCAAAGAACATCTTTATTTCTGCCTTCGTTTCATTATGTACCCAGTAGTAATTCAGGAGCTGGTTGTTCAGTTTCCATGTAGTTGAGTGGTTTTGAGTGAGTTTCTTAATCCTGAGATCTAGTTTGATTGCACTGTGGTCTGAGAGACAGTTTGTTGTAATTTCTGTTCTTTTACATTTGCTGAGGACTGCTTTAATTCCAACTATGTGGTCATTTTTGGAATAGGTGTGGTGTGGTGCTGAGAAGGATATATATTCTGTTGATTTGGGGTGGAGAGTTCTGTAGATGTCTATTAGGTCCACTTGGTGCAGAGCTGAGTTCAATTCCTGGATATCCTTGTTAAATTTCTGTCTCGTTGATCTGTCTAATGTTGACAGTGGGGTATTAAAGTCTCCTATTATTATTGTGTGGGAGTCTAAGCCTCTTTGTAGGTCCCTAAGGACTTGCTTTATGAATCGGGATGCTCCTGTATTGGGTGCATATATATTTAGGATAGTTAGCTCTTCTTGTTGAATTGATCCCTTTACCATTATGTAATGGCCTTCTTTGTCTCTTTTGATCTTTGTTGGTTTAAAGTCTGTTTTATCAGAGACTAGGATTGGAACCCCTGCTTTTTTTGTTTTCCATTTGCTTGGTAGATCTTCCTCCATCCCTTTATTTTGAGCCTATGTGTGTCTCTGCATGTGCGATGGGTTTCCTGAATACAGCACACTGATGGGTCTTGACTCTATCAAACTTGCCAGACTGTGTCTTTTAATTGGAGCATTTAGTCCATTTACATTTAAGGTTAGTATTATTTTGTGTGAATTTGATCCTGTCATTAAGATGTTAGCTGGTTATTCTGCTCATTAGTTGATGCAGTTTATTCCTAGGCTCAATGGTCTTTACAATTTGGCATGTTTTGGCAGTGGCTGGCACCTGTTTTTCCTTTCCATGTATAGTGCTTCCTTCAGGAGCTCTTTAGGGCAGGCCTGGTGGTAGCAAAATTTCTCAGCATTTGCTCCTCTGTAACGTATTTTATTTCTCCTTCACTTATGAAGTTTAGTTTGGCTGGATATGAAATTCTGTGTTAAAATTCTTCTCTTTGAATATTGGCCCCCACTCTCCTCAGGCTTGTAGAGATTCTGCTGAGACATCAGCTGTTAGTCTGATGGGCTTCCCTTTGTGGGAAATCTGACCTTTCTCTCTGGCTTCTCTTAACGTTTTTTCCTTCATTTCAACATTGGTGTTTGTGACAAATATGTGTCTTGGAGTTGCCCTACTCAAATAGTATCTTTGTGGCATTCTCTGCATTTCCTGAATTTGAATGTTGGCCTGACTTGTTAGACTGAAGAAATTCTCCTGGATAATATGCTGCAGAGCGTTTTCCAACTTGGTTCCATTCTCCCCGTCACTTCCAGATACACCAATCAGATTTCGTCTTTTCACATAGTCCCATATTTCTTGGAGGTGTGTTCATTTCTTTTTGTTCTTTTTTCTGTAAATTTCTCTTCTCACTACATTTCATTCATTTGATCTTCCATCAATGATACCCTTTCTTCCAGTGAAAAGAAAGGTTAAACCCTGTGAGTTGAATGCACAGATCACAAAGAAGTTTCTGAGAATGATTCTGTCTAGTTTTTACACGAAGATATTTCCTTTTAAACAATTGGCATCAAATCGCTTGAAATATCCAGTTGCAAATTCCACAAAAAGAGAGTTTCAAATCTTTCCTGTGTAAAGGATGGTTCAACTGTGTGAGTTGAATACACACAACACAAAGAAGTTACTGAGAATTCTTCTGTCTAGCATTATATGAAAAAATCCCATTTCCAACGAAGGAATCAAAGAGGTCCAAATATCCACTTGCAGATATTACAAAAAGAGTGTTTCCAAACTGCTCTATGAAAAGAAAGGTTAAACTCTGCGAGTTGAAAGTACACATCACAAAGTAGTTCTTGAGAATGATTCTGTCTAGTTTTCATATGAAGATATTTCCTTTTCTACCATTGGCCTCAAATCTCTTGAAATCTCCAATGCAAATTCCACAAAAAAAGGGTTTCAAATCTGCTCTGTCTAAACGAAGCTTCAACTCTATGAGTTGAATACACACAACCCAAAGAAGTTATTGAGAATTCTTCTGCCTAGCATTATAAGAAGGAATCCCGTTTCCAATGAAGGAATCAAAGAGGTACAAATATCCACTTGCAGACTTTACAAACAGAGTGTTTCCAAACTGCTCTATGAAAAGAAAGGTTAAATTCTGTGTGATGAACGCACACATCACAAAGCAGTTTCTGAGAATGCTTCAGTCTAGTTTTTATACGAAGATATTTCCTTTTCTTCCATTGACCCCAAAGCGCTTGAAATCTCCACATGAAAATTCCGAAAAAGAGAGTTTCAAATCTGCTGTGTCTAAAGGAAGGTTCAACTCTGTGAGTTGAATTACACAAAACACAAAGAAGTTACTGAGAATTCTTCTGTCTAGCATTATATGAAACAATCCTGTTTCCATCTAAGGCCTCAAACAGGTCAAAATATCCACTTGCAGACTTTACAAACAGAGTGTTTCCAAACTGCTCCATGAAAAGAAAGGTTAAACACTGTGAGTTGAATGCAAACATCACAAAGTAGTTTCTGAGAATGATTCCATCTACTTTTTATACGAAGATACTTCCTTTTCCACCACCGGCCCAAAAGGGCTTGAAATCTCCACCTGAAAATACCTCAAAAAGAGAGTTTGAAACCTGCTGTGTCAAAAGGAAGGTTCAACTCTGTGAGTTGAACACACACAACACAAAGAAGTCACTGAGAATTCTTCTGTCTAGCATTATATGAAGAAATCCCGTTTCCAACGAAGGCCTCAAAGAGGTCCAAATAACCACTTGCAGACGTCACAAACAGAGTGTTTCCAAACTGCTCTATGAAAAGAAAGGTTAAACTCTGCGAGTTGAATGCACACATCACAAACTAGTTTCTGAGAATGATTCCGTCTAGTTTTTATACGAAGATATCCCCTTTTCCACCATTGGCCTCAAAGCTCTTGAAATGTCCAACTGCAAATTCCACAAAAAGAGTGTTTCAAATCTGCTCTGTCTAAAGGAAGGTTCCACTCTGTGAGTTGAATACACACAACACAAAGAAGTTACTGAGAATTCTTCTGTCTAGCATTATATGAAGAAATCCCGTTTCCAACGAAGGCCCCAAAGAGGGCTAAATATCCACTTGCAGACATTACAAACAGACTGTTCCCAAACTGCTCTATGAAAAGAAAGGTTAAACTCTGTGAGTTGAACGAACACATTACAAAGCAGTTTCTGAGAATGCTTCTGTCTAGTTTTTATGTGAAGGTATTTCCTTTTCTATCATTGGAATAAAAGCTCTTGAAATCTCCACTTCCAAATTCCACAAAGAGAGTTTCAAATCTGCTCTGTCTAAAGGAAGGTTCAACTCTGTGAGTTGAATACACACAACACAAAGAAGTTACTGAGAATTCTTCTGTCTAGCATTATATGAAGAAATCCCGTTGCCATCGAAGGCCACAAAGAGGTCCAAATATCCACTTGCAGACTTTACAAACAGAGTGTTTCCAAACTGCTCTATGAAAGAAATGTTAAACTCTGTGAGTTGAATGCACACATCACAAAGTAGTTTCTGAGAATGATTTTGTCTAATTTTTATACCAAATTTTCTTTTCTTCTGTTGACCACAAAGTGCTTGAAATCTACACCTGAAAATTCCACAAAAAGAGCGTTTCAAATCTGCTGTGGCTAAAGGAAGGTTCAACTCTGTGAGTTGAATACTGACAACACGAAGAAGTTACTGAGAATTCCTCTGTCTAGCATTATATGAAGAAATCCCTTTTCAAACGAAGGCCACAAAGAGGTCCAAATATCCACTTGCAGACTTTACTAGCAGAGTGTTTACAAACTGCTCTAAGGAAACAACGGTTAAACTCTGTGAGTTGAACACAACCATCACAAAGTAGATTCTGAGAATGATTCTGTCTAGTTTTTATACGAAGATATTTCTTTTTCTACCATTGGCCTCAAAGCGCTTGAAATCTCAACCTGAAAATTCCACAAAAAGAGAGTTTCAAATCTGCTCTGTCTAAAGGAAGGTTCCACACTGTGAGTTGAATGCACACAACACAAAGAAGGTACTGAGAATTCTTCTGTCTAGCATTCTATGAAGAAATCCGGTTTCCAATGAAGTCCTCAAAGAGGTCCAAATATCCACCTGCAGACATTACAAACAGAGGGTTTGCAAGCTGCTGTATGAAAGGAAAGGTCAAACTCTGTGAGCTGAAAGCACACATCATAAAGTAGTTTCTGAGAATGATTCTGTACAGTTTTTGTAAGAAGATATTCCCTTTTCAAACTTTGGAACCAAAGCGCTTAAAATCTCCACCTGAAAATTCAACAAAAAGAGAGTTTCAATTCTGCTCTGTCTAAAGGAAGGTTCAACTCTTTGAGTTGAATTCACACACACAAAGAAGTTACTGAGAATTATTCTGTCTAGCATTATATGAAGAAATCCCGTTTCCAACAAAGGCCTCAAAGTGGTCCAAATATCCACTTGCAGACTTTACAAACCGAGTGTTTCCAAACTGCTCTATGAAAAGAAAGGTCAAACACTGTGAGTTGAACGCACACATCACAAAGTAGCTTCTGAGAATGATTCTATCTAGTTTTCATACGAAGATATTTCCTTTTCTAACACTGGCCTCAAAGCGCTTGAAATCTCCACCTAAATATTCCACAAAAAGAGTGTCTCAAATGTGCTCTGTCTAAAGTAAGGTTCAACTCTGTGAGTTGAATACACACAACACAAAGAAGTTACTGAGAATTCTTCTGTCTAGCATTATATGAAGAACTACCGTTTCCAATGAAGGCCTCAAAGAGTTCCAAATATCCACTTGCAGATTTTACAAACAGAGAGTTTCCAAACTGCTCTATGAAAAGAAACGTTAAACTGTGAGTTTAACGCACACATCACAAAGTAGTTTCTGAGAAAGATTGTGTCTAGTTTTTATACGAAGATATTTCCGTTTCTACCATTGGCTTCAAATCGTTTGAAATCTCCACTTGCAAATTCCATGGAAAGAGTGTTTCAAATCTGCTCTGTCTAAAGGGAGGTTCAAATCTGTGAGTTGAATACACACAACACAAAGAAGTTACTGAGAATTCTTCTGTCTAGCATTATATGAAAAAATCCCATTTCCAACGAAGGAATCAAAGAGGTCCAAATATCCACTTGCAGATATTACAAAAAGAGTGTTTCCAAACTGCTCTATGAAAAGAAAGGTTAAACTCTGCGAGTTGAAAGTACACATCACAAAGTAGTTCTTGAGAATGATTCTGTCTAGTTTTCATATGAAGATATTTCCTTTTCTACCATTGGCCTCAAATCTCTTGAAATCTCCAATGCAAATTCCACAAAAAAAGGGTTTCAAATCTGCTCTGTCTAAACGAAGCTTCAACTCTATGAGTTGAATACACACAACCCAAAGAAGTTATTGAGAATTCTTCTGCCTAGCATTATAAGAAGGAATCCCGTTTCCAATGAAGGAATCAAAGAGGTACAAATATCCACTTGCAGACTTTACAAACAGAGTGTTTCCAAACTGCTCTATGAAAAGAAAGGTTAAATTCTGTGTGATGAACGCACACATCACAAAGCAGTTTCTGAGAATGCTTCAGTCTAGTTTTTATACGAAGATATTTCCTTTTCTTCCATTGACCCCAAAGCGCTTGAAATCTCCACATGAAAATTCCGAAAAAGAGAGTTTCAAATCTGCTGTGTCTAAAGGAAGGTTCAACTCTGTGAGTTGAATTACACAAAACACGAAGAAGTTACTGAGAATTCTTCTGTCTAGCATTATATGAAACAATCCTGTTTCCATCTAAGGCCTCAAACAGGTCAAAATATCCACTTGCAGACTTTACAAACAGAGTGTTTCCAAACTGCTCCATGAAAAGAAAGGTTAAACACTGTGAGTTGAATGCAAACATCACAAAGTAGTTTCTGAGAATGATTCCATCTACTTTTTATACGAAGATACTTCCTTTTCCACCACCGGCCCAAAAGGGCTTGAAATCTCCACCTGAAAATACCTCAAAAAGAGAGTTTGAAACCTGCTGTGTCAAAAGGAAGGTTCAACTCTGTGAGTTGAACACACACAACACAAAGAAGTCACTGAGAATTCTTCTGTCTAGCATTATATGAAGAAATCCCGTTTCCAACGAAGGCCTCAAAGAGGTCCAAATAACCACTTGCAGACGTCACAAACAGAGTGTTTCCAAACTGCTCTATGAAAAGAAAGGTTAAACTCTGCGAGTTGAATGCACACATCACAAACTAGTTTCTGAGAATGATTCCGTCTAGTTTTTATACGAAGATATCCCCTTTTCCACCATTGGCCTCAAAGCTCTTGAAATGTCCAACTGCAAATTCCACAAAAAGAGTGTTTCAAATCTGCTCTGTCTAAAGGAAGGTTCCACTCTGTGAGTTGAATACACACAACACAAAGAAGTTACTGAGAATTCTTCTGTCTAGCATTATATGAAGAAATCCCGTTTCCAACGAAGGCCCCAAAGAGGGCTAAATATCCACTTGCAGACATTACAAACAGACTGTTCCCAAACTGCTCTATGAAAAGAAAGGTTAAACTCTGTGAGTTGAACGAACACATTACAAAGCAGTTTCTGAGAATGCTTCTGTCTAGTTTTTATGTGAAGGTATTTCCTTTTCTATCATTGGAATAAAAGCTCTTGAAATCTCCACTTCCAAATTCCACAAAGAGAGTTTCAAATCTGCTCTGTCTAAAGGAAGGTTCAAATCTGTGAGTTGAATACACACAACACAAAGAAGTTACTGAGAATTCTTCTGTCTAGCATTATATGAAGAAATCCCGTTGCCATCGAAGGCCACAAAGAGGTCCAAATATCCACTTGCAGACTTTACAAACAGAGTGTTTCCAAACTGCTCTATGAAAGAAATGTTAAACTCTGTGAGTTGAATGCACACATCACAAAGTAGTTTCTGAGAATGATTTTGTCTAATTTTTATACCAAATTTTCTTTTCTTCTGTTGACCACAAAGTGCTTGAAATCTACACCTGAAAATTCCACAAAAAGAGCGTTTCAAATCTGCTGTGGCTAAAGGAAGGTTCAACTCTGTGAGTTGAATACTGACAACATGAAGAAGTTACTGAGAATTCCTCTGTCTAGCGTTATATGAAGAAATCCCTTTTCAAATGAAGGCCACAAAGAGGTCCAAATATCCACTTGCAGACTTTACTAGCAGAGTGTTTACAAACTGCTCTAAGGAAACAACGGTTAAACTCTGTGAGTTGAACACAACCATCACAAAGTAGATTCTAAGAGTGATTCTGTCTAGTTTTTATACGAAGATATTTCTTTTTCTACCATTGGCCTCAAAGCGCTTGAAATCTCAACCTGAAAATTCCACAAAAAGAGAGTTTCAAATCTGCTCTGTCTAAAGGAAGGTTCCACACTGTGAGTTGAATGCACACAACACAAAGAAGGTACTGAGAATTCTTCTGTCTAGCATTCTATGAAGAAATCCGGTTTCCAATGAAGTCCTCAAAGAGGTCCAAATATCCACCTGCAGACATTACAAACAGAGGGTTTGCAAGCTGCTGTATGAAAGGAAAGGTCAAACTCTGTGAGCTGAAAGCACACATCATAAAGTAGTTTCTGAGAATGATTCTGTACAGTTTTTGTAAGAAGATATTCCCTTTTCAAACTTTGGAACCAAAGCGCTTAAAATCTCCACCTGAAAATTCAACAAAAAGAGAGTTTCAATTCTGCTCTGTCTAAAGGAAGGTTCAACTCTTTGAGTTGAATTCACACACACAAAGAAGTTACTGAGAATTATTCTGTCTAGCATTATATGAAGAAATCCCGTTTCCAACAAAGGCCTCAAAGTGGTCCAAATATCCACTTGCAGACTTTACAAACCGAGTGTTTCCAAACTGCTCTATGAAAAGAAAGGTCAAACACTGTGAGTTGAACGCACACATCACAAAGTAGCTTCTGAGAATGATTCTATCTAGTTTTCATACGAAGATATTTCCTTTTCTAACACTGGCCTCAAAGCGCTTGAAATCTCCACCTAAATATTCCACAAAAAGAGTGTCTCAAATGTGCTCTGTCTAAAGTAAGGTTCAACTCTGTGAGTTGAATACACACAACACAAAGAAGTTACTGAGAATTCTTCTGTCTAGCATTATATGAAGAACTACCGTTTCCAATGAAGGCCTCAAAGAGTTCCAAATATCCACTTGCAGATTTTACAAACAGAGAGTTTCCAAACTGCTCTATGAAAAGAAACGTTAAACTGTGAGTTTAACGCACACATCACAAAGTAGTTTCTGAGAAAGATTGTGTCTAGTTTTTATACGAAGATATTTCCGTTTCTACCATTGGCTTCAAATCGTTTGAAATCTCCACTTGCAAATTCCATGGAAAGAGTGTTTCAAATCTGCTCTGTCTAAAGGGAGGTTCCACTCTGTGAGTTGAATACACACAACACAAAGAAGTTACTGAGAATTCTTCTGTCTAGCATTATATGAAAAAATCCCATTTCCAACGAAGGAATCAAAGAGGTCCAAATATCCACTTGCAGATATTACAAAAAGAGTGTTTCCAAACTGCTCTATGAAAAGAAAGGTTAAACTCTGCGAGTTGAAAGTACACATCACAAAGTAGTTCTTGAGAATGATTCTGTCTAGTTTTCATATGAAGATATTTCCTTTTCTACCATTGGCCTCAAATCTCTTGAAATCTCCAATGCAAATTCCACAAAAAAAGGGTTTCAAATCTGCTCTGTCTAAACGAAGCTTCAACTCTATGAGTTGAATACACACAACCCAAAGAAGTTATTGAGAATTCTTCTGCCTAGCATTATAAGAAGGAATCCCGTTTCCAATGAAGGAATCAAAGAGGTACAAATATCCACTTGCAGACTTTACAAACAGAGTGTTTCCAAACTGCTCTATGAAAAGAAAGGTTAAATTCTGTGTGATGAACGCACACATCACAAAGCAGTTTCTGAGAATGCTTCAGTCTAGTTTTTATACGAAGATATTTCCTTTTCTTCCATTGACCCCAAAGCGCTTGAAATCTCCACATGAAAATTCCGAAAAAGAGAGTTTCAAATCTGCTGTGTCTAAAGGAAGGTTCAACTCTGTGAGTTGAATTACACAAAACACAAAGAAGTTACTGAGAATTCTTCTGTCTAGCATTATATGAAACAATCCTGTTTCCATCTAAGGCCTCAAACAGGTCAAAATATCCACTTGCAGACTTTACAAACAGAGTGTTTCCAAACTGCTCCATGAAAAGAAAGGTTAAACACTGTGAGTTGAATGCAAACATCACAAAGTAGTTTCTGAGAATGATTCCATCTACTTTTTATACGAAGATACTTCCTTTTCCACCACCGGCCCAAAAGGGCTTGAAATCTCCACCTGAAAATACCTCAAAAAGAGAGTTTGAAACCTGCTGTGTCAAAAGGAAGGTTCAACTCTGTGAGTTGAACACACACAACACAAAGAAGTCACTGAGAATTCTTCTGTCTAGCATTATATGAAGAAATCCCGTTTCCAACGAAGGCCTCAAAGAGGTCCAAATAACCACTTGCAGACGTCACAAACAGAGTGTTTCCAAACTGCTCTATGAAAAGAAAGGTTAAACTCTGCGAGTTGAATGCACACATCACAAACTAGTTTCTGAGAATGATTCCGTCTAGTTTTTATACGAAGATATCCCCTTTTCCACCATTGGCCTCAAAGCTCTTGAAATGTCCAACTGCAAATTCCACAAAAAGAGTGTTTCAAATCTGCTCTGTCTAAAGGAAGGTTCCACTCTGTGAGTTGAATACACACAACACAAAGAAGTTACTGAGAATTCTTCTGTCTAGCATTATATGAAGAAATCCCGTTTCCAACGAAGGCCCCAAAGAGGGCTAAATATCCACTTGCAGACATTACAAACAGACTGTTCCCAAACTGCTCTATGAAAAGAAAGGTTAAACTCTGTGAGTTGAACGAACACATTACAAAGCAGTTTCTGAGAATGCTTCTGTCTAGTTTTTATGTGAAGGTATTTCCTTTTCTATCATTGGAATAAAAGCTCTTGAAATCTCCACTTCCAAATTCCACAAAGAGAGTTTCAAATCTGCTCTGTCTAAAGGAAGGTTCAACTCTGTGAGTTGAATACACACAACACAAAGAAGTTACTGAGAATTCTTCTGTCTAGCATTATATGAAGAAATCCCGTTGCCATCGAAGGCCACAAAGAGGTCCAAATATCCACTTGCAGACTTTACAAACAGAGTGTTTCCAAACTGCTCTATGAAAGAAATGTTAAACTCTGTGAGTTGAATGCACACATCACAAAGTAGTTTCTGAGAATGATTTTGTCTAATTTTTATACCAAATTTTCTTTTCTTCTGTTGACCACAAAGTGCTTGAAATCTACACCTGAAAATTCCACAAAAAGAGCGTTTCAAATCTGCTGTGGCTAAAGGAAGGTTCAACTCTGTGAGTTGAATACTGACAACACGAAGAAGTTACTGAGAATTCCTCTGTCTAGCGTTATATGAAGAAATCCCTTTTCAAACGAAGGCCACAAAGAGGTCCAAATATCCACTTGCAGACTTTACTAGCAGAGTGTTTACAAACTGCTCTAAGGAAACAACGGTTAAACTCTGTGAGTTGAACACAACCATCACAAAGTAGATTCTGAGAATGATTCTTTCTAGTTTTTATACGAAGATATTTCTTTTTCTACCATTGGCCTCAAAGCGCTTGAAATCTCAACCTGAAAATTCCACAAAAAGAGAGTTTCAAATCTGCTCTGTCTAAAGGAAGGTTCCACACTGTGAGTTGAATGCACACAACACAAAGAAGGTACTGAGAATTCTTCTGTCTAGCATTCTATGAAGAAATCCGGTTTCCAATGAAGTCCTCAAAGAGGTCCAAATATCCACCTGCAGACATTACAAACAGAGGGTTTGCAAGCTGCTGTATGAAAGGAAAGGTCAAACTCTGTGAGCTGAAAGCACACATCATAAAGTAGTTTCTGAGAATGATTCTGTACAGTTTTTGTAAGAAGATATTCCCTTTTCAAACTTTGGAACCAAAGCGCTTAAAATCTCCACCTGAAAATTCAACAAAAAGAGAGTTTCAATTCTGCTCTGTCTAAAGGAAGGTTCAACTCTTTGAGTTGAATTCACACACACAAAGAAGTTACTGAGAATTATTCTGTCTAGCATTATATGAAGAAATCCCGTTTCCAACAAAGGCCTCAAAGTGGTCCAAATATCCACTTGCAGACTTTACAAACCGAGTGTTTCCAAACTGCTCTATGAAAAGAAAGGTCAAACACTGTGAGTTGAACGCACACATCACAAAGTAGCTTCTGAGAATGATTCTATCTAGTTTTCATACGAAGATATTTCCTTTTCTAACACTGGCCTCAAAGCGCTTGAAATCTCCACCTAAATATTCCACAAAAAGAGTGTCTCAAATGTGCTCTGTCTAAAGTAAGGTTCAACTCTGTGAGTTGAATACACACAACACAAAGAAGTTACTGAGAATTCTTCTGTCTAGCATTATATGAAGAACTACCGTTTCTAATGAAGGCCTCAAAGAGTTCCAAATATCCACTTGCAGATTTTACAAACAGAGAGTTTCCAAACTGCTCTATGAAAAGAAACGTTAAACTGTGAGTTTAACGCACACATCACAAAGTAGTTTCTGAGAAAGATTGTGTCTAGTTTTTATACGAAGATATTTCCGTTTCTACCATTGGCTTCAAATCGTTTGAAATCTCCACTTGCAAATTCCATGGAAAGAGTGTTTCAAATCTGCTCTGTCTAAAGGGAGGTTCCACTCTGTGAGTTGAATACACACAACACAAAGAAGTTACTGAGAATTCTTCTGTCTAGCATTATATGAAAAAATCCCATTTCCAACGAAGGAATCAAAGAGGTCCAAATATCCACTTGCAGATATTACAAAAAGAGTGTTTCCAAACTGCTCTATGAAAAGAAAGGTTAAACTCTGCGAGTTGAAAGTACACATCACAAAGTAGTTCTTGAGAATGATTCTGTCTAGTTTTCATATGAAGATATTTCCTTTTCTACCATTGGCCTCAAATCTCTTGAAATCTCCAATGCAAATTCCACAAAAAAAGGGTTTCAAATCTGCTCTGTCTAAACGAAGCTTCAACTCTATGAGTTGAATACACACAACCCAAAGAAGTTATTGAGAATTCTTCTGCCTAGCATTATAAGAAGGAATCCCGTTTCCAATGAAGGAATCAAAGAGGTACAAATATCCACTTGCAGACTTTACAAACAGAGTGTTTCCAAACTGCTCTATGAAAAGAAAGGTTAAATTCTGTGTGATGAACGCACACATCACAAAGCAGTTTCTGAGAATGCTTCAGTCTAGTTTTTATACGAAGATATTTCCTTTTCTTCCATTGACCCCAAAGCGCTTGAAATCTCCACATGAAAATTCCGAAAAAGAGAGTTTCAAATCTGCTGTGTCTAAAGGAAGGTTCAACTCTGTGAGTTGAATTACACAAAACACGAAGAAGTTACTGAGAATTCTTCTGTCTAGCATTATATGAAACAATCCTGTTTCCATCTAAGGCCTCAAACAGGTCAAAATATCCACTTGCAGACTTTACAAACAGAGTGTTTCCAAACTGCTCCATGAAAAGAAAGGTTAAACACTGTGAGTTGAATGCAAACATCACAAAGTAGTTTCTGAGAATGATTCCATCTACTTTTTATACGAAGATACTTCCTTTTCCACCACCGGCCCAAAAGGGCTTGAAATCTCCACCTGAAAATACCTCAAAAAGAGAGTTTGAAACCTGCTGTGTCAAAAGGAAGGTTCAACTCTGTGAGTTGAACACACACAACACAAAGAAGTCACTGAGAATTCTTCTGTCTAGCATTATATGAAGAAATCCCGTTTCCAACGAAGGCCTCAAAGAGGTCCAAATAACCACTTGCAGACGTCACAAACAGAGTGTTTCCAAACTGCTCTATGAAAAGAAAGGTTAAACTCTGCGAGTTGAATGCACACATCACAAACTAGTTTCTGAGAATGATTCCGTCTAGTTTTTATACGAAGATATCCCCTTTTCCACCATTGGCCTCAAAGCTCTTGAAATGTCCAACTGCAAATTCCACAAAAAGAGTGTTTCAAATCTGCTCTGTCTAAAGGAAGGTTCCACTCTGTGAGTTGAATACACACAACACAAAGAAGTTACTGAGAATTCTTCTGTCTAGCATTATATGAAGAAATCCCGTTTCCAACGAAGGCCCCAAAGAGGGCTAAATATCCACTTGCAGACATTACAAACAGACTGTTCCCAAACTGCTCTATGAAAAGAAAGGTTAAACTCTGTGAGTTGAACGAACACATTACAAAGCAGTTTCTGAGAATGCTTCTGTCTAGTTTTTATGTGAAGGTATTTCCTTTTCTATCATTGGAATAAAAGCTCTTGAAATCTCCACTTCCAAATTCCACAAAGAGAGTTTCAAATCTGCTCTGTCTAAAGGAAGGTTCAACTCTGTGAGTTGAATACACACAACACAAAGAAGTTACTGAGAATTCTTCTGTCTAGCATTATATGAAGAAATCCCGTTGCCATCGAAGGCCACAAAGAGGTCCAAATATCCACTTGCAGACTTTACAAACAGAGTGTTTCCAAACTGCTCTATGAAAGAAATGTTAAACTCTGTGAGTTGAATGCACACATCACAAAGTAGTTTCTGAGAATGATTTTGTCTAATTTTTATACCAAATTTTCTTTTCTTCTGTTGACCACAAAGTGCTTGAAATCTACACCTGAAAATTCCACAAAAAGAGCGTTTCAAATCTGCTGTGGCTAAAGGAAGGTTCAACTCTGTGAGTTGAATACTGACAACACGAAGAAGTTACTGAGAATTCCTCTGTCTAGCGTTATATGAAGAAATCCCTTTTCAAACGAAGGCCACAAAGAGGTCCAAATATCCACTTGCAGACTTTACTAGCAGAGTGTTTACAAACTGCTCTAAGGAAACAACGGTTAAACTCTGTGAGTTGAACACAACCATCACAAAGTAGATTCTGAGAATGATTCTTTCTAGTTTTTATACGAAGATATTTCTTTTTCTACCATTGGCCTCAAAGCGCTTGAAATCTCAACCTGAAAATTCCACAAAAAGAGAGTTTCAAATCTGCTCTGTCTAAAGGAAGGTTCCACACTGTGAGTTGAATGCACACAACACAAAGAAGGTACTGAGAATTCTTCTGTCTAGCATTCTATGAAGAAATCCGGTTTCCAATGAAGTCCTCAAAGAGGTCCAAATATCCACCTGCAGACATTACAAACAGAGGGTTTGCAAGCTGCTGTATGAAAGGAAAGGTCAAACTCTGTGAGCTGAAAGCACACATCATAAAGTAGTTTCTGAGAATGATTCTGTACAGTTTTTGTAAGAAGATATTCCCTTTTCAAACTTTGGAACCAAAGCGCTTAAAATCTCCACCTGAAAATTCAACAAAAAGAGAGTTTCAATTCTGCTCTGTCTAAAGGAAGGTTCAACTCTTTGAGTTGAATTCACACACACAAAGAAGTTACTGAGAATTATTCTGTCTAGCATTATATGAAGAAATCCCGTTTCCAACAAAGGCCTCAAAGTGGTCCAAATATCCACTTGCAGACTTTACAAACCGAGTGTTTCCAAACTGCTCTATGAAAAGAAAGGTCAAACACTGTGAGTTGAACGCACACATCACAAAGTAGCTTCTGAGAATGATTCTATCTAGTTTTCATACGAAGATATTTCCTTTTCTAACACTGGCCTCAAAGCGCTTGAAATCTCCACCTAAATATTCCACAAAAAGAGTGTCTCAAATGTGCTCTGTCTAAAGTAAGGTTCAACTCTGTGAGTTGAATACACACAACACAAAGAAGTTACTGAGAATTCTTCTGTCTAGCATTATATGAAAAAATCCCATTTCCAACGAAGGAATCAAAGAGGTCCAAATATCCACTTGCAGATATTACAAAAAGAGTGTTTCCAAACTGCTCTATGAAAAGAAAGGTTAAACTCTGCGAGTTGAAAGTACACATCACAAAGTAGTTCTTGAGAATGATTCTGTCTAGTTTTCATATGAAGATATTTCCTTTTCTACCATTAGCCTCAAATCTCTTGAAATCTCCAATGCAAATTCCACAAAAAAAGGGTTTCAAATCTGCTCTGTCTAAACGAAGCTTCAACTCTATGAGTTGAATACACACAACCCAAAGAAGTTATTGAGAATTCTTCTGCCTAGCATTATAAGAAGGAATCCCGTTTCCAATGAAGGAATCAAAGAGGTACAAATATCCACTTGCAGACTTTACAAACAGAGTGTTTCCAAACTGCTCTATGAAAAGAAAGGTTAAATTCTGTGTGATGAACGCACACATCACAAAGCAGTTTCTGAGAATGCTTCAGTCTAGTTTTTATACGAAGATATTTCCTTTTCTTCCATTGACCCCAAAGCGCTTGAAATCTCCACATGAAAATTCCGAAAAAGAGAGTTTCAAATCTGCTGTGTCTAAAGGAAGGTTCAACTCTGTGAGTTGAATTACACAAAACACGAAGAAGTTACTGAGAATTCTTCTGTCTAGCATTATATGAAACAATCCTGTTTCCATCTAAGGCCTCAAACAGGTCAAAATATCCACTTGCAGACTTTACAAACAGAGTGTTTCCAAACTGCTCCATGAAAAGAAAGGTTAAACACTGTGAGTTGAATGCAAACATCACAAAGTAGTTTCTGAGAATGATTCCATCTACTTTTTATACGAAGATACTTCCTTTTCCACCACCGGCCCAAAAGGGCTTGAAATCTCCACCTGAAAATACCTCAAAAAGAGAGTTTGAAACCTGCTGTGTCAAAAGGAAGGTTCAACTCTGTGAGTTGAACACACACAACACAAAGAAGTCACTGAGAATTCTTCTGTCTAGCATTATATGAAGAAATCCCGTTTCCAACGAAGGCCTCAAAGAGGTCCAAATAACCACTTGCAGACGTCACAAACAGAGTGTTTCCAAACTGCTCTATGAAAAGAAAGGTTAAACTCTGCGAGTTGAATGCACACATCACAAACTAGTTTCTGAGAATGATTCCGTCTAGTTTTTATACGAAGATATCCCCTTTTCCACCATTGGCCTCAAAGCTCTTGAAATGTCCAACTGCAAATTCCACAAAAAGAGTGTTTCAAATCTGCTCTGTCTAAAGGAAGGTTCCACTCTGTGAGTTGAATACACACAACACAAAGAAGTTACTGAGAATTCTTCTGTCTAGCATTATATGAAGAAATCCCGTTTCCAACGAAGGCCCCAAAGAGGGCTAAATATCCACTTGCAGACATTACAAACAGACTGTTCCCAAACTGCTCTATGAAAAGAAAGGTTAAACTCTGTGAGTTGAACGAACACATTACAAAGCAGTTTCTGAGAATGCTTCTGTCTAGTTTTTATGTGAAGGTATTTCCTTTTCTATCATTGGAATAAAAGCTCTTGAAATCTCCACTTCCAAATTCCACAAAGAGAGTTTCAAATCTGCTCTGTCTAAAGGAAGGTTCAACTCTGTGAGTTGAATACACACAACACAAAGAAGTTACTGAGAATTCTTCTGTCTAGCATTATATGAAGAAATCCCGTTGCCATCGAAGGCCACAAAGAGGTCCAAATATCCACTTGCAGACTTTACAAACAGAGTGTTTCCAAACTGCTCTATGAAAGAAATGTTAAACTCTGTGAGTTGAATGCACACATCACAAAGTAGTTTCTGAGAATGATTTTGTCTAATTTTTATACCAAATTTTCTTTTCTTCTGTTGACCACAAAGTGCTTGAAATCTACACCTGAAAATTCCACAAAAAGAGCGTTTCAAATCTGCTGTGGCTAAAGGAAGGTTCAACTCTGTGAGTTGAATACTGACAACATGAAGAAGTTACTGAGAATTCCTCTGTCTAGCGTTATATGAAGAAATCCCTTTTCAAATGAAGGCCACAAAGAGGTCCAAATATCCACTTGCAGACTTTACTAGCAGAGTGTTTACAAACTGCTCTAAGGAAACAACGGTTAAACTCTGTGAGTTGAACACAACCATCACAAAGTAGATTCTAAGAGTGATTCTGTCTAGTTTTTATACGAAGATATTTCTTTTTCTACCATTGGCCTCAAAGCGCTTGAAATCTCAACCTGAAAATTCCACAAAAAGAGAGTTTCAAATCTGCTCTGTCTAAAGGAAGGTTCCACACTGTGAGTTGAATGCACACAACACAAAGAAGGTACTGAGAATTCTTCTGTCTAGCATTCTATGAAGAAATCCGGTTTCCAATGAAGTCCTCAAAGAGGTCCAAATATCCACCTGCAGACATTACAAACAGAGGGTTTGCAAGCTGCTGTATGAAAGGAAAGGTCAAACTCTGTGAGCTGAAAGCACACATCATAAAGTAGTTTCTGAGAATGATTCTGTACAGTTTTTGTAAGAAGATATTCCCTTTTCAAACTTTGGAACCAAAGCGCTTAAAATCTCCACCTGAAAATTCAACAAAAAGAGAGTTTCAATTCTGCTCTGTCTAAAGGAAGGTTCAACTCTTTGAGTTGAATTCACACACACAAAGAAGTTACTGAGAATTATTCTGTCTAGCATTATATGAAGAAATCCCGTTTCCAACAAAGGCCTCAAAGTGGTCCAAATATCCACTTGCAGACTTTACAAACCGAGTGTTTCCAAACTGCTCTATGAAAAGAAAGGTCAAACACTGTGAGTTGAACGCACACATCACAAAGTAGCTTCTGAGAATGATTCTATCTAGTTTTCATACGAAGATATTTCCTTTTCTAACACTGGCCTCAAAGCGCTTGAAATCTCCACCTAAATATTCCACAAAAAGAGTGTCTCAAATGTGCTCTGTCTAAAGTAAGGTTCAACTCTGTGAGTTGAATACACACAACACAAAGAAGTTACTGAGAATTCTTCTGTCTAGCATTATATGAAGAACTACCGTTTCCAATGAAGGCCTCAAAGAGTTCCAAATATCCACTTGCAGATTTTACAAACAGAGAGTTTCCAAACTGCTCTATGAAAAGAAACGTTAAACTGTGAGTTTAACGCACACATCACAAAGTAGTTTCTGAGAAAGATTGTGTCTAGTTTTTATACGAAGATATTTCCGTTTCTACCATTGGCTTCAAATCGTTTGAAATCTCCACTTGCAAATTCCATGGAAAGAGTGTTTCAAATCTGCTCTGTCTAAAGGGAGGTTCCACTCTGTGAGTTGAATACACACAACACAAAGAAGTTACTGAGAATTCTTCTGTCTAGCATTATATGAAAAAATCCCATTTCCAACGAAGGAATCAAAGAGGTCCAAATATCCACTTGCAGATATTACAAAAAGAGTGTTTCCAAACTGCTCTATGAAAAGAAAGGTTAAACTCTGCGAGTTGAAAGTACACATCACAAAGTAGTTCTTGAGAATGATTCTGTCTAGTTTTCATATGAAGATATTTCCTTTTCTACCATTGGCCTCAAATCTCTTGAAATCTCCAATGCAAATTCCACAAAAAAAGGGTTTCAAATCTGCTCTGTCTAAACGAAGCTTCAACTCTATGAGTTGAATACACACAACCCAAAGAAGTTATTGAGAATTCTTCTGCCTAGCATTATAAGAAGGAATCCCGTTTCCAATGAAGGAATCAAAGAGGTACAAATATCCACTTGCAGACTTTACAAACAGAGTGTTTCCAAACTGCTCTATGAAAAGAAAGGTTAAATTCTGTGTGATGAACGCACACATCACAAAGCAGTTTCTGAGAATGCTTCAGTCTAGTTTTTATACGAAGATATTTCCTTTTCTTCCATTGACCCCAAAGCGCTTGAAATCTCCACATGAAAATTCCGAAAAAGAGAGTTTCAAATCTGCTGTGTCTAAAGGAAGGTTCAACTCTGTGAGTTGAATTACACAAAACACAAAGAAGTTACTGAGAATTCTTCTGTCTAGCATTATATGAAACAATCCTGTTTCCATCTAAGGCCTCAAACAGGTCAAAATATCCACTTGCAGACTTTACAAACAGAGTGTTTCCAAACTGCTCCATGAAAAGAAAGGTTAAACACTGTGAGTTGAATGCAAACATCACAAAGTAGTTTCTGAGAATGATTCCATCTACTTTTTATACGAAGATACTTCCTTTTCCACCACCGGCCCAAAAGGGCTTGAAATCTCCACCTGAAAATACCTCAAAAAGAGAGTTTGAAACCTGCTGTGTCAAAAGGAAGGTTCAACTCTGTGAGTTGAACACACACAACACAAAGAAGTCACTGAGAATTCTTCTGTCTAGCATTATATGAAGAAATCCCGTTTCCAACGAAGGCCTCAAAGAGGTCCAAATAACCACTTGCAGACGTCACAAACAGAGTGTTTCCAAACTGCTCTATGAAAAGAAAGGTTAAACTCTGCGAGTTGAATGCACACATCACAAACTAGTTTCTGAGAATGATTCCGTCTAGTTTTTATACGAAGATATCCCCTTTTCCACCATTGGCCTCAAAGCTCTTGAAATGTCCAACTGCAAATTCCACAAAAAGAGTGTTTCAAATCTGCTCTGTCTAAAGGAAGGTTCCACTCTGTGAGTTGAATACACACAACACAAAGAAGTTACTGAGAATTCTTCTGTCTAGCATTATATGAAGAAATCCCGTTTCCAACGAAGGCCCCAAAGAGGGCTAAATATCCACTTGCAGACATTACAAACAGACTGTTCCCAAACTGCTCTATGAAAAGAAAGGTTAAACTCTGTGAGTTGAACGAACACATTACAAAGCAGTTTCTGAGAATGCTTCTGTCTAGTTTTTATGTGAAGGTATTTCCTTTTCTATCATTGGAATAAAAGCTCTTGAAATCTCCACTTCCAAATTCCACAAAGAGAGTTTCAAATCTGCTCTGTCTAAAGGAAGGTTCAACTCTGTGAGTTGAATACACACAACACAAAGAAGT
The DNA here is from genome assembly GCF_029281585.2 of Gorilla gorilla gorilla. NCBI lineage: Eukaryota > Metazoa > Chordata > Mammalia > Primates > Hominidae > Gorilla > Gorilla gorilla. Next base: position 73,354,051 of record NC_073232.2, read on the forward strand.
TACTGAGAATTCTTCTGTCTAGCATTATATGAAGAAATCCCGTTGCCATCGAAGGCCACAAAGAGGTCCAAATATCCACTTGCAGACTTTACAAACAGAGTGTTTCCAAACTGCTCTATGAAAGAAATGTTAAACTCTGTGAGTTGAATGCACACATCACAAAGTAGTTTCTGAGAATGATTTTGTCTAATTTTTATACCAAATTTTCTTTTCTTCTGTTGACCACAAAGTGCTTGAAATCTACACCTGAAAATTCCACAAAAAGAGCGTTTCAAATCTGCTGTGGCTAAAGGAAGGTTCAACTCTGTGAGTTGAATACTGACAACACGAAGAAGTTACTGAGAATTCCTCTGTCTAGCGTTATATGAAGAAATCCCTTTTCAAACGAAGGCCACAAAGAGGTCCAAATATCCACTTGCAGACTTTACTAGCAGAGTGTTTACAAACTGCTCTAAGGAAACAACGGTTAAACTCTGTGAGTTGAACACAACCATCACAAAGTAGATTCTGAGAATGATTCTTTCTAGTTTTTATACGAAGATATTTCTTTTTCTACCATTGGCCTCAAAGCGCTTGAAATCTCAACCTGAAAATTCCACAAAAAGAGAGTTTCAAATCTGCTCTGTCTAAAGGAAGGTTCCACACTGTGAGTTGAATGCACACAACACAAAGAAGGTACTGAGAATTCTTCTGTCTAGCATTCTATGAAGAAATCCGGTTTCCAATGAAGTCCTCAAAGAGGTCCAAATATCCACCTGCAGACATTACAAACAGAGGGTTTGCAAGCTGCTGTATGAAAGGAAAGGTCAAACTCTGTGAGCTGAAAGCACACATCATAAAGTAGTTTCTGAGAATGATTCTGTACAGTTTTTGTAAGAAGATATTCCCTTTTCAAACTTTGGAACCAAAGCGCTTAAAATCTCCACCTGAAAATTCAACAAAAAGAGAGTTTCAATTCTGCTCTGTCTAAAGGAAGGTTCAACTCTTTGAGTTGAATTCACACACACAAAGAAGTTACTGAGAATTATTCTGTCTAGCATTATATGAAGAAATCCCGTTTCCAACAAAGGCCTCAAAGTGGTCCAAATATCCACTTGCAGACTTTACAAACCGAGTGTTTCCAAACTGCTCTATGAAAAGAAAGGTCAAACACTGTGAGTTGAACGCACACATCACAAAGTAGCTTCTGAGAATGATTCTATCTAGTTTTCATACGAAGATATTTCCTTTTCTAACACTGGCCTCAAAGCGCTTGAAATCTCCACCTAAATATTCCACAAAAAGAGTGTCTCAAATGTGCTCTGTCTAAAGTAAGGTTCAACTCTGTGAGTTGAATACACACAACACAAAGAAGTTACTGAGAATTCTTCTGTCTAGCATTATATGAAGAACTACCGTTTCTAATGAAGGCCTCAAAGAGTTCCAAATATCCACTTGCAGATTTTACAAACAGAGAGTTTCCAAACTGCTCTATGAAAAGAAACGTTAAACTGTGAGTTTAACGCACACATCACAAAGTAGTTTCTGAGAAAGATTGTGTCTAGTTTTTATACGAAGATATTTCCGTTTCTACCATTGGCTTCAAATCGTTTGAAATCTCCACTTGCAAATTCCATGGAAAGAGTGTTTCAAATCTGCTCTGTCTAAAGGGAGGTTCCACTCTGTGAGTTGAATACACACAACACAAAGAAGTTACTGAGAATTCTTCTGTCTAGCATTATATGAAAAAATCCCATTTCCAACGAAGGAATCAAAGAGGTCCAAATATCCACTTGCAGATATTACAAAAAGAGTGTTTCCAAACTGCTCTATGAAAAGAAAGGTTAAACTCTGCGAGTTGAAAGTACACATCACAAAGTAGTTCTTGAGAATGATTCTGTCTAGTTTTCATATGAAGATATTTCCTTTTCTACCATTGGCCTCAAATCTCTTGAAATCTCCAATGCAAATTCCACAAAAAAAGGGTTTCAAATCTGCTCTGTCTAAACGAAGCTTCAACTCTATGAGTTGAATACACACAACCCAAAGAAGTTATTGAGAATTCTTCTGCCTAGCATTATAAGAAGGAATCCCGTTTCCAATGAAGGAATCAAAGAGGTACAAATATCCACTTGCAGACTTTACAAACAGAGTGTTTCCAAACTGCTCTATGAAAAGAAAGGTTAAATTCTGTGTGATGAACGCACACATCACAAAGCAGTTTCTGAGAATGCTTCAGTCTAGTTTTTATACGAAGATATTTCCTTTTCTTCCATTGACCCCAAAGCGCTTGAAATCTCCACATGAAAATTCCGAAAAAGAGAGTTTCAAATCTGCTGTGTCTAAAGGAAGGTTCAACTCTGTGAGTTGAATTACACAAAACACGAAGAAGTTACTGAGAATTCTTCTGTCTAGCATTATATGAAACAATCCTGTTTCCATCTAAGGCCTCAAACAGGTCAAAATATCCACTTGCAGACTTTACAAACAGAGTGTTTCCAAACTGCTCCATGAAAAGAAAGGTTAAACACTGTGAGTTGAATGCAAACATCACAAAGTAGTTTCTGAGAATGATTCCATCTACTTTTTATACGAAGATACTTCCTTTTCCACCACCGGCCCAAAAGGGCTTGAAATCTCCACCTGAAAATACCTCAAAAAGAGAGTTTGAAACCTGCTGTGTCAAAAGGAAGGTTCAACTCTGTGAGTTGAACACACACAACACAAAGAAGTCACTGAGAATTCTTCTGTCTAGCATTATATGAAGAAATCCCGTTTCCAACGAAGGCCTCAAAGAGGTCCAAATAACCACTTGCAGACGTCACAAACAGAGTGTTTCCAAACTGCTCTATGAAAAGAAAGGTTAAACTCTGCGAGTTGAATGCACACATCACAAACTAGTTTCTGAGAATGATTCCGTCTAGTTTTTATACGAAGATATCCCCTTTTCCACCATTGGCCTCAAAGCTCTTGAAATGTCCAACTGCAAATTCCACAAAAAGAGTGTTTCAAATCTGCTCTGTCTAAAGGAAGGTTCCACTCTGTGAGTTGAATACACACAACACAAAGAAGTTACTGAGAATTCTTCTGTCTAGCATTATATGAAGAAATCCCGTTTCCAACGAAGGCCCCAAAGAGGGCTAAATATCCACTTGCAGACATTACAAACAGACTGTTCCCAAACTGCTCTATGAAAAGAAAGGTTAAACTCTGTGAGTTGAACGAACACATTACAAAGCAGTTTCTGAGAATGCTTCTGTCTAGTTTTTATGTGAAGGTATTTCCTTTTCTATCATTGGAATAAAAGCTCTTGAAATCTCCACTTCCAAATTCCACAAAGAGAGTTTCAAATCTGCTCTGTCTAAAGGAAGGTTCAACTCTGTGAGTTGAATACACACAACACAAAGAAGTTACTGAGAATTCTTCTGTCTAGCATTATATGAAGAAATCCCGTTGCCATCGAAGGCCACAAAGAGGTCCAAATATCCACTTGCAGACTTTACAAACAGAGTGTTTCCAAACTGCTCTATGAAAGAAATGTTAAACTCTGTGAGTTGAATGCACACATCACAAAGTAGTTTCTGAGAATGATTTTGTCTAATTTTTATACCAAATTTTCTTTTCTTCTGTTGACCACAAAGTGCTTGAAATCTACACCTGAAAATTCCACAAAAAGAGCGTTTCAAATCTGCTGTGGCTAAAGGAAGGTTCAACTCTGTGAGTTGAATACTGACAACACGAAGAAGTTACTGAGAATTCCTCTGTCTAGCGTTATATGAAGAAATCCCTTTTCAAACGAAGGCCACAAAGAGGTCCAAATATCCACTTGCAGACTTTACTAGCAGAGTGTTTACAAACTGCTCTAAGGAAACAACGGTTAAACTCTGTGAGTTGAACACAACCATCACAAAGTAGATTCTGAGAATGATTCTTTCTAGTTTTTATACGAAGATATTTCTTTTTCTACCATTGGCCTCAAAGCGCTTGAAATCTCAACCTGAAAATTCCACAAAAAGAGAGTTTCAAATCTGCTCTGTCTAAAGGAAGGTTCCACACTGTGAGTTGAATGCACACAACACAAAGAAGGTACTGAGAATTCTTCTGTCTAGCATTCTATGAAGAAATCCGGTTTCCAATGAAGTCCTCAAAGAGGTCCAAATATCCACCTGCAGACATTACAAACAGAGGGTTTGCAAGCTGCTGTATGAAAGGAAAGGTCAAACTCTGTGAGCTGAAAGCACACATCATAAAGTAGTTTCTGAGAATGATTCTGTACAGTTTTTGTAAGAAGATATTCCCTTTTCAAACTTTGGAACCAAAGCGCTTAAAATCTCCACCTGAAAATTCAACAAAAAGAGAGTTTCAATTCTGCTCTGTCTAAAGGAAGGTTCAACTCTTTGAGTTGAATTCACACACACAAAGAAGTTACTGAGAATTATTCTGTCTAGCATTATATGAAGAAATCCCGTTTCCAACAAAGGCCTCAAAGTGGTCCAAATATCCACTTGCAGACTTTACAAACCGAGTGTTTCCAAACTGCTCTATGAAAAGAAAGGTCAAACACTGTGAGTTGAACGCACACATCACAAAGTAGCTTCTGAGAATGATTCTATCTAGTTTTCATACGAAGATATTTCCTTTTCTAACACTGGCCTCAAAGCGCTTGAAATCTCCACCTAAATATTCCACAAAAAGAGTGTCTCAAATGTGCTCTGTCTAAAGTAAGGTTCAACTCTGTGAGTTGAATACACACAACACAAAGAAGTTACTGAGAATTCTTCTGTCTAGCATTATATGAAGAACTACCGTTTCTAATGAAGGCCTCAAAGAGTTCCAAATATCCACTTGCAGATTTTACAAACAGAGAGTTTCCAAACTGCTCTATGAAAAGAAACGTTAAACTGTGAGTTTAACGCACACATCACAAAGTAGTTTCTGAGAAAGATTGTGTCTAGTTTTTATACGAAGATATTTCCGTTTCTACCATTGGCTTCAAATCGTTTGAAATCTCCACTTGCAAATTCCATGGAAAGAGTGTTTCAAATCTGCTCTGTCTAAAGGGAGGTTCCACTCTGTGAGTTGAATACACACAACACAAAGAAGTTACTGAGAATTCTTCTGTCTAGCATTATATGAAAAAATCCCATTTCCAACGAAGGAATCAAAGAGGTCCAAATATCCACTTGCAGATATTACAAAAAGAGTGTTTCCAAACTGCTCTATGAAAAGAAAGGTTAAACTCTGCGAGTTGAAAGTACACATCACAAAGTAGTTCTTGAGAATGATTCTGTCTAGTTTTCATATGAAGATATTTCCTTTTCTACCATTGGCCTCAAATCTCTTGAAATCTCCAATGCAAATTCCACAAAAAAAGGGTTTCAAATCTGCTCTGTCTAAACGAAGCTTCAACTCTATGAGTTGAATACACACAACCCAAAGAAGTTATTGAGAATTCTTCTGCCTAGCATTATAAGAAGGAATCCCGTTTCCAATGAAGGAATCAAAGAGGTACAAATATCCACTTGCAGACTTTACAAACAGAGTGTTTCCAAACTGCTCTATGAAAAGAAAGGTTAAATTCTGTGTGATGAACGCACACATCACAAAGCAGTTTCTGAGAATGCTTCAGTCTAGTTTTTATACGAAGATATTTCCTTTTCTTCCATTGACCCCAAAGCGCTTGAAATCTCCACATGAAAATTCCGAAAAAGAGAGTTTCAAATCTGCTGTGTCTAAAGGAAGGTTCAACTCTGTGAGTTGAATTACACAAAACACGAAGAAGTTACTGAGAATTCTTCTGTCTAGCATTATATGAAACAATCCTGTTTCCATCTAAGGCCTCAAACAGGTCAAAATATCCACTTGCAGACTTTACAAACAGAGTGTTTCCAAACTGCTCCATGAAAAGAAAGGTTAAACACTGTGAGTTGAATGCAAACATCACAAAGTAGTTTCTGAGAATGATTCCATCTACTTTTTATACGAAGATACTTCCTTTTCCACCACCGGCCCAAAAGGGCTTGAAATCTCCACCTGAAAATACCTCAAAAAGAGAGTTTGAAACCTGCTGTGTCAAAAGGAAGGTTCAACTCTGTGAGTTGAACACACACAACACAAAGAAGTCACTGAGAATTCTTCTGTCTAGCATTATATGAAGAAATCCCGTTTCCAACGAAGGCCTCAAAGAGGTCCAAATAACCACTTGCAGACGTCACAAACAGAGTGTTTCCAAACTGCTCTATGAAAAGAAAGGTTAAACTCTGCGAGTTGAATGCACACATCACAAACTAGTTTCTGAGAATGATTCCGTCTAGTTTTTATACGAAGATATCCCCTTTTCCACCATTGGCCTCAAAGCTCTTGAAATGTCCAACTGCAAATTCCACAAAAAGAGTGTTTCAAATCTGCTCTGTCTAAAGGAAGGTTCCACTCTGTGAGTTGAATACACACAACACAAAGAAGTTACTGAGAATTCTTCTGTCTAGCATTATATGAAGAAATCCCGTTTCCAACGAAGGCCCCAAAGAGGGCTAAATATCCACTTGCAGACATTACAAACAGACTGTTCCCAAACTGCTCTATGAAAAGAAAGGTTAAACTCTGTGAGTTGAACGAACACATTACAAAGCAGTTTCTGAGAATGCTTCTGTCTAGTTTTTATGTGAAGGTATTTCCTTTTCTATCATTGGAATAAAAGCTCTTGAAATCTCCACTTCCAAATTCCACAAAGAGAGTTTCAAATCTGCTCTGTCTAAAGGAAGGTTCAACTCTGTGAGTTGAATACACACAACACAAAGAAGTTACTGAGAATTCTTCTGTCTAGCATTATATGAAGAAATCCCGTTGCCATCGAAGGCCACAAAGAGGTCCAAATATCCACTTGCAGACTTTACAAACAGAGTGTTTCCAAACTGCTCTATGAAAGAAATGTTAAACTCTGTGAGTTGAATGCACACATCACAAAGTAGTTTCTGAGAATGATTTTGTCTAATTTTTATACCAAATTTTCTTTTCTTCTGTTGACCACAAAGTGCTTGAAATCTACACCTGAAAATTCCACAAAAAGAGCGTTTCAAATCTGCTGTGGCTAAAGGAAGGTTCAACTCTGTGAGTTGAATACTGACAACACGAAGAAGTTACTGAGAATTCCTCTGTCTAGCGTTATATGAAGAAATCCCTTTTCAAACGAAGGCCACAAAGAGGTCCAAATATCCACTTGCAGACTTTACTAGCAGAGTGTTTACAAACTGCTCTAAGGAAACAACGGTTAAACTCTGTGAGTTGAACACAACCATCACAAAGTAGATTCTGAGAATGATTCTTTCTAGTTTTTATACGAAGATATTTCTTTTTCTACCATTGGCCTCAAAGCGCTTGAAATCTCAACCTGAAAATTCCACAAAAAGAGAGTTTCAAATCTGCTCTGTCTAAAGGAAGGTTCCACACTGTGAGTTGAATGCACACAACACAAAGAAGGTACTGAGAATTCTTCTGTCTAGCATTCTATGAAGAAATCCGGTTTCCAATGAAGTCCTCAAAGAGGTCCAAATATCCACCTGCAGACATTACAAACAGAGGATTTGCAAGCTGCTGTATGAAAGGAAAGGTCAAACTCTGTGAGCTGAAAGCACACATCATAAAGTAGTTTCTGAGAATGATTCTGTACAGTTTTTGTAAGAAGATATTCCCTTTTCAAACTTTGGAACCAAAGCGCTTAAAATCTCCACCTGAAAATTCAACAAAAAGAGAGTTTCAATTCTGCTCTGTCTAAAGGAAGGTTCAACTCTTTGAGTTGAATTCACACACACAAAGAAGTTACTGAGAATTATTCTGTCTAGCATTATATGAAGAAATCCCGTTTCCAACAAAGGCCTCAAAGTGGTCCAAATATCCACTTGCAGACTTTACAAACCGAGTGTTTCCAAACTGCTCTATGAAAAGAAAGGTCAAACACTGTGAGTTGAACGCACACATCACAAAGTAGCTTCTGAGAATGATTCTATCTAGTTTTCATACGAAGATATTTCCTTTTCTAACACTGGCCTCAAAGCGCTTGAAATCTCCACCTAAATATTCCACAAAAAGAGTGTCTCAAATGTGCTCTGTCTAAAGTAAGGTTCAACTCTGTGAGTTGAATACACACAACACAAAGAAGTTACTGAGAATTCTTCTGTCTAGCATTATATGAAGAACTACCGTTTCCAATGAAGGCCTGAAAGAGTTCCAAATATCCACTTGCAGATTTTACAAACAGAGAGTTTCCAAACTGCTCTATGAAAAGAAACGTTAAACTGTGAGTTTAACGCACACATCACAAAGTAGTTTCTGAGAAAGATTGTGTCTAGTTTTTATACGAAGATATTTCCGTTTCTACCATTGGCTTCAAATCGTTTGAAATCTCCACTTGCAAATTCCATGGAAAGAGTGTTTCAAATCTGCTCTGTCTAAAGGGAGGTTCAAATCTGTGAGTTGAATACACACAACACAAAGAAGTTACTGAGAATTCTTCTGTCTAGCATTATATGAAAAAATCCCATTTCCAACGAAGGAATCAAAGAGGTCCAAATATCCACTTGCAGATATTACAAAAAGAGTGTTTCCAAACTGCTCTATGAAAAGAAAGGTTAAACTCTGCGAGTTGAAAGTACACATCACAAAGTAGTTCTTGAGAATGATTCTGTCTAGTTTTCATATGAAGATATTTCCTTTTCTACCATTGGCCTCAAATCTCTTGAAATCTCCAATGCAAATTCCACAAAAAAAGGGTTTCAAATCTGCTCTGTCTAAACGAAGCTTCAACTCTATGAGTTGAATACACACAACCCAAAGAAGTTATTGAGAATTCTTCTGCCTAGCATTATAAGAAGGAATCCCGTTTCCAATGAAGGAATCAAAGAGGTACAAATATCCACTTGCAGACTTTACAAACAGAGTGTTTCCAAACTGCTCTATGAAAAGAAAGGTTAAATTCTGTGTGATGAACGCACACATCACAAAGCAGTTTCTGAGAATGCTTCAGTCTAGTTTTTATACGAAGATATTTCCTTTTCTTCCATTGACCCCAAAGCGCTTGAAATCTCCACATGAAAATTCCGAAAAAGAGAGTTTCAAATCTGCTGTGTCTAAAGGAAGGTTCAACTCTGTGAGTTGAATTACACAAAACACGAAGAAGTTACTGAGAATTCTTCTGTCTAGCATTATATGAAACAATCCTGTTTCCATCTAAGGCCTCAAACAGGTCAAAATATCCACTTGCAGACTTTACAAACAGAGTGTTTCCAAACTGCTCCATGAAAAGAAAGGTTAAACACTGTGAGTTGAATGCGAACATCACAAAGTAGTTTCTGAGAATGATTCCATCTACTTTTTATACGAAGATACTTCCTTTTCCACCACCGGCCCAAAAGGGCTTGAAATCTCCACCTGAAAATACCTCAAAAAGAGAGTTTGAAACCTGCTGTGTCAAAAGGAAGGTTCAACTCTGTGAGTTGAACACACACAACACAAAGAAGTCACTGAGAATTCTTCTGTCTAGCATTATATGAAGAAATCCCGTTTCCAACGAAGGCCTCAAAGAGGTCCAAATAACCACTTGCAGACGTCACAAACAGAGTGTTTCCAAACTGCTCTATGAAAAGAAAGGTTAAACTCTGCGAGTTGAATGCACACATCACAAACTAGTTTCTGAGAATGATTCCGTCTAGTTTTTATACGAAGATATCCCCTTTTCCACCATTGGCCTCAAAGCTCTTGAAATGTCCAACTGCAAATTCCACAAAAAGAGTGTTTCAAATCTGCTCTGTCTAAAGGAAGGTTCCACTCTGTGAGTTGAATACACACAACACAAAGAAGTTACTGAGAATTCTTCTGTCTAGCATTATATGAAGAAATCCCGTTTCCAACGAAGGCCCCAAAGAGGGCTAAATATCCACTTGCAGACATTACAAACAGACTGTTCCCAAACTGCTCTATGAAAAGAAAGGTTAAACTCTGTGAGTTGAACGAACACATTACAAAGCAGTTTCTGAGAATGCTTCTGTCTAGTTTTTATGTGAAGGTATTTCCTTTTCTATCATTGGAATAAAAGCTCTTGAAATCTCCACTTCCAAATTCCACAAAGAGAGTTTCAAATCTGCTCTGTCTAAAGGAAGGTTCAACTCTGTGAGTTGAATACACACAACACAAAGAAGTTACTGAGAATTCTTCTGTCTAGCATTATATGAAGAAATCCCGTTGCCATCGAAGGCCACAAAGAGGTCCAAATATCCACTTGCAGACTTTACAAACAGAGTGTTTCCAAACTGCTCTATGAAAGAAATGTTAAACTCTGTGAGTTGAATGCACACATCACAAAGTAGTTTCTGAGAATGATTTTGTCTAATTTTTATACCAAATTTTCTTTTCTTCTGTTGACCACAAAGTGCTTGAAATCTACACCTGAAAATTCCACAAAAAGAGCGTTTCAAATCTGCTGTGGCTAAAGGAAGGTTCAACTCTGTGAGTTGAATACTGACAACATGAAGAAGTTACTGAGAATTCCTCTGTCTAGCGTTATATGAAGAAATCCCTTTTCAAATGAAGGCCACAAAGAGGTCCAAATATCCACTTGCAGACTTTACTAGCAGAGTGTTTACAAACTGCTCTAAGGAAACAATGGTTAAACTCTGTGAGTTGAACACAACCATCACAAAGTAGATTCTGAGAATGATTCTGTCTAGTTTTTATACGAAGATATTTCTTTTTCTACCATTGGCCTCAAAGCGCTTGAAATCTCAACCTGAAAATTCCACAAAAAGAGAGTTTCAAATCTGCTCTGTCTAAAGGAAGGTTCCACACTGTGAGTTGAATGCACACAACACAAAGAAGGTACTGAGAATTCTTCTGTCTAGCATTCTATGAAGAAATCCGGTTTCCAATGAAGTCCTCAAAGAGGTCCAAATATCCACCTGCAGACATTACAAACAGAGGGTTTGCAAGCTGCTGTATGAAAGGAAAGGTCAAACTCTGTGAGCTGAAAGCACACATCATAAAGTAGTTTCTGAGAATGATTCTGTACAGTTTTTGTAAGAAGATATTCCCTTTTCAAACTTTGGAACCAAAGCGCTTAAAATCTCCACCTGAAAATTCAACAAAAAGAGAGTTTCAATTCTGCTCTGTCTAAAGGAAGGTTCAACTCTTTGAGTTGAATTCACACACACAAAGAAGTTACTGAGAATTATTCTGTCTAGCATTATATGAAGAAATCCCGTTTCCAACAAAGGCCTCAAAGTGGTCCAAATATCCACTTGCAGACTTTACAAACCGAGTGTTTCCAAACTGCTCTATGAAAAGAAAGGTCAAACACTGTGAGTTGAACGCACACATCACAAAGTAGCTTCTGAGAATGATTCTATCTAGTTTTCATACGAAGATATTTCCTTTTCTAACACTGGCCTCAAAGCGCTTGAAATCTCCACCTAAATATTCCACAAAAAGAGTGTCTCAAATGTGCTCTGTCTAAAGTAAGGTTCAACTCTGTGAGTTGAATACACACAACACAAAGAAGTTACTGAGAATTCTTCTGTCTAGCATTATATGAAGAACTACCGTTTCCAATGAAGGCCTCAAAGAGTTCCAAATATCCACTTGCAGATTTTACAAACAGAGAGTTTCCAAACTGCTCTATGAAAAGAAACGTTAAACTGTGAGTTTAACGCACACATCACAAAGTAGTTTCTGAGAAAGATTGTGTCTAGTTTTTATACGAAGATATTTCCGTTTCTACCATTGGCTTCAAATCGTTTGAAATCTCCACTTGCAAATTCCATGGAAAGAGTGTTTCAAATCTGCTCTGTCTAAAGGGAGGTTCAAATCTGTGAGTTGAATACACACAACACAAAGAAGTTACTGAGACTTCTTCTGTCTAGCATTATATGAAAAAATCCCATTTCCAACGAAGGAATCAAAGAGGTCCAAATATCCACTTGCAGATATTACAAAAAGAGTGTTTCCAAACTGCTCTATGAAAAGAAAGGTTAAACTCTGCGAGTTGAAAGTACACATCACAAAGTAGTTCTTGAGAATGATTCTGTCTAGTTTTCATATGAAGATATTTCCTTTTCTACCATTGGCCTCAAATCTCTTGAAATCTCCAATGCAAATTCCACAAAAAAAGGGTTTCAAATCTGCTCTGTCTAAACGAAGCTTCAACTCTATGAGTTGAATACACACAACCCAAAGAAGTTATTGAGAATTCTTCTGCCTAGCATTATAAGAAGGAATCCCGTTTCCAATGAAGGAATCAAAGAGGTACAAATATCCACTTGCAGACTTTACAAACAGAGTGTTTCCAAACTGCTCTATGAAAAGAAAGGTTAAATTCTGTGTGATGAACGCACACATCACAAAGCAGTTTCTGAGAATGCTTCAGTCTAGTTTTTATACGAAGATATTTCCTTTTCTTCCATTGACCCCAAAGCGCTTGAAATCTCCACATGAAAATTCCGAAAAAGAGAGTTTCAAATCTGCTGTGTCTAAAGGAAGGTTCAACTCTGTGAGTTGAATTACACAAAACACGAAGAAGTTACTGAGAATTCTTCTGTCTAGCATTATATGAAACAATCCTGTTTCCATCTAAGGCCTCAAACAGGTCAAAATATCCACTTGCAGACTTTACAAACAGAGTGTTTCCAAACTGCTCCATGAAAAGAAAGGTTAAACACTGTGAGTTGAATGCGAACATCACAAAGTAGTTTCTGAGAATGATTCCATCTACTTTTTATACGAAGATACTTCCTTTTCCACCACCGGCCCAAAAGGGCTTGAAATCTCCACCTGAAAATACCTCAAAAAGAGAGTTTGAAACCTGCTGTGTCAAAAGGAAGGTTCAACTCTGTGAGTTGAACACACACAACACAAAGAAGTCACTGAGAATTCTTCTGTCTAGCATTATATGAAGAAATCCCGTTTCCAACGAAGGCCTCAAAGAGGTCCAAATAACCACTTGCAGACGTCACAAACAGAGTGTTTCCAAACTGCTCTATGAAAAGAAAGGTTAAACTCTGCGAGTTGAATGCACACATCACAAACTAGTTTCTGAGAATGATTCCGTCTAGTTTTTATACGAAGATATCCCCTTTTCCACCATTGGCCTCAAAGCTCTTGAAATGTCCAACTGCAAATTCCACAAAAAGAGTGTTTCAAATCTGCTCTGTCTAAAGGAAGGTTCCACTCTGTGAGTTGAATACACACAACACAAAGAAGTTACTGAGAATTCTTCTGTCTAGCATTATATGAAGAAATCCCGTTTCCAACGAAGGCCCCAAAGAGGGCTAAATATCCACTTGCAGACATTACAAACAGACTGTTCCCAAACTGCTCTATGAAAAGAAAGGTTAAACTCTGTGAGTTGAACGAACACATTACAAAGCAGTTTCTGAGAATGCTTCTGTCTAGTTTTTATGTGAAGGTATTTCCTTTTCTATCATTGGAATAAAAGCTCTTGAAATCTCCACTTCCAAATTCCACAAAGAGAGTTTCAAATCTGCTCTGTCTAAAGGAAGGTTCAACTCTGTGAGTTGAATACACACAACACAAAGAAGTTACTGAGAATTCTTCTGTCTAGCATTATATGAAGAAATCCCGTTGCCATCGAAGGCCACAAAGAGGTCCAAATATCCACTTGCAGACTTTACAAACAGAGTGTTTCCAAACTGCTCTATGAAAGAAATGTTAAACTCTGTGAGTTGAATGCACACATCACAAAGTAGTTTCTGAGAATGATTTTGTCTAATTTTTATACCAAATTTTCTTTTCTTCTGTTGACCACAAAGTGCTTGAAATCTACACCTGAAAATTCCACAAAAAGAGCGTTTCAAATCTGCTGTGGCTAAAGGAAGGTTCAACTCTGTGAGTTGAATACTGACAACACGAAGAAGTTACTGAGAATTCCTCTGTCTAGCGTTATATGAAGAAATCCCTTTTCAAACGAAGGCCACAAAGAGGTCCAAATATCCACTTGCAGACTTTACTAGCAGAGTGTTTACAAACTGCTCTAAGGAAACAACGGTTAAACTCTGTGAGTTGAACACAACCATCACAAAGTAGATTCTGAGAATGATTCTTTCTAGTTTTTATACGAAGATATTTCTTTTTCTACCATTGGCCTCAAAGCGCTTGAAATCTCAACCTGAAAATTCCACAAAAAGAGAGTTTCAAATCTGCTCTGTCTAAAGGAAGGTTCCACACTGTGAGTTGAATGCACACAACACAAAGAAGGTACTGAGAATTCTTCTGTCTAGCATTCTATGAAGAAATCCGGTTTCCAATGAAGTCCTCAAAGAGGTCCAAATATCCACCTGCAGACATTACAAACAGAGGGTTTGCAAGCTGCTGTATGAAAGGAAAGGTCAAACTCTGTGAGCTGAAAGCACACATCATAAAGTAGTTTCTGAGAATGATTCTGTACAGTTTTTGTAAGAAGATATTCCCTTTTCAAACTTTGGAACCAAAGCGCTTAAAATCTCCACCTGAAAATTCAACAAAAAGAGAGTTTCAATTCTGCTCTGTCTAAAGGAAGGTTCAACTCTTTGAGTTGAATTCACACACACAAAGAAGTTACTGAGAATTATTCTGTCTAGCATTATATGAAGAAATCCCGTTTCCAACAAAGGCCTCAAAGTGGTCCAAATATCCACTTGCAGACTTTACAAACTGAGTGTTTCCAAACTGCTCTATGAAAAGAAAGGTCAAACACTGTGAGTTGAACGCACACATCACAAAGTAGCTTCTGAGAATGATTCTATCTAGTTTTCATACGAAGATATTTCCTTTTCTAACACTGGCCTCAAAGCGCTTGAAATCTCCACCTAAATATTCCACAAAAAGAGTGTCTCAAATGTGCTCTGTCTAAAGTAAGGTTCAACTCTGTGAGTTGAATACACACAACACAAAGAAGTTACTGAGAATTCTTCTGTCTAGCATTATATGAAGAACTACCGTTTCCAATGAAGGCCTCAAAGAGTTCCAAATATCCACTTGCAGATTTTACAAACAGAGAGTTTCCAAACTGCTCTATGAAAAGAAACGTTAAACTGTGAGTTTAACGCACACATCACAAAGTAGTTTCTGAGAAAGATTGTGTCTAGTTTTTATACGAAGATATTTCCGTTTCTACCATTGGCTTCAAATCGTTTGAAATCTCCACTTGCAAATTCCATGGAAAGAGTGTTTCAAATCTGCTCTGTCTAAAGGGAGGTTCAAATCTGTGAGTTGAATACACACAACACAAAGAAGTTACTGAGACTTCTTCTGTCTAGCATTATATGAAAAAATCCCATTTCCAACGAAGGAATCAAAGAGGTCCAAATATCCACTTGCAGATATTACAAAAAGAGTGTTTCCAAACTGCTCTATGAAAAGAAAGGTTAAACTCTGCGAGTTGAAAGTACACATCACAAAGTAGTTCTTGAGAATGATTCTGTCTAGTTTTCATATGAAGATATTTCCTTTTCTACCATTGGCCTCAAATCTCTTGAAATCTCCAATGCAAATTCCACAAAAAAAGGGTTTCAAATCTGCTCTGTCTAAACGAAGCTTCAACTCTATGAGTTGAATACACACAACCCAAAGAAGTTATTGAGAATTCTTCTGCCTAGCATTATAAGAAGGAATCCCGTTTCCAATGAAGGAATCAAAGAGGTACAAATATCCACTTGCAGACTTTACAAACAGAGTGTTTCCAAACTGCTCTATGAAAAGAAAGGTTAAATTCTGTGTGATGAACGCACACATCACAAAGCAGTTTCTGAGAATGCTTCAGTCTAGTTTTTATACGAAGATATTTCCTTTTCTTCCATTGACCCCAAAGCGCTTGAAATCTCCACATGAAAATTCCGAAAAAGAGAGTTTCAAATCTGCTGTGTCTAAAGGAAGGTTCAACTCTGTGAGTTGAATTACACAAAACACGAAGAAGTTACTGAGAATTCTTCTGTCTAGCATTATATGAAACAATCCTGTTTCCATCTAAGGCCTCAAACAGGTCAAAATATCCACTTGCAGACTTTACAAACAGAGTGTTTCCAAACTGCTCCATGAAAAGAAAGGTTAAACACTGTGAGTTGAATGCGAACATCACAAAGTAGTTTCTGAGAATGATTCCATCTACTTTTTATACGAAGATACTTCCTTTTCCACCACCGGCCCAAAAGGGCTTGAAATCTCCACCTGAAAATACCTCAAAAAGAGAGTTTGAAACCTGCTGTGTCAAAAGGAAGGTTCAACTCTGTGAGTTGAACACACACAACACAAAGAAGTCACTGAGAATTCTTCTGTCTAGCATTATATGAAGAAATCCCGTTTCCAACGAAGGCCTCAAAGAGGTCCAAATAACCACTTGCAGACGTCACAAACAGAGTGTTTCCAAACTGCTCTATGAAAAGAAAGGTTAAACTCTGCGAGTTGAATGCACACATCACAAACTAGTTTCTGAGAATGATTCCGTCTAGTTTTTATACGAAGATATCCCCTTTTCCACCATTGGCCTCAAAGCTCTTGAAATGTCCAACTGCAAATTCCACAAAAAGAGTGTTTCAAATCTGCTCTGTCTAAAGGAAGGTTCCACTCTGTGAGTTGAATACACACAACACAAAGAAGTTACTGAGAATTCTTCTGTCTAGCATTATATGAAGAAATCCCGTTTCCAACGAAGGCCCCAAAGAGGGCTAAATATCCACTTGCAGACATTACAAACAGACTGTTCCCAAACTGCTCTATGAAAAGAAAGGTTAAACTCTGTGAGTTGAACGAACACATTACAAAGCAGTTTCTGAGAATGCTTCTGTCTAGTTTTTATGTGAAGGTATTTCCTTTTCTATCATTGGAATAAAAGCTCTTGAAATCTCCACTTCCAAATTCCACAAAGAGAGTTTCAAATCTGCTCTGTCTAAAAAAAGGTTCAACTCTGTGAGTTGAATACACACAACACAAAGAAGTTACTGAGAATTCTTCTGTCTAGCATTATATGAAGAAATCCCGTTGCCATCGAAGGCCACAAAGAGGTCCAAATATCCACTTGCAGACTTTACAAACAGAGTGTTTCCAAACTGCTCTATGAAAAAAATGTTAAACTCTGTGAGTTGAATGCACACATCACAAAGTAGTTTCTGAGAATGATTTTGTCTAATTTTTATACCAAATTTTCTTTTCTTCTGTTGACCACAAAGTGCTTGAAATCTACACCTGAAAATTCCACAAAAAGAGCGTTTCAAATCTGCTGTGGCTAAAGGAAGGTTCAACTCTGTGAGTTGAATACTGACAACACGAAGAAGTTACTGAGAATTCCTCTGTCTAGCGTTATATGAAGAAATCCCTTTTCAAACGAAGGCCACAAAGAGGTCCAAATATCCACTTGCAGACTTTACTAGCAGAGTGTTTACAAACTGCTCTAAGGAAACAACGGTTAAACTCTGTGAGTTGAACACAACCATCACAAAGTAGATTCTAAGAGTGATTCTGTCTAGTTTTTATACGAAGATATTTCTTTTTCTACCATTGGCCTCAAAGCGCTTGAAATCTCAACCTGAAAATTCCACAAAAAGAGAGTTTCAAATCTGCTCTGTCTAAAGGAAGGTTCCACACTGTGAGTTGAATGCACACAACACAAAGAAGGTACTGAGAATTCTTCTGTCTAGCATTCTATGAAGAAATCCGGTTTCCAATGAAGTCCTCAAAGAGGTCCAAATATCCACCTGCAGACATTACAAACAGAGGGTTTGCAAGCTGCTGTATGAAAGGAAAGGTCAAACTCTGTGAGCTGAAAGCACACATCATAAAGTAGTTTCTGAGAATGATTCTGTACAGTTTTTGTAAGAAGATATTCCCTTTTCAAACTTTGGAACCAAAGCGCTTAAAATCTCCACCTGAAAATTCAACAAAAAGAGAGTTTCAATTCTGCTCTGTCTAAAGGAAGGTTCAACTCTTTGAGTTGAATTCACACACACAAAGAAGTTACTGAGAATTACTCTGTCTAGCATTATATGAAGAAATCCCGTTTCCAACAAAGGCCTCAAAGTGGTCCAAATATCCACTTGCAGACTTTACAAACCGAGTGTTTCCAAACTGCTCTATGAAAAGAAAGGTCAAACACTGTGAGTTGAACGCACACATCACAAAGTAGCTTCTGAGAATGATTCTATCTAGTTTTCATACGAAGATATTTCCTTTTCTAACACTGGCCTCAAAGCGCTTGAAATCTCCACCTAAATATTCCACAAAAAGAGTGTCTCAAATGTGCTCTGTCTAAAGTAAGGTTCAACTCTGTGAGTTGAATACACACAACACAAAGAAGTTACTGAGAATTCTTCTGTCTAGCATTATATGAAGAACTACCGTTTCTAATGAAGGCCTCAAAGAGTTCCAAATATCCACTTGCAGATTTTACAAACAGAGAGTTTCCAAACTGCTCTATGAAAAGAAACGTTAAACTGTGAGTTTAACGCACACATCACAAAGTAGTTTCTGAGAAAGATTGTGTCTAGTTTTTATACGAAGATATTTCCGTTTCTACCATTGGCTTCAAATCGTTTGAAATCTCCACTTGCAAATTCCATGGAAAGAGTGTTTCAAATCTGCTCTGTCTAAAGGGAGGTTCAAATCTGTGAGTTGAATACACACAACACAAAGAAGTTACTGAGAATTCTTCTGTCTAGCATTATATGAAAAAATCCCGTTTCCAACGAAGGAATCAAAGAGGTCCAAATATCCACTTGCAGATATTACAAAAAGAGTGTTTCCAAACTGCTCTATGAAAAGAAAGGTTAAACTCTGCGAGTTGAAAGTACACATCACAAAGTAGTTCTTGAGAATGATTCTGTCTAGTTTTCATATGAAGATATTTCCTTTTCTACCATTGGCCTCAAATCTCTTGAAATCTCCAATGCAAATTCCACAAAAAAAGGGTTTCAAATCTGCTCTGTCTAAACGAAGCTTCAACTCTATGAGTTGAATACACACAACCCAAAGAAGTTATTGAGAATTCTTCTGCCTAGCATTATAAGAAGGAATCCCGTTTCCAATGAAGGAATCAAAGAGGTACAAATATCCACTTGCAGACTTTACAAACAGAGTGTTTCCAAACTGCTCTATGAAAAGAAAGGTTAAATTCTGTGTGATGAACGCACACATCACAAAGCAGTTTCTGAGAATGCTTCAGTCTAGTTTTTATACGAAGATATTTCCTTTTCTTCCATTGACCCCAAAGCGCTTGAAATCTCCACATGAAAATTCCGAAAAAGAGAGTTTCAAATCTGCTGTGTCTAAAGGAAGGTTCAACTCTGTGAGTTGAATTACACAAAACACAAAGAAGTTACTGAGAATTCTTCTGTCTAGCATTATATGAAACAATCCTGTTTCCATCTAAGGCCTCAAACAGGTCAAAATATCCACTTGCAGACTTTACAAACAGAGTGTTTCCAAACTGCTCCATGAAAAGAAAGGTTAAACACTGTGAGTTGAATGCGAACATCACAAAGTAGTTTCTGAGAATGATTCCATCTACTTTTTATACGAAGATACTTCCTTTTCCACCACCGGCCCAAAAGGGCTTGAAATCTCCACCTGAAAATACCTCAAAAAGAGAGTTTGAAACCTGCTGTGTCAAAAGGAAGGTTCAACTCTGTGAGTTGAACACACACAACACAAAGAAGTCACTGAGAATTCTTCTGTCTAGCATTATATGAAGAAATCCCGTTTCCAACGAAGGCCTCAAAGAGGTCCAAATAACCACTTGCAGACGTCACAAACAGAGTGTTTCCAAACTGCTCTATGAAAAGAAAGGTTAAACTCTGCGAGTTGAATGCACACATCACAAACTAGTTTCTGAGAATGATTCCGTCTAGTTTTTATACGAAGATATCCCCTTTTCCACCATTGGCCTCAAAGCTCTTGAAATGTCCAACTGCAAATTCCACAAAAAGAGTGTTTCAAATCTGCTCTGTCTAAAGGAAGGTTCCACTCTGTGAGTTGAATACACACAACACAAAGAAGTTACTGAGAATTCTTCTGTCTAGCATTATATGAAGAAATCCCGTTTCCAACGAAGGCCCCAAAGAGGGCTAAATATCCACTTGCAGACATTACAAACAGACTGTTCCCAAACTGCTCTATGAAAAGAAAGGTTAAACTCTGTGAGTTGAACGAATACATTACAAAGCAGTTTCTGAGAATGCTTCTGTCTAGTTTTTATGTGAAGGTATTTCCTTTTCTATCATTGGAATAAAAGCTCTTGAAATCTCCACTTCCAAATTCCACAAAGAGAGTTTCAAATCTGCTCTGTCTAAAGGAAGGTTCAACTCTGTGAGTTGAATACACACAACACAAAGAAGTTACTGAGAATTCTTCTGTCTAGCATTATATGAAGAAATCCCGTTGCCATCGAAGGCCACAAAGAGGTCCAAATATCCACTTGCAGACTTTACAAACAGAGTGTTTCCAAACTGCTCTATGAAAGAAATGTTAAACTCTGTGAGTTGAATGCACACATCACAAAGTAGTTTCTGAGAATGATTTTGTCTAATTTTTATACCAAATTTTCTTTTCTTCTGTTGACCACAAAGTGCTTGAAATCTACACCTGAAAATTCCACAAAAAGAGCGTTTCAAATCTGCTGTGGCTAAAGGAAGGTTCAACTCTGTGAGTTGAATACTGACAACACGAAGAAGTTACTGAGAATTCCTCTGTCTAGCGTTATATGAAGAAATCCCTTTTCAAACGAAGGCCACAAAGAGGTCCAAATATCCACTTGCAGACTTTACTAGCAGAGTGTTTACAAACTGCTCTAAGGAAACAACGGTTAAACTCTGTGAGTTGAACACAACCATCACAAAGTAGATTCTAAGAATGATTCTGTCTAGTTTTTATACGAAGATATTTCTTTTTCTACCATTGGCCTCAAAGCGCTTGAAATCTCAACCTGAAAATTCCACAAAAAGAGAGTTTCAAATCTGCTCTGTCTAAAGGAAGGTTCCACACTGTGAGTTGAATGCACACAACACAAAGAAGGTACTGAGAATTCTTCTGTCTAGCATTCTATGAAGAAATCCGGTTTCCAATGAAGTCCTCAAAGAGGTCCAAATATCCACCTGCAGACATTACAAACAGAGGGTTTGCAAGCTGCTGTATGAAAGGAAAGGTCAAACTCTGTGAGCTGAAAGCACACATCATAAAGTAGTTTCTGAGAATGATTCTGTACAGTTTTTGTAAGAAGATATTCCCTTTTCAAACTTTGGAACCAAAGCGCTTAAAATCTCCACCTGAAAATTCAACAAAAAGAGAGTTTCAATTCTGCTCTGTCTAAAGGAAGGTTCAACTCTTTGAGTTGAATTCACACACACAAAGAAGTTACTGAGAATTATTCTGTCTAGCATTATATGAAGAAATCCCGTTTCCAACAAAGGCCTCAAAGTGGTCCAAATATCCACTTGCAGACTTTACAAACCGAGTGTTTCCAAACTGCTCTATGAAAAGAAAGGTCAAACACTGTGAGTTGAACGCACACATCACAAAGTAGCTTCTGAGAATGATTCTATCTAGTTTTCATACGAAGATATTTCCTTTTCTAACACTGGCCTCAAAGCGCTTGAAATCTCCACCTAAATATTCCACAAAAAGAGTGTCTCAAATGTGCTCTGTCTAAAGTAAGGTTCAACTCTGTGAGTTGAATACACACAACACAAAGAAGTTACTGAGAATTCTTCTGTCTAGCATTATATGAAGAACTACCGTTTCCAATGAAGGCCTCAAAGAGTTCCAAATATCCACTTGCAGATTTTACAAACAGAGAGTTTCCAAACTGCTCTATGAAAAGAAACGTTAAACTGTGAGTTTAACGCACACATCACAAAGTAGTTTCTGAGAAAGATTGTGTCTAGTTTTTATACGAAGATATTTCCGTTTCTACCATTGGCTTCAAATCGTTTGAAATCTCCACTTGCAAATTCCATGGAAAGAGTGTTTCAAATCTGCTCTGTCTAAAGGGAGGTTCAAATCTGTGAGTTGAATACACACAACACAAAGAAGTTACTGAGAATTCTTCTGTCTAGCATTATATGAAAAAATCCCATTTCCAACGAAGGAATCAAAGAGGTCCAAATATCCACTTGCAGATATTACAAAAAGAGTGTTTCCAAACTGCTCTATGAAAAGAAAGGTTAAACTCTGCGAGTTGAAAGTACACATCACAAAGTAGTTCTTGAGAATGATTCTGTCTAGTTTTCATATGAAGATATTTCCTTTTCTACCATTGGCCTCAAATCTCTTGAAATCTCCAATGCAAATTCCACAAAAAAAGGGTTTCAAATCTGCTCTGTCTAAACGAAGCTTCAACTCTATGAGTTGAATACACACAACCCAAAGAAGTTATTGAGAATTCTTCTGCCTAGCATTATAAGAAGGAATCCCGTTTCCAATGAAGGAATCAAAGAGGTACAAATATCCACTTGCAGACTTTACAAACAGAGTGTTTCCAAACTGCTCTATGAAAAGAAAGGTTAAATTCTGTGTGATGAACGCACACATCACAAAGCAGTTTCTGAGAATGCTTCAGTCTAGTTTTTATACGAAGATATTTCCTTTTCTTCCATTGACCCCAAAGCGCTTGAAATCTCCACATGAAAATTCCGAAAAAGAGAGTTTCAAATCTGCTGTGTCTAAAGGAAGGTTCAACTCTGTGAGTTGAATTACACAAAACACAAAGAAGTTACTGAGAATTCTTCTGTCTAGCATTATATGAAACAATCCTGTTTCCATCTAAGGCCTCAAACAGGTCAAAATATCCACTTGCAGACTTTACAAACAGAGTGTTTCCAAACTGCTCCATGAAAAGAAAGGTTAAACACTGTGAGTTGAATGCGAACATCACAAAGTAGTTTCTGAGAATGATTCCATCTACTTTTTATACGAAGATACTTCCTTTTCCACCACCGGCCCAAAAGGGCTTGAAATCTCCACCTGAAAATACCTCAAAAAGAGAGTTTGAAACCTGCTGTGTCAAAAGGAAGGTTCAACTCTGTGAGTTGAACACACACAACACAAAGAAGTCACTGAGAATTCTTCTGTCTAGCATTATATGAAGAAATCCCGTTTCCAACGAAGGCCTCAAAGAGGTCCAAATAACCACTTGCAGACGTCACAAACAGAGTGTTTCCAAACTGCTCTATGAAAAGAAAGGTTAAACTCTGCGAGTTGAATGCACACATCACAAACTAGTTTCTGAGAATGATTCCGTCTAGTTTTTATACGAAGATATCCCCTTTTCCACCATTGGCCTCAAAGCTCTTGAAATGTCCAACTGCAAATTCCACAAAAAGAGTGTTTCAAATCTGCTCTGTCTAAAGGAAGGTTCCACTCTGTGAGTTGAATACACACAACACAAAGAAGTTACTGAGAATTCTTCTGTCTAGCATTATATGAAGAAATCCCGTTTCCAACGAAGGCCCCAAAGAGGGCTAAATATCCACTTGCAGACATTACAAACAGACTGTTCCCAAACTGCTCTATGAAAAGAAAGGTTAAACTCTGTGAGTTGAACGAATACATTACAAAGCAGTTTCTGAGAATGCTTCTGTCTAGTTTTTATGTGAAGGTATTTCCTTTTCTATCATTGGAATTAAAGCTCTTGAAATCTCCACTTCCAAATTCCACAAAGAGAGTTTCAAATCTGCTCTGTCTAAAGGAAGGTTCAACTCTGTGAGTTGAATACACACAACACAAAGAAGTTACTGAGAATTCTTCTGTCTAGCATTATATGAAGAAATCCCGTTGCCATCGAAGGCCACAAAGAGGTCCAAATATCCACTTGCAGACTTTACAAACAGAGTGTTTCCAAACTGCTCTATGAAAGAAATGTTAAACTCTGTGAGTTGAATGCACACATCACAAAGTAGTTTCTGAGAATGATTTTGTCTAATTTTTATACCAAATTTTCTTTTCTTCTGTTGACCACAAAGTGCTTGAAATCTACACCTGAAAATTCCACAAAAAGAGCGTTTCAAATCTGCTGTGGCTAAAGGAAGGTTCAACTCTGTGAGTTGAATACTGACAACACGAAGAAGTTACTGAGAATTCCTCTGTCTAGCGTTATATGAAGAAATCCCTTTTCAAACGAAGGCCACAAAGAGGTCCAAATATCCACTTGCAGACTTTACTAGCAGAGTGTTTACAAACTGCTCTAAGGAAACAACGGTTAAACTCTGTGAGTTGAACACAACCATCACAAAGTAGATTCTGAGAATGATTCTTTCTAGTTTTTATACGAAGATATTTCTTTTTCTACCATTGGCCTCAAAGCGCTTGAAATCTCAACCTGAAAATTCCACAAAAAGAGAGTTTCAAATCTGCTCTGTCTAAAGGAAGGTTCCACACTGTGAGTTGAATGCACACAACACAAAGAAGGTACTGAGAATTCTTCTGTCTAGCATTCTATGAAGAAATCCGGTTTCCAATGAAGTCCTCAAAGAGGTCCAAATATCCACCTGCAGACATTACAAACAGAGGGTTTGCAAGCTGCTGTATGAAAGGAAAGGTCAAACTCTGTGAGCTGAAAGCACACATCATAAAGTAGTTTCTGAGAATGATTCTGTACAGTTTTTGTAAGAAGATATTCCCTTTTCAAACTTTGGAACCAAAGCGCTTAAAATCTCCACCTGAAAATTCAACAAAAAGAGAGTTTCAATTCTGCTCTGTCTAAAGGAAGGTTCAACTCTTTGAGTTGAATTCACACACACAAAGAAGTTACTGAGAATTATTCTGTCTAGCATTATATGAAGAAATCCCGTTTCCAACAAAGGCCTCAAAGTGGTCCAAATATCCACTTGCAGACTTTACAAACCGAGTGTTTCCAAACTGCTCTATGAAAAGAAAGGTCAAACACTGTGAGTTGAACGCACACATCACAAAGTAGCTTCTGAGAATGATTCTATCTAGTTTTCATACGAAGATATTTCCTTTTCTAACACTGGCCTCAAAGCGCTTGAAATCTCCACCTAAATATTCCACAAAAAGAGTGTCTCAAATGTGCTCTGTCTAAAGTAAGGTTCAACTCTGTGAGTTGAATACACACAACACAAAGAAGTTACTGAGAATTCTTCTGTCTAGCATTATATGAAGAACTACCGTTTCCAATGAAGGCCTCAAAGAGTTCCAAATATCCACTTGCAGATTTTACAAACAGAGAGTTTCCAAACTGCTCTATGAAAAGAAACGTTAAACTGTGAGTTTAACGCACAAATCACAAAGTAGTTTCTGAGAAAGATTGTGTCTAGTTTTTATACGAAGATATTTCCGTTTCTACCATTGGCTTCAAATCGTTTGAAATCTCCACTTGCAAATTCCATGGAAAGAGTGTTTCAAATCTGCTCTGTCTAAAGGGAGGTTCAAATCTGTGAGTTGAATACACACAACACAAAGAAGTTACTGAGAATTCTTCTGTCTAGCATTATATGAAAAAATCCCATTTCCAACGAAGGAATCAAAGAGGTCCAAATATCCACTTGCAGATATTACAAAAAGAGTGTTTCCAAACTGCTCTATGAAAAGAAAGGTTAAACTCTGCGAGTTGAAAGTACACATCACAAAGTAGTTCTTGAGAATGATTCTGTCTAGTTTTCATATGAAGATATTTCCTTTTCTACCATTGGCCTCAAATCTCTTGAAATCTCCAATGCAAATTCCACAAAAAAAGGGTTTCAAATCTGCTCTGTCTAAACGAAGCTTCAACTCTATGAGTTGAATACACACAACCCAAAGAAGTTATTGAGAATTCTTCTGCCTAGCATTATAAGAAGGAATCCCGTTTCCAATGAAGGAATCAAAGAGGTACAAATATCCACTTGCAGACTCTACAAACAGAGTGTTTCCAAACTGCTCTATGAAAAGAAAGGTTAAATTCTGTGTGATGAACGCACACATCACAAAGCAGTTTCTGAGAATGCTTCAGTCTAGTTTTTATACGAAGATATTTCCTTTTCTTCCATTGACCCCAAAGCGCTTGAAATCTCCACATGAAAATTCCGAAAAAGAGAGTTTCAAATCTGCTGTGTCTAAAGGAAGGTTCAACTCTGTGAGTTGAATTACACAAAACACAAAGAAGTTACTGAGAATTCTTCTGTCTAGCATTATATGAAACAATCCTGTTTCCATCTAAGGCCTCAAACAGGTCAAAATATCCACTTGCAGACTTTACAAACAGAGTGTTTCCAAACTGCTCCATGAAAAGAAAGGTTAAACACTGTGAGTTGAATGCAAACATCACAAAGTAGTTTCTGAGAATGATTCCATCTACTTTTTATACGAAGATACTTCCTTTTCCACCACCGGCCCAAAAGGGCTTGAAATCTCCACCTGAAAATACCTCAAAAAGAGAGTTTGAAACCTGCTGTGTCAAAAGGAAGGTTCAACTCTGTGAGTTGAACACACACAACACAAAGAAGTCACTGAGAATTCTTCTGTCTAGCATTATATGAAGAAATCCCGTTTCCAACGAAGGCCTCAAAGAGGTCCAAATAACCACTTGCAGACGTCACAAACAGAGTGTTTCCAAACTGCTCTATGAAAAGAAAGGTTAAACTCTGCGAGTTGAATGCACACATCACAAACTAGTTTCTGAGAATGATTCCGTCTAGTTTTTATATGAAGATATCCCCTTTTCCACCTTTGGCCTCAAAGCTCTATATATCTCCAGTTGCAAATTTCACAAATAGAGAGCTTCAAATCTGCTGTGTCTAAAGGAATGTTCAACTCTGTGAGTTGAATATACACAACACAAAGAAGTTACTGGGAATTCTTCTGTCTAGCATTACATGAAGAAATCGTATTTGCAACGAAGGCCTAAAGGAGGTCTAAATATCCACTTGCAGACTTTACAAACAGAGTGTTTCCAAACTGCTCTATGAAAAGAAAGGTTAAATTCTGTGTGATGAACGCACACATCACAAAGCAGTTTCTGAGAATGCTTCAGTCTAGTTTTTATACGAAGATATTTCCTTTTCTTCCATTGACCCCAAAGCGCTTGAAATCTCCATATGAAAATTCCGAAAAAGAGAGTTTCAAATCTGCTGTGTCTAAAGGAAGGTTCAACTCTGTGAGTTGAATTACACAAAACACAAAGAAGTTACTGAGAATTCTTCTGTCTAGCATTATATGAAACAATCCTGTTTCCATCTAAGGCCTCAAATAGGTCAAAATATCCACTTGCAGACTTTACAAACAGAGTGTTTCCAAACTGCTCCATGAAAAGAAAGGTTAAACACTGTGAGTTGAATGCAAACATCACAAAGTAGTTTCTGAGAATGATTCCATCTACTTTTTATACGAAGATACTTCCTTTTCCACCACCGGCCCAAAAGGGCTTGAAATCTCCACCTGAAAATACCTCAAAAAGAGAGTTTGAAACCTGCTGTGTCAAAAGGAAGGTTCAACTCTGTGAGTTGAACACACACAACACAAAGAAGTCACTGAGAATTCTTCTGTCTAGCATTATATGAAGAAATCCCGTTTCCAACGAAGGCCTCAAAGAGGTCCAAATAACCACTTGCAGACGTCACAAACAGAGTGTTTCCAAACTGCTCTATGAAAAGAAAGGTTAAACTCTGCGAGTTGAATGCACACATCACAAACTAGTTTCTGAGAATGATTCCGTCTAGTTTTTATACGAAGATATCCCCTTTTCCACCATTGGCCTCAAAGCTCTTGAAATGTCCAACTGCAAATTCCACAAAAAGAGTGTTTCAAATCTGCTCTGTCTAAAGGAAGGTTCCACTCTGTGAGTTGAATACACACAACACAAAGAAGTTACTGAGAATTCTTCTGTCTAGCATTATATGAAGAAATCCCGTTTCCAACGAAGGCCCCAAAGAGGGCTAAATATCCACTTGCAGACATTACAAACAGACTGTTCCCAAACTGCTCTATGAAAAGAAAGGTTAAACTCTGTGAGTTGAACGAACACATTACAAAGCAGTTTCTGAGAATGCTTCTGTCTAGTTTTTATGTGAAGGTATTTCCTTTTCTATCATTGGAATAAAAGCTCTTGAAATCTCCACTTCCAAATTCCACAAAGAGAGTTTCAAATCTGCTCTGTCTAAAGGAAGGTTCAACTCTGTGAGTGGAATACACACAACACAAAGAAGTTACTGAGAATTCTTCTGTCTAGCATTATATGAAGAAATCCCGTTGCCATCGAAGGCCACAAAGAGGTCCAAATATCCACTTGCAGACTTTACAAACAGAGTGTTTCCAAACTGCTCTATGAAAGAAATGTTAAACTCTGTGAGTTGAATGCACACATCACAAAGTAGTTTCTGAGAATGATTTTGTCTAATTTTTATACCAAATTTTCTTTTCTTCTGTTGACCAAAGTGCTTGAAATCTACACCTGAAAATTCCACAAAAAGAGCGTTTCAAATCTGCTGTGGCTAAAGGAAGGTTCAACTCTGTGAGTTGAATACTGACAACACGAAGAAGTTACTGAGAATTCCTCTGTCTAGCATTACATGAAGAAATCCCTTTTCAAACGAAGGCCACAAAGAGGTCCAAATATCCACTTGCAGACTTTACTAGCAGAGTGTTTACAAACTGCTCTAAGGAAACAATGGTTAAACTCTGTGAGTTGAACACAACCATCACAAAGTAGATTCTGAGAATGATTCTGTCTAGTTTTTATACGAAGATATTTCTTTTTCTACCATTGGCCTCAAAGCGCTTGAAATCTCAACCTGAAAATTCCACAAAAAGAGAGTTTCAAATCTGCTCTGTCTAAAGGAAGGTTCCACACTGTGAGTTGAATGCACACAACACAAAGAAGGTACTGAGAATTCTTCTGTCTAGCATTCTATGAAGAACTCCGGTTTCCAATGAAGTCCTCAAAGAGGTCCAAATATCCACCTGCAGACATTACAAACAGAGGGTTTGCAAGCTGCTGTATGAAAGGAAAGGTCAAACTCTGTGAGTTGAAAGCACACATCATAAAGTAGTTTCTGAGAATGATTCTGTACAGTTTTTGTAAGAAGATATTCCCTTTTCAAACTTTGGAACCAAAGCGCTTAAAATCTCCACCTGAAAATTCAACAAAAAGAGAGTTTCAATTCTGCTCTGTCTAAAGGAAGGTTCAACTCTTTGAGTTGAATTCACACACACAAAGAAGTTACTGAGAATTATTCTGTCTAGCATTATATGAAGAAATCCCGTTTCCAACAAAGGCCTCAAAGTGGTCCAAATATCCACTTGCAGACTTTACAAACCGAGTGTTTCCAAACTGCTCTATGAAAAGAAAGGTCAAACACTGTGAGTTGAACGCACACATCACAAAGTAGCTTCTGAGAATGATTCTATCTAGTTTTCAT
The DNA here is from genome assembly GCF_029281585.2 of Gorilla gorilla gorilla. NCBI lineage: Eukaryota > Metazoa > Chordata > Mammalia > Primates > Hominidae > Gorilla > Gorilla gorilla. The sequence goes on from NC_073232.2 coordinate 73,383,402, forward strand.
ACGAAGATATTTCCTTTTCTAACACTGGCCTCAAAGCGCTTGAAATCTCCACCTAAATATTCCACAAAAAGAGTGTCTCAAATGTGCTCTGTCTAAAGTAAGGTTCAACTCTGTGAGCTGAATACACACAACACAAAGAAGTTACTGAGAATTCTTCTGTCTAGCATTATATGAAGAACTACCGTTTCCAATGAAGGCCTCAAAGAGTTCCAAATATCCACTTGCAGATTTTACAAACAGAGAGTTTCCAAACTGCTCTATGAAAAGAAACGTTAAACTGTGAGTTTAACGCACAAATCACAAAGTAGTTTCTGAGAAAGATTCTGTCTAGTTTTTATACGAAGATATTTCCGTTTCTACCATTGGCTTCAAATCGTTTGAAATCTCCACTTGCAAATTCCATGGAAAGAGTGTTTCAAATCTGCTCTGTCTAAAGGGAGGTTCAAATCTGTGAGTTGAATACACACAACACAAAGAAGTTACTTAGAAGTCTTCTGTCTAGCATTATATGAAGAAATCCTGTTTCCAAGGAAGGCCTCATAGAAGTCCAAGTAACCACTTGCAGACTTTACAAACTGAGTATTTCCAAACTGCTCTATGAAAAGAAATGTTAAAGTCTGTGAGTTGAACGCACAGATCACAAAGTACATTCTGAGAATGATTTTGTCCAGTTTTTATGCGAAGATATTTCCTTTTCTACCATTGGCCACAAAGAGCTTGAAATCTCCACCTGAAAATTCCACAAAAAGAGAGTTTCAAATCTGCTGTGTCTAAAGGAAGTTTCAACTTTGTGAGTTGAATACGCAGAACCCAAAGAAGTTACTGAGAATTCCTCTGTCTAGCATTATAAGAAGAAATCGCATTACCAACGATGGCGTTCTAGAGGTCCAAATATCCACTTGCCGACTTTACAAACAGAGTGTTTCCAAACTGCTCTATGAAAAGAAAGGTTAAACTCTGTGAGTTGAACGTACACATCACAAAGTAGTTTCTGAGAATGATTCTCTCTAGTTTTTATACGAAGATACTTCCTTTTCCACCTTTGGCCTCAAAGCTCTAGATATCTCCAGTTGCAAATTTCACAAATAGAGAGTTTCAAATCTGCTCTTTCTAAAGGAATGTTCAACTCTGTGAGTTGAATACACACAACAGAAATAATTACTGGGAATTCTTCTGTCTAGCATTACATGAAGAAATCGTGTTTGCAATGAAGGCCTAAATGAGGTCTAAATATCCACTTGCAGACTTTCCAAACAGAGTGTTTCCAAACTGCTCTATGAAAAGAAACGTCAAACTGTGAGTTTAACGCACAAATCACAAAGTAGTTTCTGAGAAAGATTCTGTCTAGTTTTTATACGAAGATATTTCCGTTTCTACCATTGGCTTCAAATCGTTTGAAATCTCCACTTGCAAATTCCATGGAAAGAGTGTTTCAAATCTGCTCTGTCTAAAGGGAGGTTCAAATCTGTGAGTTGAATACACACAACACAAAGAAGTTACTTAGAAGTCTTCTGTCTAGCATTATATGAAGAAATCCTGTTTCCAAGGAAGGCCTCATAGAAGTCCAAGTAACCACTTGCAGACTTTAAAAACTGAGTATTTCCAAACTGCTCTATGAAAAGAAATGTTAAAGTCTGTGAGTTGAACGCACAGATCACAAGGTACATTCTGAGAATGATTTTGTCCAGTTTTTATGCGAAGATATTTCCTTTTCTACCATTGGCCACAAAGAGCTTGAAATCTCCACCTGAAAATTCCACAAAAAGAGAGTTTCAAATCTGCTGTGTCTAAAGGAAGTTTCAACTTTGTGAGTTGAATACGCAGAACCCAAAGAAGTTACTGAGAATTCCTCTGTCTAGCATTATAAGAAGAAATCGCATTACCAACGATGGCGTTCTAGAGGTCCAAATATCCACTTGCCGACTTCACAAACAGAGTGTTTCCAAACTGCTCTATGAAAAGAAAGGTTAAACTCTGTGAGTTGAACGTACACATCACAAAGTAGTTTCTGAGAATGATTCTCTCTAGTTTTTATACGAAGATACTTCCTTTTCCACCTTTGGCCTCAAAGCTCTAGATATCTCCAGTTGCAAATTTCACAAATAGAGAGTTTCAAATCTGCTCTTTCTAAAGGAATGTTCAACTCTGTGAGTTGAATACACACAACAGAAATAATTACTGGGAATTCTTCTGTCTAGCATTACATGAAGAAATCGTGTTTGCAATGAAGGCCTAAATGAGGTCTAAATATCCACTTGCAGACTTTCCAAACAGAGTGTTTCCAAACTGCTCTATGAAAAGAAAGGTTAAACTCTGTGAGTTGAACGCACATCTCACTAAGAAGTTTCTGAGAATGATTCGGTACAGTTTTCATACGAAGATATTTCCTTTTCTACCATAGGCCTCAGATCGCTTGAAATCTCCACTTGCAAATTCCAAAAAAACAGTGTTTCAAATCTGCTCTGTCTAAAGTAAGGTTCAATGCTGAGAGTTGAATACACACAACACAAAGAATTTACTGAGAATCCTTCTGTCTAGCATTATATGAAGAAATCACTTTTGCAACGAAGGCCTCAAAGAGGTCCAAATATCTACTTGCAGACTTTACAAACAGAATTTTTCGAAACTGCTCTAGGAAAAGAAAGGTTAAACTCTGTGAGTTGAACGCACACATCACAAAGTAGTTTCTGAGAATGATTCTGTCCACTTTTTACATGAAGATATTTCCTTTTCTACCATTGGCCTGAAATCGCTTGAAATCTCCAGTTGCAAAATCCTCTAAAAGAGAGTTTGTAATATGCTCTGTTTAAAGAAAGGTTCAACTCTGAGAGTTGAATACACACAACACAAAGAAGTTACTGAGGATTCTTCTGTCTAAGATTTTATGAAGAACTCCCATCTCCAACGAAGGCCTGAAAGAGGTCCAAATATCCACTTGCAGACTTTACAAAGAGAGTGTTTCCAAACTGCTCTATGAAAAGAAAGGTTAACCTCTGTGAGTTGAACGCACACATCACAAAGTAGTTTCTGAGAATGATTCTGTCTAGATTTATACGAAGATGTTTCCTTTTCTACCATTGACCGCAAATCGCTTGAAATCTCCACTTGCAAAATCCACAAAAAGAGAGTTTCAAATCTGCTCTGTCTAAAGAAAGGTTCAACTCAGTGAGCTGAACACACACAACCCAAAGAAGTTACTGAGAAGTCTTCTGTCTAGCATTATGTGAAGAAATCCCGTTTCCAATGAAGGCCTTAAAGAGGTCCAAATATCCACTTACAAACATTACAAACAGAGTGTTTCCAAACTGCTCTATGAAAAGATATGTTAAATTCTATGAGTTGAACGCAGACATCACAAAGTAGTTTCTGAGAATGATTCTGTCTAGTTTTTATACGAAGATATTTCCTTTTCTACCATTGGCCTGAAATCGCTTGAAATCTCCACTTGCAAAATCCGCAAAAAGAGAGTTTCAAATCTGCTCTGTCTAAAGAAAGTTTCAGCTATGTGAGTTGAATACACACAACACAAAGAAGTTACTGAGAATTCTTCTGTCTAGCATTATGTGAAGAAATCCCTTTTCCAACTAAGGCCTCAAAGAGGTCCAAATATCCATTTTCAGAATTTACAAACAGAATTTTTCGAAACTGCTCTATGAAAAGAAAGGTTAAACTCTGTGAGTTGAACGCAGACATCACAAAGAAGTTTCTGAGAATGATTCGGTCTAGTTTTTACACGAAGATATTTCCTTTTCTACCATTGGCCTCAAATCACTTGAAATCTCCACTTGCAAATTCCACAAAAAGAGTGTTTCAAATCTGCTCTGTTTAAAGGAAGGTTCAACTCTGTGAGTAGAATACACACAACACAAAGAAGTTACTGAGAATTCTTCTGTCTAGCATTATATAAAGAAATCCCGTTTCCAACGAAGGCCTCAAAGAGGTCCAAATATCCACTTGCAGACTTTACAAACAGAGTGTTTCCAAACGGCTGTATGAAAAAGAAGGTTAAGCTGTGTGAGTTGAACGCACACATCACAAAGTTGTTTCTGAGAATGATTCTGTCCAGTTTTTATACGAAGATATTTCCTTTTCTACAATTTGCCTCAAATTGCTTGAAATCTCTAACTGAAAATTCAACAAAAAGAGAGTTTCAAATCTGCTCTGTCTAGAGAAAGGTTCAACTCTGTGAGTTGAATACACACAACACAAAGAAGTTACTGAGAATTCTTCTGTCTAGCGTTATATGAAAAAATCCCGTTCCCAACGAATGCCCGAAAGATGTCCAAATATCCAATTGCAGATTTTACAAACAGAGTGTTTCCAAACTGATCTACGAAAACGAAGGTTAAACTCTGTGTGTTGAACGGACACATCACAACGTAGTTTCTGAGAATGATTCTGTCTAGTTTTTATACGAAGATATTTCCTTTTCTACCGTGGCCTCAAATCGCTTGAAATCTCCTCCTGAAAATTCCACAAAAAGAGAGTTTCAAATCTGCTCTGTCTAAAGGAAGGTTCATCTCTTTGAGTTGAATACAAACAACACAAAGAAGTTACTGAGAAATCTTCTGTCTAGCATTACCTGAAGAAATCCGATTTCCAGCGAAGGCCCCAAAGAGGTCCAAATATCCACTTGCAGACTTTACAAACAGAGTGTTTCCAAACTGCTCTATGAAAAGAAAGGTTAAACTCTGTGAGTTGAACGCACATCTCACTAAGAAGCTTCTGAGAATGATTCAGTATTGTTTTCATACGAAGATATTTCCTTTTCTACCATAGGCCTCAAATCGCTTGAAATCTCCACTTGCAAATTCCAAAAAGACAGTGTTTCAAATCTGCTCTGCTAAAGTAAGGTTCAACTCTGAGAGTTGAATACACAGAACACAAAGAATTTACTGAGAATCCTTCTGTCTTGCATTATAGGAAGATATCCCGTTTCCAACGAAGGCCTCAAAGAGGTCCAAATATCCACTTGCAGACTTTACAAACAGAGTGTTTCCAAACTGCTCTATGAAATAGAAGGTTAAGCTGTGTGAGTTGAACGCACACATCACAAATTTGTTTCTGAGAATGATTCTGTCCAGTTTTTATACGAAGATATTTCCTTTTCTACAATTTGCCTCAAATCGCTTGAAATCTCTAACTGAAAATTCAACAAAAAGAGAGTTTCAAATCTGCTCTGTCTAGAGAAAGGTTCAACTCTGTGAGTTGAATACACACAACACAAAGAAGTTACTGAGAATTCTTCTGTCTAGCATTATATGAAAAAATCCCGTTCCCAACGAATGCCTGAAAGATGTCCAAATATCCAATTGCAGATTTTACAAACAGAGTGTTTCCAAACTGATCTATGAAAACGAAGGTTAAACGCTGGGAGTTGAATGCACACATCACAGAGTAGTTTCTGAGAATGATTCTGTCTCGTTTTTATACGAATATATTTCCTTTTCTACCATTGGCCACAAATCGCTTAAAATCTCCACCTGAAAATTCCACAAAAAGAGAGTTTCATATCTGGTCTGTCTAAAGGAAGGTTCATCTATTTGAGTTGAATACACACAACACAAACAAGTTACTGAGAATTCTTCTGTCTAGCATTATATGAAGAAATCCCGTTTCCAACGAAGGCCTCAAAGAGGTCCAAATATCCACTTGCAGACTTTACAAACAGAGTGTTTCCAAACTGCTCTATGAAAAGAAAGGTTAACCTCTGTGAGTTGAACGCACACATCACAAAGTAGTTTCTGAGAATGATTCTGTCTAGATTTATACGAAGATGTTTCCTTTTCTACCATTGACCGCAAATCGCTTGAAATCTCCACTTGCAAAATCCACAAAAAGAGAGTTTCAAATCTGCTCTGTCTAAAGAAAGGTTCAACTCAGTGAGCTGAACACACACAACCCAAAGAAGTTACTGAGAAGTCTTCTGTCTAGCATTATGTGAAGAAATCCCGTTTCCAATGAAGGCCTTAAAGAGGTCCAAATATCCACTTACAAACATTACAAACAGAGTGTTTCCAAACTGCTCTATGAAAAGATATGTTAAACTCTATGAGTTGAACGCAGACATCACAAAGTAGTTTCTGAGAATGATTCTGTCTAGTTTTTATACGAAGATATTTCCTTTTCTACCATTGGCCTGAAATCGCTTGAAATCTCCACTTGCAAAATCCGCAAAAAGAGAGTTTCAAATCTGCTCTGTCTAAAGAAAGTTTCAGCTATGTGAGTTGAATACACACAACACAAAGAAGTTACTGAGAATTCTTCTGTCTAGCATTATGTGAAGAAATCCCTTTTCCAACTAAGGCCTCAAAGAGGTCCAAATATCCATTTTCAGAATTTACAAACAGAATTTTTCGAAACTGCTCTATGAAAAGAAAGGTTAAACTCTGTGAGTTGAACGCAGACATCACAAAGAAGTTTCTGAGAATGATTCGGTCTAGTTTTTACACGAAGATATTTCCTTTTCTACCATTGGCCTCAAATCACTTGAAATCTCCACTTGCAAATTCCACAAAAAGAGTGTTTCAAATCTGCTCTGTTTAAAGGAAGGTTCAACTCTGTGAGTAGAATACACACAACACAAAGAAGTTACTGAGAATTCTTCTGTCTAGCATTATATAAAGAAATCCCGTTTCCAACGAAGGCCTCAAAGAGGTCCAAATATCCACTTGCAGACTTTACAAACAGAGTGTTTCCAAACGGCTGTATGAAAAAGAAGGTTAAGCTGTGTGAGTTGAACGCACACATCACAAAGTTGTTTCTGAGAATGATTCTGTCCAGTTTTTATACGAAGATATTTCCTTTTCTACAATTTGCCTCAAATTGCTTGAAATCTCTAACTGAAAATTCAACAAAAAGAGAGTTTCAAATCTGCTCTGTCTAGAGAAAGGTTCAACTCTGTGAGTTGAATACACACAACACAAAGAAGTTACTGAGAATTCTTCTGTCTAGCGTTATATGAAAAAATCCCGTTCCCAACGAATGCCCGAAAGATGTCCAAATATCCAATTGCAGATTTTACAAACAGAGTGTTTCCAAACTGATCTACGAAAACGAAGGTTAAACTCTGTGTGTTGAACGGACACATCACAACGTAGTTTCTGAGAATGATTCTGTCTAGTTTTTATACGAAGATATTTCCTTTTCTACCGTGGCCTCAAATCGCTTGAAATCTCCTCCTGAAAATTCCACAAAAAGAGAGTTTCAAATCTGCTCTGTCTAAAGGAAGGTTCATCTCTTTGAGTTGAATACAAACAACACAAAGAAGTTACTGAGAAATCTTCTGTCTAGCATTACCTGAAGAAATCCGATTTCCAGCGAAGGCCCCAAAGAGGTCCAAATATCCACTTGCAGACTTTACAAACAGAGTGTTTCCAAACTGCTCTATGAAAAGAAAGGTTAAACTCTGTGAGTTGAACGCACATCTCACTAAGAAGTTTCTGAGAATGATTCAGTATTGTTTTCATACAAAGATATTTCCTTTTCTACCATAGGCCTCAAATCGCTTGAAATCTCCACTTGCAAATTCCAAAAAAACAGTGTTTCAAATCTGCTCTGCTAAAGTAAGGTTCAACTCTGAGAGGTGAATACACAGAACACAAAGAATTTACTGAGAATCCTTCTGTCTTGCATTATAGGAAGATATCCCGTTTCCAACGAAGGCCTCAAAGAGGTCCAAATATCCACTTGCAGACTTTACAAACAGAGTGTTTCCAAACTGCTCTATGAAATAGAAGGTTAAGCTGTGTGAGTTGAACGCACACATCACAAATTTGTTTCTGAGAATGATTCTGTCCAGTTTTTATACGAAGATATTTCCTTTTCTACAATTTGCCTCAAATCGCTTGAAATCTCTAACTGAAAATTCAACAAAAAGAGAGTTTCAAATCTGCTCTGTCTAGAGAAAGGTTCAACTCTGTGGGTTGAATACACACAACACAAAGAAGTTACTGAGAATTCTTCTGTCTAGCATTATATGAAAAAATCCCGTTCCCAACGAATGCCTGAAAGATGTCCAAATATCCAATTGCAGATTTTACAAACAGAGTGTTTCCAAACTGATCTACGAAAACGAAGGTTAAACGCTGGGAGTTGAATGCACACATCACAGAGTAGTTTCTGAGAATGATTCTGTCTCGTTTTTATACGAATATATTTCCTTTTCTACCATTGGCCACAAATCGCTTAAAATCTCCACCTGAAAATTCCACAAAAAGAGAGTTTCATATCTGGTCTGTCTAAAGGAAGGTTCATCTATTTGAGTTGAATACACACAACACAAACAAGTTACTGAGAATTCTTCTGTCTAGCATTATATGAAGAAATCCCGTTTCCAACGAAGGCCTCAAAGAGGTCCAAATATCCACTTGCAGACTTTACAAACAGAGTGTTTCCAAACTGCTCTATGAAAAGAAAGGTTAACCTCTGTGAGTTGAACGCACACATCACAAAGTAGTTTCTGAGAATGATTCTGTCTAGATTTATACGAAGATGTTTCCTTTTCTACCATTGACCGCAAATCGCTTGAAATCTCCACTTGCAAAATCCACAAAAAGAGAGTTTCAAATCTGCTCTGTCTAAAGAAAGGTTCAACTCAGTGAGCTGAACACACACAACCCAAAGAAGTTACTGAGAAGTCTTCTGTCTAGCATTATGTGAAGAAATCCCGTTTCCAATGAAGGCCTTAAAGAGGTCCAAATATCCACTTACAAACATTACAAACAGAGTGTTTCCAAACTGCTCTATGAAAAGATATGTTAAACTCTATGAGTTGAACGCAGACATCACAAAGTAGTTTCTGAGAATGATTCTGTCTAGTTTTTATATGAAGATATTTCCTTTTCTACCATTGGCCTGAAATCGCTTGAAATCTCCACTTGCAAAATCCGCAAAAAGAGAGTTTCAAATCTGCTCTGTCTAAAGAAAGTTTCAGCTATGTGAGTTGAATACACACAACACAAAGAAGTTACTGAGAATTCTTCTGTCTAGCATTATGTGAAGAAATCCCTTTTCCAACTAAGGCCTCAAAGAGGTCCAAATATCCATTTTCAGAATTTACAAACAGAATTTTTCGAAACTGCTCTATGAAAAGAAAGGTTAAACTCTGTGAGTTGAACGCAGACATCACAAAGAAGTTTCTGAGAATGATTCGGTCTAGTTTTTACACGAAGATATTTCCTTTTCTACCATTGGCCTCAAATCACTTGAAATCTCCACTTGCAAATTCCACAAAAAGAGTGTTTCAAATCTGCTCTGTTTAAAGGAAGGTTCAACTCTGTGAGTAGAATACACACAACACAAAGAAGTTACTGAGAATTCTTCTGTCTAGCATTATGTGAAGAAATCCCTTTTCCAACTAAGGCCTCAAAGAGGTCCAAATATCCATTTTCAGAATTTACAAACAGAATTTTTCGAAACTGCTCTATGAAAAGAAAGGTTAAACTCTGTGAGTTGAACGCAGACATCACAAAGAAGTTTCTGAGAATGATTCGGTCTAGTTTTTACACGAAGATATTTCCTTTTATACCTTTGGCCTCAAATCACTTGAAATCTCCACTTGCAAATTCCACAAAAAGAGTGTTTCAAATCTGCTCTGTTTAAAGGAAGGTTCAACTCTGTGAGTAGAATACACACAACACAAAGAAGTTACTGAGAATTCTTCTGTCTAGCATTATATAAAGAAATCCCGTTTCCAACGAAGGCCTCAAAGAGGTCCAAATATCCACTTGCAGACTTTACAAACAGAGTGTTTCCAAACGGCTGTATGAAAAAGAAGGTTAAGCTGTGTGAGTTGAACGCACACATCACAAAGTTGTTTCTGAGAATGATTCTGTCCAGTTTTTATACGAAGATATTTCCTTTTCTACAATTTGCCTCAAATTGCTTGAAATCTCTAACTGAAAATTCAACAAAAAGAGAGTTTCAAATCTGCTCTGTCTAGAGAAAGGTTCAACTCTGTGAGTTGAATACACACAACACAAAGAAGTTACTGAGAATTCTTCTGTCTAGCGTTATATGAAAAAATCCCGTTCCCAACGAATGCCCGAAAGATGTCCAAATATCCAATTGCAGATTTTACAAACAGAGTGTTTCCAAACTGATCTACGAAAACGAAGGTTAAACTCTGTGTGTTGAACGGACACATCACAACGTAGTTTCTGAGAATGATTCTGTCTAGTTTTTATACGAAGATATTTCCTTTTCTACCGTGGCCTCAAATCGCTTGAAATCTCCTCCTGAAAATTCCACAAAAAGAGAGTTTCAAATCTGCTCTGTCTAAAGGAAGGTTCATCTCTTTGAGTTGAATACAAACAACACAAAGAAGTTACTGAGAAATCTTCTGTCTAGCATTACCTGAAGAAATCCGATTTCCAGCGAAGGCCCCAAAGAGGTCCAAATATCCACTTGCAGACTTTACAAACAGAGTGTTTCCAAACTGCTCTATGAAAAGAAAGGTTAAACTCTGTGAGTTGAACGCACATCTCACTAAGAAGTTTCTGAGAATGATTCAGTATTGTTTTCATACAAAGATATTTCCTTTTCTACCATAGGCCTCAAATCGCTTGAAATCTCCACTTGCAAATTCCAAAAAAACAGTGTTTCAAATCTGCTCTGCTAAAGTAAGGTTCAACTCTGAGAGGTGAATACACAGAACACAAAGAATTTACTGAGAATCCTTCTGTCTTGCATTATAGGAAGATATCCCGTTTCCAACGAAGGCCTCAAAGAGGTCCAAATATCCACTTGCAGACTTTACAAACAGAGTGTTTCCAAACTGCTCTATGAAATAGAAGGTTAAGCTGTGTGAGTTGAACGCACACATCACAAATTTGTTTCTGAGAATGATTCTGTCCAGTTTTTATACGAAGATATTTCCTTTTCTACAATTTGCCTCAAATCGCTTGAAATCTCTAACTGAAAATTCAACAAAAAGAGAGTTTCAAATCTGCTCTGTCTAGAGAAAGGTTCAACTCTGTGAGTTGAATACACACAACACAAAGAAGTTACTGAGAATTCTTCTGTCTAGCATTATATGAAAAAATCCCGTTCCCAACGAATGCCTGAAAGATGTCCAAATATCCAATTGCAGATTTTACAAACAGAGTGTTTCCAAACTGATCTACGAAAACGAAGGTTAAACGCTGGGAGTTGAATGCACACATCACAGAGTAGTTTCTGAGAATGATTCTGTCTCGTTTTTATACGAATATATTTCCTTTTCTACCATTGGCCACAAATCGCTTAAAATCTCCACCTGAAAATTCCACAAAAAGAGAGTTTCATATCTGGTCTGTCTAAAGGAAGGTTCATCTATTTGAGTTGAATACACACAACACAAACAAGTTACTGAGAATTCTTCTGTCTAGCATTATATGAAGAAATCCCGTTTCCAACGAAGGCCTCAAAGAGGTCCAAATATCCACTTGCAGACTTTACAAACAGAGTGTTTCCAAACTGCTCTATGAAAAGAAAGGTTAACCTCTGTGAGTTGAACGCACACATCACAAAGTAGTTTCTGAGAATGATTCTGTCTAGATTTATACGAAGATGTTTCCTTTTCTACCATTGACCGCAAATCGCTTGAAATCTCCACTTGCAAAATCCACAAAAAGAGAGTTTCAAATCTGCTCTGTCTAAAGAAAGGTTCAACTCAGTGAGCTGAACACACACAACCCAAAGAAGTTACTGAGAAGTCTTCTGTCTAGCATTATGTGAAGAAATCCCGTTTCCAATGAAGGCCTTAAAGAGGTCCAAATATCCACTTACAAACATTACAAACAGAGTGTTTCCAAACTGCTCTATGAAAAGATATGTTAAACTCTATGAGTTGAACGCAGACATCACAAAGTAGTTTCTGAGAATGATTCTGTCTAGTTTTTATACGAAGATATTTCCTTTTCTACCATTGGCCTGAAATCGCTTGAAATCTCCACTTGCAAAATCCGCAAAAAGAGAGTTTCAAATCTGCTCTGTCTAAAGAAAGTTTCAGCTATGTGAGTTGAATACACACAACACAAAGAAGTTACTGAGAATTCTTCTGTCTAGCATTATGTGAAGAAATCCCTTTTCCAACTAAGGCCTCAAAGAGGTCCAAATATCCATTTTCAGAATTTACAAACAGAATTTTTCGAAACTGCTCTATGAAAAGAAAGGTTAAACTCTGTGAGTTGAACGCAGACATCACAAAGAAGTTTCTGAGAATGATTCGGTCTAGTTTTTACACGAAGATATTTCCTTTTATACCTTTGGCCTCAAATCACTTGAAATCTCCACTTGCAAATTCCACAAAAAGAGTGTTTCAAATCTGCTCTGTTTAAAGGAAGGTTCAACTCTGTGAGTAGAATACACACAACACAAAGAAGTTACTGAGAATTCTTCTGTCTAGCATTATATAAAGAAATCCCGTTTCCAACGAAGGCCTCAAAGAGGTCCAAATATCCACTTGCAGACTTTACAAACAGAGTGTTTCCAAACGGCTGTATGAAAAAGAAGGTTAAGCTGTGTGAGTTGAACGCACACATCACAAAGTTGTTTCTGAGAATGATTCTGTCCAGTTTTTATACGAAGATATTTCCTTTTCTACAATTTGCCTCAAATTGCTTGAAATCTCTAACTGAAAATTCAACAAAAAGAGAGTTTCAAATCTGCTCTGTCTAGAGAAAGGTTCAACTCTGTGAGTTGAATACACACAACACAAAGAAGTTACTGAGAATTCTTCTGTCTAGCGTTATATGAAAAAATCCCGTTCCCAACGAATGCCCGAAAGATGTCCAAATATCCAATTGCAGATTTTACAAACAGAGTGTTTCCAAACTGATCTACGAAAACGAAGGTTAAACTCTGTGTGTTGAACGGACACATCACAACGTAGTTTCTGAGAATGATTCTGTCTAGTTTTTATACGAAGATATTTCCTTTTCTACCGTGGCCTCAAATCGCTTGAAATCTCCTCCTGAAAATTCCACAAAAAGAGAGTTTCAAATCTGCTCTGTCTAAAGGAAGGTTCATCTCTTTGAGTTGAATACAAACAACACAAAGAAGTTACTGAGAAATCTTCTGTCTAGCATTACCTGAAGAAATCCGATTTCCAGCGAAGGCCCCAAAGAGGTCCAAATATCCACTTGCAGACTTTACAAACAGAGTGTTTCCAAACTGCTCTATGAAAAGAAAGGTTAAACTCTGTGAGTTGAACGCACATCTCACTAAGAAGTTTCTGAGAATGATTCAGTATTGTTTTCATACGAAGATATTTCCTTTTCTACCATAGGCCTCAAATCGCTTGAAATCTCCACTTGCAAATTCCAAAAAAACAGTGTTTCAAATCTGCTCTGCTAAAGTAAGGTTCAACTCTGAGAGGTGAATACACAGAACACAAAGAATTTACTGAGAATCCTTCTGTCTTGCATTATAGGAAGATATCCCGTTTCCAACGAAGGCCTCAAAGAGGTCCAAATATCCACTTGCAGACTTTACAAACAGAGTGTTTCCAAACTGCTCTATGAAATAGAAGGTTAAGCTGTGTGAGTTGAACGCACACATCACAAATTTGTTTCTGAGAATGATTCTGTCCAGTTTTTATACGAAGATATTTCCTTTTCTACAATTTGCCTCAAATCGCTTGAAATCTCTAACTGAAAATTCAACAAAAAGAGAGTTTCAAATCTGCTCTGTCTAGAGAAAGGTTCAACTCTGTGAGTTGAATACACACAACACAAAGAAGTTACTGAGAATTCTTCTGTCTAGCATTATATGAAAAAATCCCGTTCCCAACGAATGCCTGAAAGATGTCCAAATATCCAATTGCAGATTTTACAAACAGAGTGTTTCCAAACTGATCTACGAAAACGAAGGTTAAACGCTGGGAGTTGAATGCACACATCACAGAGTAGTTTCTGAGAATGATTCTGTCTCGTTTTTATACGAATATATTTCCTTTTCTACCATTGGCCACAAATCGCTTAAAATCTCCACCTGAAAATTCCACAAAAAGAGAGTTTCATATCTGGTCTGTCTAAAGGAAGGTTCATCTATTTGAGTTGAATACACACAACACAAACAAGTTACTGAGAATTCTTCTGTCTAGCATTATATGAAGAAATCCCGTTTCCAACGAAGGCCTCAAAGAGGTCCAAATATCCACTTGCAGACTTTACAAACAGAGTGTTTCCAAACTGCTCTATGAAAAGAAAGGTTAACCTCTGTGAGTTGAACGCACACATCACAAAGTAGTTTCTGAGAATGATTCTGTCTAGATTTATACGAAGATGTTTCCTTTTCTACCATTGACCGCAAATCGCTTGAAATCTCCACTTGCAAAATCCACAAAAAGAGAGTTTCAAATCTGCTCTGTCTAAAGAAAGGTTCAACTCAGTGAGCTGAACACACACAACCCAAAGAAGTTACTGAGAAGTCTTCTGTCTAGCATTATGTGAAGAAATCCCGTTTCCAATGAAGGCCTTAAAGAGGTCCAAATATCCACTTACAAACATTACAAACAGAGTGTTTCCAAACTGCTCTATGAAAAGATATGTTAAACTCTATGAGTTGAACGCAGACATCACAAAGTAGTTTCTGAGAATGATTCTGTCTAGTTTTCATACGAAGATATTTCCTTTTCTACCATTGGCCTGAAATCGCTTGAAATCTCCACTTGCAAAATCCGCAAAAAGAGAGTTTCAAATCTGCTCTGTCTAAAGAAAGTTTCAGCTATGTGAGTTGAATACACACAACACAAAGAAGTTACTGAGAATTCTTCTGTCTAGCATTATGTGAAGAAATCCCTTTTCCAACTAAGGCCTCAAAGAGGTCCAAATATCCATTTTCAGAATTTACAAACAGAATTTTTCGAAACTGCTCTATGAAAAGAAAGGTTAAACTCTGTGAGTTGAACGCAGACATCACAAAGAAGTTTCTGAGAATGATTCGGTCTAGTTTTTACACGAAGATATTTCCTTTTCTACCATTGGCCTCAAATCACTTGAAATCTCCACTTGCAAATTCCACAAAAAGAGTGTTTCAAATCTGCTCTGTTTAAAGGAAGGTTCAACTCTGTGAGTAGAATACACACAACACAAAGAAGTTACTGAGAATTCTTCTGTCTAGCATTATGTGAAGAAATCCCTTTTCCAACTAAGGCCTCAAAGAGGTCCAAATATCCATTTTCAGAATTTACAAACAGAATTTTTCGAAACTGCTCTATGAAAAGAAAGGTTAAACTCTGTGAGTTGAACGCAGACATCACAAAGAAGTTTCTGAGAATGATTCGGTCTAGTTTTTACACGAAGATATTTCCTTTTATACCTTTGGCCTCAAATCACTTGAAATCTCCACTTGCAAATTCCACAAAAAGAGTGTTTCAAATCTGCTCTGTTTAAAGGAAGGTTCAACTCTGTGAGTAGAATACACACAACACAAAGAAGTTACTGAGAATTCTTCTGTCTAGCATTATATAAAGAAATCCCGTTTCCAACGAAGGCCTCAAAGAGGTCCAAATATCCACTTGCAGACTTTACAAACAGAGTGTTTCCAAACGGCTGTATGAAAAAGAAGGTTAAGCTGTGTGAGTTGAACGCACACATCACAAAGTTGTTTCTGAGAATGATTCTGTCCAGTTTTTATACGAAGATATTTCCTTTTCTACAATTTGCCTCAAATTGCTTGAAATCTCTAACTGAAAATTCAACAAAAAGAGAGTTTCAAATCTGCTCTGTCTAGAGAAAGGTTCAACTCTGTGAGTTGAATACACACAACACAAAGAAGTTACTGAGAATTCTTCTGTCTAGCGTTATATGAAAAAATCCCGTTCCCAACGAATGCCCGAAAGATGTCCAAATATCCAATTGCAGATTTTACAAACAGAGTGTTTCCAAACTGATCTACGAAAACGAAGGTTAAACTCTGTGTGTTGAACGGACACATCACAACGTAGTTTCTGAGAATGATTCTGTCTAGTTTTTATACGAAGATATTTCCTTTTCTACCGTGGCCTCAAATCGCTTGAAATCTCCTCCTGAAAATTCCACAAAAAGAGAGTTTCAAATCTGCTCTGTCTAAAGGAAGGTTCATCTCTTTGAGTTGAATACAAACAACACAAAGAAGTTACTGAGAAATCTTCTGTCTAGCATTACCTGAAGAAATCCGATTTCCAGCGAAGGCCCCAAAGAGGTCCAAATATCCACTTGCAGACTTTACAAACAGAGTGTTTCCAAACTGCTCTATGAAAAGAAAGGTTAAACTCTGTGAGTTGAACGCACATCTCACTAAGAAGTTTCTGAGAATGATTCAGTATTGTTTTCATACGAAGATATTTCCTTTTCTACCATAGGCCTCAAATCGCTTGAAATCTCCACTTGCAAATTCCAAAAAAACAGTGTTTCAAATCTGCTCTGCTAAAGTAAGGTTCAACTCTGAGAGGTGAATACACAGAACACAAAGAATTTACTGAGAATCCTTCTGTCTTGCATTATAGGAAGATATCCCGTTTCCAACGAAGGCCTCAAAGAGGTCCAAATATCCACTTGCAGACTTTACAAACAGAGTGTTTCCAAACTGCTCTATGAAATAGAAGGTTAAGCTGTGTGAGTTGAACGCACACATCACAAATTTGTTTCTGAGAATGATTCTGTCCAGTTTTTATACGAAGATATTTCCTTTTCTACAATTTGCCTCAAATCGCTTGAAATCTCTAACTGAAAATTCAACAAAAAGAGAGTTTCAAATCTGCTCTGTCTAGAGAAAGGTTCAACTCTGTGAGTTGAATACACACAACACAAAGAAGTTACTGAGAATTCTTCTGTCTAGCATTATATGAAAAAATCCCGTTCCCAACGAAGGCCTGAAAGATGTCCAAATATCCAATTGCAGATTTTACAAACAGAGTGTTTCCAAACTGATCTACGAAAACGAAGGTTAAACGCTGGGAGTTGAATGCACACATCACAGAGTAGTTTCTGAGAATGATTCTGTCTCGTTTTTATACGAATATATTTCCTTTTCTACCATTGGCCACAAATCGCTTAAAATCTCCACCTGAAAATTCCACAAAAAGAGAGTTTCATATCTGGTCTGTCTAAAGGAAGGTTCATCTATTTGAGTTGAATACACACAACACAAACAAGTTACTGAGAATTCTTCTGTCTAGCATTATATGAAGAAATCCCGTTTCCAACGAAGGCCTCAAAGAGGTCCAAATATCCACTTGCAGACTTTACAAACAGAGTGTTTCCAAACTGCTCTATGAAAAGAAAGGTTAACCTCTGTGAGTTGAACGCACACATCACAAAGTAGTTTCTGAGAATGATTCTGTCTAGATTTATACGAAGATGTTTCCTTTTCTACCATTGACCGCAAATCGCTTGAAATCTCCACTTGCAAAATCCACAAAAAGAGAGTTTCAAATCTGCTCTGTCTAAAGAAAGGTTCAACTCAGTGAGCTGAACACACACAACCCAAAGAAGTTACTGAGAAGTCTTCTGTCTAGCATTATGTGAAGAAATCCCGTTTCCAATGAAGGCCTTAAAGAGGTCCAAATATCCACTTACAAACATTACAAACAGAGTGTTTCCAAACTGCTCTATGAAAAGATATGTTAAACTCTATGAGTTGAACGCAGACATCACAAAGTAGTTTCTGAGAATGATTCTGTCTAGTTTTTATACGAAGATATTTCCTTTTCTACCATTGGCCTGAAATCGCTTGAAATCTCCACTTGCAAAATCCGCAAAAAGAGAGTTTCAAATCTGCTCTGTCTAAAGAAAGTTTCAGCTATGTGAGTTGAATACACACAACACAAAGAAGTTACTGAGAATTCTTCTGTCTAGCATTATGTGAAGAAATCCCTTTTCCAACTAAGGCCTCAAAGAGGTCCAAATATCCATTTTCAGAATTTACAAACAGAATTTTTCGAAACTGCTCTATGAAAAGAAAGGTTAAACTCTGTGAGTTGAACGCAGACATCACAAAGAAGTTTCTGAGAATGATTCGGTCTAGTTTTTACACGAAGATATTTCCTTTTCTACCATTGGCCTCAAATCACTTGAAATCTCCACTTGCAAATTCCACAAAAAGAGTGTTTCAAATCTGCTCTGTTTAAAGGAAGGTTCAACTCTGTGAGTAGAATACACACAACACAAAGAAGTTACTGAGAATTCTTCTGTCTAGCATTATGTGAAGAAATCCCTTTTCCAACTAAGGCCTCAAAGAGGTCCAAATATCCATTTTCAGAATTTACAAACAGAATTTTTCGAAACTGCTCTATGAAAAGAAAGGTTAAACTCTGTGAGTTGAACGCAGACATCACAAAGAAGTTTCTGAGAATGATTCGGTCTAGTTTTTACACGAAGATATTTCCTTTTATACCTTTGGCCTCAAATCACTTGAAATCTCCACTTGCAAATTCCACAAAAAGAGTGTTTCAAATCTGCTCTGTTTAAAGGAAGGTTCAACTCTGTGAGTAGAATACACACAACACAAAGAAGTTACTGAGAATTCTTCTGTCTAGCATTATATAAAGAAATCCCGTTTCCAACGAAGGCCTCAAAGAGGTCCAAATATCCACTTGCAGACTTTACAAACAGAGTGTTTCCAAACGGCTGTATGAAAAAGAAGGTTAAGCTGTGTGAGTTGAACGCACACATCACAAAGTTGTTTCTGAGAATGATTCTGTCCAGTTTTTATACGAAGATATTTCCTTTTCTACAATTTGCCTCAAATTGCTTGAAATCTCTAACTGAAAATTCAACAAAAAGAGAGTTTCAAATCTGCTCTGTCTAGAGAAAGGTTCAACTCTGTGAGTTGAATACACACAACACAAAGAAGTTACTGAGAATTCTTCTGTCTAGCGTTATATGAAAAAATCCCGTTCCCAACGAATGCCCGAAAGATGTCCAAATATCCAATTGCAGATTTTACAAACAGAGTGTTTCCAAACTGATCTACGAAAACGAAGGTTAAACTCTGTGTGTTGAACGGACACATCACAACGTAGTTTCTGAGAATGATTCTGTCTAGTTTTTATACGAAGATATTTCCTTTTCTACCGTGGCCTCAAATCGCTTGAAATCTCCTCCTGAAAATTCCACAAAAAGAGAGTTTCAAATCTGCTCTGTCTAAAGGAAGGTTCATCTCTTTGAGTTGAATACAAACAACACAAAGAAGTTACTGAGAAATCTTCTGTCTAGCATTACCTGAAGAAATCCGATTTCCAGCGAAGGCCCCAAAGAGGTCCAAATATCCACTTGCAGACTTTACAAACAGAGTGTTTCCAAACTGCTCTATGAAAAGAAAGGTTAAACTCTGTGAGTTGAACGCACATCTCACTAAGAAGTTTCTGAGAATGATTCAGTATTGTTTTCATACAAAGATATTTCCTTTTCTACCATAGGCCTCAAATCGCTTGAAATCTCCACTTGCAAATTCCAAAAAAACAGTGTTTCAAATCTGCTCTGCTAAAGTAAGGTTCAACTCTGAGAGGTGAATACACAGAACACAAAGAATTTACTGAGAATCCTTCTGTCTTGCATTATAGGAAGATATCCCGTTTCCAACGAAGGCCTCAAAGAGGTCCAAATATCCACTTGCAGACTTTACAAACAGAGTGTTTCCAAACTGCTCTATGAAATAGAAGGTTAAGCTGTGTGAGTTGAACGCACACATCACAAATTTGTTTCTGAGAATGATTCTGTCCAGTTTTTATACGAAGATATTTCCTTTTCTACAATTTGCCTCAAATCGCTTGAAATCTCTAACTGAAAATTCAACAAAAAGAGAGTTTCAAATCTGCTCTGTCTAGAGAAAGGTTCAACTCTGTGAGTTGAATACACACAACACAAAGAAGTTACTGAGAATTCTTCTGTCTAGCATTATATGAAAAAATCCCGTTCCCAACGAATGCCTGAAAGATGTCCAAATATCCAATTGCAGATTTTACAAACAGAGTGTTTCCAAACTGATCTACGAAAACGAAGGTTAAACGCTGGGAGTTGAATGCACACATCACAGAGTAGTTTCTGAGAATGATTCTGTCTCGTTTTTATACGAATATATTTCCTTTTCTACCATTGGCCACAAATCGCTTAAAATCTCCACCTGAAAATTCCACAAAAAGAGAGTTTCATATCTGGTCTGTCTAAAGGAAGGTTCATCTATTTGAGTTGAATACACACAACACAAACAAGTTACTGAGAATTCTTCTGTCTAGCATTATAAGAAGAAATCCCGTTTCCAACGAAGGCCTCAAAGAGGTCCAAATATCCACTTGCAGACTTTACAAACAGAGTGTTTCCAAACTGCTCTATGAAAAGAAAGGTTAACCTCTGTGAGTTGAACGCACACATCACAAAGTAGTTTCTGAGAATGATTCTGTCTAGATTTATACGAAGATGTTTCCTTTTCTACCATTGACCGCAAATCGCTTGAAATCTCCACTTGCAAAATCCACAAAAAGAGAGTTTCAAATCTGCTCTGTCTAAAGAAAGGTTCAACTCAGTGAGCTGAACACACACAACCCAAAGAAGTTACTGAGAAGTCTTCTGTCTAGCATTATGTGAAGAAATCCCGTTTCCAATGAAGGCCTTAAAGAGGTCCAAATATCCACTTACAAACATTACAAACAGAGTGTTTCCAAACTGCTCTATGAAAAGATATGTTAAACTCTATGAGTTGAACGCAGACATCACAAAGTAGTTTCTGAGAATGATTCTGTCTAGTTTTTATACGAAGATATTTCCTTTTCTACCATTGGCCTGAAATCGCTTGAAATCTCCACTTGCAAAATCCGCAAAAAGAGAGTTTCAAATCTGCTCTGTCTAAAGAAAGTTTCAGCTATGTGAGTTGAATACACACAACACAAAGAAGTTACTGAGAATTCTTCTGTCTAGCATTATGTGAAGAAATCCCTTTTCCAACTAAGGCCTCAAAGAGGTCCAAATATCCATTTTCAGAATTTACAAACAGAATTTTTCGAAACTGCTCTATGAAAAGAAAGGTTAAACTCTGTGAGTTGAACGCAGACATCACAAAGAAGTTTCTGAGAATGATTCGGTCTAGTTTTTACACGAAGATATTTCCTTTTCTACCATTGGCCTCAAATCACTTGAAATCTCCACTTGCAAATTCCACAAAAAGAGTGTTTCAAATCTGCTCTGTTTAAAGGAAGGTTCAACTCTGTGAGTAGAATACACACAACACAAAGAAGTTACTGAGAATTCTTCTGTCTAGCATTATATAAAGAAATCCCGTTTCCAACGAAGGCCTCAAAGAGGTCCAAATATCCACTTGCAGACTTTACAAACAGAGTGTTTCCAAACGGCTGTATGAAAAAGAAGGTTAAGCTGTGTGAGTTGAACGCACACATCACAAAGTTGTTTCTGAGAATGATTCTGTCCAGTTTTTATACGAAGATATTTCCTTTTCTACAATTTGCCTCAAATTGCTTGAAATCTCTAACTGAAAATTCAACAAAAAGAGAGTTTCAAATCTGCTCTGTCTAGAGAAAGGTTCAACTCTGTGAGTTGAATACACACAACACAAAGAAGTTACTGAGAATTCTTCTGTCTAGCGTTATATGAAAAAATCCCGTTCCCAACGAATGCCCGAAAGATGTCCAAATATCCAATTGCAGATTTTACAAACAGAGTGTTTCCAAACTGATCTACGAAAACGAAGGTTAAACTCTGTGTGTTGAACGGACACATCACAACGTAGTTTCTGAGAATGATTCTGTCTAGTTTTTATACGAAGATATTTCCTTTTCTACCGTGGCCTCAAATCGCTTGAAATCTCCTCCTGAAAATTCCACAAAAAGAGAGTTTCAAATCTGCTCTGTCTAAAGGAAGGTTCATCTCTTTGAGTTGAATACAAACAACACAAAGAAGTTACTGAGAAATCTTCTGTCTAGCATTACCTGAAGAAATCCGATTTCCAGCGAAGGCCCCAAAGAGGTCCAAATATCCACTTGCAGACTTTACAAACAGAGTGTTTCCAAACTGCTCTATGAAAAGAAAGGTTAAACTCTGTGAGTTGAACGCACATCTCACTAAGAAGTTTCTGAGAATGATTCAGTATTGTTTTCATACGAAGATATTTCCTTTTCTACCATAGGCCTCAAATCGCTTGAAATCTCCACTTGCAAATTCCAAAAAAACAGTGTTTCAAATCTGCTCTGCTAAAGTAAGGTTCAACTCTGAGAGGTGAATACACAGAACACAAAGAATTTACTGAGAATCCTTCTGTCTTGCATTATAGGAAGATATCCCGTTTCCAACGAAGGCCTCAAAGAGGTCCAAATATCCACTTGCAGACTTTACAAACAGAGTGTTTCCAAACTGCTCTATGAAATAGAAGGTTAAGCTGTGTGAGTTGAACGCACACATCACAAATTTGTTTCTGAGAATGATTCTGTCCAGTTTTTATACGAAGATATTTCCTTTTCTACAATTTGCCTCAAATCGCTTGAAATCTCTAACTGAAAATTCAACAAAAAGAGAGTTTCAAATCTGCTCTGTCTAGAGAAAGGTTCAACTCTGTGAGTTGAATACACACAACACAAAGAAGTTACTGAGAATTCTTCTGTCTAGCATTATATGAAAAAATCCCGTTCCCAACGAATGCCTGAAAGATGTCCAAATATCCAGTTGCAGATTTTACAAACAGAGTGTTTCCAAACTGATCTACGAAAACGAAGGTTAAACGCTGGGAGTTGAATGCACACATCACAGAGTAGTTTCTGAGAATGATTCTGTCTCGTTTTTATACGAATATATTTCCTTTTCTACCATTGGCCACAAATCGCTTAAAATCTCCACCTGAAAATTCCACAAAAAGAGAGTTTCATATCTGGTCTGTCTAAAGGAAGGTTCATCTATTTGAGTTGAATACACACAACACAAACAAGTTACTGAGAATTCTTCTGTCTAGCATTATATGAAGAAATCCCGTTTCCAACGAAGGCCTCAAAGAGGTCCAAATATCCACTTGCAGACTTTACAAACAGAGTGTTTCCAAACTGCTCTATGAAAAGAAAGGTTAACCTCTGTGAGTTGAACGCACACATCACAAAGTAGTTTCTGAGAATGATTCTGTCTAGATTTATACGAAGATGTTTCCTTTTCTACCATTGACCGCAAATCGCTTGAAATCTCCACTTGCAAAATCCACAAAAAGAGAGTTTCAAATCTGCTCTGTCTAAAGAAAGGTTCAACTCAGTGAGCTGAACACACACAACCCAAAGAAGTTACTGAGAAGTCTTCTGTCTAGCATTATGTGAAGAAATCCCGTTTCCAATGAAGGCCTTAAAGAGGTCCAAATATCCACTTACAAACATTACAAACAGAGTGTTTCCAAACTGCTCTATGAAAAGATATGTTAAACTCTATGAGTTGAACGCAGACATCACAAAGTAGTTTCTGAGAATGATTCTGTCTAGTTTTCATACGAAGATATTTCCTTTTCTACCATTGGCCTGAAATCGCTTGAAATCTCCACTTGCAAAATCCGCAAAAAGAGAGTTTCAAATCTGCTCTGTCTAAAGAAAGTTTCAGCTATGTGAGTTGAATACACACAACACAAAGAAGTTACTGAGAATTCTTCTGTCTAGCATTATGTGAAGAAATCCCTTTTCCAACTAAGGCCTCAAAGAGGTCCAAATATCCATTTTCAGAATTTACAAACAGAATTTTTCGAAACTGCTCTATGAAAAGAAAGGTTAAACTCTGTGAGTTGAACGCAGACATCACAAAGAAGTTTCTGAGAATGATTCGGTCTAGTTTTTACACGAAGATATTTCCTTTTCTACCATTGGCCTCAAATCACTTGAAATCTCCACTTGCAAATTCCACAAAAAGAGTGTTTCAAATCTGCTCTGTTTAAAGGAAGGTTCAACTCTGTGAGTAGAATACACACAACACAAAGAAGTTACTGAGAATTCTTCTGTCTAGCATTATGTGAAGAAATCCCTTTTCCAACTAAGGCCTCAAAGAGGTCCAAATATCCATTTTCAGAATTTACAAACAGAATTTTTCGAAACTGCTCTATGAAAAGAAAGGTTAAACTCTGTGAGTTGAACGCAGACATCACAAAGAAGTTTCTGAGAATGATTCGGTCTAGTTTTTACACGAAGATATTTCCTTTTATACCTTTGGCCTCAAATCACTTGAAATCTCCACTTGCAAATTCCACAAAAAGAGTGTTTCAAATCTGCTCTGTTTAAAGGAAGGTTCAACTCTGTGAGTAGAATACACACAACACAAAGAAGTTACTGAGAATTCTTCTGTCTAGCATTATATAAAGAAATCCCGTTTCCAACGAAGGCCTCAAAGAGGTCCAAATATCCACTTGCAGACTTTACAAACAGAGTGTTTCCAAACGGCTGTATGAAAAAGAAGGTTAAGCTGTGTGAGTTGAACGCACACATCACAAAGTTGTTTCTGAGAATGATTCTGTCCAGTTTTTATACGAAGATATTTCCTTTTCTACAATTTGCCTCAAATTGCTTGAAATCTCTAACTGAAAATTCAACAAAAAGAGAGTTTCAAATCTGCTCTGTCTAGAGAAAGGTTCAACTCTGTGAGTTGAATACACACAACACAAAGAAGTTACTGAGAATTCTTCTGTCTAGCGTTATATGAAAAAATCCCGTTCCCAACGAATGCCCGAAAGATGTCCAAATATCCAATTGCAGATTTTACAAACAGAGTGTTTCCAAACTGATCTACGAAAACGAAGGTTAAACTCTGTGTGTTGAACGGACACATCACAACGTAGTTTCTGAGAATGATTCTGTCTAGTTTTTATACGAAGATATTTCCTTTTCTACCGTGGCCTCAAATCGCTTGAAATCTCCTCCTGAAAATTCCACAAAAAGAGAGTTTCAAATCTGCTCTGTCTAAAGGAAGGTTCATCTCTTTGAGTTGAATACAAACAACACAAAGAAGTTACTGAGAAATCTTCTGTCTAGCATTACCTGAAGAAATCCGATTTCCAGCGAAGGCCCCAAAGAGGTCCAAATATCCACTTGCAGACTTTACAAACAGAGTGTTTCCAAACTGCTCTATGAAAAGAAAGGTTAAACTCTGTGAGTTGAACGCACATCTCACTAAGAAGTTTCTGAGAATGATTCAGTATTGTTTTCATACAAAGATATTTCCTTTTCTACCATAGGCCTCAAATCGCTTGAAATCTCCACTTGCAAATTCCAAAAAAACAGTGTTTCAAATCTGCTCTGCTAAAGTAAGGTTCAACTCTGAGAGGTGAATACACAGAACACAAAGAATTTACTGAGAATCCTTCTGTCTTGCATTATAGGAAGATATCCCGTTTCCAACGAAGGCCTCAAAGAGGTCCAAATATCCACTTGCAGACTTTACAAACAGAGTGTTTCCAAACTGCTCTATGAAATAGAAGGTTAAGCTGTGTGAGTTGAACGCACACATCACAAATTTGTTTCTGAGAATGATTCTGTCCAGTTTTTATACGAAGATATTTCCTTTTCTACAATTTGCCTCAAATCGCTTGAAATCTCTAACTGAAAATTCAACAAAAAGAGAGTTTCAAATCTGCTCTGTCTAGAGAAAGGTTCAACTCTGTGGGTTGAATACACACAACACAAAGAAGTTACTGAGAATTCTTCTGTCTAGCATTATATGAAAAAATCCCGTTCCCAATGAAGGCCTGAAAGATGTCCAAATATCCAATTGCAGATTTTACAAACAGAGTGTTTCCAAACTGATCTACGAAAATGAAGGTTCAACGCTGGGAGTTGAATGCAAACATCACAAAGTAGTTTCTGAGAATGATTCTGTCTCGTTTTTATACGAATATATTTCCTTTTCTACCATTGGCCACAAATTGCTTAAAATCTCCACCTGAAAATTACACAAAAAGAGAGTTTCATATCTGGTCTGTCTAAAGGAAGGTTCATCTATTTGAGTTGAATACACACAACACAAACAAGTTACTGAGAATTCTTCTGTCTAGCATTATATGAAGAAATCCCGTTTCCAACGAAGGCCTCAAAGAGGTCCAAATATCCACTTGCAGACTTTACAAACAGAGTGTTTCCAAACTGCTCTATGAAAAGAAAGGTTAACCTCTGTGAGTTGAACGCACACATCACAAAGTAGTTTCTGAGAATGATTCTGTCTAGATTTATACGAAGATGTTTCCTTTTCTACCATTGACCGCAAATCGCTTGAAATCTCCACTTGCAAAATCCACAAAAAGAGAGTTTCAAATCTGCTCTGTCTAAAGAAAGGTTCAACTCAGTGAGCTGAACACACACAACCCAAAGAAGTTACTGAGAAGTCTTCTGTCTAGCATTATGTGAAGAAATCCCGTTTCCAATGAAGGCCTTAAAGAGGTCCAAATATCCACTTACAAACATTACAAACAGAGTGTTTCCAAACTGCTCTATGAAAAGATATGTTAAACTCTATGAGTTGAACGCAGACATCACAAAGTAGTTTCTGAGAATGATTCTGTCTAGTTTTTATACGAAGATATTTCCTTTTCTACCATTGGCCTGAAATCGCTTGAAATCTCCACTTGCAAAATCCGCAAAAAGAGAGTTTCAAATCTGCTCTGTCTAAAGAAAGTTTCAGCTATGTGAGTTGAATACACACAACACAAAGAAGTTACTGAGAATTCTTCTGTCTAGCATTATGTGAAGAAATCCCTTTTCCAACTAAGGCCTCAAAGAGGTCCAAATATCCATTTTCAGAATTTACAAACAGAATTTTTCGAAACTGCTCTATGAAAAGAAAGGTTAAACTCTGTGAGTTGAACGCAGACATCACAAAGAAGTTTCTGAGAATGATTCGGTCTAGTTTTTACACGAAGATATTTCCTTTTCTACCATTGGCCTCAAATCACTTGAAATCTCCACTTGCAAATTCCACAAAAAGAGTGTTTCAAATCTGCTCTGTTTAAAGGAAGGTTCAACTCTGTGAGTAGAATACACACAACACAAAGAAGTTACTGAGAATTCTTCTGTCTAGCATTATATAAAGAAATCCCGTTTCCAACGAAGGCCTCAAAGAGGTCCAAATATCCACTTGCAGACTTTACAAACAGAGTGTTTCCAAACGGCTGTATGAAAAAGAAGGTTAAGCTGTGTGAGTTGAACGCACACATCACAAAGTTGTTTCTGAGAATGATTCTGTCCAGTTTTTATACGAAGATATTTCCTTTTCTACAATTTGCCTCAAATTGCTTGAAATCTCTAACTGAAAATTCAACAAAAAGAGAGTTTCAAATCTGCTCTGTCTAGAGAAAGGTTCAACTCTGTGAGTTGAATACACACAACACAAAGAAGTTACTGAGAATTCTTCTGTCTAGCGTTATATGAAAAAATCCCGTTCCCAACGAATGCCCGAAAGATGTCCAAATATCCAATTGCAGATTTTACAAACAGAGTGTTTCCAAACTGATCTACGAAAACGAAGGTTAAACTCTGTGTGTTGAACGGACACATCACAACGTAGTTTCTGAGAATGATTCTGTCTAGTTTTTATACGAAGATATTTCCTTTTCTACCGTGGCCTCAAATCGCTTGAAATCTCCTCCTGAAAATTCCACAAAAAGAGAGTTTCAAATCTGCTCTGTCTAAAGGAAGGTTCATCTCTTTGAGTTGAATACAAACAACACAAAGAAGTTACTGAGAAATCTTCTGTCTAGCATTACCTGAAGAAATCCGATTTCCAGCGAAGGCCCCAAAGAGGTCCAAATATCCACTTGCAGACTTTACAAACAGAGTGTTTCCAAACTGCTCTATGAAAAGAAAGGTTAAACTCTGTGAGTTGAACGCACATCTCACTAAGAAGTTTCTGAGAATGATTCAGTATTGTTTTCATACGAAGATATTTCCTTTTCTACCATAGGCCTCAAATCGCTTGAAATCTCCACTTGCAAATTCCAAAAAAACAGTGTTTCAAATCTGCTCTGCTAAAGTAAGGTTCAACTCTGAGAGGTGAATACACAGAACACAAAGAATTTACTGAGAATCCTTCTGTCTTGCATTATAGGAAGATATCCCGTTTCCAACGAAGGCCTCAAAGAGGTCCAAATATCCACTTGCAGACTTTACAAACAGAGTGTTTCCAAACTGCTCTATGAAATAGAAGGTTAAGCTGTGTGAGTTGAACGCACACATCACAAATTTGTTTCTGAGAATGATTCTGTCCAGTTTTTATACGAAGATATTTCCTTTTCTACAATTTGCCTCAAATCGCTTGAAATCTCTAACTGAAAATTCAACAAAAAGAGAGTTTCAAATCTGCTCTGTCTAGAGAAAGGTTCAACTCTGTGAGTTGAATACACACAACACAAAGAAGTTACTGAGAATTCTTCTGTCTAGCATTATATGAAAAAATCCCGTTCCCAACGAATGCCTGAAAGATGTCCAAATATCCAATTGCAGATTTTACAAACAGAGTGTTTCCAAACTGATCTACGAAAACGAAGGTTAAACGCTGGGAGTTGAATGCACACATCACAGAGTAGTTTCTGAGAATGATTCTGTCTCGTTTTTATACGAATATATTTCCTTTTCTACCATTGGCCACAAATCGCTTAAAATCTCCACCTGAAAATTCCACAAAAAGAGAGTTTCATATCTGGTCTGTCTAAAGGAAGGTTCATCTATTTGAGTTGAATACACACAACACAAACAAGTTACTGAGAATTCTTCTGTCTAGCATTATATGAAGAAATCCCGTTTCCAACGAAGGCCTCAAAGAGGTCCAAATATCCACTTGCAGACTTTACAAACAGAGTGTTTCCAAACTGCTCTATGAAAAGAAAGGTTAACCTCTGTGAGTTGAACGCACACATCACAAAGTAGTTTCTGAGAATGATTCTGTCTAGATTTATACGAAGATGTTTCCTTTTCTACCATTGACCGCAAATCGCTTGAAATCTCCACTTGCAAAATCCACAAAAAGAGAGTTTCAAATCTGCTCTGTCTAAAGAAAGGTTCAACTCAGTGAGCTGAACACACACAACCCAAAGAAGTTACTGAGAAGTCTTCTGTCTAGCATTATGTGAAGAAATCCCGTTTCCAATGAAGGCCTTAAAGAGGTCCAAATATCCACTTACAAACATTACAAACAGAGTGTTTCCAAACTGCTCTATGAAAAGATATGTTAAACTCTATGAGTTGAACGCAGACATCACAAAGTAGTTTCTGAGAATGATTCTGTCTAGTTTTTATATGAAGATATTTCCTTTTCTACCATTGGCCTGAAATCGCTTGAAATCTCCACTTGCAAAATCCGCAAAAAGAGAGTTTCAAATCTGCTCTGTCTAAAGAAAGTTTCAGCTATGTGAGTTGAATACACACAACACAAAGAAGTTACTGAGAATTCTTCTGTCTAGCATTATGTGAAGAAATCCCTTTTCCAACTAAGGCCTCAAAGAGGTCCAAATATCCATTTTCAGAATTTACAAACAGAATTTTTCGAAACTGCTCTATGAAAAGAAAGGTTAAACTCTGTGAGTTGAACGCAGACATCACAAAGAAGTTTCTGAGAATGATTCGGTCTAGTTTTTACACGAAGATATTTCCTTTTCTACCATTGGCCTCAAATCACTTGAAATCTCCACTTGCAAATTCCACAAAAAGAGTGTTTCAAATCTGCTCTGTTTAAAGGAAGGTTCAACTCTGTGAGTAGAATACACACAACACAAAGAAGTTACTGAGAATTCTTCTGTCTAGCATTATGTGAAGAAATCCCTTTTCCAACTAAGGCCTCAAAGAGGTCCAAATATCCATTTTCAGAATTTACAAACAGAATTTTTCGAAACTGCTCTATGAAAAGAAAGGTTAAACTCTGTGAGTTGAACGCAGACATCACAAAGAAGTTTCTGAGAATGATTCGGTCTAGTTTTTACACGAAGATATTTCCTTTTATACCTTTGGCCTCAAATCACTTGAAATCTCCACTTGCAAATTCCACAAAAAGAGTGTTTCAAATCTGCTCTGTTTAAAGGAAGGTTCAACTCTGTGAGTAGAATACACACAACACAAAGAAGTTACTGAGAATTCTTCTGTCTAGCATTATATAAAGAAATCCCGTTTCCAACGAAGGCCTCAAAGAGGTCCAAATATCCACTTGCAGACTTTACAAACAGAGTGTTTCCAAACGGCTGTATGAAAAAGAAGGTTAAGCTGTGTGAGTTGAACGCACACATCACAAAGTTGTTTCTGAGAATGATTCTGTCCAGTTTTTATACGAAGATATTTCCTTTTCTACAATTTGCCTCAAATTGCTTGAAATCTCTAACTGAAAATTCAACAAAAAGAGAGTTTCAAATCTGCTCTGTCTAGAGAAAGGTTCAACTCTGTGAGTTGAATACACACAACACAAAGAAGTTACTGAGAATTCTTCTGTCTAGCGTTATATGAAAAAATCCCGTTCCCAACGAATGCCCGAAAGATGTCCAAATATCCAATTGCAGATTTTACAAACAGAGTGTTTCCAAACTGATCTACGAAAACGAAGGTTAAACTCTGTGTGTTGAACGGACACATCACAACGTAGTTTCTGAGAATGATTCTGTCTAGTTTTTATACGAAGATATTTCCTTTTCTACCGTGGCCTCAAATCGCTTGAAATCTCCTCCTGAAAATTCCACAAAAAGAGAGTTTCAAATCTGCTCTGTCTAAAGGAAGGTTCATCTCTTTGAGTTGAATACAAACAACACAAAGAAGTTACTGAGAAATCTTCTGTCTAGCATTACCTGAAGAAATCCGATTTCCAGCGAAGGCCCCAAAGAGGTCCAAATATCCACTTGCAGACTTTACAAACAGAGTGTTTCCAAACTGCTCTATGAAAAGAAAGGTTAAACTCTGTGAGTTGAACGCACATCTCACTAAGAAGTTTCTGAGAATGATTCAGTATTGTTTTCATACAAAGATATTTCCTTTTCTACCATAGGCCTCAAATCGCTTGAAATCTCCACTTGCAAATTCCAAAAAAACAGTGTTTCAAATCTGCTCTGCTAAAGTAAGGTTCAACTCTGAGAGGTGAATACACAGAACACAAAGAATTTACTGAGAATCCTTCTGTCTTGCATTATAGGAAGATATCCCGTTTCCAACGAAGGCCTCAAAGAGGTCCAAATATCCACTTGCAGACTTTACAAACAGAGTGTTTCCAAACTGCTCTATGAAATAGAAGGTTAAGCTGTGTGAGTTGAACGCACACATCACAAATTTGTTTCTGAGAATGATTCTGTCCAGTTTTTATACGAAGATATTTCCTTTTCTACAATTTGCCTCAAATCGCTTGAAATCTCTAACTGAAAATTCAACAAAAAGAGAGTTTCAAATCTGCTCTGTCTAGAGAAAGGTTCAACTCTGTGAGTTGAATACACACAACACAAAGAAGTTACTGAGAATTCTTCTGTCTAGCATTATATGAAAAAATCCCGTTCCCAACGAATGCCTGAAAGATGTCCAAATATCCAATTGCAGATTTTACAAACAGAGTGTTTCCAAACTGATCTACGAAAACGAAGGTTAAACGCTGGGAGTTGAATGCACACATCACAGAGTAGTTTCTGAGAATGATTCTGTCTCGTTTTTATACGAATATATTTCCTTTTCTACCATTGGCCACAAATCGCTTAAAATCTCCACCTGAAAATTCCACAAAAAGAGAGTTTCATATCTGGTCTGTCTAAAGGAAGGTTCATCTATTTGAGTTGAATACACACAACACAAACAAGTTACTGAGAATTCTTCTGTCTAGCATTATATGAAGAAATCCCGTTTCCAACGAAGGCCTCAAAGAGGTCCAAATATCCACTTGCAGACTTTACAAACAGAGTGTTTCCAAACTGCTCTATGAAAAGAAAGGTTAACCTCTGTGAGTTGAACGCACACATCACAAAGTAGTTTCTGAGAATGATTCTGTCTAGATTTATACGAAGATGTTTCCTTTTC
Source organism: Gorilla gorilla gorilla (assembly GCF_029281585.2). NCBI lineage: Eukaryota > Metazoa > Chordata > Mammalia > Primates > Hominidae > Gorilla > Gorilla gorilla. The sequence continues at coordinate 73,415,344 of NC_073232.2, forward strand.
TACCATTGACCGCAAATCGCTTGAAATCTCCACTTGCAAAATCCACAAAAAGAGAGTTTCAAATCTGCTCTGTCTAAAGAAAGGTTCAACTCAGTGAGCTGAACACACACAACCCAAAGAAGTTACTGAGAAGTCTTCTGTCTAGCATTATGTGAAGAAATCCCGTTTCCAATGAAGGCCTTAAAGAGGTCCAAATATCCACTTACAAACATTACAAACAGAGTGTTTCCAAACTGCTCTATGAAAAGATATGTTAAACTCTATGAGTTGAACACAGACATCACAAAGTAGTTTCTGAGAATGATTCTGTCTAGTTTTTATACGAAGATATTTCCTTTTCTACCATTGGCCTGAAATCGCTTGAAATCTCCACTTGCAAAATCCGCAAAAAGAGAGTTTCAAATCTGCTCTGTCTAAAGAAAGTTTCAGCTATGTGAGTTGAATACACACAACACAAAGAAGTTACTGAGAATTCTTCTGTCTAGCATTATGTGAAGAAATCCCTTTTCCAACTAAGGCCTCAAAGAGGTCCAAATATCCATTTTCAGAATTTACAAACAGAATTTTTCGAAACTGCTCTATGAAAAGAAAGGTTAAACTCTGTGAGTTGAACGCAGACATCACAAAGAAGTTTCTGAGAATGATTCGGTCTAGTTTTTACACGAAGATATTTCCTTTTCTACCATTGGCCTCAAATCACTTGAAATCTCCACTTGCAAATTCCACAAAAAGAGTGTTTCAAATCTGCTCTGTTTAAAGGAAGGTTCAACTCTGTGAGTAGAATACACACAACACAAAGAAGTTACTGAGAATTCTTCTGTCTAGCATTATATAAAGAAATCCCGTTTCCAACGAAGGCCTCAAAGAGGTCCAAATATCCACTTGCAGACTTTACAAACAGAGTGTTTCCAAACGGCTGTATGAAAAAGAAGGTTAAGCTGTGTGAGTTGAACGCACACATCACAAAGTTGTTTCTGAGAATGATTCTGTCCAGTTTTTATACGAAGATATTTCCTTTTCTACAATTTGCCTCAAATTGCTTGAAATCTCTAACTGAAAATTCAACAAAAAGAGAGTTTCAAATCTGCTCTGTCTAGAGAAAGGTTCAACTCTGTGAGTTGAATACACACAACACAAAGAAGTTACTGAGAATTCTTCTGTCTAGCGTTATATGAAAAAATCCCGTTCCCAACGAATGCCCGAAAGATGTCCAAATATCCAATTGCAGATTTTACAAACAGAGTGTTTCCAAACTGATCTACGAAAACGAAGGTTAAACTCTGTGTGTTGAACGGACACATCACAACGTAGTTTCTGAGAATGATTCTGTCTAGTTTTTATACGAAGATATTTCCTTTTCTACCGTGGCCTCAAATCGCTTGAAATCTCCTCCTGAAAATTCCACAAAAAGAGAGTTTCAAATCTGCTCTGTCTAAAGGAAGGTTCATCTCTTTGAGTTGAATACAAACAACACAAAGAAGTTACTGAGAAATCTTCTGTCTAGCATTACCTGAAGAAATCCGATTTCCAGCGAAGGCCCCAAAGAGGTCCAAATATCCACTTGCAGACTTTACAAACAGAGTGTTTCCAAACTGCTCTATGAAAAGAAAGGTTAAACTCTGTGAGTTGAACGCACATCTCACTAAGAAGTTTCTGAGAATGATTCAGTATTGTTTTCATACGAAGATATTTCCTTTTCTACCATAGGCCTCAAATCGCTTGAAATCTCCACTTGCAAATTCCAAAAAAACAGTGTTTCAAATCTGCTCTGCTAAAGTAAGGTTCAACTCTGAGAGGTGAATACACAGAACACAAAGAATTTACTGAGAATCCTTCTGTCTTGCATTATAGGAAGATATCCCGTTTCCAACGAAGGCCTCAAAGAGGTCCAAATATCCACTTGCAGACTTTACAAACAGAGTGTTTCCAAACTGCTCTATGAAATAGAAGGTTAAGCTGTGTGAGTTGAACGCACACATCACAAATTTGTTTCTGAGAATGATTCTGTCCAGTTTTTATACGAAGATATTTCCTTTTCTACAATTTGCCTCAAATCGCTTGAAATCTCTAACTGAAAATTCAACAAAAAGAGAGTTTCAAATCTGCTCTGTCTAGAGAAAGGTTCAACTCTGTGAGTTGAATACACACAACACAAAGAAGTTACTGAGAATTCTTCTGTCTAGCATTATATGAAAAAATCCCGTTCCCAACGAATGCCTGAAAGATGTCCAAATATCCAATTGCAGATTTTACAAACAGAGTGTTTCCAAACTGATCTACGAAAACGAAGGTTAAACGCTGGGAGTTGAATGCACACATCACAGAGTAGTTTCTGAGAATGATTCTGTCTCGTTTTTATACGAATATATTTCCTTTTCTACCATTGGCCACAAATCGCTTAAAATCTCCACCTGAAAATTCCACAAAAAGAGAGTTTCATATCTGGTCTGTCTAAAGGAAGGTTCATCTATTTGAGTTGAATACACACAACACAAACAAGTTACTGAGAATTCTTCTGTCTAGCATTATATGAAGAAATCCCGTTTCCAACGAAGGCCTCAAAGAGGTCCAAATATCCACTTGCAGACTTTACAAACAGAGTGTTTCCAAACTGCTCTATGAAAAGAAAGGTTAACCTCTGTGAGTTGAACGCACACATCACAAAGTAGTTTCTGAGAATGATTCTGTCTAGATTTATACGAAGATGTTTCCTTTTCTACCATTGACCGCAAATCGCTTGAAATCTCCACTTGCAAAATCCACAAAAAGAGAGTTTCAAATCTGCTCTGTCTAAAGAAAGGTTCAACTCAGTGAGCTGAACACACACAACCCAAAGAAGTTACTGAGAAGTCTTCTGTCTAGCATTATGTGAAGAAATCCCGTTTCCAATGAAGGCCTTAAAGAGGTCCAAATATCCACTTACAAACATTACAAACAGAGTGTTTCCAAACTGCTCTATGAAAAGATATGTTAAACTCTATGAGTTGAACGCAGACATCACAAAGTAGTTTCTGAGAATGATTCTGTCTAGTTTTCATACGAAGATATTTCCTTTTCTACCATTGGCCTGAAATCGCTTGAAATCTCCACTTGCAAAATCCGCAAAAAGAGAGTTTCAAATCTGCTCTGTCTAAAGAAAGTTTCAGCTATGTGAGTTGAATACACACAACACAAAGAAGTTACTGAGAATTCTTCTGTCTAGCATTATGTGAAGAAATCCCTTTTCCAACTAAGGCCTCAAAGAGGTCCAAATATCCATTTTCAGAATTTACAAACAGAATTTTTCGAAACTGCTCTATGAAAAGAAAGGTTAAACTCTGTGAGTTGAACGCAGACATCACAAAGAAGTTTCTGAGAATGATTCGGTCTAGTTTTTACACGAAGATATTTCCTTTTCTACCATTGGCCTCAAATCACTTGAAATCTCCACTTGCAAATTCCACAAAAAGAGTGTTTCAAATCTGCTCTGTTTAAAGGAAGGTTCAACTCTGTGAGTAGAATACACACAACACAAAGAAGTTACTGAGAATTCTTCTGTCTAGCATTATATAAAGAAATCCCGTTTCCAACGAAGGCCTCAAAGAGGTCCAAATATCCACTTGCAGACTTTACAAACAGAGTGTTTCCAAACGGCTGTATGAAAAAGAAGGTTAAGCTGTGTGAGTTGAACGCACACATCACAAAGTTGTTTCTGAGAATGATTCTGTCCAGTTTTTATACGAAGATATTTCCTTTTCTACAATTTGCCTCAAATTGCTTGAAATCTCTAACTGAAAATTCAACAAAAAGAGAGTTTCAAATCTGCTCTGTCTAGAGAAAGGTTCAACTCTGTGAGTTGAATACACACAACACAAAGAAGTTACTGAGAATTCTTCTGTCTAGCGTTATATGAAAAAATCCCGTTCCCAACGAATGCCCGAAAGATGTCCAAATATCCAATTGCAGATTTTACAAACAGAGTGTTTCCAAACTGATCTACGAAAACGAAGGTTAAACTCTGTGTGTTGAACGGACACATCACAACGTAGTTTCTGAGAATGATTCTGTCTAGTTTTTATACGAAGATATTTCCTTTTCTACCGTGGCCTCAAATCGCTTGAAATCTCCTCCTGAAAATTCCACAAAAAGAGAGTTTCAAATCTGCTCTGTCTAAAGGAAGGTTCATCTCTTTGAGTTGAATACAAACAACACAAAGAAGTTACTGAGAAATCTTCTGTCTAGCATTACCTGAAGAAATCCGATTTCCAGCGAAGGCCCCAAAGAGGTCCAAATATCCACTTGCAGACTTTACAAACAGAGTGTTTCCAAACTGCTCTATGAAAAGAAAGGTTAAACTCTGTGAGTTGAACGCACATCTCACTAAGAAGTTTCTGAGAATGATTCAGTATTGTTTTCATACGAAGATATTTCCTTTTCTACCATAGGCCTCAAATCGCTTGAAATCTCCACTTGCAAATTCCAAAAAAACAGTGTTTCAAATCTGCTCTGCTAAAGTAAGGTTCAACTCTGAGAGGTGAATACACAGAACACAAAGAATTTACTGAGAATCCTTCTGTCTTGCATTATAGGAAGATATCCCGTTTCCAACGAAGGCCTCAAAGAGGTCCAAATATCCACTTGCAGACTTTACAAACAGAGTGTTTCCAAACTGCTCTATGAAATAGAAGGTTAAGCTGTGTGAGTTGAACGCACACATCACAAATTTGTTTCTGAGAATGATTCTGTCCAGTTTTTATACGAAGATATTTCCTTTTCTACAATTTGCCTCAAATCGCTTGAAATCTCTAACTGAAAATTCAACAAAAAGAGAGTTTCAAATCTGCTCTGTCTAGAGAAAGGTTCAACTCTGTGAGTTGAATACACACAACACAAAGAAGTTACTGAGAATTCTTCTGTCTAGCATTATATGAAAAAATCCCGTTCCCAACGAATGCCTGAAAGATGTCCAAATATCCAATTGCAGATTTTACAAACAGAGTGTTTCCAAACTGATCTACGAAAACGAAGGTTAAACGCTGGGAGTTGAATGCACACATCACAGAGTAGTTTCTGAGAATGATTCTGTCTCGTTTTTATACGAATATATTTCCTTTTCTACCATTGGCCACAAATCGCTTAAAATCTCCACCTGAAAATTCCACAAAAAGAGAGTTTCATATCTGGTCTGTCTAAAGGAAGGTTCATCTATTTGAGTTGAATACACACAACACAAACAAGTTACTGAGAATTCTTCTGTCTAGCATTATATGAAGAAATCCCGTTTCCAACGAAGGCCTCAAAGAGGTCCAAATATCCACTTGCAGACTTTACAAACAGAGTGTTTCCAAACTGCTCTATGAAAAGAAAGGTTAACCTCTGTGAGTTGAACGCACACATCACAAAGTAGTTTCTGAGAATGATTCTGTCTAGATTTATACGAAGATGTTTCCTTTTCTACCATTGACCGCAAATCGCTTGAAATCTCCACTTGCAAAATCCACAAAAAGAGAGTTTCAAATCTGCTCTGTCTAAAGAAAGGTTCAACTCAGTGAGCTGAACACACACAACCCAAAGAAGTTACTGAGAAGTCTTCTGTCTAGCATTATGTGAAGAAATCCCGTTTCCAATGAAGGCCTTAAAGAGGTCCAAATATCCACTTACAAACATTACAAACAGAGTGTTTCCAAACTGCTCTATGAAAAGATATGTTAAACTCTATGAGTTGAACGCAGACATCACAAAGTAGTTTCTGAGAATGATTCTGTCTAGTTTTCATACGAAGATATTTCCTTTTCTACCATTGGCCTGAAATCGCTTGAAATCTCCACTTGCAAAATCCGCAAAAAGAGAGTTTCAAATCTGCTCTGTCTAAAGAAAGTTTCAGCTATGTGAGTTGAATACACACAACACAAAGAAGTTACTGAGAATTCTTCTGTCTAGCATTATGTGAAGAAATCCCTTTTCCAACTAAGGCCTCAAAGAGGTCCAAATATCCATTTTCAGAATTTACAAACAGAATTTTTCGAAACTGCTCTATGAAAAGAAAGGTTAAACTCTGTGAGTTGAACGCAGACATCACAAAGAAGTTTCTGAGAATGATTCGGTCTAGTTTTTACACGAAGATATTTCCTTTTCTACCATTGGCCTCAAATCACTTGAAATCTCCACTTGCAAATTCCACAAAAAGAGTGTTTCAAATCTGCTCTGTTTAAAGGAAGGTTCAACTCTGTGAGTAGAATACACACAACACAAAGAAGTTACTGAGAATTCTTCTGTCTAGCATTATGTGAAGAAATCCCTTTTCCAACTAAGGCCTCAAAGAGGTCCAAATATCCATTTTCAGAATTTACAAACAGAATTTTTCGAAACTGCTCTATGAAAAGAAAGGTTAAACTCTGTGAGTTGAACGCAGACATCACAAAGAAGTTTCTGAGAATGATTCGGTCTAGTTTTTACACGAAGATATTTCCTTTTATACCTTTGGCCTCAAATCACTTGAAATCTCCACTTGCAAATTCCACAAAAAGAGTGTTTCAAATCTGCTCTGTTTAAAGGAAGGTTCAACTCTGTGAGTAGAATACACACAACACAAAGAAGTTACTGAGAATTCTTCTGTCTAGCATTATATAAAGAAATCCCGTTTCCAACGAAGGCCTCAAAGAGGTCCAAATATCCACTTGCAGACTTTACAAACAGAGTGTTTCCAAACGGCTGTATGAAAAAGAAGGTTAAGCTGTGTGAGTTGAACGCACACATCACAAAGTTGTTTCTGAGAATGATTCTGTCCAGTTTTTATACGAAGATATTTCCTTTTCTACAATTTGCCTCAAATTGCTTGAAATCTCTAACTGAAAATTCAACAAAAAGAGAGTTTCAAATCTGCTCTGTCTAGAGAAAGGTTCAACTCTGTGAGTTGAATACACACAACACAAAGAAGTTACTGAGAATTCTTCTGTCTAGCGTTATATGAAAAAATCCCGTTCCCAACGAATGCCCGAAAGATGTCCAAATATCCAATTGCAGATTTTACAAACAGAGTGTTTCCAAACTGATCTACGAAAACGAAGGTTAAACTCTGTGTGTTGAACGGACACATCACAACGTAGTTTCTGAGAATGATTCTGTCTAGTTTTTATACGAAGATATTTCCTTTTCTACCGTGGCCTCAAATCGCTTGAAATCTCCTCCTGAAAATTCCACAAAAGGAGAGTTTCAAATCTGCTCTGTCTAAAGGAAGGTTCATCTCTTTGAGTTGAATACAAACAAAACAAAGGAGTTACTGAGAAATCTTCTGTCTAGCATTACCTGAAGAAATCCGATTTCCAGCGAAGGCCCCAAAGAGGTCCAAATATCCACTTGCAGACTTTACAAACAGAGTGTTTCCAAACTGCTCTATGAAAGGAAAGGTTGAACTCTGTGAGTTGAATGCACATCTCACTAAGAAGTTTCTGAGAATGATTCGGGATAGTTTTCATACGAAGATATTTCCTTTTCTACCATAGGCCTCAAATCGCTTGAAATCTCCACTTGCAAATTCCAAAAAAACAGTGTTTCAAATCTGCTCTGTCTAAAGTAAGGTTCAACTGTGAGAGTTGAGTACACAGAACACAAAGAATTTACTGAGAATCCTTCTGTCTTGCATTATATGAAGATATCCCGTTTCCAACGAAGGCCTCAAAGAGGTCCAAATATCCACTTGCAGACTTTACAAACAGAGTGTTTCCAAACTGCTGTATGAAAAAGAAGGTTAAGCTGTGTGAGTTGAACGCACACATCACAAAGTTGTTTCTGAGAATGATTCTGTCCAGTTTTTATACGAAGATATTTCCTTTTCTACAATTTGCCTCAAATCGCTTGAAATCTCTAACTGAAAATTCAACAAAAAGAGAGTTTCAAATCTGCTCTGTCTAAAGAAAGGTTCAACTCTGTGAGTTGAATACACACAACACAAAGAAGTTACTGAGAATTCTTCTGTCTAGCATTATATGAAAAAATCCCGTTCCCAATGAAGGCCTGAAAGATGTCCAAATATCCAATTGCAGATTTTACAAACAGAGTGTTTCCAAACTGATCTACGAAAATGAAGGTTCAACGCTGGGAGTTGAATGCAAACATCACAAAGTAGTTTCTGAGAATGATTCTGTCTCGTTTTTATACGAATATATTTCCTTTTCTACCATTGGCCACAAATTGCTTAAAATCTCCACCTGAAAATTCCACAAAAAGAGAGTTTCATATCTGGTCTGTCTAAAGAAAGGTTCATCTATTTGAGTTGAATACACACAACACAAACAAGTTAGTGAGAATTCTTCTGTCTAGCATTATATGAAGAAATCCCGTTTCCAACGAAGGCCTCAAAGAGGTCCAAATATCCACTTGCAGACTTTACAAACAGAGTGTTTCCAAACTGCTCTATGAAAAGAAAGGTTAACCTCTGTGAGTTGAATGCACACATCGCAAAGTAGTTTCTGAGAATGATTCTGTCTAGATTTATACGAAGATGTTTCCTTTTCTACCATTGACCGCAAATCGCTTGAAATCTCCACTTGCAAAATTCACAAAAAGAGAGTTTCAAATCTGCTCTGTCTAAAGAAAGGTTCAACTCAGTGAGCTGAACACACACAACCCAAAGAAGTTACTGAGAAGTCTTCTGTCTAGCATTATGTGAAGAAATCCCGTTTCCAATGAAGGCCTTAAAGAGGTCCAAATATCCGATTTCAGACATTACAAACAGATTGTTTCAAAACTGCTCTATGAAAAGAAAAGTTAAACTCTGTGAGTTGAACGCACACATCACAAAGTAGTTTCTGAAAATGATTCTGTCTAGTTTTTGTACGAAGATATTTCCTTTTCTACCATTGGCCTGAAATCGCTTGAAATCTCCACTTGCAAATTCCCCAAAAAGAGTGTTTCAAATCTGCTCTGTCTAAAGGAAGGTTCAACTCTTTGAGTTGAATACACACAACACAAAGAAGTTACTGAGAATTCTTCTGTCTAGCATTATATAAAGAAATCACTTTTCCAACGAAGGCCTCAAAGAGGTCCAAATATCCACTTGCAGACTTTACAAACAGAGTGTTTCCAAACTACTCTATGAAAGAAAGGTTAAACTCTTTGAGTTGAACGCACACATCACAGAGTAGTTTCTCAGAATGATTCTGTCTTGTTTTTCTACGGTGATATTTTCATTTCTAATGTTGGCCTGAATAAACACAACACAAAGTATTTACTGGGAATTCTTCTGTCTAGCATTATATGAAGAAATCCTGTTTCCAACGAAGTCCTCAAAGAGTTCCAAATATCCACTTGCAGACTTAATATAGAGTGTGTTTCCACACTGCTCTCTGAAAAGATAGGTTAAACTCTGTGAGTTGGACGCACTCATCACAAAGTAGTTTCTGAGAATGATTCTGTCTAGTTTTTATACTGAGATATTTGCTTTTCTACCATTGGCCTGAAATCGCTTGAAATCTCCATGTGAAAATCGCTCATAAAGAGAGTTTCAAATCTGCTGTGTTAAGGAAGGTTCAACTCTTTGGGTTGAATACACTCAACGCACAGAATTTACTGAGAATTTTTCTGTCTAGCATTATAAGATGAAATCCCGTTTCCAACGAAGGCATCAAAGAGGTCCATATATCCGCTTGCAGACTTTACAAACAGTGTGTTTCCAAACTGCTCTATGAAAAGAAAGTTTAAACTGTCAGTTGAACGCACACATCAAAAAAAGTTTCTGAGAATGATTCTGTCTAGTTTTTATGCGTAGATACTTCCTTTTATAACATTGGGCTCAATGTGCTTGAAATTTCCACCTGAAAATTCCTCAGAAAGAGAGTTTGAAATCTGCTGTGTCTAAAGGAATATTCAAGTCTGTGAATTGAATACACACAACAAAAAGAAGTTACTGAGAATTCTTCTGTCTAGCATTATATGAAGAAATCCCCTTTCCAATGAAGGCCTCAAAGATGTCCAAATATCAACTTGCAGACTTTACAGAGTGTTTCCAAATTGCTCTGTGAAAAGAAAGGTTAAACTCTGTTAGTTGAACGCACACATCACAAAGTAGTTTCTGAGAACGATTCTGTCCAATTTTCATACGAAGGTATTTCCTTTTCTACCATTGGCCTCAAGTCGCTTGAAATCGGCAGATGCAAAATCCACAAAAAGAGAGTTTCAAATCTGCTCTGTCTAAAGAAAGGTTCAACTCTGTGAGTTGAATACACACAACACAAAGATGTTACTGAGAATTCTTGTTTCTAGCATTATTTGAAGAAATCCCGTTTCCAACGAAGGCCTCAAAGAGGTCAAAATATCCATTTTCAGATTTACAAACAGAGTGTTTCCAAACTACTCTAACAAAAGAAAGTTTAAACTCGGTGAGTTGAACGCACATATCACAAAGTAGTTTCTGAGAATGATTCGGTCTAGTTTTTAAATGAACATCTTTAAAATTCTACAATTGGCCTCAAATAACTTGAAATCTCCAGTTGCAAAATACACAAAAAGAGAGTTTAAAATCTCCTCTCTCAAAAGAAAGTTTCAACTCCATGTGTTGAGTACACACAACACAAAGAAGTTACTGGGAATTCTTCTGTCTAGGATTATACGAAAAAATCCCATTTCCAACGAAGGCCTGAAAGAGGTCCAAGTATCCAATTTCAGACTTTAAAAATAGAGTGTTTCCAAACTGCTCTATGAAAAGAAATGTTAAACTCTGTGAGTTGAACTCACACATCACAATGTAGTTTCTGAGAATGATTCTGTCTAGTTTTTATACGAAGATATTTCCTTTTCTAGCATTTGCCTCAAATCGCTTTTAATCTCCACCTGAAAATTCCACAAAAAGAGAGTTCCAACTATGGTGTGTCTAAAGGAAGGTTCAAATCTGTGAGTTGAATACACTCAGCACAAAAAAGTTACTGGCAATTCTTCTGTCTAGCATTATATGAAGAAATCCCTTTTCCAAAGAAGGCCTCAAAGAAGTCGAAATATCGACTTGCTGACTTTACAAACAGAGTGTTTCCAAACTGCTGTATGAAAAGAAAGGTTAAACTCTGTGAGTGGAACGCACACATCACAAAGTGGTTTCTGAGAATGATTCTCTCTAGTTGTTATATGAAGATATTTCCTTTTCTACCGTTGGCCCCAAAGCGCTTGAAATCTCCACTTGCAAATTCCAAACTGCTCTATGAAAAGAAAGTTAAAACTGTGTCAGTTGAATGCACACATCACAGAGTAGTTTCTGAGAATGATTCTCTCTAGTTTTTATACGAAGATATTTCCTTTTCTACCGTTGGCCTCAAATTGCTTGAAATCTCCACCTGAAAATTCCACCAAAAGGGAGTTCAAAATCTGCTGTGTCACAGAGTTGAATACACACAACACAAAGAAGTTACAGAGAATTCATTTGTCTAGCATTATATGAAGAAATCCCGTTTGAAACGAAGGCTTCAAAGAGGTCCAAATATCCACTTCAAGACTTTACAAACAGAGCGTTTGAAAACTGCTCTATAAAAAGAAAGGTTAAACTCTGTGAGTTGAACGCACACATCACCAATTAGTTTCGGAGAATGATTCTGTGTAGGTTTTCTATGCAGGTATTTCCTTTTCTACCACTGGTCTCAAATAGCTTGAAATCTCCAGTTGCAAAACCCACAAAAAGAGAGTTTCATATCTGCTCTCTCTAAGTTAAGGTTCAACTATTAGAGTGGAATACACACAGCAGAAAGAAGTTAATGAGAATTCTTCTGTTTAGCATTATATGGAGAAATCCTGTTTCCAACGAAAGCCTCAAAGAGGTCCAAATATCCACTTTCAGACTTTGCACACAGAGTGTTTCAAAACTGCTCTATAAAAAGAAAAGTTAACCCTGCTGTTGAATGCACACATCACAAAGTAGCTGCTGATAGTGATTCTGTCTATTTTTTATACGAAGATATTTCCTGTTCTACCTTTGGCCTCAAATCGCTTGAAATCTCCAGATGCAAATTCCACAAAAAGAGTGTTTCAAAACTGCTGTGTCTAAAGTAAGTTTCAACTCTCTGAGTTGAATACACACAACACAGAGAAGTTACTGGGAATTCTTCTGTCTAGCATTATATGATGAAATCCCGTTTCCAAAGAAGTCCTCAAAGAGGTCGAAATATCCACTGGCAGACTTAACAAACAGAGTGTTTCCAAACCGCTCAATGAAAAGAAAGGTTAAAATCTGTGAGTTGAACGCACACATCAAAAAGTAGTTTCTGAGAATGATTGTGTCTAGTTTTCATGCAAAGATATTTCCTTTTCTCCCAATGGCCTCAAATCGCTTGAAATGTCCACTTCCAAATTCCACAAAAAGAGTGTTTCAAATCTGCTCTGTCTGAAGGAATGTTGAACTCTCTGAGTTGAACAAACACAACACAAAAAAGTTACTCACAATTTTTCTGTCTAGCAATATTTGAAGAAATCCCGTTCCCAACGAAGGACTCAAATAGGTCTAAATATCCACTTGCAGACTTTACAAACGGAGTGTTTCCAAACTGCTCTATGAAAAGAAAGGTTAAACTCTGTGAGTTCAACGCTCGCGTCACAAAGTAGTTTCTGAGAATGATTCTGTCTAGTTTTTAAACAATGATATTTTCATTTCTAAGATTGGCCTCAAATCGCTTGAAATCTCCAGTTGCAAATACCACGAAAAGAGTGTTTCAAAACTGCTGTGTCTAAAGGAAGTTTCAACTCTCTGAGTTGAATACACACAACACGGAGAAGTTACTGAGAATTCTTCTGTCTAGTATTATATGATGAAATCCCGTTTCCAACAAAGTCCTCAAAGAGGACCTAATATCCACTTGCAGACTTAACAAAGAGAGTGTTTCCAAACTGCTCTATGAAAAGAAAGGTTAAACTCTGTGAGTTGAATGCACACATCACAAAGTAGTTTCTGAGGATGATTCTGTCTAGTTTTTATACGAAGATATTTCCTTTTCTCCCAATGGCCTCAAATCGCCTGAAATCTCCACTTCGAAATTCCACAAAAAGAGTGTTTCAAATCTGCTCTGTCTAAAGGAATGTTCAACTCTGTGAGTTGAACACACACAACCCAATGAAGTTACTGAGAATTCTTCTGTCTAGCATTATATGAAGAAATCCCGCTTCCAACAAAGTCCACAAAGAGGTACAAATATCCACTAGCAGACATATCAAAGAGAGTGTTTCCAAACTGCTCCATGAAAAGAAAGGTTAAACTCTGTGAGTTGAACGCACACTTCACAAAGAAGTTTCTGAGAATGATTCTGTGTAGTTTTTATACGAAGATATTTCCTTTTCTGCCAATGGCCTCAAATCGCTTTAAATCTCCATTTCCAAATTACACAAAAAGAGTGTTTCAAATCTGCTCTTTCTAAAGGAATGTTCAACTCTGTGAGTTGAACACACACAACACAAAGAAGTTACCGAGAATTCTTCTGTCTAGCATTATATAAAGAAATCTCGTTTCCAACGAAGGCCTCCAAGAGTTCCAAATATCCACTTGCAGACTTTACAGACGGAGTGTTTCCAAACTGCTCTATGAAAAGGAAGGTCAAACTCTGTGAGTTGAATGCACACATCACAAGGTAGTTTCTGAGAAAGATTCTGTCTAGTTTTCACACGATGATATTTTCACTCCTAAGATTGGCTTCAAATCGCTTGAAATGTCCAGTTGCAAATTCCACAAAAAGAGTCTTTCAAATCTGCTGTGTCTAAAGGAAGGTTCAACTGTCTGAGTTGAATACACACAAAACAGAGAAGTTGCTGGGAATTCTTCTGTCTAGCATTATATGATGAAATCCCGTTTCCAATGAAGTCCTCAAAGAGGTCAAAATATCCACCTGCAGACTGAACAAAGAGAGTGTTTTCAAACTGCTCTCTGAAAAAAAAGGTTAAACTCTGTGACTTGAACGCACACGTTCCAAAGCAGTTTCTGAGAATGATTCTGACTCGTTTTTATACGAAGATATTTCCTTTTCTCCCAACGGCCTCAAATCGCTTCAAATCTCCACTTCCAAATTCCACAAAAAGAGTGCTTCAAATCTGCTCTGTCTAAAGGAATGTTCAACTCTGTGAGTTGAACACACACAACACAAAGGAGTTACTGGGAATTTTTCTGTCTAACATTATATGAAGAAATCCCGTTTCCAAAGAAGGCCTCAAAGAGGTCCAAATATCCACTTGCAGACTTTACAAACAGAGTGTTTCAAAACTACTCAATGAAAAGAAAGGTCAAACTCTGTGAGTTGAACGCACACTCCACAAAGTAGTTTCTGAGAATGATTCTGTCTAGTTTTTATACGATGATATGTTCATTCCTAAGATTGGACTCCAATCACTTGAAATCTCCAGTTGCAAATTCCACAAAAAGAGTGTTTCAAATCGGCTGTGTCAAAAGAAAGGTTCAACTCTCTGAGTTGAATTCACACAACACAAAGAAGTTACTGAGAATTCTTCTGTCTAGCATTATATAAAGAAATCCCGCATCCAACGAACGCCCCAAAGTGGTCCAAATATCCACTTGCAGACTTTACAAACGGAGTGTTTCCAAACTGCTCTATGAAAAGAAAGGTCAAACTCTGTGAGTTGAACGCACACATCACAATGCAGTTTCTGAGAATGATTCTGTCTAGTTTTTATACGATCATATTTTCTTTTTTTTTTTATTATACTTTAAGTTTTAGGGTACATGTGCACATTGTGCAGGTTAGTTACATATGTATACATGTGCCACGCTGGTGAGCTGCACCCACTAACTCATCATCTAGCATTAGGTATATCTCCCAATGCTATCCCTCCCCCCTCCCCCCACCCCACAACAGTCCCCAGAGTGTGATATTCCCCTTCCTGTGTCTATGTGATCCCATTGTTCAATTCCCACCTATGAGTGAGAATATGCGGTGTTTGGTTTTTTGTTCTTGCGATGGTTTACTGAGAATGATGGTTTCCAATTTCATCCATGTCCCTACAAAGGACATGAACTCATCATTTTTTATGGCTGCATAGTATTCCATGGTGTAGATGTGCCACATTTTCTTAATCCAGTCTATCATTGTTGGACATTTGGGTTGGTTCCAAGTCTTTGCTATTGTGAATAATGCCGCAATAAACATACGTGTGCATGTGTCTCTATAGCAGCATGATTTATAGTCCTTTGGGTATATACCCAGTAATGGGATGGCTGGGTCAAATGGTATTTCTAGTTGTAGATCCCTGAGGAATCGCCACACTGACTTCCACAATGGTTGAACTAGTTTACAGTCCCACCAACAGTGTAAAAGTGTTCCTATTTCTCCACATCCTCTCCAGCACCTGTTGTTTCCTGACTTTTTAATGATTGCCATTCTAACTGGTGTGAGATGATATCTCATAGTGGTTTTGATTTGCATTTCTCTGATGGCCAGTGATGGTGAGCATTTTTTCACGTGTTTTGTGGCTGCATAAATGTCTTCTTTTGAGAAGTGTCTGTTCATCTCCTTTGCCCACTTTTTGATGGGGTTGTTTGTTTTTTTCTTGTAAATTTGTTTGAGTTCATTGTAGATTCTGGATATTAGCCCTTTGTCAGATGAGTAGGTTGCGAAAATTTTCTCCCATGTTGTAGGTTGCCTGTTCACTCTGATGGTAGTTTCTTTTGCTGTGCAGAAGCTGTTTAGTTTAATTAGATCCCATTTGTCAATTTTGTCTTTTGTTGCCATTGCTTTTGGTGTTTTGGACATGAGGTCCTTGCCCACGCCTACGTCTTGAATGGTAATGCCTAGGTTTTCTTCAAGGGTTTTTATGGTTTTAGGTCTAACGTTTAAATCTTTAATCCATCTTGAATTTATTTTTGTATAAGGTGTAAGGAAGGGATCCAGTTTCAGCTTTCTACATATGGCTAGCTAGTTTCCCCAGCACCATTTATTAAACAGGGAATCCTTTCCCCATTGCTTGTTTTTCTCAGGTTTGTCAAAGATCAGATAGTTGTAGGTATGCGGTGTTATTTCTGAGGGCTCTGTTCTGTTCCATTGATCTATATCTCTGTTTTTGTACCAGTACCATGCTGTTTTTGTCACTGTAGCCTTGTAGTATAGCTTGAAGTCAGGTAGTGTGATGCCTCCAGCTTTGTTCTTTTGGCTTTGGATTGACTTGGCAATGCGGGCTCTTTTTTGGTTCCATATGAACTTTAAAGTCGTTTTTTCCAATTCTGTGAAGAAAGTCATTGGTAGCTTGATGGGGATGGCATTGAATCTGTAAATGACCTTAGGCAGTATGGCCATTTTCACGATATTGATTCTTCCTACCCATGAGCATGGAATGTTCTTCCATTTGTTTGTATCCTCTTTTATTTCCTTGAGCAGTGGTTTGTAGTTCTCCTTGAAGAGGTCCTTCACATCCCTTGTAAGTTGGATTCCTAGGTGTTTTATTCTCTTTGAAGCAATTGTGAATGGGAGTTCACTCATGATTTGGCTCTCTGTTTGTCTGTTGTTGGTGTATAAGAATGCTTGTGATTTTTGTACATTGATTTTGTATCCTGAGACTTTGCTGAAGTTGCTTATCAGCTTAAGGAGATTTTGGGCTGAGACAATGGGGTTTTCTAGATAAACAATCATGTCGTCTGCAAACAGGGACAATTTGACTTCCTCTTTTCCTAATTGAATACCCTTTATTTCCTTCTCCTGCCTAATTGCCCTGGCCAGAACTTCCAACACTATGTTGAATAGGAGCGGTGAGAGAGGGCATCCCTGTCTTGTGCCAGTTTTCAAAGGGAATGCTTCCAGTTTTTGCCCATTCAGTATGATATTGGCTGTGGGTTTGTCATAGATAGCTCTTATTATTTTGAAATACGTCCCATCAATACCTAATTTATTGAGAGTTTTTAGCATGAAGGGTTGTTGAATTTTGTCAAAGGCTTTTTCTGCATCTATTGAGATAATCATGTGGTTTTTGTCTTTGGCTCTGTTTGTATGCTGGATTACATTTATTGATTTGCGTATATTGAACCAGCCTTCCATCCCAGGGATGAAGCCCACTTGATCATGGTGGATAAGCTTTTTGATGTGCTGCTGGATTCGGTTTGCCAGTATTTTATTGAGGATTTTTGCATCAATGTTCATCAAGGATATTGGTCTAAAATTCTCTTTTTTGGTTGTGTCTCTGCCCGGCTTTGGTATCAGAATGTTGCTGGCCTCATAAAATGAGTTAGGGAGGATTCCCTCTTTTTCTATTGATTGGAATTGTTTCAGAAGGAATGGTACCAGTTCCTCCTTGTACCTCTGGTAGAATTCGGCTGTGAATCCATCTGGTCCTGGACTCTTTTTGGTTGGTAAACTATTGATTATTGCCACAATTTCAGCTCCTGTTATTGGTCTATTCAGAGATTCAACTTCTTCCTGGTTTAGTCTTGGGAGAGTGTATGTGTCGAGGAATGTATCCATTTCTTCTAGATTTTCTAGTTTATTTGCGTAGAGGTGTTTGTAGTATTCTCTGATGGTAGTTTGTATTTCTGTGGGATTGGTGGTGATATCCCCTTTATCATTTTTTATTGTGTCTATTTGATTCTTCTCTCTTTTTTTCTTTATTAGTCTTGCTAGCAGTCTATCAATTTTGTTGATCCTTTCAAAAAACCAGCTCCCGGATTCATTGATTTTTTGAAGGGTTTTTTGTGTCTCTATTTCCTTCAGTTCTGCTCTGATTTTAGTTATTTCTTGCCTTCTGCTAGCTTTTGAATGTGTTTGCTCTTGCTTTTCTAGTTCTTTTAATTGTGATGTTAGGGTGTCAATTTTGGATCTTTCCTGCTTTCTCTTGTGGGCATTTAGTGCTATAAATTTCCCTCTACACACTGCTTTGAATGCATCCCAGAGATTCTGGTATGTTGTGTCTTTGTTCTGGTTGGTTTCAAAGAACAGCTTTATTTCTGCCTTCATTTCGTTATGTACCCAGTAGTCATTCAGGAGCAGGTTGTTCAGTTTCCATGTAGTTGAGCGGCTTTGAGTGAGATTTTTAATCCTGAGTTCTAGTTTGATTGCACTGTGGTCTGAGAGATAGTTTGTTATAATTTCTGTTCTTTTACATTTGCTGAGGAGAGCTTTACTTCCAACTATGTGGTCAATTTTGGAATAGGTGTGGTGTGGTGCTGAAAAAAATGTATATTCTGTGGATTTGGGGTGGAGAGTTCTGTAGATGTCTATTAGGTCCGCTTGGTGCAGAGCTGAGTTCAATTCCTGGGTATCCTTGTTGACTTTCTGTCTCGTTGATCTGTCTAATGTTGACAGTGGGATGTTAAAGTCTCCCATTATTAATGTGTGGGAGTCTAAGTCTCTTTGTAGGTCACTCAGGACTTGCTTTATGAATCTGGGTGCTCCTGTATTGGGTGCATATATATTTAGGATAGTTAGCTCCTCTTGTTGAATTGATCCCTTTACCATTATGTAATGGCCTTCTTTGTCTCTTTTGATTTTTGTTGGTTTAAAGTCTGTTTTATCAGAGACTAGGATTGCAACCCCTGCCTTTTTTTGTTTTCCATTTGCTTGGTAGATCTTCCTCCATCCTTTTATTTTGAGCCTATGTGTGTCTCTGCACGTGAGATGGGTTTCCTGAATACAGCACACTGATGGGTCTTGACTCTTTATCCAACTTGCCAGTTGGTGTCTTTTAATTGGAGAATTTAGTCCATTTACATTTAAAGTTAATATTGTTATGTGTGAATTTGATCCTGTCATTATGATGTTAGCTGGTGGTTTTCCTCATTAGTTGATGCAGTTTCTTCCTAGTCTCGATGGTCTTTACATTTTGGCATGATTTTGCAGCGGCTGGTACCGGTTGTTCCTTTCCATGTTTAGCGCTTCCTTCAGGAGCTCTTTTAGGGCAGGCCTGGTGGTGACAAAATCTCTCAGCATTTGCTTGTCTGTAAAGTATTTTATTCCTCCTTCACTTATGAAGCTTAGTTTGGCTGGATATGAAATTCTGGGTTGAAAATTCTTTTCTTTAAGAATGTTGAATATTGGCCCCCACTCTCTTCTGGCTTTTAGGGTTTCTGCCGAGAAATCCGCTGATAGTCTGATGGGCTTCCCTTTGAGGGTAACCCGACCTTTCTCTCTGGCTGCCCTTAACATTTTTTCCTTCATTTCAACTTTGGTGAATCTGACAATTATGTGTCTTGGAGTTGCTCTTCTCGAGGAGTATCTTTGTGGCGTTCTCTGTATTTCCTGAATCTGAACGTTGGCCTGCCTTGCTAGATTGGGGAAGTTCTCCTGGATAATATCCTGCAGAGTGTTTTCCAACTTGGCTCCATTTTCCGTATCACTTTCAGCTACACCAATCAGACGTAGATTTGGTCTTTTCACATAGTCCCGTATTTCTTGGAGGCTTTGCTCATTTCTTTTTATTCTTTTTTCTCTAGACTTCCCTTCTCGCTTCATTTCATTCATTTCATCTTCCATTGCTGATACCCTTTCTTCCAGTTGATCGCATCGGCTCCTGATACTTCTGCATTCTTCACTTAGTTCTCGAGCCTTGGTTTTCAGCTCCATCAGCTCCTTTAAGCACTTCTCTGTATTGGTTATTCTAGTTATACATTCGTCTAAATTTTTTTCAAAGTTTTCAACTTCTTTGCCTTTGGTTTGAATGTCCTCCCGTAGCTCAGAGTAATTTGATCATCTGAAGCCTTCTTCTCTCAGCTCGTCAAAATCATTCTCCATCCAGCTTTGTTCCGTTGCTGGTGAGGAACTGCGTTCTTTTTTAGGAGGAGAGGTGCTCTGCGTTTTAGAGTTTCCAGCTTTTCTGTTCTGTTTTTTCCCCATCTTTGTGGTTTTATCTACTTTTGGCCTTTGATGATGGTGATGTACAGATGGGTTTTTGGTGTGGATGTCTTTTCTGTTTGTTAGTTTTCCTTCTAACAGACAGGACCCTCAGCTGCAGGTCTGCTGGAATACCCTGCTGTGTGAAGTGTCAGTGTGCCCCTGCTGGGGGGTGCCTCCCAGTTAGGCTGCTCGGGGGTCAGGGGTCAGGGACCCACTTGAGGAGGCAGTCTGCCCGTTCTCAGATCTCCAGCTGCGTGCTGGGAGAACCACTGCTCTCTTCAAAGCTGTCAGACAGGGACATTTAAGTCTGCAGAGGTTACTGGTGTCTTTTTGTTTGTCTGTGCCCTGCCCACAGAGGTGGAGCCTACAGAGGCAGGCAAGCCCCCTTGAGCTGTGGTGGGCTCCACCCAGCTCGAGCTTCCCGGCTGCTTTGTTTACCTAAGCAAGCCTGGACAATGGCGGGCACCCCTCCCCCAGCCTCGCTGCCGCCTTGCAGTTTGATCTCAGACTGCTGTGCTAGCAATCAGCGAGATTCCGTGGGCGTAGGACCCTCCGAGCCAGGTGTGGGATATAGTCTCGTGGTGCGCCGCTTTTAAGCCGGTCTGAAAAGCGCAATATTCGGGTGGGAGTGACCCGATTTTCCAGGTGCGTCCCTCACCCCTTTCTTTGACTTGGAAAGGGAACTCCCTGACCCCTTGCGCTTCCCAAGTGAGGCAATGCCTCGCCCTGCTTCGGCTCCTGCATGGTGCACGCACCCACTGGCCTGCGCCCACTGTCTGGCACTCCCTAGTGAGATGAAGCCGGTACCTCAGATGGAAATGCAGAAATCACCCGTCTTCTGCGTCGCTCACGCTGGGCGCTGTAGACCAGAGCTGTTCCTATTCGGCCATCTTAGCTCCTCCCCCCACGATCATATTTTCATTTCTAAGATTGGCCTCAAATCGCTTGAAATCTCCAGTTGCAAATTCCACAAAAAGAGTGTTTCAAAACTTCTGTGTCTAAAGGAAGGTTCAACTCTCTGACCTGAATACACACAACACAGAGAAGTTACTGGGAATTCTTCTCTCTAGCATTATATTATGAAATCCCGTTTCCAACGAAGTCCTCAAAGAGGTCCAAATATCCACTTGCAGACTTAACAAAGAGAGTGTTTCCAAACTGCTCTATGAAAAAAAGAAAGGTTAAACTCTGTGAGTTGAACGCACACATCACAAAGCAGTTTCTGAGAATGATTCTGTCTAGTTTTTAACGAAGATGTTTCCTTTTCTCCCAATGGCCTCAAATCGCTTGAAATCTCCACTTCAAAATTCCACAGAAAGAGTGTTTCAAATCTGCTCTGTCTAAAGGAATGTTCAACTCTGTGAGTAGAACACACACAACACAAAGATGTTACTTAGAATTCTTCTGTCTAGCATTATATAAAGAAATCCCGTTTCCTATGAAGACCTCAAAGAGGTCCAAATATCCACTTTCAGACTTTACAAACAGAGTGTTTCCAAACTGCTCTATGAAAAGAAAGGTCAAATTCTGTGAGCTGAACGCACACATCACGAAGTAGTTTCTGAGAATGATTCTGTCTAGTTTTTGTACGATGATATTTTCATTCCTAAGATTGGCCTCTAATTGCTTGAAATCTCCAGTTGCAAACTCCACAAAAAGAGTGTTTCAAATCTGTTGTGTCTAAAGGAAGGTTCAACTCTCTGAGTTGAATTCACACAACACAAAGAAGTTACTGAGAATTCTTCCGTCTAGCATTACATAAAGAAATAACGTTTCCAATGAAGGTCTCAACGTGGTCCAAATATCCACTTGCAGACTTTACAAACGAAGTGTTTCCAAAACTGCTCTATGAAAAGAAAGGTCAAACTCTGTGAGTTGAACGCACACATCAGAAAGTAGTTTCTGAGAATCATTCTGTCTAGGTTTTATACGATGATATTTTCATTTCTAAGATTGGCCTCAATCGCTTGAAATCTCCAGTTGCAAATTCCTCAAAAAGAGTGTTTCAAAACTGCTGTGTCTAAAGGAAGGTTCAACTCTCTGAGTTGAATACACACAAAACAGAGAAGTTACTGGGAACTCTTCTGTCTAGCATTATATGATGAAATCCCGTTTCCAATGAAGTCCTCAAAGAGGTCAAAATATCCACCTGCAGTCTGAACAAAGAGAGTGTTTTCAAACTGCTCTCTGAAAAAAAAGGTTAAACTCTGTGACTTGAACGCACACATTCCAAAGCAGTTTCTGAGAATGATTCTGACTCGTTTTTATACGAAGATATTTCCTTTTCTCCCAACGGCCTCAAATCACTTCAAATCTCCACTTCCAAATTCCACAAAAAGAGTGTTTCAAATCTGCTCTGTCTAAAGGAATGTTCAACTCTGTGAGTAGAACACACACAACACAAAGATGTTACTTAGAATTCTTCTGTCTAGCATTATATAAAGAAATCCCGTTTCCTATGAAGACCTCAAAGAGGTCCAAATATCCACTTTCAGACTTTACAAACAGAGTGTTTCCAAACTGCTCTATGAAAAGAAAGGTCAAATTCTGTGAGCTGAACGCACACATCACGAAGTAGTTTCTGAGAATGATTCTGTCTAGTTTTTGTACGATGATATTTTCATTCCTAAGATTGGCCTCAAATCGCTTGAAATCTCCAGTTGCAAACTCCACAAAAAGAGTGTTTCAAATCTGTTGTGTCTAAAGGAAGGTTCAACTCTCTGAGTTGAATTCACACAACACAAAGAAGTTACTGAGAATTCTTCCGTCTAGCATTACATAAAGAAATAACGTTTCCAATGAAGGTCTCAACGTGGTCCAAATATCCACTTGCAGACTTTACAAACGAAGTGTTTCCAAAACTGCTCTATGAAAAGAAAGGTCAAACTCTGTGAGTTGAACGCACACATCAGAAAGTAGTTTCTGAGAATCATTCTGTCTAGGTTTTATACGATGATATTTTCATTTCTAAGATTGGCCTCAATCGCTTGAAATCTCCAGTTGCAAATTCCTCAAAAAGAGTGTTTCAAAACTGCTGTGTCTAAAGGAAGGTTCAACTCTCTGAGTTGAATACACACAAAACAGAGAAGTTACTGGGAACTCTTCTGTCTAGCATTATATGATGAAATCCCGTTTCCAATGAAGTCCTCAAAGAGGTCAAAATATCCACCTGCAGACTGAACAAAGAGAGTGTTTTCAAACTGCTCTCTGAAAAAAAAAGGTTAAACTCTGTGAGTTGAATGCACACATTCCAAAGCAGTTTCTGAGAATGATTCTGACTCGTTTTTATACGAAGATATTTCCTTTTCTCCCAACGGCCTGAAATCGCTTCAAATCTCCACTTCCAAATCCCACAAAAAGAGTGTTTCAAATCTGCTCTGTCTAAAGGAATGTTCAACTCTGTGAGTTCAACACACACAACACAAAGGAGTTACTGGGAATTTTTCTGTCTAACATTATATGAAGAAATCCCGTTTCCAAAGAAGGCCTCAAAGAGGTCCAAATATCCACTTGCAGACTTTAGAAACAGAGTGTTTCTAAACTGCTCAATGAAAAGAAAGGTCAAACTCTGTGAGTTGAACGCACACTCCACAAAGTAGTTTCTGAGAATGATTCTGTCTAGTTTTTATACGATGATATGTTCATTCCTAAGATTGGACTCCAATCGTTTGAAATCTCCAGTTGCAAATTCCACAAAAAGAGTGTTTCAAATCTGCTGTGTCTAAAGGAAGGTTCAACTCTTTGAGTTGAATTCACACAACACAAAGAAGTTACTGAGAATTCTTCTGTCTAGCATTATATAAAGAAATCCCGCTTCCAACGAACGCCCCAAAGTGGTCCAAATATCCACTTGCAGACTTTACAAACGGAGTGTTTCCAAACTGCTCTATGAAAAGATAGGTCAAACTCTGTGAGTTGAATGCACACATCACAAAGTAGTTTCTGAGAATGATTCTGTCTAGTTTTTATACGATGATATGTTCATTCCTAAGATTGGACTCCAATCGCTTGAAATCTCCATTTGCAAATTCTACCAAAAGAGTGTTTCAAATCTGCTGTGTCTAAAGGAAGGTTCAACTCTTTGAGTTGAATTCACAGAACACAAAGAAGTTACTGAGAATTCTTCTGTCTAGCATTATATAATGAAATCCCGCTTCCAACGAACGCCCAAAAGTGGTCCAAGTATCCACTTGCAGACTTTACAAACGGAGTGTTTCCAAACTGCTCTATGAAAAGATAGGTCAAACTCTGTGAGTTGAACGCACACTCCACAAAGTAGTTTCTGAGAATGATTCTGTCTAGTTTTTATACGATGATATTTTCATTCCTTAGATTGGCCTCAATCGCTTGAAATCTCCAGTTGCAAATTCCACAAAAAGAGTGTTTCATATCTGCTCTGTCTAAAGGAATGTTCAACTCGGTAAGTAGAACACACACAACACAAAGAAGTTACTGAGAATTCTTCCGTCTAGCATTATATAAAGAAATCCCGTTTCCAACGATGTCCTCAAAGAGGTCCAAATATCCACTTGCAGAGTTTACAAACGGAGTGGTTCCAAACTGCTCTTTGAAAAGAAATGTCAAACTCTGTGAGTTTAATGCACACATCAGAAAGTAGTTTCTGAGAATGATTCTGTCTAGTTTTTATACGATGATATTTTCATTTCTAAAATTGGCCTCAAATCGCTAGAAATCTCCAGTTGCACATTCCTCAAAACGAGTGTTTCAAAACTGCTGTGTCTAAAGGAAGGTTCAACTCTCTGAGTTGAATACACACAAAACAGAGAAGTTACTGGGAATTCTTCTGTCTAGCATTATATGATGAAATCCCGTTTCCAATGAAGTCCTCAAAGAGGTCAAAATATCCACCTGCAGACTGAACAAAGAGAGTGTTTTCAAACTGCTCTTTGAAAAAAAAGGTTAAACTCTGTGAGTTGAACACACACATTCCAAAGCAGTTTCTGAGAATGATTCTGTCCAGTTTTTATATGAAGATATTTCCTTTTCTCCCAACGGCCTCAAGTCGCTTGAAATCTCCACTTCCAAATTCCACAAAAAGAGTGTTTCAAATCTGCTCTGTCTAAAGGAATGTTCAACCCTGTGAGTTCAACACACACAACACAAAGGAGTTACTGGGAATTTTTCTGTCTAACATTATAGGAAGAAATCCCGTTTCCAAAGAAGGCCTCAAAGAGGTCCAAATATCCACTTGCAGACTTTACAAACAGAGTGTTTCCAAACTGCTCAATGAAAAGAAAGGTCAAACTCTGTGAGTTGAACGCACCCTTCACAAAGTAGTTTCTGAGAATGATTCTGTCTAGTTTTTATACGATGATATGTTCATTCCTAAGATTGGACTCCAATAGCTTGAAATCTCCAGTTGCAAATTCCACAAAAAGAGTGTTTCAAATCTGCTGTGTCTAAAGGAAGGTTCAACTCTTTGAGTTGAATTCACACAACAAAAAGAAGTTACTGAGAATTCTTCTGTCTAGCATTATATAAAGAAATCCCGCTTCCAACGAACGCCCCAAAGTGGTCCAAATATCCACTTGCAGACTTTACAAACGGAGTGTTTCCAAACTGCTCTACGAAAAGAAAGTTCAAATTCTGTCAGTTGAATGCACACATCACAAAGTAGTTTCTGAGAATGATTCTGTCTAGTTTTTATACGATCATATTTTCATTTCTAAGATTGGCCTCAAATCGCTTGAAATCTCCCCTTCCAAATTCCACAAAAAGAGTGTTTCAAAACTGCTGTGTCTAATGGAAGGTTCAACTCTCTGAGTTGAATACACACAACACAGAGAAGTTACTGGAAATTCTCCTGTCTAGCATTATATGATGAAATCACGTTTCCAACGAAGTCCTCAAAGAGGTCCAAATATACTCTTGCAGACTTAACAAAGAGAGCGTTTCCAAACTGCTCTTTGAAAAAAGAGGTTAAACACTGGGAGTTCAACGCACACATCACAAAGTAGTTTGTGAGAATGATTCTGTGTAGTTTTTATTCGAAGATATTTCCTTTTCTCCCAATGGCCTCAAATCGCTTAAAATCTCCACTTCCAAATTCCATAAAAAGAGTGTTTCAAATCTGCTCTGTCTAAAGAAATGTTCAACTCTGTGAGTTGAAAACAAACAACACAAAGAAGTTAGTGGGAATTCTTCTGCCCAGCATTATATGAAGAAATCCCGTTTCCAATGATGGCCTCAAAGAGGTCCAAATATCCACTCGCAGGCTTCACAAACTGATCATTTCCAAACTGCTCTATGAAAGGAAAGGTCAGACTCTGTGAGCTGAAAACCGAAATCACAAAGTAGCTTCTGAGAATGATTCTGTCTTGTTTTTATACGATTGTATTTTCTTTTCTAAGATTGGCCTCAAATCGCTTGAAATCGCCAGTTCCAAATGCCACAAAAAGAGTGTTTCAAAACTGCTGTGTCTAAAGGAAAGTTCAACTCTCTTAGCGGAATACACACAACACACAGAAGTTACTTAGAATTCTTCTGTCCAGCATTATATAAAGAAATCCCGTTTCCAACGAAGGCCACAAAGAGGTCCAAATATCCACTTGCAGACATTACAAACGGAGTGTTTCCAAACTGCTCTATGAAAAGAAAGGTCAAACTCTGTTTGTTGAACGCTCACATCACAAAGTAGTTTCTGAGAATGATTCTGTCTAGTTTTTATACGATGATATTTTCATTTCTAAGATTGGCCTCAAATCGCTTGAAATCTACAGTTGCAAATTCCACAAAAAGAGTGTTTCAAAACTGCTGTGTCTAAAGGAAGGTTCAACTCTCTCAGTTGAATACACACAACACAGAGAAGTTAGTGGGAATTATTCTCTCCAGCATTATATGATGAAATACCGTTTCCAAAGAAGTCTTCAAAGAGGTCGAAATATCCACTGGCAGACTTAACAAAGAGAGTGTTTCCAAACCGCTCTATGAAAAAAAAAGGTTAAACTCTGTGAGTGGAACGCACACATGACAAAGCGTTTTCTGAGAATGATTCTCTCTAGTTTCCATACAAAGATATTTCCTTTTCTACCATTGGCCCCAAAGCGCTTGAAATCTCCACTTGCAAATTCCACAAAAAGAGTGTTTCAAATCTGCTCTGTCTAAAGGAAGGTTCAACTCTGTATGTTGAATACACGCAACCCATATTTGTTACTGAGAATTCTTCTGTCTAGCATTATATGAAGAAATCCCGTTTCCAACGAAATCCTCAAAGAGGTCCAAATATCCACTTGCAGACTTTAAAAACAGAGTGTTTCCAAACTGCTCTGTGAAAAGAATGGATAAACTCTGTGAGTGGAACGCACACATCACAAAGTGGTTTCTGAGAATGATTCAGTCTAGTTTTTATACGAAGATATTACCTTTTCTACCATTTGCCCTAAAGGGCTTGAAATCTCCCCCTGCAAATTCCACAAAAAGAGTGTTTCAAATCTGCTCTGTCTAAAGGAAGGCTCAACTCTGTGAGTTGAATACACACAACCCACAGAAGTTACTATGAATTCTTCTGTCTAGCATTCGATGAAGAAATCCCGTTTCCAACGAAATCCTAAAAGAGGTCCAAATATCCACTTGCAGACTTTACAAACAGAGTGTTTCCAAACTGCTCTGTGAAAAGAATGGTTAAGCTCTGTGAGTGGAATGCACCCATCACAAAGTGGTTTCTGAGAATGATTCTGTCTAGTTTTTATACGAAGATATTTCCTTTTCTACCATTGGCCCGAAAACGCTTGAAATCTACACTTGCAAATGCCACAAAAAGAGTGTTTCAAAGCTGCTCTGTCTAAAGGAAGGTTCAACTCTGTGAGTTGAATACACGCAACCCAAAGAAGTTACTGAGAATTCCTCTGTCTAGCATTATATGGAGAAATCCCGTTTCCAACAAAATCCTCAAAAAAGTCAAAATATCCACTTGCAGACTTTACAAACAGAGTGTTTCCAAACTGCTCTATGAAAAGAAAGGTTAAACACTGTGAGTGCAATGCACACATCACAAAGTGGTTTCTGAGAATGATTCTCTCTAGTTTTTATACGAAGATATTTCCTCTTCTACTATTGGCCCCAAAGCTCTTGATATCTCCACTTGCAAATTCCACAAAAAGAGTGTTTCAAATCTGCTCTGTCTAAAGGAAGTTTCAACTCCGTGAGTTGAATACACGCAACCCAAAGAAGTTACTGAGAATTCTTTTGTCTAGCATTACATGAAAAAATCCCGTTACCAACGAAATCCTCAAAGAGGTCCAAATATCCACTTGCAGACTTTAAAACAGAGTGTTTCCAAACTGCTCTATGAAAAGAAAGGTTAATCTCTGTGAATGTGAAGCACACATCACAAGGTTGTTTCTGAGAATGATTCTCTCTAGTTTTTATACGAACATATTTCATTTTCTGCCATTGGCCCCGAAGCGCTTGAAATCTCCACTTGCAAATTCAACAAAAAGAGTGTTTCAATTCTGCTCTGTCTAAAGGAAGATTCCACTCTGTGAGTTGAATACACACAACCCAAAGAAGTTACAGAGGATTCTTCTGTGTAGCATTATATAAAGAAATCCCGTTTCCAACGATATCCTCAAAGAGGCCCAAATATCCACTTGTAGACTTTACAAACAAAGTGTTTCCAAACAGCAGTGTGAAATGAATGGTTAAACTCTGTGAGTGGAACGCATACATCAGAAAGTGGTTTCTGAGAATGATTCTCTCTAGTTTCTATATGAAGATATTTCCTTTTCTACCATTTTCCACAAAGGGCTTGAAATCTCCACTTGCAAATTCCAGAAAAAGAGTGTTTCAAATCTGCTCTGTCTAAAGGAAGGTTCAACTCTGTGAGTTGAATACCCATATCCCAAAGTAGTTACTGAGAATTCTTCAGTCTAGCACTATACGAAGAAATCTCTTTTCCAACGAAATCATCAAAGAGTCCCAAATATCCACATGCAGACTTTACAGACAGAGTGTTTCCAAACTGCTCTATGAAAAGAAAGGTTAAACAGTGTGATTGCAACGCACACATCTCAAAGTGGTTTCTGAGAATGATTCTCTCTAGTTTTTAAATGAAGATATTTTCTTTTCTACCATTGGCCCCAAAGCGCTTGAAATCTCCACCTGCAAATTCCACAAAAAGAGTGTCTCAAGTCTGCTTTGTCTAAAGGAAGGTTCATTTCTGTGAGTTGAATACATGCAACCCAAAGAAGTTACTGAGAATTCTTCTGTCTAGCATTGTATGAAGAAATCCCATTTCCAACGAAATCCTCAAACAGGTCCAAATATCCACTTGCAGACTTTAAAACAGAGTGTTTCCAAACTGCTCTGTGAAAAGAAAGGTTAATCTGTGTGAATGAAAAGCACACATCACAAAGTGGTTTCTGAGAATGATTCTCTCTAGTTTTTATACAAAGATATTTCTTTATTGCCATTGGCCACAAAGCTCATGAAATCTCCACTTGCAAATTCCACAAGAACAGTGTTTCAATTATGCTCTGTCTAAAGGAAGGTTCAACTCTGTTTGTTGAATACACGCCACCCAAAAAGTTACTGAGAATTCTTCTGTCTAGCATTAGATGAAGAAATCCCGTTTCCAACGAAATCCTCAAAGAGGTCCAAATATCCACTTGCACACTTTACAAACAGAGTGTTTCCAAACTACTCTGTGGAAAGAATGGTTAAACTCTGTGAGTGGAACGCACACATCACAAAGTGGTTTCTGAGAATGATTCTCTCTAGTTTCTATACGAAGATATCTCCTTTTCTACCATTGGCCCCAAAGCGCTTGAAATCTCCAATTGCAAATTCCACAAATAGAGTGTTTCAAATCTGCTCTGTCTAAAGGAGGGTTCAACTCTCTGAGTTGAATACAACCAACCCAAGAAGCTATTGAGAATTCTTCTGTCTAGCATTATACGAAGAAATCACGTTTCCAACCAAATCCTGAAAGAGGTCCAAATATCCACTTGCAGACTTTACAAAGAGAGTGTTTCGAAACTGCTCTATGAAAAGAAAGGTTAAACTCTGTGAGCGGAACGCACACATCACAAAGTGGATTCTGAGAATGATTCGTTCTAGTTTTTATTCGGAGATATTTCCTTTTCTACCATTGGCCCCAAAGTGCTTGAAATCTCCACTTGAAATTCCACAAAAAGAGTGTTTCAAATCTGCTCTGTCTAAAGGAAGGTTCAACCCTGTGTGTTGAATACACGCAATCCAAATTAGTTACTGAGAATTTTTCTGTCTAGCATTAGATGAAGAAATCCCGTTTCCAACGGAATCCTCAAAGAGGACCAAATATCCACTTGCAGACTTTACAAACAGAGTGTTTCCAAACTGCTCTGTGAAAAGAATGGTTAAACTCTGTGAATGGAACGCACACATCACAAAGTGGTTTCTGAGAAGGATTCTCTAGATTTATACGGAGATATTTCCTTTTCTACCATTGGCCCAAAAGCGCTTGAAATCTCCACTTGCAAATTCCACAAAAAGAGTGTTTCAAATCTGCTCTGTCTAAAGGAAGGTTCAACTCTATGTGAGTTGAATACACGCAACCCAGAGAAGTTACTGAGAATTCTTCTGTCTAGCATTATATGAAGAAATCGCGTCTCCAACGAAATCCTCCAAGAGGTCCAAATATCGACTTGCAGACATTAGAAGCAGAGTTTTTCCAAACTGCTCTATGAAAAGAAAGGTTAAACTCTGTGAGTGGAAGGCACACATCACAAGTTGGTTTCTGAGGATGATTCTCAGTAGTTTTTATACGAAGATATTTCCTTTTCTGCCATTGGCCCCAAAGAGCATGAAATCTCCACTTGCAAATTCCACAAAAAGAGGGTTTCAAATCTGCTCTGTCGAAAGGAAGGTTCAGCTGTTTGAGTTGAATACACGCAACACAAATAAGTTACTGAGAATTCTTCTGTCTAGCATTATATGAAGAAATCCCGTTTCCAGCGAAATGCTTAAAGAAGTCCAAATAACAACGTGCAGACTTTACAAAGAGAGTGTTTCCAAACTGCTCTGTGAAAAGAATGGATAAACTCTGTGAGTGGAACGCACACATCACAAAATGCTTTCTGAGAATTATTGTCTCTAGTTTTTATACGAAGATATTTCCTTTTCTACAATTGGCCCCAAAGCGCTTGAAATCTCCACTTGTAAATTCCACAAAAAGAGTCTTTCAAATCTGCTCTGTCTAAAGGAGAGTTCAACTCTGTGAGTTGAATGCACACAACCCAAAGAAGTTACTGAGAATTCTTCTATCTAGCATTATATGAAGAAATCCCGTTTCCAATGAAATCCTCCAAGAGGTCCAAATATCCACTTGCAGTCTTCACAAACAGAGTGTTTTCAAACTTCTCTATGGAAAGCAATGTTAAACTGTGTGAGTGGAAAGTACCCATCACAAAATGGTTTCTGAGAATGATTCTCTCTGGTTTTTATACGAAGATATTCCCTTTTCTACTATTGGCCCCAAAGGGCTTGAAATCTCCAATTGCAAATTCCACAAAAGGAGTGTTTCAAATCTGCTCTGTCTAAAGGAAGGTTCACCTCTGTGAATTCAATACACGCAACCCAAAAAAGTTACTGAAAATTCTTCTGTCTGGCATTATATGAAGAAATCCCGTTTCCAACGAAATCCTCCAAGAGGTCCAAATATCCACTTGCAGTCTTTACAAACAGAGTGTTTTCAAACTGCTCTATGAAAAGCAGTGTTAAACTGTGTGAGTGGAAAGCACCCATCACAAAATGGATTCTGAGAACTATTCTCTCCAGTTTTTATACGAAGATATTCCCTTTTCTACCATTGGCCCCAAAGCGCTTGAAATCTCCACCTGCAAATTCCACAAAAAGAGTGTTTCAAATCTGCTCTATCTAAAGGAAGGTTCAACTCTGTGAGTTGAATACACGCAACCCAAAGAAGTTACTGAGAATTCCTTTGTCTAGCATTATATGAAGAAATACCGTTTCCAATGAAATCCTCCAAGATGTCCAAATATCCACTTACAGTCTTTACAGACAGAGTGTTTTCAAACTGCTCTATGAAAAGCAATGTTAAACTTTGTGAGTGGAAAGCACCCATCACAAAATGGTTTCTGAGAATGATTCTCTCTGGTTTTTATACGAAGATATTCCCTTTTCTACCATTGGCCCCAAAGCGCTTGAAATCTCCACTTGCAAATTCCACAAAAAGAGTGTTTCAAATCTGCTCTGTCTAAAGGAAGGTTCAACTCTATGAGTTGAATACACGCAACCAAAAGAAGTTACTGAGAATCCTTCTGTCTAGCATTATATGAAGAAATCCCGTTTCCAACGAAATCCCCAAGGGGTCCTAATATCCACTTGCAGACTTTACAAACACAGTGTTTCCAAACTCCTCTATGAAAAGAAAGGTTAAACTCTGTGAGTGGAACGCACACATCACAAAGTGGTTTCTCAGGATGATTCTCTCTACTTTTTATACGAAGATATTTCCTGTTCTACCTTTGGCCACAAAGCACTTGAAATCTCCACTTGCCAATTCCACAAAAAGAGTGTTTCAAATCTGCTCTGTCTAAAGGAAAGTTCAACTCTGTAAGTTGAATACACGCAGCCCAAAGAAGTTACTGACAATTCTTCTGTCTAGCATTATACGGAGAAATTCCGTTTCCAACGAAATCCTCAAAGAGGTCCAAATATCCACCTGCAGACTTTACAAACAGAGTGTTTCCAAACTGCTCTATGAAAAGAAAGGTTAAATTTTGTCAAAGGCTTTTTCTGCATCTATTGAGATAATCATGTGGTTTTTGTCTTTGGCTCTGTTTATATGCTGGATTACATTTATTGATTTGCGTATATTGAACCAGCGTTGCATCCCAGGGATGAAGCCCACTTGATCATGGTGGATAAGCTTTTTGATGTGCTGCTGGATTCGGTTTGCCAGTATTTTATTGAGGATTTTTGCATCAATGTTCATCAAGGATATTGGTCTAAAATTCTCCTTTTTTGTTGTGTCTCTGCCCGGCTTTGGTGTCAGAATGATGCTGGCCTCATAAAATGAGTTAGGGAGGATTCCCTCTTTTTCTATTGATTGGAATTGTTTCAGAAGGAATGGTACCAGTTCCTCCTTATACCTCTGGTAGAATTCGGCTGTGAATCCATCTGGTCCTGGACTCTTTTTGGTTGGTAAACTATTGATTATTGCCACAATTTCAGCTCCTGTTATTGGTCTATTCAGAGATTCAACTTCTTCCTGGTTTAGTGTTGGGAGAGTGTATGTGTCGAGGAATGTATCCATTTCTTCTAGATTTTCTAGTTTATTTGCGTAGAGGTGTTTGTAGTATTCTCTGATGGTAGTTTGTATTTCTGTGGGATTGGTGGTGATATCCTCTTTATCATTTTTTATTGTGTCTATTTGATTCTTCTCTCTTTTTTTCTTTATTAGTCTTGCTAGCGGTCTATCAATTTTGTTGATCCTTTCAAAAAACCAGCTCCTGGATTCATTGATTTTTTGAAGGGTTTTTTGTGTCTCTATTTCCTTCAGTTCTGCTCTGATTTTAGTTATTTCTTGCCTTCTGCTAGCTTTTGAATGTGTTTGCTCTTGCTTTTCTAGTTCTTTTAATTGTGATGTTAGGGTGTCAATTTTGGATCTTTCCTGCTTTCTCTTGTGGGCATTTATTGCTATAAATTTCCCTCTACACACTGCTTTGAATGCTTCCCAGAGATTCTGGTATGTTGTGTCTTTGTTCTCATTGGTCTCAAAGAACAACTTTATTTCTGCCTTCATTTCGTTATGTACCCAGTAGTCATTCAGGAGCAGGTTGTTCAGTTTCCATGTAGTTGAGCGGCTTTGAGTGAGATTTTTAATCCTGAGTTCTAGTTTGATTGCACTGCGGTCTGAGAGATAGTTTGTTATAATTTCTGTTCTTTTGCATTTGCTGAGGAGAGCTTTACTTCCAATTATGTGGTCAATTTTGGAATAGGTGTGGTGTGGTGCTGAAAAAAATGTATATTCTGTGGATTTGGGGTGGAGAGTTCTGTAGATGTCTATTAGGTCCGCTTGGTGCAGAGCTGAGTTCAATTCCTGGGTATCCTTGTTGACTTTCTGTCTCGTTGATCTGTCTAATGTTGACAGTGGGATGTTAAAGTCTCCCATTATTAATGTGTGGGAGTCTAAGTCTCTTTGTAGGTCACTCAGGACTTGCTTTATGAATCTTGGTGCTCCTGTATTGGGTGCATATATATTTAGGATAGTTAGCTCCTCTTGTTGAATTGATCCCTTTACCATTATGTAATGGCCTTCTTTGTCTCTTTTGATCTTTGTTGGTTTAAAGTCTGTTTTATCAGAGACTAGGATTGCAACCCCTGCCTTTTTTTGTTT
Organism: Gorilla gorilla gorilla; assembly: GCF_029281585.2. NCBI lineage: Eukaryota > Metazoa > Chordata > Mammalia > Primates > Hominidae > Gorilla > Gorilla gorilla. The sequence continues at coordinate 73,449,469 of NC_073232.2, forward strand.
TCCATTTGCTTGGTAGATCTTCCTCCATCCTTTTATTTTCAGCCTATGTGTGTCTCTGCACGTGAGATGGGTTTCCTGAATACAGCACACTGATGGGTCTTGACTCTTTATCCAACTTGCCAGTCTGTGTCTTTTAATTGGGGAATTTTGACAAAATTCAACAACCCTTCATGCTAAAAACTCTCAATAAATTAGGCATTGATGGGACAAATCTCAAAATAATAAGAGCTATCTACGACAAACCCACAGCCAATATCATACTGAATGGGCAAAAACTGGAAGCATTCCCTTTGAAAACTGGCACAAGACAGGGATGCCCTCTCTCACCGCTCCTATTCAACATAGTGTTGGAAGTTCTGGCCAGGGCAATTAGGCAGGAGAAGGAAATAAAGGGTATTCAATTAGGAAAAGAGGAAGTCAAATTGTCCCTGTTTGCAGACGACATGATTGTTTATCTAGAAAACCCCATTGTCTCAGCCCAAAATCTCCTTAAGCTGATAAGCAACTTCAGCAAAGTCTCAGGATACAAAATCAATGTACAAAAATCACAAGCATTCTTATACACCAACAACAGACAAACAGAGAGCCAAATCATGAGTGAACTCCCATTCACAATTGCTTCAAAGAGAATAAAATACCTAGGAATCCAACTTACAAGGGATGTGAAGGACCTCTTCAAGGAGAACTACAAACCACTGCTCAAGGAAATAAAAGAGGATACAAACAAATGGAAGAACATTCCATGCTCATGGGTAGGAAGAATCAATATCGTGAAAATGGCCATACTGCCTAAGGTCATTTACAGATTCAATGCCATCCCCATCAAGCTACCAATGACTTTCTTCACAGAATTGGAAAAAACGACTTTAAAGTTCATATGGAACCAAAAAAGAGCCCGCATCGCCAAGTCAATCCTAAGGCAAAAGAACAAAGCTGGAGGCATCACACTACCTGACTTCAAACTATACTACAAGGCTACAGTAACCAAAACAGCATGGTACTGGTACCAAAACAGAGATATAGATCAATGGAACAGAACAGAGCCCTCAGAAATAACACCGCATACCTACAACTATCTGATCTTTGACAAACCTGAGAAAAACAAGCAATGGGGAAAGGATTCCCTATTTAATAAATGGTGCTGGGAAAACTGGCTAGCCATATGTAGAAAGCTGAAACTGGATCCCTTCCTTACACTTTATAAAAAAATCAATTCAAGATGGATTAAAGATTTAAACGTTAGACCTAAAACCATAAAAACCCTAGAAGAAAACCTAGGCATTACCATTCAGGACATAGGCGTGGGCAAGGACTTCATGTCCAAAACACCAAAAGCTATGGCAACAAAAGACAAAATTGACAAATGGGATCTAATTAAACTAAAGAGCTTCTGCACAGCAAAAGAAACTACCATCAGAGTGAACAGGCAACCTACAACATGGGAGAAAATTTTCGCAACCTACTCATCTGACAAAGGACTAATATCCAGAATCTACAATGAACTCAAACAAATTTACAAGAAAAAAACAAACAACCCCATCAAAAAGTGGGTGAAGGACATGAACAGACACTTCTCAAAAGAAGACATTTATGCAGCCAAAAAACATATGAAAAAATGCTCATCATCACTGGCCATCAGAGAAATGCAAATCAAAACCACTATGAGATATCATCTCACACCAGTTAGAATGGCAATCATTAAAAAGTCAGGAAACAACAGGTGCTGGAGAGGATGTGGAGAAATAGGAACACTTTTACACTGTTGGTGGAACTGTAAACTAGTTCAACCATTGTGGAAGTCAGTGTGGCGATTCCTCAGGGATCTAGAACTAGAAATACCATTTGACCCAGCCATCCCATTACTGGGTATATACCCAAAGGACTATAAATCATGCTGCTATAAAGACACATGCACACGTATGTTTATTGCGGCATTATTCACAATAGCAAAGACTTGGAACCAACCCAAATGTCCAACAATGATAGACTGGATTAAGAAAATGTGGCACATCTACACCATGGAATACTATGCAGCCATAAAAAATGATGAGTTCATGTCCTTTGTAGGCACATGGATGAAATTGGAAACCATCATTCTCAGTAAACTATCGCAAGAACAAAAAACCAAACACCGCATATTCTCACTCATAGGTGGGAATTGAACAGTGAGATCACATGGACACAGGAAGGGGAATATCACACTCTGGGGACTGTTGTGGGGTGGGGGGAGGGGGGAGGGATAGCTTTGGAAGATATACCTAATGCTATATGACGAGTAAGTGGGTGCAGCGCACCAGCATGGAACATGTATACATATGTAACTAACCTGCACAATGTGCACATGTACCATAAAACTTAAGGTATAATCAAAAAAAAAAAAAAAAGAAAGGTCAAACTCTGTTAGTGGAACGCACACATCACAAACTGGATTCTGAGAATGATTCTCTCTAGTTTTATACGAAGTTATTTCCTTGTCTACCATTGGCCCCAAAGCGCTTGAAATCTCCACTTGCAACTTCCACAAAAAGAGTGTTTCAAATCTGCTCTGTCTAAAGGAATGTTCAACTCTGTGAGTTGAATACACGCAACCCAAGGAAGTTACTGAGAATTCTTCTGTCTAGCGTTATATGAAGAAATCCCGTTTCCAATGAAATCCTGAAAGAGGTCCAAATATCCACTTGCAGACTTTACAAACAGAGTGTTTAAAACTGCTCTACGAAAAGAAAGGTTAAACTCTGCGAGTGGAATGCACACATCACAAAGCGGTTTCTGAGAATGATTCTCTCTAGTTTTTATAAGAAGATATTTCCTTTTCTACCATTGGCCCCAGAGGGTTTGAAATCTCCAATTGCAAATTCCACAGAAAGAGTGTTTCAAATCTGCTCTGTCTAAAGGAAGGTTCAACTCTGTGAGTAGAATACATGCAACCCAAAGAAGTTACTGAGAAGTCTTCTGTCTAGCATTATAAGAAGAAATCCCGTTTCCAACGAAATCCTCAAAGACATTCAAATATCCACTTGCAGACTTTACAAACAGAGTGTTTCCAAACTGCTCTATGAAAAGAAAGGTTAAACTCTGTGAGTGGAACGCACACATCACAAAGTGGTTTCTGAGAATGATTCTATCTAGTTTTTATACGAAGATATTTCCTTTTCTACCATTGGCCCCAAAGCGCTTGAAATCTCCACTTGCAAATTCCACAAAAAGAGGGTTTCAAATCTGCTCTGTCTAAAGGAAGGTTCAACTCTGTGAGTGGAATACACGCAACCCAAAGAAGTTACTGAGAATTCTTCTGTCTAGCATTAGATGAAGAAATCCCGTTTGCAACGAAATCCTCAAAGAGATCCAAATATCCACTTGCAGACTTTACAAACAGAGTGTTTCCAAACTCTCTATGAAAAGAAAGGTTAAAATCTGTGAGTGGAACGCCCACATCATAAAGTGGATTCTGAGAATGATTTTCTCTAGTTTTTATACGAAGATATTTCCTTTCCTACCATTGGTCACAAAGCACTTGAAATCTCCACTTGAAAATTCCACAAAAAGAGAGGTTCAAATCTGCTCTGTCTAAAGGAAGGTTCAGCTCTGTGAGTTGAATACACGCAACCCAAAGAAGTTGCTGAGAATTCTTCTGTCTAGCATTATATGAAGAAATCCCGTTTCCAAGGAAATCCTCAAAGAGGTCCAAATATCCACTTGCAGACTTTACAAACACAGTGTTTTGAAACTGCTCTATGAAAAGAAAGGTGAAACCCTGTGAGTGGAACGCACACATCACAAAGTGGTTTCTGAGAATGATTCTCTCTAGTTTTTGTACGAAGATATTTCCTTTTCTGCCATTGGCCCCAAAGCGCTTGAAATCTCCTCTTGCCAATTCCACAAAAAGAGTGTTTCAAATCTGCTCTGTCTAAAGGAAGGTTCAACTCTGTGAGTCGAATACACGCAACCCAAAGAAGTTACTGAGAATTTCTTCTGTCTAGCATTATATGAAGAAATCCCGTTTCCAACGAAATCCTGAAAGAGGTCCAAATATCCACTTGCAGACTTTACAAACAGAGTGTTTCCAAACTGCTCTATGAAAAGAAAGGTTAAATTTTGTCAAAGGCTTTTTCTGCATCTATTGAGATAATCATGTGGTTTTTGTCTTTGGCTCTGTTTATATGCTGGATTACATTTATTGATTTGCGTATATTGAACCAGCCTTGCATCCCAGGGATGAAGCCCACTTGATCATGGTGGATAAGCTTTTTGATGTGCTGCTGGATTCGGTTTGCCAGTATTTTATTGAGGATTTTTGCATCAATGTTCATCAAGGATATTGGTCTAAAATTCTCCTTTTTTGTTGTGTCTCTTCCCGGCTTTGGTATCAGAATGATGCTGGCCTCATAAAATGAGTTAGGGAGGATTCCCTCTTTTTCTATTGATTGGAATTGTTTCAGAAGGAATGGTACCAGTTCCTCCTTATACCTCTGGTAGAATTCGGCTGTGAATCCATCTGGTCCTGGACTCTTTTTGGTTGGTAAACTATTGATTATTGCCACAATTTCAGCTCCTGTTATTGGTCTATTCAGAGATTCAACTTCTTCCTGGTTTAGTCTTGGGAGAGTGTATGTGTCGAGGAATGTATCCATTTCTTCTAGATTTTCTAGTTTATTTGCGTAGAGGTGTTTGTAGTATTCTCTGATGGTAGTTTGTATTTCTGTGGGATCGGTGGTGATATCCCCTTTATCATTTTTTATTGTGTCTATTTGATTCTTCTCTCTTTTTTTCTTTATTAGTCTTGCTAGCGGTCTATCAATTTTGTTGATCCTTTCAAAAAACCAGCTCCTGGATTCATTGATTTTTTGAAGGGTTTTTTGTGTCTCTATTTCCTTCAGTTCTGCTCTGATTTTAGTTATTTCTTGCCTTCTGCTAGCTTTTGAATGTGTTTGCTCTTGCTTTTCTAGTTCTTTTAATTGTGATGTTAGGGTGTCAATTTTGGATCTTTCCTGCTTTCTCTTGTGGGCATTTATTGCTATAAATTTCCCTCTACACACTGCTTTGAATGCTTCCCAGAGATTCTGGTATGTTGTGTCTTTGTTCTCGTTGGTCTCAAAGAACAACTTTATTTCTGCCTTCATTTCGTTATGTACCCAGTAGTCATTCAGGAGCAGGTTGTTCAGTTTCCATGTAGTTGAGCGGCTTTGAGTGAGATTTTTAATCCTGAGTTCTAGTTTGATTGCACTGTGGTCTGAGAGATAGTTTGTTATAATTTCTGTTCTTTTGCATTTGCTGAGGAGAGCTTTACTTCCAATTATGTGGTCAATTTTGGAATAGGTGTGGTGTGGTGCTGAAAAAAATGTATATTCTGTGGATTTGGGGTGGAGAGTTCTGTAGATGTCTATTAGGTCCGCTTGGTGCAGAGCTGAGTTCAATTCCTGGGTATCCTTGTTGACTTTCTGTCTCGTTGATCTGTCTAATGTTGACAGTGGGATGTTAAAGTCTCCCATTATTAATGTGTGGGAGTCTAAGTCTCTTTGTAGGTCACTCAGGACTTGCTTTATGAATCTGGGTGCTCCTGTATTGGGTGCATATATATTTAGGATAGTTAGCTCCTCTTGTTGAATTGATCCCTTTACCATTATGTAATGGCCTTCTTTGTCTCTTTTGATCTTTGTTGGTTTAAAGTCTGTTTTATCAGAGACTAGGATTGCAACCCCTGCCTTTTTTTGTTTTCCATTTGCTTGGTAGATCTTCCTCCATCCTTTTATTTTCAGCCTATGTGTGTCTCTGCACGTGAGATGGGTTTCCTGAATACAGCACACTGATGGGTCTTGACTCTTTATCCAACTTGCCAGTCTGTGTCTTTTAATTGGGGAATTTTGACAAAATTCAACAACCCTTCATGCTAAAAACTCTCAATAAATTAGGCATTGATGGGACAAATCTCAAAATAATAAGAGCTATCTATGACAAACCCACAGCCAATATCATACTGAATGGGCAAAAACTGGAAGCATTCCCTTTGAAAACTGGCACAAGACAGGGATGCCCTCTCTCACCGCTCCTATTCAACATAGTGTTGGAAGTTCTGGCCAGGGCAATTAGGCAGGAGAAGGAAATAAAGGGTATTCAATTAGGAAAAGAGGAAGTCAAATTGTCCCTGTTTGCAGACGACATGATTGTTTATCTAGAAAACCCCATTGTCTCAGCCCAAAATCTCCTTAAGCTGATAAGCAACTTCAGCAAAGTCTCAGGATACAAAATCAATGTACAAAAATCACAAGCATTCTTATACACCAACAACAGACAAACAGAGAGCCAAATCATGAGTGAACTCCCATTCACAATTGCTTCAAAGAGAATAAAATACCTAGGAATCCAACTTACAAGGGATGTGAAGGACCTCTTCAAGGAGAACTACAAACCACTGCTCAAGGAAATAAAAGAGGATACAAACAAATGGAAGAACATTCCATGCTCATGGGTAGGAAGAATCAATATCGTGAAAATGGCCATACTGCCTAAGGTCATTTACAGATTCAATGCCATCCCCATCAAGCTACCAATGACTTTCTTCACAGAATTGGAAAAAACGACTTTAAAGTTCATATGGAACCAAAAAAGAGCCCGCATCGCCAAGTCAATCCTAAGGCAAAAGAACAAAGCTGGAGGCATCACACTACCTGACTTCAAACTATACTACAAGGCTACAGTAACCAAAACAGCATGGTACTGGTACCAAAACAGAGATATAGATCAATGGAACAGAACAGAGCCCTCAGAAATAACACCGCATACCTACAACTATCTGATCTTTGACAAACCTGAGAAAAAACAAGCAATGGGGAAAGGATTCCCTATTTAATAAATGGTGCTGGGAAAACTGGCTAGCCATATGTAGAAAGCTGAAACTGGATCCCTTCCTTACACTTTATAAAAAAATCAATTCAAGATGGATTAAAGATTTAAACGTTAGACCTAAAACCATAAAAACCCTAGAAGAAAACCTAGGCATTACCATTCAGGACATAGGCGTGGGCAAGGACTTCATGTCCAAAACACCAAAAGCTATGGCAACAAAAGACAAAATTGACAAATGGGATCTAATTAAACTAAAGAGCTTCTGCACAGCAAAAGAAACTACCATCAGAGTGAACAGGCAACCTACAACATGGGAGAAAATTTTCGCAACCTACTCATCTGACAAAGGACTAATATCCAGAATCTACAATGAACTCAAACAAATTTACAAGAAAAAAACAAACAACCCCATCAAAAAGTGGGCGAAGGACATGAACAGACACTTCTCAAAAGAAGACATTTATGCAGCCAAAAAACATATGAAAAAATGCTCATCATCACTGGCCATCAGAGAAATGCAAATCAAAACCACTATGAGATATCATCTCACACCAGTTAGAATGGCAATCATTAAAAAGTCAGGAAACAACAGGTGCTGGAGAGGATGTGGAGAAATAGGAACACTTTTACACTGTTGGTGGAACTGTAAACTAGTTCAACCATTGTGGAAGTCAGTGTGGCGATTCCTCAGGGATCTAGAACTAGAAATACCATTTGACCCAGCCATCCCATTACTGGGTATATACCCAAAGGACTATAAATCATGCTGCTATAAAGACACATGCACACGTATGTTTATTGCGGCATTATTCACAATAGCAAAGACTTGGAACCAACCCAAATGTCCAACAATGATAGACTGGATTAAGAAAATGTGGCACATCTACACCATGGAATACTATGCAGCCATAAAAAATGATGAGTTCATGTCCTTTGTAGGCACATGGATGAAATTGGAAACCATCATTCTCAGTAAACTATCGCAAGAACAAAAAACCAAACACCGCATATTCTCACTCATAGGTGGGAATTGAACAGTGAGATCACATGGACACAGGAAGGGGAATATCACACTCTGGGGACTGTTGTGGGGTGGGGGGAGGGGGGAGGGATAGCTTTGGAAGATATACCTAATGCTATATGACGAGTAAGTGGGTGCAGCGCACCAGCATGGAACATGTATACATATGTAACTAACCTGCACAATGTGCACATGTACCATAAAACTTAAGGTATAATCAAAAAAAAAAAAAAAGAAAGGTCAAACTCTGTTAGTGGAACGCACACATCACAAACTGGATTCTGAGAATGATTCTCTCTAGTTTTATACGAAGTTATTTCCTTGTCTACCATTGGCCCCAAAGCGCTTGAAATCTCCACTTGCAACTTCCACAAAAAGAGTGTTTCAAATCTGCTCTGTCTAAAGGAATGTTCAACTCTGTGAGTTGAATACACGCAACCCAAGGAAGTTACTGAGAATTCTTCTGTCTAGCGTTATATGAAGAAATCCCGTTTCCAATGAAATCCTGAAAGAGGTCCAAATATCCACTTGCAGACTTTACAAACAGAGTGTTTAAAACTGCTCTACGAAAAGAAAGGTTAAACTCTGCGAGTGGAATGCACACATCACAAAGCGGTTTCTGAGAATGATTCTCTCTAGTTTTTATAAGAAGATATTTCCTTTTCTACCATTGGCCCCAGAGGGTTTGAAATCTCCAATTGCAAATTCCACAGAAAGAGTGTTTCAAATCTGCTCTGTCTAAAGGAAGGTTCAACTCTGTGAGTAGAATACATGCAACCCAAAGAAGTTACTGAGAAGTCTTCTGTCTAGCATTATAAGAAGAAATCCCGTTTCCAACGAAATCCTCAAAGACATTCAAATATCCACTTGCAGACTTTACAAACAGAGTGTTTCCAAACTGCTCTATGAAAAGAAAGGTTAAACTCTGTGAGTGGAACGCACACATCACAAAGTGGTTTCTGAGAATGATTCTATCTAGTTTTTATACGAAGATATTTCCTTTTCTACCATTGGCCCCAAAGCGCTTGAAATCTCCACTTGCAAATTCCACAAAAAGAGGGTTTCAAATCTGCTCTGTCTAAAGGAAGGTTCAACTCTGTGAGTGGAATACACGCAACCCAAAGAAGTTACTGAGAATTCTTCTGTCTAGCATTAGATGAAGAAATCCCGTTTGCAACGAAATCCTCAAAGAGATCCAAATATCCACTTGCAGACTTTACAAACAGAGTGTTTCCAAACTCTCTATGAAAAGAAAGGTTAAACTCTGTGAGTGGAACGCCCACATCATAAAGTGGATTCTGAGAATGATTTTCTCTAGTTTTTATACGAAGATATTTCCTTTCCTACCATTGGTCACAAAGCACTTGAAATCTCCACTTGAAAATTCCACAAAAAGAGAGGTTCAAATCTGCTCTGTCTAAAGGAAGGTTCAGCTCTGTGTGTTGAATACACGCAACCCAAAGAAGTTGCTGAGAATTCTTCTGTCTAGCATTATATGAAGAAATCCCGTTTCCAAGGAAATCCTCAAAGAGGTCCAAATATCCACTTGCAGACTTTACAAACACAGTGTTTTGAAACTGCTCTATGAAAAGAAAGGTGAAACCCTGTGAGTGGAACGCACACATCACAAAGTGGTTTCTGAGAATGATTCTCTCTAGTTTTTGTACGAAGATATTTCCTTTTCTGCCATTGGCCCCAAAGCGCTTGAAATCTCCTCTTGCCAATTCCACAAAAAGAGTGTTTCAAATCTGCTCTGTCTAAAGGAAGGTTCAACTCTGTGAGTCGAATACACGCAACCCAAAGAAGTTACTGAGAATTTCTTCTGTCTAGCATTATATGAAGAAATCCCGTTTCCAACGAAATCCTGAAAGAGGTCCAAATATCCACTTGCAGACTTTACAAACAGAGTGTTTCCAAACTGCTCTATGAAAAGAAAGGTTAAATTTTGTCAAAGGCTTTTTCTGCATCTATTGAGATAATCATGTGGTTTTTGTCTTTGGCTCTGTTTATATGCTGGATTACATTTATTGATTTGCGTATATTGAACCAGCCTTGCATCCCAGGGATGAAGCCCACTTGATCATGGTGGATAAGCTTTTTGATGTGCTGCTGGATTCGGTTTGCCAGTATTTTATTGAGGATTTTTGCATCAATGTTCATCAAGGATATTGGTCTAAAATTCTCCTTTTTTGTTGTGTCTCTTCCCGGCTTTGGTATCAGAATGATGCTGGCCTCATAAAATGAGTTAGGGAGGATTCCCTCTTTTTCTATTGATTGGAATTGTTTCAGAAGGAATGGTACCAGTTCCTCCTTATACCTCTGGTAGAATTCGGCTGTGAATCCATCTGGTCCTGGACTCTTTTTGGTTGGTAAACTATTGATTATTGCCACAATTTCAGCTCCTGTTATTGGTCTATTCAGAGATTCAACTTCTTCCTGGTTTAGTCTTGGGAGAGTGTATGTGTCGAGGAATGTATCCATTTCTTCTAGATTTTCTAGTTTATTTGCGTAGAGGTGTTTGTAGTATTCTCTGATGGTAGTTTGTATTTCTGTGGGATCGGTGGTGATATCCCCTTTATCATTTTTTATTGTGTCTATTTGATTCTTCTCTCTTTTTTTCTTTATTAGTCTTGCTAGCGGTCTATCAATTTTGTTGATCCTTTCAAAAAACCAGCTCCTGGATTCATTGATTTTTTGAAGGGTTTTTTGTGTCTCTATTTCCTTCAGTTCTGCTCTGATTTTAGTTATTTCTTGCCTTCTGCTAGCTTTTGAATGTGTTTGCTCTTGCTTTTCTAGTTCTTTTAATTGTGATGTTAGGGTGTCAATTTTGGATCTTTCCTGCTTTCTCTTGTGGGCGTTTATTGCTATAAATTTCCCTCTACACACTGCTTTGAATGCTTCCCAGAGATTCTGGTATGTTGTGTCTTTGTTCTCGTTGGTCTCAAAGAACAACTTTATTTCTGCCTTCATTTCGTTATGTACCCAGTAGTCATTCAGGAGCAGGTTGTTCAGTTTCCATGTAGTTGAGCGGCTTTGAGTGAGATTTTTAATCCTGAGTTCTAGTTTGATTGCACTGTGGTCTGAGAGATAGTTTGTTATAATTTCTGTTCTTTTGCATTTGCTGAGGAGAGCTTTTTTTCCAACTATGTGGTCAATTTTGGAATAGGTGTGGTGTGGTGCTGAAAAAAATGTATATTCTGTGGATTTGGGGTGGAGAGTTCTGTAGATGTCTATTAGGTCCGCTTGGTGCAGAGCTGAGTTCAATTCCTGAGTATCCTTGTTGACTTTCTGTCTCGTTGATCTGTCTAATGTTGACAGTGGGGTGTTAAAGTCTCCCATTATTAATGTGTGGGAGTCTAAGTCTCTTTGTAGGTCACTCAGGACTTGCTTTATGAATCTGGGTGCTCCTGTATTGGGTGCATATATATTTAGGATAGTTAGCTCCTCTTGTTGAATTGATCCCTTTACCATTATGTAATGGCCTTCTTTGTCTCTTTTGATCTTTGTTGGTTTAAAGTCTGTTTTATCAGAGACTAGGATTGCAACCCCTGCCTTTTTTTGTTTTCCATTTGCTTGGTAGATCTTCCTCCATCCTTTTATTTTCAGCCTATGTGTGTCTCTGCACGTGAGATGGGTTTCCTGAATACAGCACACTGATGGGTCTTGACTCTTTATCCAACTTGCCAGTCTGTGTCTTTTAATTGGAGAATTTTGACAAAATTCAACACACCTTCATGCTAAAAACTCTCAATAAATTAGGCATTGATGGGACAAATCTCAAAATAATAAGAGCTATCTATGACAAACCCACAGCCAATATCATACTGAATGGGCAAAAACTGGAAGCATTCCCTTTGAAAACTGGCACAAGACAGGGATGCCCTCTCTCACCGCTCCTATTCAACATAGTGTTGGAAGTTCTGGCCAGGGCAATTAGGCAGGAGAAGGAAATAAAGGGTATTCAATTAGGAAAAGAGGAAGTCAAATTGTCCCTGTTTGCAGACGACATGATTGTTTATCTAGAAAACCCCATTGTCTCAGCCCAAAATCTCCTTAAGCTGATAAGCAACTTCAGCAAAGTCTCAGGATACAAAATCAATGTACAAAAATCACAAGCATTCTTATACACCAACAACAGACAAACAGAGAGCCAAATCATGAGTGAACTCCCATTCACAATTGCTTCAAAGAGAATAAAATACCTAGGAATCCAACTTACAAGGGATGTGAAGGACCTCTTCAAGGAGAACTACAAACCACTGCTCAAGGAAATAAAAGAGGATACGAACAAATGGAAGAACATTCCATGCTCATGGGTAGGAAGAATCAATATCGTGAAAATGGCCATACTGCCCAAGGTCATTTACAGATTCAATGCCATCCCCATCAAGCTACCAATGACTTTCTTCACAGAATTGGAAAAAACTACTTTAAAGTTCATATGGAACCAAAAAAGAGCCCGCATCGCCAAGTCGGTCCTAAGGCAAAAGAACAAAGCTGGAGGCATCACACTACCTGACTTCAAACTATACTACAAGGCTACAGTAACCAAAACAGCATGGTACTGGTACCAAAACAGAGATATAGATCAATGGAACAGAACAGAGCCCTCAGAAATAACGCCGCATACCTACAACTATCTGATCTTTGACAAACCTGAGAAAAACAAGCAATGGGGAAAGGATTCCCTATTTAATAAATGGTGCTGGGAAAACTGGCTAGCCATATGTAGAAAGCTGAAACTGGATCCCTTCCTTACACCTTATAAAAAAATCAATTCAAGATGGATTAAAGATTTAAACATTAGACCTAAAACCATAAAAACCCTTGAAGAAAACCTAGGCATTACCATTCAGGACATAGGCATGGGCAAGGACTTCATGTCCAAAACACCAAAAGCAATGGCAACAAAAGACAAAATTGACAAATGGGATCTAATTAAACTAAAGATCTTCTGCACAGCAAAAGAAACTTCCATCAGAGTGAACAGGCAACCTACAAAATGGGAGAAAATTTTCGCAACCTACTCATCTGACAAAGGACTAATATCCAGAATCTACAATGAACTCAAACAAATTTACAAGAAAAAAACAAACAACCCCATCAAAAAGTGGGCAAAGGACATGAACAGACACTTCTCAAAAGAAGACATTTATGCAGCCAAAAAACACATGAAAAAATGCTCATCATCACTAGCCATCAGAGAAATGCAAATCAAAACCACTATGAGATATCATCTCACACCAGTTAGAATGGCAATCATTAAAAAGTCAGGAAACAACAGGTGCTGGAGAGGATGTGGAGAAATAGGAACACTTTTACACTGTTGGTGGGACTGTATACTAGTTCAACCATTGTGGAAGTCAGTGTGGCGATTCCTCAGGGATCTAGAACTAGAAATACCGTTTGACCCAGCCATCCCATTACTGGGTATATACCCAAAGGACTATAAATCATGCTGCTATAAAGACACATGCACACGTATGTTTATTGCGGCATTATTCACAATAGCAAAGACTTGGAACCAACCCAAATGTCCAACAATGATAGACTGGATTAAGAAAATGTGGCACATCTACACCATGGAATACTATGCAGCCATAAAAAATGATGAGTTCATGTCCTTTGTAGGCACATGGGTGAAATTGGAAACCATCATTCTCAGTAAACTATCGCAAGAACAAAAAACCAAACACCGCATATTCTCACTCATAGGTGGGAATTGAACAATGAGATCACATGGACACAGGAAGGGGAATATCACACTCTGGGGACTGTTGTGGGGTGGGGGGAGGGGGGTGGGATAGCATTGGAAGATATACCTAATGCTATATGACGAGTAAGTGGGTGCAGCGCACCAGCATGGCACATGTATACATATGTAACTAACCTGCACAATATGCACATGTACCCTAAAACTTAAAGTATAATAAAAAAAAAAAAGAAAGTTTAAACTCTGTTAGTGGAACACACACATCACAAACTGAATTCTGAGAATGATTCTCCCTAGTTTATACGAAGTTATTTTCTTGTCTACCATTGGCCCCAAAGCGCTTGAAATCTCCACTTGCAACTTCCACAAAAAGAGTGTTTCAAATCTGCTCTGTCTAAAGGAATGTTCAACTCTGTGAGTTGAATACATGCAACCCAAGGAAGTTACTGAGAATTCTTCTGTCTAGCGTTATATAAAGAAATCCCGTTTCCAATGCAATCCTGAAAGAGGTCCAAATATCCACTTGCAGACTTTACAAACTGAGTGTTTAAAACTGCTCTACGAAAAGAAAGGTTTAACTCTGCGAGTGGAATGCACACATCACAAAGCGGTTTCTGAGAATGATTCTCTCTAGTTTTTATAAGAAGATATTTCCTTTTCTACCATTGGCCCCAGAGCTTTTGAAATCTCCACTTGCTAATTCCACACAAAGAGTGTTTCAAATCTGCTCTGTCTAAAGGAAGGTTCAACTCTGTGAGTTGAATACACGCAACCCAAAGAAGTTACTGAGAAGTCTTCCGTATAGCATTATATGAAGAAATCCCGTTTCCAAAGAAATCCTCAAAGACATTCAAATATCCACTTGCAGACATTACAAACAGAGTGTTTCCAAACTGCTCTATGAAAAGAAAGGTTAAACTCTGTGAGTGGAACGCCCACATCATAAAGTGGATTCTGAGAATGATTCTCTCTAGTTTTTATACGAAGATATTTCCTTTGCTACCATTGGCCACAAAGCACTTGAAATCTCCACTTGCAAATTCCACAAAAAGAGAGGCTCAAATCTGCTCTGTCTAAAGGAAGGTTCAACTCAGTGAGTTGAATACACGTAACCCAAAGAAGTTACTGAGAATTCTTCTGTCTAGCATTATATGAAGAAATCCCGTTTCCGAAGAAATCCCGTTTCCAAAGAAATCCTCAAAGAGGTCCAAATATCCACTTGCAGACTTTACAAACACTGAGTTTTGAAACTGCACAATGAAAAGAAAGGTGAAACTCTGTGAGTGGAACGCACACGCCACAAAGTTTCTTCTTTGAATGATTCTCTGTAGTTTTTATACGAAGTAATCCTGTTTTCTACCATTGGACCTAAAAGGCTTGAAATCTCCACTTGAAAATTCCACAAAAAGAGGGTTTCAAATCTGCTCTGTCTAAAGGAAGTTTCAACTCTGTGTTTTCAACACATGCAACCCAAAGAAGTTACTGAGAATTCTTCTGTCTAGCATTAGATGAAGCAATCCCGCTTCCAAAGAAATCCTCAAAGAGCTCCAAATCTCCACTTGCAGACTTTTCAATCAGAGAGTTTCCAAACTGCTCTATGAAAAGAAACGTTCAACTCTGTGAGTGGAACGCACATATCACAAAGTGGTTTCTGAGAATGATTCTCTCTAGTTTTTATACGAAGATATTTCCTTTTCTACCGTTGGCCCCAAAGCGCTTGATATCTCCAATTGCAAACGCAACAAAAAGAGGGTTTCAAATCTGCTCTGTCTAAAGGAAGGTTCAACTCTGTGAGTTGAACACACGCAACACAAATAAGTTACTGAGAATTCTTCTGTCTAGCATTAGATGAAGAAATCCCGTTTCCAACGAAATCCTCAAAGAGGTCCAAATATACACTTGCAGACTTTTCTAACAGAGTGTTTCCAAACTGCTCTATGAAAAGAAAGGTTAAACTCTGTGAGTGGAACGCACACAACACAAAGTGGTTTCTGAGAATGATTCTCTGTAGTTTTTACACGAAGATAATTCCTTTTCTACCATTGGCCCCAAAGCACTTGAAATCTCCACTTGCAAATTCCACAGAAAGAGGGTATCAAATCTGCTCTGTCTAAAGGAAGGTTCAACTCTGTGAGTTGAACACACGCAACCCAAAGAAGTTGCTGAGAATTCTTCTGTCTAGCATTAGATGAAGAAATACCGTTTCCAACGAAATCCTCAAAGAGGTCCAAATATCCACTTGCAGACTTTACAAACAGAATGTTTCCAAACTGCTCTATGAAAAAAAAGGTTAAACTCTGTGAGTGTAACGCACACATCACAAAGTCGTTTCTCAGAATAATTCTCGTTAGTTTTTATACGAAGATATTTCCTTTTCTACCATTGGCCCCAAACCGCTTGAAATCTCCACTTGCAAATCCCAGAAAAAGAGCGCTTCAAACCTGCTCTGTCTAAAGGAATGTTCAACTCTGTGAGTTGAACACACGCAACCCGATGAAGTTTCTGAGAATTCTTCTGTCTAGCATTAGATGAAGAAATCGCTTTTCTAACGAAATCATCAAAGAGGTCCAAATATCCATTTGCTGACTTTACAAACAGAGTGTTTCCAAACTGCTCTATGAAAAGAAAGGTTAAACTCTGTGAGTGGAATGCACACATCACAAAGTGGTTTCTGAGAATGATTCTATCTAGTTTTTATACGAAGATACTTACTTTTCTACCGTTGGCCTCAAATCTCTTGAAATCTCCACTTGCAAATTCCACAAAAAGAGTGTTTCAAATCTGCTCTGTCTAAAGGAAGGTTCACCTCTGTGAGTGGAATACACGCAACCCAAAGAAGTTACTGAGAATTCTTCTGTTTAGCATTATATGAAGAAATCCTGTTTCCAAGGAAATCCTCAAAGAGGTCCAAATATCCACTTGCAGACTTTACAAACAGAGTGTTTCCAAACTGCTCGATGAAAATTAACGTAAAACTCTGTGAGTGGAACGCACACATCACAAAGTGGTTTCTGAGAATGATTCTGTCTACTTTTTATACGAAGATATTTCCTTTTCTACCATTTGCCCCAAATCGCTTGAAATCTCCCCTTGCAAATTCCACAAAAAGAGTGTCTCAAATCTGCTCTGTCTAAAGGAAGGTTCAACTCTGTGAGTTGAATACACGCAACCCAAAGTGGTTACTGAGATTCCTTCTGTCTGGCATGATATGAAGAAATCCCGTTTCCAAAGAAATCCTCCAAGAGGTCCAAATATCCACTTCCAGACATTACAAACAGAGTGTTTCCAAACTGCTCAGTGAAAGGAAACCTTAAACGCTGTGAATGTAACGCACACATCACAAAGTGGATTCTGAGAATGATTCCCTCTTTTTTTTTATACGAAGATATTTCCTTTTCTACCATTGGCCCCAAAGCGCTTGAAATCTCCTCTTGCAAATTCCACAAAAAGAGTGTTTCAAATCTGCTCTGTCTAAAGGAAGGTTCAACTCTGTGAGTCGAATACACACAACCCAAAGAAGTTACTGAGCCTTCTTCTGTCTACCATTATATGAAGAAATCCCGTTTCCCAAGAAATCCTCAAAGAGATCCAAATATCCACTTGCAGACTTTACAAAAAGAGTGTTTCCCAACTGCTCTATGAAAAGAAAGGTTAAACTCTGTGAGTGGAACGCACACATCAAGAAGTGGTTTCTGAGAATGATTCTCTCTAGTTTTTATACGAAGATATTTCCTTTTCTTCCATTGGCCACAAAGCGCTTGAAATCTCCACTTGCAAATTCCACAAAAAGAGTGTTTCAAATCTGCTCTGTCTAAAGGAAGGTTCAACTCTGTGAGTTGAACCCACGCAACCCAAAGAAGTTACTGAGAATTCTCCTGTGTAGCATTATATGAAGAAATCCCGTTTCCAACGAAATCCTCAAAGAGGTCCTAATATCCACTTGCAGACTTTACAAACTGAGTGTTTCCAAACTGCTCTATGAAAAGAAAGGTTAAACTCTGTGAGTGGAACGCCCACATCATGAAGTGGATTCTGAGAATGATTCTCTCTAGTTTTTATACAATGATATTTCCTTTTCTTCTGTTGGCCCCAAAGCGCTTGAAATCTCCACTTGCGGGACGAGGAGCCAAGATGGCCGAATAGGACAGCTCTGGTGTACAGCTCCCAGCGTGAGCAACGCAGAAGACGAGTGATTTCTGCATTTCCATCTGAGGTACCGTGTTCATCTCACTTGGGAGTGCCAGACAGTGGGTGTAAGCCAGTGGGTGCACGCACCGTGCGTGAACGGAAGCAGGGTGAGTCTTTGCCTCCCTTGGGAAGCGCAAGGTTTCAGGGGGTTCCCTTTCCGAGTCAAAGAAAGGGGTGACGGACGCACCTGGAAAATCGGGTCACTCCCACCCGAATATTGCGCTTTTCGGACCTGCTTAAAAAACGGCGCACCACGAGACTATATCCCACACCTGGCTCGGAGGGTCCTACGCCCACGGAATCTCGCTGATTGCTAGCACAGCAGTCTGAGATCAAACTGCAAGGCAGCAGCGAGGCTGGGGGAGGGGCGCCCACCATTGCCTAGGCTTCCTTAGGTAAACAAAGCAGCCGGGAAGCTCGAACTGGGTGGAACCCTCCACAGCTCAAGGAGGGCTGCCTGCCTCTGTAGGCTCCACCTCTGGGGGCAGGGCACAGACAAACAAAAAGACAGCAGTAACCTCTGCAGACTTAAATGTCCCTGTCTGACAGCTTTGAAGAGATCAGTGGTTCTCCCAGCACGCAGCTGGAGATCTGAGAACGGGCAGACTGCCTCCTGAAGTGGGTCCCTCACCTCTGACCCCACAGCAGCCTAACTGGGAGGAACCCCCCAGCAGGAGCCCACTGACACCTCACACGTCAGGGTATTCCAACAGACCTGCAGCTGAGGGTCCTGTCTGTTAGAAGGAAAACTAACAAACAGAAAGGACATCCACCCCGAAAACCCATCTGCACATCACCATCATCAAAGACCAAAAGTAGATAAAACCACAAAGATGGGGAAAAAACAGAACAGAAAAACTGGAAACTCTAAAATGCAGAGCACCTCTCCTCCTCCAAAGGAACGCAGTTCCTCACCAGCAATGGAACAAAGCTGGATGGAGAATGACTTTGAAGAGCTGAGAGAAGAAGGCTTCAGACGATCAAATTACTCTGAGCTACGAGAGGACATTCAAACCAAAGGCAAAGAAGTTGAAAACTTTGAAAAAAATTAAGAAGAATGTATAACTAGAGTAACCAATACAGAGAAGTGCTTAAAGGAGCTGATGGAGCTGAAAACCAAGGCTCGAGAACTACGTGAAGAATGTAGAAGCCTCAGGAGCCGATGCGATCAACTGGAAGAAAGGGTATCAGCAGTGGAAGATGAAATGAATGAAATGAAGCAAGAAGGGAAGTTTAGAGAAAAAAGAATAAAAAGAAATGAGCAAAGCCTCCAAGAAATATGGGACCATGTGAAAAGACCAAATCTACGTCTGATTGGTGTACCTGAAAGTGATGCGGAGAATGGAACCAAGTTGGAAAACACTCTGCAGGATATTATCCAGGAGAACTTCCCCAATCTAGCAAGGCAGGCCAACGTTCAGATTCAGGAAATACAGAGAACGCCACAAAGATACTCCTCGAGAAGAGCAACTCCAAGACACATAATTGTCAGATTCACCAAAGTTGAAATGAAGGAAAAAATGTTAAGGGCAGCCAGAGAGAAAGGTCGGGTTACCCTCAAAGGGAAGCCCATCAGACTAACAGCGGATCTCTCGGCAGAAACCCTAAAAGCCAGAAGAGAGTGGGGGCCTATATTCAACATTCTTAAAGAAAAGAATTTTCAACCCAGAATTTCATATCCAGCCAAACTAAGCTTCATAAGTGAAGGAGAAAAAATACTTTAAAGACAAGCAAATGCTGAGAGATTTTGTCACCACCAGGCCCGCCCTAAATGAGCTCCTGAAGGAAGCGTTAAACATGGAAAGGAACAACCGGTACCAGCCGCTGCAAAATCATGCCAAAATGTAAAGACCATCAAGACTAGGAAGAAACTGCACCAACTAATGAGCAAAATCACCAGCTAACATCATAATGACAGGATCAAATTCACACATAACAATATTAACTTTAAATGTAAATGGACTAAATTCTCCAATTAAAAGACACAGACTGGCAAGTTGGATAAAGAGTCAAGACCCATCAGTGTGCTGTATTCAGGAACCCATCTCACGTGCAGAGACACACATAGGCTCAAAATAAAAGGATGGAGGAAGATCTACCAAGCAAATGGAAAACAAAAAAAGGCAGGGGTTGCAATCCTAGTCTCTGATAAAACAGACTTTAAACCAACAAAGATCAAAAGAGACAAAGAAGGCCATTACAAAATGGTAAAGGGATCAATTCAACAAGAAGAGCTAACTATCCTAAATATATATGCACCCAATACAGGAGCACCCAGATTCATAAAGCAAGTCCTGAGTGACCTACAAAGAGACTTAGACTCCCACACATTAATAATGGGAGACTTTAACACCCCACTGTCAACATTAGACAGATCAACGAGACAGAAAGTCAACAAGGATACTCAGGAATTGAACTCAGCTCTGCACCAAGCGGACCTAATAGACATCTACAGAACTCTCCACCCCAAATCCACAGAATATACATTTTTTTCAGCACCACACCACACCTATTCCAAAATTGACCACATAGTTGGAAGTAAAGCTCTCCTCAGCAAATGCAAAAGAACAGAAATTATAACAAACTGTCTCTCAGACGACAGTGCAATCAAACTAGAACTCAGGATTAAGAATCTCACTCAAAGCCGCTTAACTACATGGAAACTGAACAACCTGCTCCTGAATGACTACTGGGTACATAGCGAAATGAAGACAGAAATAAAGATGTTCTTTGAAACCAACGAGAACAAAGACACAACATACCAGAATCTCTGGGATGCATTCAAAGCAGTGTGTAGAGGGAACTTTGTAGCACTAAATGCCCACAAGAGAAAGCAGGAAAGATCCAAAATTGACACCCCAACATCACAATTAAAAGAACTAGAAAAGCAAGAGCAAACACACTCAAAAGCTAGCAGAAGGCAAGAAATAACTAAAATCAGAGCAGAACTGAAGGAAATAGAGACACAAAAAACCCTTCAAAAAATCAATGAATCCAGGAGCTGGTTTTTTGAAAGGATCAACAAAATTGACAGACCGCTAGCAAGACTAATAAAGAAAAAAAGAGAGAAGAATCAAATAGACACAATAAAACATGATAAAGGGGATATCACCACCGATCCCACAGAAATACAAACTACCATCAGAGAATACTACAAACACGTCTATGCTAATAAACTAGAAAATCTAGAAGAAATGGATAAATTCCTTGACACATACACTCTCCCAAGACTAAACCAGGAAGAAGTTGAATCTCTGAATAGACCAATAACAGGAGCTGAAATTGTGGCAATAATCAATAGTTTACCAACCAAAAAGAGTCCAGGACCAGATGGATTCACAGCCGAATTCCACCAGAGGTACAAGGAGGAACTGGTATCATTCCTTCTGAAACTATTCCAATCAATAGAAAAAGAGGGAATCCTCCCTAACTCATTTTATGAGGCCAGCATCATTCTGATACCAAAGCCGGGCAGAGACACAACCAAAAAAGAGAATTTTAGACCAATATACTTGATGAACATTGATGCAAAAATCCTCAATAAAATACTGGCAAACCAATTCCAGCAGCACATCAAAAAGCTTATCCACCATGATCAAGTGGGCTTCATCCCTGGGATGCAAGGCTGGTTCAATATACGGAAATCAATAAATGTAATCCAGCATATAAACAGAGCCAAAGACAAAAACCACATGATTATCTCAATAGATGCAGAAAAAGCCTTTGACAAAATTCAACAACCCTTCATGCTAAAAACTCTCAATAAATTAGGTATTTTGGGACGTATTTCAAAATAATAAGAGCTATCTATGTCAAACCCACAGCCAATATCATACTGAATGAGCAAAAACTGGAAGCATTCCCTTTGAAAACTGGCACAAGACAGGGATGCCCTCTCTCACCACTCCAATTCAACATAGTGTTGGAAGTTCTGGCCAGGGCAATTAGGCAGGAGAAGGAAATAAAGGGTATTCAATTAGGAAAAGAGGAAGTCAAATTGTCCCTTTTTGCAAATGACATGATTGTATATCTAGAAAACCCCATTGTCTCAGCCCAAAATCTCCTTAAGCTGGTAAGCAAATTCAGCAAAGTCTCAGGATACAAAATCAATGTACAAAAATCACAAGCATTCTTATACACCAACAACAGACAAACAGAGAGCCAAATCATGAGTGAACTCCCATTCACAATTGCTTCAAAGAGAATAAAATACCTAGGAATCCAACTTACAAGGAATGTGAAGGACCTCTTCAAGGAGAACTACAAACCACTGCTCAAGGCAATAAAAGAGGATACAAACAAATGGAAGAACATTCCATGCTCATGGGTAGGAAGAATCAATATCGTGAAAATGGCCATACTGCCCAAGGTAATTTACAGATTCAATGCCATCCCCATCAAGCTACCAATATCTTTCTTCACAGAATTGGAAAAAACTACTTTAAAGTTCATATGGAACCAAAAAAGAGCCCGCATTGCCAAGTCAATCCTAAGCCAAAAGAACAAAGCTGGAGGCATCATACTACCTGACTTCAAGCTATACTACAAGGCTACAGTAATCAAAACAGCAAGGTACTGGTACCAAAACAGACCTATAGATCAATGGAACAGAACAGAGCCCTCAGAAATAACGCCGCATACCTACAACTATCTGATCTTTGACAAACCTGAGAAAAACAAGCAATGGGGAAAGGATTCCCTATTTAATAAATGGTGCTGGGAATACTGGCTAGCCACATTCAGAAAGCTGAAACTGGATCCCTTCCTTACACCTTATACAAAAATCAATTCAAGATGGATTAAAGATTTAAACGTTAGACCTAAAACCATAAAAACCCTTGAAGAAAACCTAGGCATTACCATTCAGGACATAGGCATGGGCAAGGACTTCATGTCCAATACGCCAAAAGCAATGGCAACAAAAGGCAAAATTGACAAATGGGATCTAATTAAACTCAAGAGCTTCTGCACAGCATAAGAAACTACCATCAGAGTGAAGAGCCAACCTACAAAATTGGAGAAAATTTTCACAACCCACTCATCTGACAAAGGGCTAATATCCAGAATCTACAATGAACTCAAACAAATTTATAAGAAAAAAACAAACAACCCCATCAAAAAGTGGGCAAAGGACATGAACAGACACTTCTCAAAAGAAGACATTTATGCAGCCAAAAAACACATGAAAAAATGCTCATCATCACTAGCCATCAGAGAAATGCAAATCAAAACCACTATGAGATAGCAACTCACACCACTTAGAATGGCAATCATTAAAAAGTCAGGAAACAACAGGTGCTGGAGAGGATGTGGAGAAATAGGAACACTTTTACACTGTTGGTGGGACTGTAAACTAGTTCAACCATTGTGGAAGTCAGTGTGGTGATTCCTCAAGGATCTGGAACTAGAAATACCTTTTGACCCAGCCATCCCATTACTGGGTATATACCCAAAGGACTATAAATCATGCTGCTATAAAGACACAGGCACGCGTATGTTTATTGCTGCATTATTCACAATAGCAAAGACTTGGAACCAACCCAAATGTCCAACAATGATAGACTGGATTAAGAAAACGTGGCACAAATACACCATGGAATACTATGCAGCCATAAAAAAAGGTGAGTCCATGTCCTTTGTAGGGACATGGATGAAACTGGAAATCATCATTCTCAGTAAACTATCCCAAGAACAAAAAACCAAACACCGCATATTCTCACTCATAGGTGGGAATTGAACAATGAGATCACATGGACACAGGAAGGGGAATATCACTCTCGGGGTACTGTGGTGGGGTGGAGGGAGGGGAGAGGGATAGCATTGGGAGATATACCTAAGGCAAGATGACGAGTTAGTGGGTGCAGCACACCAGAATGGCACATATATACATATGTAACTAACCTGCACAATGTGCACATGTACCATAAAACTTAAAGTATAACAAACAAACAAAAAAAAGAAATCTCCACTTGCAAATTCCACAGAAAGAGGGTTTCAAAACTGCTCTGTCTAAAGGAAGGTTCAACTCTGTGAGGTGAACACACGCAACCCACAGAACTTACTGAGAATTCTTGTGACTAGCATTAGATGAAGAAATCCCGTTTCCAACGAAATCCTCAAAGAGGTCCAAATATCCACTTGCAGAATTTACAAACAGAGTGTTTCCATACTGCTCTATGAAAAGAAAGGTTAAACTCTGTGAGTGGAACACACACATCACAAAGTGGTTTCTGAGAATGATTCTATCTAGTTTTTATGCGAAGATACTTACTTTTCTACCGTTGGCCCCAAAGCGCTTGAAATCTCCACTTGCAAATTCCACAAAAAGAGGGTTTCAAATCTGCTCTGTCTAAAGGAAGGTTCAACTCTTTGAGTAGAACACACGCAACTCAAGAAGTGACTGAGAATTCTTCTGTATAGCATTATATGAAGAAATCCCGTTTCCAACGAAATCCTCAAAGAAGTTTAAATATCCACTTGCAGACTTTACAAACAGAGGGTTTCCAAACTGCTCTATGAAAGAAAGGTAAAACTCTGTGAGTGGAAAGCACACGCCACAAACTTTTTTCTTAGAATGATTCTCTGTAGTTTTTATACGAAGTTATTCTGTTTTCTACCACTGGACACAAAGGGCTTGAAATCTCCACTTGAAAATTCCACAAAAAGAGGGTTTCAAATCTGCTCTGTCTAAAGGAAGTTTCAACTCTGTGTTTTCAACACACGCAACCCAAAGAAGTTACTGAGAATTCTTCTGTCTAGCATTAGATGAAGCAATCCCGTTTCCAACGAAATCCTCAAAGAGCTCCAAATATCCACTTGCAGACTTTACAATCAGAGAGTTTCCAAACTGCTCAATGAAAGGAAACGTTAAACTCTGTGAGTGTAACGCACACATCACAAAGTGGATTCTGAGAATGATTCTGTCTAGTTTTTATACGAAGATATTTCCTTTTCTACCATTGGCCCCAAAGCGCTTGAAATCTCCTCTTGCAAATTCCACAAAAAGAGTGTTTCAAATCTGCTCTGTCTAAAGGAAGGTTCAACTCTGTGAGTCGAATACACGCAACCCAAAGAAGTTACTGAGCCTTCTTCTGTCTAGCATTATATGAAGAAATCCCGTTTCCCAAGAAATCCTCAAAGAGGTCCAAATATCCACTTGCAGACTTTACAAAAAGAGTGTTTCCAAACTGCTCTATGAAAAGAAAGGTTAAACTCTGTGAGTGGAATGCACACATCACAAAGTGGTTTCGGACAATGATTCTCTCTAGTTTTTATACGAAGATATTTCCTTTTCCACCACTGGCCCCAAAGCGCTTGAAATCTCCACTTGCAAATTCTACAAAAAGAGTGTTTCAAATCTGCTCTGTCTAAAGGAAGGTTCAACTCCGTGAGTGGAACACACGCAACCCAAAGAAGTTACTGAGAATTCTTCTGTCTAGCATTAGATGAAGAAATCCCGTTTCCAACGAAATCCTCAAGGAGGTCCAAAAAACCACTTGCAGACTTTACAAACAGAGTGTTTCCAAACTGCTCTATGAAAAGAAAGGTTAAACTCTGTGAGTGGAACGCACACATCACAAAGTGGTTTCTGAGAATGATTCTATCTAGTTTTTATACGAAGATATTTCCTTTTCTACCATTGGCCGCAAAGCGCTTGAAATCTCCACTTGCAAATTCCACAAAAAGAGTGTTTCAAATCTGCTCTGTCTAAAGGAAGGTTCAACTCTGTGACAGGAATGCACGCAACCCAAAGAAGTTACTGTGAATTATTCCCTCTAGCATTATATGAAGAAATACCATTTCCAAAGAAATCCTCAAAGAGGCCCAAAAAACTACTTGCAGACTTTACAAACAGAGTTTTTCCAAACTGCTCTATGAAAAGAAAGGTTAAACTCTGGGAGTGGAACGCACACATCACAAAGTGGTTTCTGAGAATGATTCTCTCTTGTTTTTATACGAAGATATATGCTTTTCTACCATTTGCCCAAATGCGGTTGAAATCTCCACTTGCAAATTCCACAAAAGAGTGTTGCAAATCTGCTCTGTGTAAAGGAAGGTTCAACTCTGTGAGTTGAATACGTGCAACCCAAAGAAGTTACTGAGAATTCTTCCTTCTAGCATTAGATGAAGAAATCCCGTTTCCAACAAAATCCTCAAAGAGTTCCAAATATCCTCTTGCAGAATTTACAAACAGAGTGTTTCCAAACTGGTCTATGAAAAGAAAGCTTAAACTCTGTGAGTGGAACGCACACATCACAAAGGGGTTTCTCAGAAAGATTCTCAGTAGTTTTCATACGAAGTTACTTCGCATTCTACCGTTGGCCCCAAAGCGCTTGAAATCTCCCCATGCAAATTCCAAAAAAAGAGGGTTTCAAATCTGTTTTGTCAAAAGGAAGGTTCAACTCTGTGAGTTGAATACAGGCAATGCAAAGAAGTTACTGTGAATTCTTCTGTCTAGCACTAGACCAAGAAAACCCGGTTCAACAAAATCCTCAAAGAGGTCCAAATATGCAATTGCAGACTTTACAAACAGAGTGGTTCCAAACTGCACTATGAAAAGAAAGTTTAAACTCTGTGAGAGGAACACACACATCACAAAGTGGTTTCAGAGAATGATTCTCTCTAGCTTTTATACGAAGATATTTCCTTTTCTACCGTTGTCCCCAAAGCGCTTGAAATCTCCCCTTGCAAATTCCACAAAAAGCGGGTTTCAAATCTGCTCTGTCTAAAGGAAGGTTCCACTCAGTGAGTTGAACACACGTAACCAAAAAAGATACTGAGAATTCTTCTGTCTAGCATTTGATGAAGAAATCCCGTTTCCACGAAATCCTCAAAGAAGTCCAAATATCCACTTGAAGACATTACAAACAGAGGGTTTCCAAACTGCTCTATGAGAAGAAAGGTTAAACTCCGTGAGTGGAATGCACACAACACAAATTGGTTTCTGAGAATGATTCTCTCTGTTTTTTTTATGAAGATATTACCTTTTCTACCTTTGTACCGAAAGCGCTTGAAATCTACCCTTGCAAATTCAACAAAAAGAGCGTTTCAAATCTGCTCTGTCTAAAGGAAGGTTCAACTCTGTGAGTTGAACACAAGCAAACCTAAGAAGTTGCTGAGAATTCTTCTTTATAGCATTATATAAAGAAATCACGTTTCCAACGGTATCCTCAAAGAAGTTCAAATATCCACTTGCAGACTTTACAAACAGAGTGTTTCCAAACTGCTCTATGAAAAGAAAGGTTAAACTCTGTGAGTGGAATGCACACATCACAAAGTGGTTTCTGAGAATGATTCTCTCTAATTTTTAGACGAACATATTTCGTTTTCTACTGTTGTCCCCAAAGCGCTTGTAATCTCCCCTTGCAAATTCCACAAAAAGTGGGTTTCAAATCTACTCTGTCTAAAGGAAGTTTGAACTCTGTGAGTTGAACCCACGCAACCCAAGAAGTTACCGGGAATTCTTCTGTCTAGCATGAGATGAAGAAATCCCTATTCCAACGAAATCCTCAAAGAGGTCCAAATATTAACTTGCTGACTTTACAAACAGAGTGTTTCCAAACTGGTCTATGAAAACAAAGCTTAAACTCTGTGATTGGAACGCACATATCACAAAGTGGTTTCTCAGAATGATTCTCTATAGTTTTCATACGAAGTTACTTCAAATTCTACAGTTTGCCTCAAAGCGCAAGAAATCTCCCCTTGCAAATTAAAAAAAAAAGAGGGTTTCAAATCTGCTCTGTCTAAAGGAAGGTTCAAATCTGTGAGTTGAACCCACGCAACCCAAAGAATTACTGAGAGTTCTTCTGTCTAGCATTAGATGAAGAAATCCCGTTTCCAACGATATCCTCAAAGAGGTCCAAATCTCCAATTGCAGACTTTACAAACAGAGTGTTTCCAAACTGCTCTATGAAAAGAAAGGTTAAACTCTGTGAGTGGAATGCACACATCACAAAGTGGTTTCTGAGAATGATTCTCCCTAGTTTTGTACGAAGATATTACCTTTTCTACCATTGTACCGAAAGCGCTTGAAATCTCCCCTTGCAAATTCCACAAAAAGAGCGTTTCAAATCTGCTCTGTCTAAAGGAAGGTTCAACTCTGTGAGTTGAACACAAGCAAACCTAAGAAGTTGCTGAGAATTCTTCTTTATAGCATTATATAAATAAATCACGTTTCCAACGATATCCTCAAAGAAGTTCAAATATCCACTTGCAGACTTTACAAACAGAGTGTTTCCAAACTGCTCTATGAAAAGAAAGGTTAATCTCTGTGAGTGGAATGCACACATCACAATGTGGTTTCTGAGAATGATTCTCTCTAGTTTTTATACCAAGATATTTCCTTTTCTACTGTTGGCCCCAAAACGCTTGAAAACTCCACTTGCAAATTCCACAAAAAAAGGGTTTCCAATCTGCTCTGTCTAAAGGATGGCTCAACTCTGTTAGTTGAACACACGCAACCCAAATAGGTTACTGAGAATTCTTCTGTCCAGCATTAGATGAAGAAATCCCGTTTCCAACGAAATCCTCAGAGAGGTTCAAATATCCACTTGCAGACTTTACAAAGAGTGTTTCCAAACTGCTCTATGAAAAGAGACGAAAAACTATGTGAGTGGAACACACTCATCACAAAGTGGTTTCTGAGAATGATTCTCTCTAGTTTTTATACGAAGATATTTCCTTTTCTACCGTTTGCCCAAAATCGCTTGAAATCTCCACCTGCAAATTCCACCAAAAAGAGGGTTTCCAATCTGCTCTGTCTAAAGGAAGGTTCAACTCTGTGAGTTGAACACACGCAACCCAAAGAAGTTACTGAGAATTCTTCTGTCTAGCTATAGGTGAAGAAATCCCGTTTGCAACAAAATCCTCAAAGAAGTCCAAATCTCCACTTGCAGACTTTATGAACAGAGTGTTTCCAAACTGCTCTATGAAAAGAAAGATTAAACTCTGTGAGTGGAAAGCACACATCACAAAGTGTTTTCTGAGAATGGTTCTCTCTAGTTTTTATACCAAGATATTTCTTTTTCTACCGTTGGCCCCAAACGCCTGAAATCTCCACTTGCAAATTCTACAAAAAGAGCGTTTCAAATCTGCTCTGTCTAAAGGAAGGTTCAACTCTGTGAGTTGAACACACGCAACCCAAAGAAGTTACTGAGAATTCTTCTGTCCAGCTATAGATGAAGAAACCCCGTTTGCAATGAAATCCTGAAAGAAGTACAAATCTCCAATTGCATACTTTATAAACAGAGTGTTTCCAAACTGCTCTATGAAAAGAAAGATTAAACTCTGTGAGTGGAAAGCACACATCACAAAGTGGTTTCTGAGAATGATTCTCTCTAGTTTTTATACCAAGATATTTCCTTTTCTACCGTTAGCCCCAAATGCTTGAAATCTCCACTTGAAATTCCACAAAAAGAGGGTTTCAAATCTGATCTGTCTAAAGGAAGGTTCAACTCTGTGAGTTGAACACACGCAACCCAAAGAGGTTACTGAGAATTCTTCTGTCTAGCATTAGATGAAGAAATCCCGTTTCCAACGAAATCCTCAAAGAGGTCCAAATATCCACTTGCAGACTTTACAGAGTGTTTCCAAACTGCTCTAGAAAAAGAAAGGTTGAACTCTGTGAGTGGAACGCACACATCACAAAGTGGGTTCTGAGAATGATTCTCTCTAGTTTTTATACGAAGATATTTCCTTTTCTACCGTGGGCCCAAAAGCACTTGAAATCTCCACTTGCAAATTCCACAAAAAGAGGGTTTCAATTCTGCTCTGTCTAAAGGAAGGTTCAACTCTGTCAGTTGAATACACGCAACCCAAAGAAGTTACTGAGGATTCTTCTGTCTAGCATTATATGAAGAAATCCCATTTCCAATGAAATCCTCAAACAGGTCCAAATCTCCAGTTGCAGAGTTTACAAACAGAGTGTTTCCAAACTGCTCTATGAAAGGGAAGGTTAAACACCATGAGTGGAATGCACACATCACAAAGTGGTTTCTGAGAATGATTCTCTCTAGTTTTTATACGAAGATATTCCCTGATCTACCGTGGGCCCCAAAGCGCTTGAAATCTCCACTTGCAAATTCCAGAAAAAGAGGGTTTCCAATCTGCTCTCTCTAAAGGAAGGTTCAACTCTGTGAGTTGAACACACGCAATCCAAAGAACTTACTGGGAATTCTTCTGTCTAGCATTAGATAAAGAAATTCCATTTCCAACGAAATCCTCAAACAGGACCAAATCTCCACTTACAGACTTTACAAACAGAGTGTTTCCAAACTGCTCTAAGAAAAGAAATGTTAAACTCTGTGAGTGGAACGCACACATCAAAAAGTGGTTTCTGAGAATGATTCTCTCCAGTTTTTATATGAAGATATTTCTTTTTCCACTTTGGCCCCAAACCAGTTGAAATCTCCACTTGTAAATTCCACAAAAACAGGGTTTCAAATCTGCTCTGTCTAAAGGAAGGTTCAAATCAATGTGTTGAACACACGCAACCCAAAGAAGTTACTGAGAATTCTTCTGTCTAGCATTAGATGAACCAATCCCGTTTCCAACGACATCCTCAAAGAGGTCCAAGTATCCATTTGCACACTTTACAAACAGAGTGTTTCCAAACTGCTCTATGAAAAGAGAGGTTAAACTCTGTGAGTGGAACGCCCACATCACAAAGTGGTTTCTCAGAATGATTCTCTCTAGTTTTTATACGAAGATATTTCCTTTTCTACCGTTGGCCTAAAATCGCTTGAAATCACAACTTGCAAATTCCACAAAAAGAGGGTTTCAAATCTGCTCTGTCTAAAGGAAGGTTCAACTCTGTTAGTTGAACACACGCAAAGCAAAGAACTTACTGAGAATTCTTCTGTCTTCCATTAGACGAAGAAATCCCGTTTCCAACGAAATCATCAAAGTGGTCAAAATATCCACTTGCAGACTTTACAAACAGAGTGTTTCCAAACTGCTCTATGAAAAGAAAGGTTGAACTCCGTGAGTGGAACGCACACATCACAAATTGGTTTCTGAGAATGATTCCGTCTAGTTTTATACGAAGATATTTCCTTTTCCACCATTGGCAACAAAGCCCATGAAATCTCCACTTGCAAATTCCACAAAAAGAGGGTTTCAAATCTCTTCTGTGTAAAGGAAGGTTCAACTTTGTGAGTTGAACACATGCATCCCAAAGAAGTTACTGGGAATTCTTCTGTCTAGCATTAGATGAAGAAATCCCGTTTCCAAAAAAACCCTCAAAGAGGTCCAAATATCCACTTGCAGAATTTACAAACAGAGTGTTTCCAAACTGCTCTATGAAAAGAAAGGTTAAACTCTGGGAGTGGAACACACACATCACAAAATGGTTTCTGAGAATGATTCTCTCTAGTTTTTATATGAAGACATTTCCTTTTCTACCATGGTCACCAAAGCGCTTGAAATCTCCACTTGCAAATTCCACAAAAAGAGGGTTTCAAATCTGCTCTGTCTAAAGAAAGGTTCAACTCTGTGAGTTGAACACAAGCAACCCACAGAAGTTACTGAGAATTCTTCTGTCTACTATTAGATGAAGAAATCCCGCTTCCAAAGAAATCCTCAAAGAGGTCCAAATCTCCACTTGCAGACTTTACTAACAGAGTGATTCCAAACTGCTCTATGAAAAGAAAGGTTAAACTCTGTGAGTGGAACACACACATGACAAAATGGTTTCTGAGAATGATTCTCTCTAGTTTTTATATGAAGACATTTCCTTTTCTACCATGGTCACCAAAGCGCTTGAAATCTCCACTTGCAAATTCCACAAAAAGAGGGTTTCAAATCTGCTCTGTCTAAAGGAAGGTTCAACTCTGTGAGTTGAACACACGCAACCCAAAGAATTTACTGAGAATTCGAACACACGCAACCCAAAAAGTTACTGAGAACTCTTCTGTCTAGCATTAGATGAAGAAATCCCGTTTCCAACGACATCCTCAAAGAGGTCCAAATCTCCACTTGCAGACTTATCAAACAGAGTATTTCCAAACTGCTCTATGAATAGAAAGGTTAAACTCTGTGAGTGGAATGCACACATCACAGAGTGGTTTCTGACAATGATTCCATCTAGTTTTTATACGAAGATATTTCCTTTTCTACCATTGGCAACAAAGCGCTTGAAATCTGCACTTGCAAATTCCACAAGAAGAGGGTTTCAACTCTGCTCTGTCTAAAGGAAGGTTCAACTCTGTGAGTTGAACCCACACAACCCTAAGAAGTTACTGAGAATTCTTCTGTCTAGCATTAGATGAAGAAAACCCGTTTCCAAAAAATCCTCAAAGAGGTCCAAATATCCACTAGCAGACTTTACAAACAGAGTGTTTCCAAACTGCTCTATGAAAAGAAAGGCTAAACTCTGTGAGTGGAACGCACACATCACAAAGTGGTTTCTGAGAATCATTCTCTCTAGTTTTTATACGAAGATATTTCTTTTCTACCGTTGGTAACATATAGCTTGAAATCTCCACTTGTAAATTCCACAAAAAGAGGGTTTCAAATCTGCTCTGTCTAAAGAAAGGTTCAACTCTGTGAGTTGAACACAAGCAACCTACAGAAGTTACTGAGAATTCTTCTGTCTACTATTAGATGAAGAAATCCCGCTTCCAACGAAATCCTCAAAGAGGTCCAAATCTCCACTTGCAGACTTTACAAACAGAGTGATTCCAAACTGGTCTTTGAAAACAAAGCTTAAACTCTGTGACTGGAACGCACACATCACAAAATGGTTTCTGAGAATGATTCTCTCTAGTTTTTATATGAAGATATTTCCTTTTCTACCATGGGCACCAAAGCGCTTGAAATCTCCACTTGCAAATTCCACAAAAAGAGGGTTTCAACTCTGCTCTGTCTAAAGGAAGGTTCAACTCTGTGAGTTGAACACACGCAACCCAAAGAATTTACTGAGAATTCGAACACACGCAACCCAAATCTTACTGAGAATTCTTCAGTCTAGCATTAGATGAAGAAATTCCGTTTCCAACAAAATCCTCAAACAGGCCCAAATATCCACTAGCAGACTTCACACACAGTGTTTGCAAACTTCTCTTTGAAAAGAAAGGTTAAACTCTGAGAGTGGAACACACACATCACAAAGAGGTTTCTGAGAATGATTCTCTCTAGTTTTTATACGAAGATATTTCCTTTTATACCGTGGGCCCCAAAGCGCTTGAAATCTCCACTTGTAAATTCCACAAAAACAGGGTTTCAAATCTGCTCTGTCTAAAGGAAGGTTCAAATCTATGTGTTGAACACACGCAACCCAAAGAAGTTACTGAGAATTCTTCTGTCTAGCATTAGAGGAAGAAATCCCATTTCCAACGACATCCTCAAAGAGGTCCAAATATCCACTTACACACATTACAAACAGAGTGTTTCCAAACTGCTCTATGAAAAGAGAGGTTAAACTCTGTGAGTGGAACGCCCACATCACAAAGTAGTTTCTTAGAATGATTCTCTCTAGTTTTAATACGAAGATATTTCCTTTTCTACCTTTCGCCCAAAATCGCTTGAAATCTCCACTTGCAAATTCCACAAAAAGAGGGTTTCAAATCAGCTCTGTCTAAAGGAAGGTTCAACTCCGGGAGTTGAACACACACAAACCAAGGAAGTCACTGAGAATTCTTCTGTCTAGCATTAGATGAAGAAATCCCGTTTCCAACGAAATCATCAACGTGGTCCAAATATCCACTTACAGACTTTACAAACAGAGTGTTTTCAAACTGCTCTATGAAAGGAAAGGTTAAACTCCGTGAGTGGAACGCACACATCACAAATTGGTTTTTGAGAATGATTCCGTCTAGTTTTATACGAAGATATTTCCTTTTCCACCATTGGCAACAAAGCCCATGAAATCTCCACTTGCAAATTCCACAAAAAGAGGGTTTCAAATCTGTTCTGTGTAAATGAAGGTTCAACTCTGTGAGTTGATCACACGAATCCCAAAGAAGTTACTGAGAATTCTTCTGTCTAGCATTAGACGAAGAAATTCCGTTTCCAACAAAATCCTCAAAGAGGTCCAAATATCCACTTGCAGACTTTACAAAGAGAATGTTTCCAAACTGCTCTATGAAAAGAGAGGTTGAATTCCGCGAGTGGAACGCACGCAAAACAAAGTGGTTTCTTGGAATGATTCTCTCTTGTTTTTATACGAAGATATTTCGTTTTCTACAGTGGGCCAAAAAGCGCATGAAATCTCCACTTGCAAATTCCACAAAAAGAGGGTTTCAAATCTGGTCTTTCTAAAGGAAGGTTCAACTCTGTGAGTTGAACACACACAACCCAAAGAACTTACAGAGAATTCTTCTGTCTAGCATTAGATGAAGAAATCCCGTTTCCAACGAAATCCTCAAAGAGGTCCGAATATCCACTTGCAGACTTTACAAACAGAGTGTTTCCAAACTGCTCTATGAAAAGAAAGGTTAAACTCTGTGAGTGGAAGACACACATCACAAAGTGGTTTCTGAGAATGATTCTCTCTAGTTTTTATACCAGGATATTTCTTTTTCTACCGTTGGCCCCAAAGCGCTTTAAATCTCCGCTTGCAAATTCCACAGAAAGAGGGTTTCACATCTGCTCTTTCTGAAGGATGGCACAACTCTGTATGTTGAACACACACAACCCAAAGAAGTTACTGAGAATTCTTCTGTCTAGCATTAGATGAAGAAATACCGTTTCCAACGACATCCTCAAAGAGGTCCAAATATCCACTTGCAGACTTTACAAACAGCGTGTTTCCAAACTGCTCTATGAAAAGAAAGCTTAAACTCTGTGAGTGGAAAGCCGTGATTACAAAGTGGTTTCTGAGAATGATTCTCTCTAGTTTTTATACGAAGATATTTCCTTTTATACCGTTGGCCCCAAATCACTTGAAATCTCCACTTGCAAATTCCACAAAAAGAGGGTTTCAAATCTGCTCTGTCTAAAGGAAGGTTCAACTCTGGGATTTGAACACAGGCAAACCAAGGAAGTTACTGAGAATTCTTCTGTCTAGCATTAGATGAAGAAATCCCGTTTCCAACGAAATCCTCAAAGTGGTCCAAATATCCACTTACAGACTTTACTAACAGAGTGTTTCCAAACTGCTCTATGAAAAGAAAGGTTAAATTCCGTGAGTGGAACGCACACATCACAAATTGGTTTCTGAGAATGATTCCGTCTAGTTTTATACGAAGATATTTCCTTTTCCAACATTGGCAACAAAGCCCATGAAATCTCCACTTGCAGATTCCACAAAAAGAGGGTTTCCAATCTGCTCTGTCTAAAGGAAGGTTCAACTCTGTGAGTTGAACACACGAATCCCAAAGAAGTTACTGAGAATTCTTCTGTCTAGCATTAGATGAAGAAATCCCGTTTCGAACGAAATCCTCAAAGAGGTCCAAATATACACTTGCAGAATTTACAAACAGAGTGTTTCCAAACTGCTGTATGAAAAGAAAGGATAAACTCTGTGAGTGGAACACACACATCACAAAATGGTTTCTGAGAATGATTCTCTCTAGTTTTTATAAGAAGATATTTCCTTTTCTACCATTGGCAACAAATCGCTTGAAATCTCCACTTGCAAATTCCACAAAAAGAGGGTCTCAAATCTGCTCTGTCTAAAGTAAGGTTCAACTGAGTGAGATGAACACACGCAACCCAAAGAATTTACTAAGAATTCTTCTGTTTAGCATTAGATGAAGAAATCCCGTTTCCAACGAAATCCTCAGAGAGGTCCAAATCTCCACTTGCAAACTTTCAAACAGAGTGTTTCCAAAGTGCTCTATGAAAAGAAAGGTTAAACTCTTTGAATGGAACACACACATCACAAACTGGTTTCTGAGAATGATTCTCTGTAGTTTTTATACCAAGATATTTCCAATTCTACCGTGGGCCCCAAAGCTCTTGAAATCTCCACTTGTAAATTCCACAAAAACAGGGTTTCAAATCTGCTCTGTCTAAAGGAAGGTTCAAATCTATGTGTTGAACACACGCAACACAAAGAAGTTACTGAGAATTCTTCTGTCTAGCATTAGAGGAAAAATCCCGTTTCCAACGACATCCTCAAAGAGGTCCAAATATCCACTTGCATACTTTGCAAACAGAGTGTTTCCCAACTGCTCTATGAAAAGAGAGGTTAAACTCTGTGAGTGGACCGCCCACATCACAAAGTGGTTTCTGAGAATGATTCTCTCTAGTTTTTATACGAAGATATTTTCTTTTCTACTGTGGGCACCAAAGCGCTTGAAATCTCCACTTGCAAATTCCACAAAAAGAGGGTTTCAAATCTGCTCTGTCTAAAGGAAGGTTCAACTCTGTGAGTTGAACACACTCATCCCAAAGAAGTTACTGAGAATTCTTCTGTCTAGCATTAGATGAAGAAATTCCGTTTCCAACAAAATCCACAAAGAGGTCCAAATATCCACTTGCAGACTTTACAAATAGAATGTTTCCAAACTGCTCTATGAAAAGAGAGGTTAAATTCCGTGAGTGGAATGCACACAACAGAAAGTGGTTTCTTGGAATGATTCTCTCTTGTTTTTATACGAAGATATTTCGTTTTCTACCGTGGGCCCAAAAACGCTTGAAATCTCCACTTGCAAATTCCACAAAAAGAGGATTTCAAATCTGGTCTGTCTAAAGGAAGGTTCAACTCGGTGAGTTGAACACACACAACCCAAAGAACTTACTGAGAATTCTTCTGTCTAGCATTAGATGAAGAAATCCCGTTTCCAATGAAATCCTCAAAGAGGTCCGAATATCCACTTGCAGACTTTACAAACAGAGTGTTTCCAAACTGCTCTATGAATAGAAAGGTTAAACTCTGTGAGTGGAATGCACACATCACAAAGTGGTTTCTGACAGTGATTGCATCTAGTTTTTATGCGAAGATATTTCCTTTTCTACCGTTGGCAACAAAGCGCTTGAAATCTGCACTTGCAAATTCCACAAGAAGAGGGTTTCAACTCTGCTCTGTCTAAAGGAAGGTTCAAATCTATGTGTTGAACACACGCAACCCAAAGAAGTTACTGAGAATTCTTCTGTCTAGCATTAGATGAAGAAATCCCGTTTCCAATGACATCCTCAATGAGGTCCAAATATCCACTTGCACACATTACAAACAGAGTGTTTCCAAACTGCTCTATGAAAAGAGAGGTTAAACTCTGTGAGTGGAACGCCCACATCACAAAGTGGTTTCTGAGAATGATTCTCTCTAGTTTTTATACGAAGATATTTCCTTTTCTACAGTTGGCCCTAATTCGCTTGAAATCTCCACTTGCAAATTCCACAAAAAGAGGGTTTCAAATCTGCTCTGTCTAAAGGAAGGTTCAACTCTGGGAGTTGAACACACGCAAACCAAAGAAGTTACTGAGAATTCTTCTGTCTAGCATTAGATGAAGAAATCCCGTTTCCAACGAAATCCTCAAAGTGGTCCATATATCCACTTACAGACTTTACAAACACAGTGTTTAGAAACTGCTCTATGAAAAGAAAGGTAAACTCCGTGAGTGGAACGCACACATCACAAATTGGTTTCTGAGAATGATTCCGTCTAGTTTTATACGAAGATATTTCCTTTTCCACCATTGGCAACAAAGCCCATGAAATCTCCACTTGCAAATTCCACAAAAAGAGGGTTTCAAATCTGTTCTGTGTAAAGG
This sequence comes from Gorilla gorilla gorilla, assembly GCF_029281585.2. Lineage (NCBI taxonomy): Eukaryota > Metazoa > Chordata > Mammalia > Primates > Hominidae > Gorilla > Gorilla gorilla. Next base: position 73,486,889 of record NC_073232.2, read on the forward strand.
AAGGTTCAACTCTGTGAGTTGAACACACGCATCCCAAAGAAGTTACTGAGAATTCTTCTGTCTAGCATTAGATGAAGAAATCCCGTTTCCAACAAAATCCTCAAAGAGGTCCAAATATACACTTGCAGAATTTACAAACAGAGTGTTTCCAAACTGCTGTATGAAAAGAAAGGATAAACTCTGTGAGTGGAACGCACACATCACAAAATGGTTTCTGAGAATGATTCTCTCTAGTTTTTATAAGAAGATATTTCCTTTTCTACCATTGGCAACAAATCGCTTGAAATCTCCACTTGCAAATTCCACAAAAAGAGGGTCTCAAATCTGCTCTGTCTAAAGTAAGGTTCAACTGAGTGAGATGAACACACGCAACCCAAAGAATTTACTAAGAATTCTTCTGGTTAGCATTAGATGAAGAAATCCCGTTTCCAACGAAATCCTCAGAGAGGTCCAAATCTCCACTTGCAAACTTTCAAACAGAGTGTTTCCAAAGTGCTCTATGAAAAGAAAGGTTAAACTCTTTGAATGGAACACACACATCACAAACTGGTTTCTGAGAATGATTCTCTGTAGTTTTTATACCAAGATATTTCCAATTCTACCGTGGGCCCCAAAGCTCTTGAAATCTCCACTTGTAAATTCCACAAAAACAGGGTTTCAAATCTGCTCTGTCTAAAGGAAGGTTCAAATCTATGTGTTGAACACACGCAACACAAAGAAGTTACTGAGAATTCTTCTGTCTAGCATTAGAGGAAAAATCCCGTTTCCAACGACATCCTCAAAGAGGTCCAAATATCCACTTGCATACTTTGCAAACAGAGTGTTTCCCAACTGCTCTATGAAAAGAGAGGTTAAACTCTGTGAGTGGACCGCCCACATCACAAAGTGGTTTCTGAGAATGATTCTCTCTAGTTTTTATACGAAGATATTTTCTTTTCTACTGTGGGCACCAAAGCGCTTGAAATCTCCACTTGCAAATTCCACAAAAAGAGGGTTTCAAATCTGCTCTGTCTAAAGGAAGGTTCAACTCTGTGAGTTGAACACACTCATCCCAAAGAAGTTACTGAGAATTCTTCTGTCTAGCATTAGATGAAGAAATTCCGTTTCCAACAAAATCCACAAAGAGGTCCAAATATCCACTTGCAGACTTTACAAATAGAATGTTTCCAAACTGCTCTATGAAAAGAGAGGTTAAATTCCGTGAGTGGAATGCACACAACAGAAAGTGGTTTCTTGGAATGATTCTCTCTTGTTTTTATACGAAGATATTTCGTTTTCTACCGTGGGCCCAAAAACGCTTGAAATCTCCACTTGCAAATTCCACAAAAAGAGGATTTCAAATCTGGTCTGTCTAAAGGAAGGTTCAACTCGGTGAGTTGAACACACACAACCCAAAGAACTTACTGAGAATTCTTCTGTCTAGCATTAGATGAAGAAATCCCGTTTCCAATGAAATCCTCAAAGAGGTCCGAATATCCACTTGCAGACTTTACAAACAGAGTGTTTCCAAACTGCTCTATGAATAGAAAGGTTAAACTCTGTGAGTGGAATGCACACATCACAAAGTGGTTTCTGACAGTGATTGCATCTAGTTTTTATGCGAAGATATTTCCTTTTCTACCGTTGGCAAAAAAGCGCTTGAAATCTGCACTTGCAAATTCCACAAGAAGAGGGTTTCAACTCTGCTCTGTCTAAAGGAAGGTTCAAATCTATGTGTTGAACACACGCAACCCAAAGAAGTTACTGAGAATTCTTCTGTCTAGCATTAGATGAAGAAATCCCGTTTCCAATGACATCCTCAATGAGGTCCAAATATCCACTTGCACACATTACAAACAGAGTGTTTCCAAACTGCTCTATGAAAAGAGAGGTTAAACTCTGTGAGTGGAACGCCCACATCACAAAGTGGTTTCTGAGAATGATTCTCTCTAGTTTTTATACGAAGATATTTCCTTTTCTACAGTTGGCCCTAATTCGCTTGAAATCTCCACTTGCAAATTCCACAAAAAGAGGGTTTCAAATCTGCTCTGTCTAAAGGAAGGTTCAACTCTGGGAGTTGAACACACGCAAACCAAAGAAGTTACTGAGAATTCTTCTGTCTAGCATTAGATGAAGAAATCCCGTTTCCAACGAAATCCTCAAAGTGGTCCATATATCCACTTACAGACTTTACAAACACAGTGTTTAGAAACTGCTCTGTGAAAAGAAAGGTAAACTCCGTGAGTGGAACGCACACATCACAAATTGGTTTCTGAGAATGATTCCGTCTAGTTTTATACGAAGATATTTCCTTTTCCACCATTGGCAACAAAGCCCATGAAATCTCCACTTGCAAATTCCACAAAAAGAGGGTTTCAAATCTGTTCTGTGTAAAGGAAGGTTCAACTCTGTGAGTTGAACACACGCATCCCAAAGAAGTTACTGAGAATTCTTCTGTCTAGCATTAGATGAAGAAATTCCGTTTCCAACAAAATCCTCAAAGAGGTCCAAATATACACTTGCAGAATTTACAAACAGAGTGTTTCCAAACTGCTGTATGAAAAGAAAGGATAAACTCTGTGAGTGGAACGCACACATCACAAAATGGTTTCTGAGAATGATTCTCTCTAGTTTTTATAAGAAGATATTTCCTTTTCTACCATTGGCAACAAATCGCTTGAAATCTCCACTTGCAAATTCCACAAAAAGAGGGTCTCAAATCTGCTCTGTCTAAAGTAAGGTTCAACTGAGTGAGATGAACACACGCAACCCAAAGAATTTACTAAGAATTCTTCTGGTTAGCATTAGATGAAGAAATCCCGTTTCCAACGAAATCCTCAGAGAGGTCCAAATCTCCACTTGCAAACTTTCAAACAGAGTGTTTCCAAAGTGCTCTATGAAAAGAAAGGTTAAACTCTTTGAATGGAACACACACATCACAAACTGGTTTCTGAGAATGATTCTCTGTAGTTTTTATACCAAGATATTTCCAATTCTACCGTGGGCCCCAAAGCTCTTGAAATCTCCACTTGTAAATTCCACAAAAACAGGGTTTCAAATCTGCTCTGTCTAAAGGAAGGTTCAAATCTATGTGTTGAACACACGCAACACAAAGAAGTTACTGAGAATTCTTCTGTCTAGCATTAGAGGAAAAATCCCGTTTCCAACGACATCCTCAAAGAGGTCCAAATATCCACTTGCATACTTTGCAAACAGAGTGTTTCCCAACTGCTCTATGAAAAGAGAGGTTAAACTCTGTGAGTGGACCGCCCACATCACAAAGTGGTTTCTGAGAATGATTCTCTCTAGTTTTTATACGAAGATATTTTCTTTTCTACTGTGGGCACCAAAGCGCTTGAAATCTCCACTTGCAAATTCCACAAAAAGAGGGTTTCAAATCTGCTCTGTCTAAAGGAAGGTTCAACTCTGTGAGTTGAACACACTCATCCCAAAGAAGTTACTGAGAATTCTTCTGTCTAGCATTAGATGAAGAAATTCCGTTTCCAACAAAATCCACAAAGAGGTCCAAATATCCACTTGCAGACTTTACAAATAGAATGTTTCCAAACTGCTCTATGAAAAGAGAGGTTAAATTCCGTGAGTGGAATGCACACAACAGAAAGTGGTTTCTTGGAATGATTCTCTCTTGTTTTTATACGAAGATATTTCGTTTTCTACCGTGGGCCCAAAAACGCTTGAAATCTCCACTTGCAAATTCCACAAAAAGAGGATTTCAAATCTGGTCTGTCTAAAGGAAGGTTCAACTCGGTGAGTTGAACACACACAACCCAAAGAACTTACTGAGAATTCTTCTGTCTAGCATTAGATGAAGAAATCCCGTTTCCAATGAAATCCTCAAAGAGGTCCGAATATCCACTTGCAGACTTTACAAACAGAGTGTTTCCAAACTGCTCTATGAATAGAAAGGTTAAACTCTGTGAGTGGAATGCACACATCACAAAGTGGTTTCTGACAGTGATTGCATCTAGTTTTTATGCGAAGATATTTCCTTTTCTACCGTTGGCAAAAAAGCGCTTGAAATCTGCACTTGCAAATTCCACAAGAAGAGGGTTTCAACTCTGCTCTGTCTAAAGGAAGGTTCAAATCTATGTGTTGAACACACGCAACCCAAAGAAGTTACTGAGAATTCTTCTGTCTAGCATTAGATGAAGAAATCCCGTTTCCAATGACATCCTCAATGAGGTCCAAATATCCACTTGCACACATTACAAACAGAGTGTTTCCAAACTGCTCTATGAAAAGAGAGGTTAAACTCTGTGAGTGGAACGCCCACATCACAAAGTGGTTTCTGAGAATGATTCTCTCTAGTTTTTATACGAAGATATTTCCTTTTCTACAGTTGGCCCTAATTCGCTTGAAATCTCCACTTGCAAATTCCACAAAAAGAGGGTTTCAAATCTGCTCTGTCTAAAGGAAGGTTCAACTCTGGGAGTTGAACACACGCAAACCAAAGAAGTTACTGAGAATTCTTCTGTCTAGCATTAGATGAAGAAATCCCGTTTCCAACGAAATCCTCAAAGTGGTCCATATATCCACTTACAGACTTTACAAACACAGTGTTTAGAAACTGCTCTGTGAAAAGAAAGGTAAACTCCGTGAGTGGAACGCACACATCACAAATTGGTTTCTGAGAATGATTCCGTCTAGTTTTATACGAAGATATTTCCTTTTCCACCATTGGCAACAAAGCCCATGAAATCTCCACTTGCAAATTCCACAAAAAGAGGGTTTCAAATCTGTTCTGTGTAAAGGAAGGTTCAACTCTGTGAGTTGAACACACGCATCCCAAAGAAGTTACTGAGAATTCTTCTGTCTAGCATTAGATGAAGAAATTCCGTTTCCAACAAAATCCTCAAAGAGGTCCAAATATACACTTGCAGAATTTACAAACAGAGTGTTTCCAAACTGCTGTATGAAAAGAAAGGATAAACTCTGTGAGTGGAACGCACACATCACAAAATGGTTTCTGAGAATGATTCTCTCTAGTTTTTATAAGAAGATATTTCCTTTTCTACCATTGGCAACAAATCGCTTGAAATCTCCACTTGCAAATTCCACAAAAAGAGGGTCTCAAATCTGCTCTGTCTAAAGTAAGGTTCAACTGAGTGAGATGAACACACGCAACCCAAAGAATTTACAAAGAATTCTTCTGGTTAGCATTAGATGAAGAAATCCCGTTTCCAACGAAATCCTCAGAGAGGTCCAAATCTCCACTTGCAAACTTTCAAACAGAGTGTTTCCAAAGTGCTCTATGAAAAGAAAGGTTAAACTCTTTGAATGGAACACACACATCACAAACTGGTTTCTGAGAATGATTCTCTGTAGTTTTTATACCAAGATATTTCCAATTCTACCGTGGGCCCCAAAGCTCTTGAAATCTCCACTTGTAAATTCCACAAAAACAGGGTTTCAAATCTGCTCTGTCTAAAGGAAGGTTCAAATCTATGTGTTGAACACACGCAACACAAAGAAGTTACTGAGAATTCTTCTGTCTAGCATTAGAGGAAAAATCCCGTTTCCAACGACATCCTCAAAGAGGTCCAAATATCCACTTGCATACTTTGCAAACAGAGTGTTTCCCAACTGCTCTATGAAAAGAGAGGTTAAACTCTGTGAGTGGACCGCCCACATCACAAAGTGGTTTCTGAGAATGATTCTCTCTAGTTTTTATACGAAGATATTTTCTTTTCTACTGTGGGCACCAAAGCGCTTGAAATCTCCACTTGCAAATTCCACAAAAAGAGGGTTTCAAATCTGCTCTGTCTAAAGGAAGGTTCAACTCTGTGAGTTGAACACACTCATCCCAAAGAAGTTACTGAGAATTCTTCTGTCTAGCATTAGATGAAGAAATTCCGTTTCCAACAAAATCCACAAAGAGGTCCAAATATCCACTTGCAGACTTTACAAATAGAATGTTTCCAAACTGCTCTATGAAAAGAGAGGTTAAATTCCGTGAGTGGAATGCACACAACAGAAAGTGGTTTCTTGGAATGATTCTCTCTTGTTTTTATACGAAGATATTTCGTTTTCTACCGTGGGCCCAAAAACGCTTGAAATCTCCACTTGCAAATTCCACAAAAAGAGGATTTCAAATCTGGTCTGTCTAAAGGAAGGTTCAACTCGGTGAGTTGAACACACACAACCCAAAGAACTTACTGAGAATTCTTCTGTCTAGCATTAGATGAAGAAATCCCGTTTCCAATGAAATCCTCAAAGAGGTCCGAATATCCACTTGCAGACTTTACAAACAGAGTGTTTCCAAACTGCTCTATGAATAGAAAGGTTAAACTCTGTGAGTGGAATGCACACATCACAAAGTGGTTTCTGACAGTGATTGCATCTAGTTTTTATGCGAAGATATTTCCTTTTCTACCGTTGGCAACAAAGCGCTTGAAATCTGCACTTGCAAATTCCACAAGAAGAGGGTTTCAACTCTGCTCTGTCTAAAGGAAGGTTCAAATCTATGTGTTGAACACACGCAACCCAAAGAAGTTACTGAGAATTCTTCTGTCTAGCATTAGATGAAGAAATCCCGTTTCCAATGACATCCTCAATGAGGTCCAAATATCCACTTGCACACATTACAAACAGAGTGTTTCCAAACTGCTCTATGAAAAGAGAGGTTAAACTCTGTGAGTGGAACGCCCACATCACAAAGTGGTTTCTGAGAATGATTCTCTCTAGTTTTTATACGAAGATATTTCCTTTTCTACAGTTGGCCCTAATTCGCTTGAAATCTCCACTTGCAAATTCCACAAAAAGAGGGTTTCAAATCTGCTCTGTCTAAAGGAAGGTTCAACTCTGGGAGTTGAACACACGCAAACCAAAGAAGTTACTGAGAATTCTTCTGTCTAGCATTAGATGAAGAAATCCCGTTTCCAACGAAATCCTCAAAGTGGTCCATATATCCACTTACAGACTTTACAAACACAGTGTTTAGAAACTGCTCTATGAAAAGAAAGGTAAACTCCGTGAGTGGAACGCACACATCACAAATTGGTTTCTGAGAATGATTCCGTCTAGTTTTATACGAAGATATTTCCTTTTCCACCATTGGCAACAAAGCCCATGAAATCTCCACTTGCAAATTCCACAAAAAGAGGGTTTCAAATCTGTTCTGTGTAAAGGAAGGTTCAACTCTGTGAGTTGAACACACGCATCCCAAAGAAGTTACTGAGAATTCTTCTGTCTAGCATTAGATGAAGAAATTCCGTTTCCAACAAAATCCTCAAAGAGGTCCAAATATACACTTGCAGAATTTACAAACAGAGTGTTTCCAAACTGCTGTATGAAAAGAAAGGATAAACTCTGTGAGTGGAACGCACACATCACAAAATGGTTTCTGAGAATGATTCTCTCTAGTTTTTATAAGAAGATATTTCCTTTTCTACCATTGGCAACAAATCGCTTGAAATCTCCACTTGCAAATTCCACAAAAAGAGGGTCTCAAATCTGCTCTGTCTAAAGTAAGGTTCAACTGAGTGAGATGAACACACGCAACCCAAAGAATTTACAAAGAATTCTTCTGGTTAGCATTAGATGAAGAAATCCCGTTTCCAACGAAATCCTCAGAGAGGTCCAAATCTCCACTTGCAAACTTTCAAACAGAGTGTTTCCAAAGTGCTCTATGAAAAGAAAGGTTAAACTCTTTGAATGGAACACACACATCACAAACTGGTTTCTGAGAATGATTCTCTGTAGTTTTTATACCAAGATATTTCCAATTCTACCGTGGGCCCCAAAGCTCTTGAAATCTCCACTTGTAAATTCCACAAAAACAGGGTTTCAAATCTGCTCTGTCTAAAGGAAGGTTCAAATCTATGTGTTGAACACACGCAACACAAAGAAGTTACTGAGAATTCTTCTGTCTAGCATTAGAGGAAAAATCCCGTTTCCAACGACATCCTCAAAGAGGTCCAAATATCCACTTGCATACTTTGCAAACAGAGTGTTTCCCAACTGCTCTATGAAAAGAGAGGTTAAACTCTGTGAGTGGACCGCCCACATCACAAAGTGGTTTCTGAGAATGATTCTCTCTAGTTTTTATACGAAGATATTTTCTTTTCTACTGTGGGCACCAAAGCGCTTGAAATCTCCACTTGCAAATTCCACAAAAAGAGGGTTTCAAATCTGCTCTGTCTAAAGGAAGGTTCAACTCTGTGAGTTGAACACACTCATCCCAAAGAAGTTACTGAGAATTCTTCTGTCTAGCATTAGATGAAGAAATTCCGTTTCCAACAAAATCCACAAAGAGGTCCAAATATCCACTTGCAGACTTTACAAATAGAATGTTTCCAAACTGCTCTATGAAAAGAGAGGTTAAATTCCGTGAGTGGAATGCACACAACAGAAAGTGGTTTCTTGGAATGATTCTCTCTTGTTTTTATACGAAGATATTTCGTTTTCTACCGTGGGCCCAAAAACGCTTGAAATCTCCACTTGCAAATTCCACAAAAAGAGGATTTCAAATCTGGTCTGTCTAAAGGAAGGTTCAACTCGGTGAGTTGAACACACACAACCCAAAGAACTTACTGAGAATTCTTCTGTCTAGCATTAGATGAAGAAATCCCGTTTCCAATGAAATCCTCAAAGAGGTCCGAATATCCACTTGCAGACTTTACAAACAGAGTGTTTCCAAACTGCTCTATGAATAGAAAGGTTAAACTCTGTGAGTGGAATGCACACATCACAAAGTGGTTTCTGACAGTGATTGCATCTAGTTTTTATGCGAAGATATTTCCTTTTCTACCGTTGGCAAAAAAGCGCTTGAAATCTGCACTTGCAAATTCCACAAGAAGAGGGTTTCAACTCTGCTCTGTCTAAAGGAAGGTTCAAATCTATGTGTTGAACACACGCAACCCAAAGAAGTTACTGAGAATTCTTCTGTCTAGCATTAGATGAAGAAATCCCGTTTCCAATGACATCCTCAATGAGGTCCAAATATCCACTTGCACACATTACAAACAGAGTGTTTCCAAACTGCTCTATGAAAAGAGAGGTTAAACTCTGTGAGTGGAACGCCCACATCACAAAGTGGTTTCTGAGAATGATTCTCTCTAGTTTTTATACGAAGATATTTCCTTTTCTACAGTTGGCCCTAATTCGCTTGAAATCTCCACTTGCAAATTCCACAAAAAGAGGGTTTCAAATCTGCTCTGTCTAAAGGAAGGTTCAACTCCGGGAGTTGAACACACACAAACCAAAGAAGTCACTGAGAATTCTTCTGTCTAGCATTAGATGAAGAAATCCCGTTTCCAACGAAATCCTCAAAGAGGTCCAAATATCCACTTGCAGACTTTACAAACAGCGTGTTTCCAAACTGCTCTATGAAAAGAGAGGTTAAACTCTGTGAGTGGAATGCCGTGATTACAAAGTGGTTTCTGAGAATGATTCTCTCTAGTTTTTATACGAAGATATTTCCTTTTATACCGTTGGCCCCAAATCACTTGAAATCTCCACTTGCAAATTCCACAAAAAGAGGGTTTCAAATCTGCTCTGTCTAAAGGAAGGTTCAACTCTGTGATTTGAACACACGAATCCCAAAGAAGTTACTGAGAATTCTTCTGTCTAGCATTAGATGAAGAAATCCCGTTTCGAACGAAATCCTCAAAGAGGTCCAAATATCCACTTGCAGAATTTACAAACAGAGTGTTTCCAAACTGCTGTATGAAAAGAAAGGATAAACTCTGTGAGTGGAACACACACATCACAAACTGGTTTCTGAGAATGATTCTCTCTAGTTTTTATACCAAGATATTTCCAATTCTACCGTGGGCCCCAAAGCTCTTGAAATCTCCACTTGTAAATTCCACAAAAACAGGGTTTCAAATCTGCTCTGTCTAAAGGAAGGTTCAAATCTATGTGTTGAACACACGCAACCCAAAGAAGTTACTGAGAATTCTTCTGTCTAGCATTAGAGGAAAAATCCCGTTTCCAACGACATCCTCAAAGAGGTCCAAATATCCACTTGCATACTTTGCAAACAGAGTGTTTCCCAACTGCTCTATGAAAAGAGAGGTTAAACACTGTGAGTGGACCGCCCACATCACAAAGTGGTTTCTGAGAATGATTCCGTCTAGTTTTTATACGAAGATATTTTCTTTTCTACTGTGGGCAACGAAGCGCTTGAAATCTCCACTTGCAAATTCCACAAAAAGAGGGTTTCAAATCTGCTCTGTCTAAAGGAAGGTTCAACTCTGTCAGTTGAACACACTCATCCCAAAGAAGTTACTGAGAATTCTTCTGTCTAGCATTAGATGAAGAAATTCCGTTTCCAACAAAATCCTCAAAGAGGTCCAAATATCCACTTGCAGACTTTACAAATAGAATGTTTCCAAACTGCTCTATGAAAAGAGAGGTTAAATTCCGTGAGTGGAATGCACACAACAGAAAGTGGTTTCTTGGAATGATTCTCTCTTGTTTTTATACGAAGATATTTCATTTTCTACCGTGGGCCCAAAAGCGCTTGAAATCTCCACTTGCAAATTCCACAAAAAGAGGATTTCAAATCTGGTCTGTCTAAAGGAAGGTTCAACTCGGTGAGTTGAACACACACAACCCAAAGAACTTACTGAGAATTCTTCTGTCTAGCATTAGATGAAGAAATCCCGTTTCCAATGAAATCCTCAAAGAGGTCCGAATATCCACTTGCAGACTTTACAAACAGAGTGTTTCCAAACTGCTCTATGAATAGAAAGGTTAAACTCTCTGACTGGAATGCACACATCACAAAATGGTTTCTGAGAATGATTCTCTCTAGTTTTTATACGAAGATATTTCCTTTTCTACCATGGGCACCAAAGCGCTTGAAATCTCCACTTGCAAATTCCACAAAAAGAGGGTTTCAAATCTGCTCTGTCTTAAGGAAGGTTCAACTGTGTGAGTTGAACACACGCAACCCAAAGAATTTACTGAGAATTCGAACACACGCAACCCAAAAGTTACTGAGAATTCTTCTGTCTAGCATTAGATGAAGAAATTCCGTTTCCAACAAAATCCTCAAACAGGTCCAAATATCCACTTGCAGACTTCACACACAGTGTTTGCAAACTGCTCTTTGAAAAGAAAGGTTAAACTCTGAGAGTGGAACACACACATCACAAAGAGGTTTCTGAGAATGATTCTCTCTAGTTTTTATACGAAGATATTTCCTTTTCTACCGTGGGCCCCAAAGCGCTTGAAATCTCCGCTTGTAAATTCCACAAAAACAGGGTTTCAAATCTGCTCTGTCTAAAGGAAGGTTCAAATCTATGTGTTGAACACACGCAACCCAAAGAAGTTACTGAGAATTCTTCTGTCTAGCATTAGAGGAAGTAATCCCATTTCCAACGACATCCTCAAAGAGGTCCAAATATCCACTTACACACATTACAAACAGAGTGTTTCCAAACTGCTCTATGAAAAGAGAGGTTAAACTCTGTGAGTGGAACGCCCACATCACAAAGTAGTTTCTTAGAATTATTCTCTCTAGTTTTTATACGAAGATATTTCCTTTTCTACCGTTCGCCCAAAATCGCTTGAAATCTCCACTTGCAAATTCCACAAAAAGAGGGTTTCCAATCTGCTCTGTCTAAAGGAAGGTTCAACTCCGGGAGTTGAACACACACAAACCAAAGAAGTCACTGAGAATTCTTCTGTCTAGAATTAGATGAAGAAATCCCGTTTCCAACGACATCCTCAAAGAGGTCCAAATATCCACTTGCAGACTTTACAAACAGCGTGTTTCCAAACTGCTCTATGAAAAGAGAGGTTAAACTCTGTGAGTGGAATGCCGTGATTACAAAGTGGTTTCTGAGAATGATTCTCTCTAGTTTTTATACGAAGATATTTCCTTTTCTACCGTTGGCCCCAAATCACTTGAAATCTCCACTTGCAAATTCCACAAAAAGAGGGTTTCAAATCTGGTCTGTCTAAAGGAAGGTCCAACTCTGTGAGTTGAACACACGCAACCCAAAGAATTTACTGAGAATTCGAACACACGCAACCAAAAAGTTTACCAAGAACTCTTCTGTCTAGCATTAGATGAAGAAATCCCGTTTCCAACGACTTCCTCAAAGAGGTCCAAATCTCCGCTTGCAGACTTTACACACAGAGTGTTTCCAAACTGCTCTATGAATAGAAAGGTTAAGCTCTGTGAGTGGAATGCACACATCACAAAGTGGTTTCTGACAATGATTCCGTCTAGTTTTTATACGAAGATATCTCCTTTTCTACCATTGGCAACAAAGCGCTTGAAATCTGCACTTGCAAATTCCACAAGAAGAGAGTTTCTACTCTGCTCTGTCTAAAGGAAGGTTCAACTCTGTGAGATGAACACACGCAACCCTAAAAAGTTACTGAGAATTCTTCTGTCTAGCATTAGATGAAGAATTCCCTTTTCCAAAAAAATCCTCAAAGAGGTCCAAATCTCCACTTGCAGACGTTACAAACAGAGTGTTTCCAAACTGCTCTATGAAAAGAAAGGTTAAACTCTGTGAGTGGAATGCACACATCACAAAGTGGTTTCTGAGAATGAATCTCTCTAGTTTTTATACGAAGATATTTCTTTTCTACCGTTGGCAAGAAATCGCTTGAAATCTCCACCTGCAAATTCCACAAAATAGGGTTTCAAATCTGCTCTGTCTAAACTAAGGTTCAACTCTGTGAGTTGAACACAAGCAACAAACAGAATTTACTGAGAATTCTTCTGTCTACAATTAGATGAAGAAATCCCACTTCCAACGAAATCCTCAAAGAGATCGAAATCTCCACTTGCAGACTTTACTAACAGAGTGATTCCAAACTGCACTATGAAAAGAAAGGTTAAACTCTGTGAGTGGAACGCACACATCACAAAGTGGTTTCTGAGAATGATTCTCTCTAGTTTTTATACCAAGATATTTCATTTTCTTCCGTGGGCAACAAAGCGCTTGAAATCTCCACTTGCAAATTCCACAAAAACAGGGTTTCAAATCTGTTCTGTCTAAAGGAAGCTTCAACTCAGTGAGTTGAACACACGCAACCCAAAGAAGTTACTAAGAATTCTTCTGTTTAGCATTAGATGAAGAAATCCCGTTTCCAACGAAATCCTCAAAGAGGTCCAAATCTCCACTTGCAGATTTTCAAACAGAGTGTTTCCAAAGTGCTCTATGAAAAGAAAGGTTAAACTCTGTGAATGGAATGCACACATCACAAAGTCGTTTCTGAGAATGATTCTCTCTAGTTTTTATACGAAGATATTTCCTTTTCTACCATTGGCAACAAAGCGCTTGAAATCTCCACTTGCAATTTCCACAAGAAGAGAATTTCAAATCTGCTGTGTCTTAAGGAAGGTTCAACTCTCTGAGTTGAACACACACAACCCAAAGAAGTTACTGAGAATTCGAACACACGCAACCCAAAACTTACTGAGTATTCTTCTGTGTAGCATTAGATGAAGAAATCCCGTTTCCAAAGAAATCATCAAAAAGGTCCAAGTATCCACTTGCAGACTTTACAAACAGAGTGTTTCCAAACTGCTCTATGAAAAGAAAGGTTAAACTGTGTGAGTGGAACACTCACATCACAAAGTGGTTTCTGAGAATGATTCCGTCTAGTTTTTAAAGGAAGATATTTCCTTTTCTACCGTGGGCCACAAAGCGCTTGAAATCTCCATTTGCAAATTCCAGAAAAAGAGGGTTTCAAATGTGCTCTGTGTAAAGGAAGCTTCAACTCTGTGAGTTAAACGCACGCAACCCAAAGAAGTTACTGAGAATTCGAACACACGCAACCCAAAAATTTAGTGAGAATTCTTCTGTGTAGCATTAGATGAAGAAATCCCGTTTCCAATGAAATGATCAAAGAGGTCCAAATATCCACTTGCAGAATTTACAAACAGAGTGTTTCCAAACTGCTCTATGAAGAGAAAGGTTAAACTCTGTGAGTGGAACGCACACATCACAACTTGGTTTCTGAGAATGATTCTCTCTAGTTTTTATACGAAGATATTTCCTTTTCTACGGATGGCCCCAAAGCGCTTGAAATCTCCACTAGCAAATTCCAGAAAAATTGGGTTTCAAATCTGCTCTGTCTAAAGGAATGTTCAACTCTCTGAGTTGAACACACGCAACCCAAAGAAGTTACTGAGAATTCGAACACACGCAACCCAAAAAGTTATTGAGAATTCTTCTGTGTAGCATTAGATGAAGAAATCCCGTTTTCAATGAAGTAATCAAAGAGGTCCAAATATCCACTTGCAGAATTTACAAACAGTGTGTTTCCACACTGCTCTATGAAAAGAAAGGTTAAACTGTGTGAGTGGAACACTCACATCACAATGTGGTTTCTGAGAATGATTCCGTCTAGTTTTTATACGAAGATATTCCCTTTTCTACCGTTGGCAACAAAGCGCTTGAAATTTCCACTTGCAAATTCCAGAAAAAGATGGTTTCAAATGTGCTCTGTGTAAAGGAAGGTTCAACTCTGTGAGATGAACACACGCATCCCAAAGAAGTACCTGAGAATTCTTCTGTCTAGCATTAGATGAAGAAATCACGTTTCCAACGAAATCCTCACAGAGGTCCAAATATCCACTTGCAGACTTTAAAAACAGAGAGTTTCCAAACTGCTCTATGAAAAGAGAGGTTAACCTCTGTGAGTGAAACGCACACATCACAAAGCGGTTTCTTGGAATGATTCTCTCTAGTTTTTGTAGGAAGATATTTCGTTTTCTACCGTGGGCCCCAAAGCGCTTGAAATCTCCACTTGCAAATTCCACAAAAAGAGGGTTTCAAATCTTTTCTGTCTAAAGGAAGGTTCAACTCTGTGAGTTGAACACACGCAACCCAAAGAAGTTACTGAGAATTCTAACACACGCAACCCAAAAATTTACTGAGAATTCTTCTGTGTAGCATTAGATGAAGAAATCCCGTTTCCAATGAAATAATCAAAGAGGTCCAAATATCCACTTGCAGACTTTACAAACAGAGAGTTTCCAAACTGCTCTATGAAAAGAAAGGTTAAACTCTGTGAGTGGAACGCACACATCACAAAGTGGTTTCTGAGAATGATTCTGCCTAGTTTTTATACCAAGATATTTCTTTTTCTAGCGTTGGCCCCAAAGCGCTTTAAATCTCCGCTTGCAAATTCCACAAAAACAGGGTTTCAAATCTGCTCTGTCTAAAGAAAAGTTCAACTCAGTGAGTTGAACACACGCAACCCAAAGAAGTTACTAAGAATTCTTCTGTTTAGCATTAGATGAAGAAATCCCGTTTCCAGCGAAATCCTCAAAAGAGGTCGAAATAGCCACTTGTAGACTTTACAAACAGAGTGTTTCCAAACTGCTCTATGAAAAGAAAGGTTAAATTCTGTGAGTGGAATGCACACATCACAAGTTGGTTTCTGAGAATGATTCTCTCTAGTTTTTATACGAGGATATTTCCCTTTCTACGGATGGCCCCAAAGCGCTTGAAATCTCCACCTGGAAATTCCAGAAACATAGGGTTTCAAATCTCCTCTGTCTAAAGGAAGGTTCAACACTGTGAGATGAACACACGCAACCCAAAAAGTTACTGAGAATTCTTCTGTGTAGCATTAGATGAAGAAATCCTGTTTCCAATGAAATAATCAAAGAGGTCCAAATATCCACTTGCAGACTTTACAAACAGAGTGTTTCCAAACTGCTCTATGAAAAGAAAGGTTAAACTGTGTGAGTGGAACACTCACATCACAAAGCGGTTTCTGAGAATGATTCCGTCTAGTTTTTAAACGAAGATATTTCCTTTTCTACCATGGGCCCAAAAGCACTTGAAATCTCCACTTGCAAATTCCACAAAAAGAGGGTTTCAAATCTTTTCTGCCTAAATGAAGGTTCAACTCTGTGAGTTGTACACACGCATCCCAAAGAAGTTACTGAGAATTCTTCTGTCTAGCATTTGATGAAGAAATCCAATTTCCAGCGTAATCCTCAAAGTGGTCCAAATCTCCGCTTGCAGACTTTACAAACAGAGTGTTTCCAAACTGCTCTATGAATAGAAAGGTTAAACTGCGTGAGTGGAACGCACACATCACAAAGTGGTTTCTGAGAATGATTCCATCTAGTTTTTATATGAAGATATTTCCTTTTCTACCATTGGCAACAATGCGCTTGAAATCTGCACTTGCAAATTCCACAAGAAGAGGGTTTCAAGTCTGCTCTGTCTAAAGGAAGGTTCAACTCTGTGAGGTGAACACACGCAACCCTAAGAAGTTACTGAGAATTCTTCTGTCTAACATTAGATGAAGAAATCCCGTTTCCAACAAAATCCTCAAAGAGGTCCAAATATCCACTAGCAGACATTACAAACAGAGTGTTTCCAAACTGCTCTATGAAAAGAAAGGTTAAACTCTGTGAGTGGAACGCACACATCACAAAGTGGTTTCTGAGAATGATTCTCTCTAGTTTTTATACGAAGATATTTCTTTTCTACCGTTGGCAAAAATCGCTTGAAATCTCCACTTGCAAATTCCACAAAAAGAGGGTTTCAAATCTGCTCTGTCTAAAGGAAGGTTCAACTCTGTGAGTTGAACACAAGCAACCCACAGAAGTTACTGAGAATTCTTCTGTCTACTATTAGATGAAGAAATCCCGCTTCCAACGAAATCCTAATAGAGGTCCAAATCTCCACTTGCAGACTTTCAAACAGAGTGTTTCCAAAGTGCTCTATGAAAAGAAAGGTTAAACTCTGTGAGTGGAACACACACATCACAAAGTGGTTTCTGAGAATGATTCTCTCTAGTTTTTATACGAAGATATTTCCTTTTCTACGGATGGCCTCAAAGCGCTTGAAATCTCAACTTGCAAATTGAGAAAAATAGTGTATAATATCTGCTCTGTCTAAAGGAAGGTTCAACGCTGTGAGTTGAACACACGCAATCCAAAGAAGTTACTGAGAATTCTTCTGTCTAGCATTAGATGAAGAAATACCGTTTCCAACGACATCCTCAAAGAGGTCCAAATATACACTTGCAGACTTTACAAACAGAGTGTTTCCAAACTGCTCTATGAAAAGAGAGGTTAAACTCTGTGAGTGGAATGCCCACATTACAAAGTGGTTTCTGAGAATGATTCTCTCTAGTTTTTATACGAAGATATTTCCTTTTATACCGTTGGCCCAAAATCGCTTGAAATCTCCACTTGCAAATTCCACAAAAAGATTGTTTTAAATCTGTTCTGTGTAAAGGAAGGTTCAACTCTGTGAGTTGAACACACGCATCCCAAAGAAGTTACTGAGAATTCTTCTGTCTAGCATTAGATGAAGAAAACCCGTTTCCAACGAAATCCTCAAAGAGGTCCAAATATCCACTTGCAGATTTTACAAACAGAGTGTTTCCAAACTGCTCTATGAAAAGAAAGGTTAAACTCTGTGAGTGGAACGCACACATCACAAAGTGGTTTCTGAGAATGATTCTGTCTAGTTTTTATACCAAGATATTTCTTTTTCTAGCGTTGGCCCCAAAGCGCTTTAAATCTCCGCTTGCAAATTCCACAAAAACAGGGTTTCAAATCTGCTCTGTCTAAAGAAAGGTTCAACTCAGTGAGTTGAACACACGCAACCCAAAGAAGTTACTAAGAATTCTTCTGTTTTGCATTAGATGAAGAAATCCCATTTCCAGCGTAATCCTCAAAAGAGGTCGAAATATCCACTTGTAGACTTTACAAACAGAGTGTTTCCAAACTGCTCTATGAAAAGAAAGGTTAAATTCTGTGAGTGGAACGCACACATCACAAGTTGGTTTCTGAGAATGATTCTCTCTAGTTTTTATACGAAGATATTTCCTTTTCTACGGATGGCCCCAAAGCGCTTGAAATCTCCACCTGGAAATTCCAGAAACATAGGGTTTCAAATCTCCTCTGTCTAAAGGAAGGTTCAACACTGTGAGATGAACACACGCAACCCAAAAACTTACTGAGAATTCTTCTGTGTAGCATTAGATGAAGAAATACTGTTTCCAATGAAATAATCAAAGAGGTCCAAATATCCACTTGCAGACTTTACAAACAGAGTGTTTCCAAACTGCTCTATGAAAAGAAAGGTTAAACTGTGTGAGTGGAACACTCACATCACAAAGTGGTTTCTGAGAATGATTCCGTCTAGTTTTTATACGAAGATATTTCCTTTTCTACGGTGGGCCCCAAAGCGCTTGAAATCTCCACTAGCAAATTCCACAAAAAGAGGGTTTCAAATCTGCTCTGTCTAAAGGAAGGTTCAACTCTGTGAGTTGAACACACGCAACGCAAATAAGTTACTGAGAATTTGAGCACACAGAACCCAAAAAGTTACTGAGAATTCTTCTGTCTAGCACTAAATGAAGAAATCCCGTTTCCAACGAAATCCTCAAAGAGGGCCAAATATCCACTTGCAGACGTTACAAAGAGAATGTTTCCAAACTGCTCTATGAAAAGAGACGTTAACCTCTGTGAGTGAAACGCACACATCACAAAGCGGTTTCTTGGAATGATTCTCTCTAGTTTTTGTAGGAAGATATTTCGTTTTCTACCGTGGGCCCCAAAGCGCTTGAAATCTCCACTTGCAAATTCCACAAAAAGAGGGTTTCAAATCTTTTCTGCCTAAAGGAAGGTTCAACTCTGTGAGTTGTACACACGCATCCCAAAGAAGTTACTGAGAATTCTTCTGTCTAGCATTAGATGAAGAAATCCCATTTCCAGCGTAATCCTCAAAGTGGTCCAAATCTCCGCTTGCAGACTTTACAAACAGAGTGTTTCCAAACTGCTCTATGAATAGAAAGGTTAAACTGCGTGAGTGGAATGCGCACATCACAAAGTGGTATCTGAGAATGATTCCATCTAGTTTTTATATGAAGATATTTCCTTTTCTACCATTGGCAACAAAGCGCTTGAAATCTGCACTTGCAAATTCCACAAGAAGAGGGTTTCAAGTCTGCTCTGTCTAAAGGAAGGTTCAACTCTGTGAGTTGAACACACGCAACCCTAAGAAGTTAATGACAATTCTTCTGTCTAGCATTAGAAGAAGAAATCCCGTTTCCAACAAAATCCTCAAAGAGGTCCAAATATCCACTAGCAGACATTACAAACAGAGTGTTTCCAAACTGCTCTATGAAAAGAAAGGTTAAACTCCGTGAGTGGAACGCACACATCACAAAGTGGTTTCTGAGAATGATTCTCTCTAGTTTTTATACGAAGTTATTTCTTTTCTACCGTTGGCAAAAAATCGCTTGAAATCTCCACTTGCAAATTCCACAAAAAGAGGGTTTCAAATCTGCTCTGTCTAAAGGAAGGTTCAACTCTGTGAGTTGAACACAAGCAACCCACAGAAGTTACTGAGAATTCTTCTGTCTACTATTAGATGAAGAAATCCCGCTTCCAACGAAATCCTAATAGAGGTCCAAATCTCCACTTGCAGACTTTCAAACAGAGTGTTTCCAAAGTGCTCTATGAAAAGAAAGGTTAAACTCTGTGAGTGGAACACACACATCACAAAGTGGTTTCTGAGAATGATTCTCTCTAGTTTTTATACGAAGATATTTCCTTTTCTACGGATGGCCCCAAAGCGCTTGAAATCTCAACTTGCAAATTGAGAAAAATAGTGTTTAATATCTGCTCTGTCTAAAGGAAGGTTCAACGCTGTGAGTTGAACACACGCAATCCAAAGAAGTTACTGAGAATTCTTCTGTCTAGCATTAGATGAAGAAATACCGTTTCCAACGACATCCTCAAAGAGGTCCAAATATACACTTGCAGACTTTACAAACAGAGTGTTTCCAAACTGCTCTATGAAAAGAGAGGTTAAACTCTGTGAGTGGAATGCCCACATTACAAAGTGGTTTCTGAGAATGATTCTCTCTAGTTTTTATACGAAGATATTTCCTTTTATACCGTTGGCCCAAAATCTCTTGAAATCTCCACTTGCAAATTCCACAAAAAGATTGTTTTAAATCTGTTCTGTGTAAAGGAAGGTTCAACTCTGTGAGTTGAACACACGCATCCCAAAGAAGTTACTGAGAATTCTTCTGTCTAGCATTAGATGAAGAAATCCCGTTTCCAACGAAATCCTCAAAGAGGTCCAAATATCCACTTTCAGAATGTACAAACAGAGTGTTTCCAAACTGCTCTATGAAAAGAAAGCTTAAACTCTGTGAGTGGAACGCACACATCACAAAATGGTTTCTGAGAATGATTCTCTCTAGTTTTTATACGAAGATATTTCCTTTTCTACCATAGGTCCCAAAAAGCGCTTGAAATCTCCACTTGCAAATTGCACAAAAAGAAGGATTCAAATCTGCTCTGTCTAAAGGAAGGTTCAACTCTGTGAGTTGAACACAAGCAACCCACAGAAGTTACTGAGAATTCTTCTGTTTAGCATTAGATGAAGAAATCCCGTTTCCAACGAAATGCTCAAAGAAGTCCAAATATCAACTTGCAGACTTTACAAAGAGAATGTTTCCAAACTGCTCTATGAAAAGAGAGGTTACCCTCTGTGAGTGGAACGCACACATCACAAAGTGGTTTCTTGGAATGATTCTCTCTAGTTTTTATACGAATATATTTCGTTTTCTATCGTGGGCCCCAAAGTCCTTGAAATCTCTACTTGCAAATTCCACAAAAAGAGGGTTTCAAATCTGGCCTGTCTAAAGTAAGTTTCAACTCTGTGAGTTGAACACACGCAACCCAAAGAAGTTACTGAGAATTCTTCTGTCTAGCATTAGATGAAGAAAACCCGTTTCCAACGAAATCCTCAAAGAGGTCCAAATATCCACTTGCAGACTTTACAAACAGAGTGTTTCCAAACTGCTCTATGAAAAGAAAGGTTAAACTCTGTGAGTGGAACGCACACATCACAAAGTGGTTTCTGAGAATGATTCTGCCTAGTTTTTATACCAAGATATTTCTTTTTCTAGCGTTGGCCCCAAAGCGCTTTAAATCTCCGCTTGCAAATTCCACAAAAACAGGGTTTCAAATCTGCTCTGTCTAAAGAAAGGTTCAACTCAGTGAGTTGAACACACGCAACCCAAAGAAGTTACTAAGAATTCTTCTGTTTAGCATTAGATGAAGAAATCCCGTTTCCAGCGAAATCCTCAAAAGAGGTCGAAATAGCCACTTGTAGATTTTACAAACAGAGTGTTTCCAAACTGCTCTATGAAAAGAAAGGTTAAATTCTGTGAGTGGAACGCACACATCACAAGTTGGTTTCTGAGAATGATTCTCTCTAGTTTTTATACGAGGATATTTCCTTTTCTACGGATGGCCCCAAAGCGCTTGAAATCTCCACCTGGAAATTCCAGAAACATAGGGTTTCAAATCTCCTCTGTCTAAAGGAAGGTTCAACACTGTGAGATGAACACACGCAACCCAAAAAGTTACTGAGGATTCTTCTGTGTAGCATTAGATGAAGAAATCCTGTTTCCAATGAAATAATCAAAGAGGTCCAAATATCCACTTGCAGACTTTACAAACAGAGTGTTTCCAAACTGCTCTATGAAAAGAAAGGTTAAACTGTGTGAGTGGAACACTCACATCACAAAGTGGTTTCTGAGAATGATTCCGTCTAGTTTTTAAACGAAGATATTTCCTTTTCTACCATGGGCCCAAAAGCACTTGAAATCTCCACTTGCAAATTCCACAAAAAGAGGGTTTCAAATCTTTTCTGCCTAAATGAAGGTTCAACTCTGTGAGTTGTACACACGCATCCCAAAGAAGTTACTGAGAATTCTTCTGTCTAGCATTAGATGAAGAAATCCCGTTTCCAACAAAATCCTCAAAGAGGTCCAAATATCCACTAGCAGACATTACAAACAGAGTGTTTCCAAACTGCTCTATGAAAAGAAAGGTTAAACTCTGTGAGTGGAACGCACACATCACAAAGTGGTTTCTGAGAATGATTCTCTCTAGTTTTTATACGAAGATATTTCTTTTCTACCGTTGGCAAAAATCGCTTGAAATCTCCACTTGCAAATTCCACAAAAAGAGGGTTTCAAATCTGCTCTGTATAAAGGAAGGTTCAACTCTGTGAGTTGAACACAAGCAACCCACAGAAGTTACTGAGAATTCTTCTGTCTACTATTAGATGAAGAAATCCCGCTTCCAACGAAATCCTAATAGAGGTCCAAATCTCCACTTGCAGACTTTCAAACAGAGTGTTTCCAAAGTGCTCTATGAAAAGAAAGGTTAAACTCTGTGAGTGGAACACACACATCACAAAGTGGTTTCTGAGAATGATTCTCTCTAGTTTTTATACGAAGATATTTCCTTTTCTACGGATGGCCTCAAAGCGCTTGAAATCTCAACTTGCAAATTGAGAAAAATAGTGTTTAATATCTGCTCTGTCTAAAGGAAGGTTCAACGCTGTGAGTTGAACACACGCAATCCAAAGAAGTTACTGAGAATTCTTCTGTCTAGCATTAGATGAAGAAATACCGTTTCCAACGACATCCTCAAAGAGGTCCAAATATACACTTGCAGACTTTACAAACAGAGTGTTTCCAAACTGCTCTATGAAAAGAGAGGTTAAACTCTGTGAGTGGAATGCCCACATTACAAAGTGGTTTCTGAGAATGATTCTCTCTAGTTTTTATACGAAGATATTTCCTTTTATACCGTTGGCCCAAAATCGCTTGAAATCTCCACTTGCAAATTCCACAAAAAGATTGTTTCAAATCTGGCCTGTCTAAAGGAAGTTTCAACTCTGTGAGTTGAACACACGCATCCCAAAGAAGTTACTGAGAATTCTTCTGTCTAGCATTAGATGAAGAAAACCCGTTTCCAACGAAATCCTCAAAGAGGTCCAAATATCCACTTGCAGATTTTACAAACAGAGTGTTTCCAAACTGCTCTATGAAAAGAAAGGTTAAACTCTGTGAGTGGAACGCACACATCACAAAGTGGTTTCTGAGAATGATTCTGTCTAGTTTTTATACCAAGATATTTCTTTTTCTAGCGTTGGCCCCAAAGCGCTTTAAATCTCCGCTTGCAAATTCCACAAAAACAGGGTTTCAAATCTGCTCTGTCTAAAGAAAGGTTCAACTCAGTGAGTTGAACACACGCAACCCAAAGAAGTTACTAAGAATTCTTCTGTTTTGCATTAGATGAAGAAATCCCATTTCCAGCGTAATCCTCAAAAGAGGTCGAAATATCCACTTGTAGACTTTACAAACAGAGTGTTTCCAAACTGCTCTATGAAAAGAAAGGTTAAATTCTGTGAGTGGAACGCACACATCACAAGTTGGTTTCTGAGAATGATTCTCTCTAGTTTTTATACGAAGATATTTCCTTTTCTACGGATGGCCCCAAAGCGCTTGAAATCTCCACCTGGAAATTCCAGAAACATAGGGTTTCAAATCTCCTCTGTCTAAAGGAAGGTTCAACACTGTGAGATGAACACACGCAACCCAAAAACTTACTGAGAATTCTTCTGTGTAGCATTAGATGAAGAAATACTGTTTCCAATGAAATAATCAAAGAGGTCCAAATATCCACTTGCAGACTTTACAAACAGAGTGTTTCCAAACTGCTCTATGAAAAGAAAGGTTAAACTGTGTGAGTGGAACACTCACATCACAAAGTGGTTTCTGAGAATGATTCCGTCTAGTTTTTATACGAAGATATTTCCTTTTCTACTGTGGGCCCCAAAGCGCTTGAAATCTCCACTAGCAAATTCCACAAAAAGAGGGTTTCAAATCTGCTCTGTCTAAAGGAAGGTTCAACTCTGTGAGTGAAACACACGCAACCCAAAGAATTTACTGAGAATTCGAACACACGCAACCCAAAAACTTACTGAGAATTCTTCTGTCCACTATTAAATGAAGAAATCCCGCTTCCAACGAAATCCTCAAAGAGGTTCAAATCTCCACTTGCATACTTTACTCACAGAGTGTTTCCAAACTGCTCTATGAAAAGAAAGGTTAAACTGTGTGAGTGGAACACTCACATCACAAAGTGGTTTCTGAGAATGATTCCGTCTAGTTTTTAAACGAAGATATTTCCTTTTCTACCATGGGCCCAAAAGCACTTGAAATCTCCACTTGCAAATTCCACAAAAAGAGGGTTTCAAATCTTTTCTGCCTAAATGAAGGTTCAACTCTGTGAGTTGTACACACGCATCCCAAAGAAGTTACTGAGAATTCTTCTGTCTAGCATTAGATGAAGAAATCCCGTTTCCAACAAAATCCTCAAAGAGGTCCAAATATCCACTAGCAGACATTACAAACAGAGTGTTTCCAAACTGCTCTATGAAAAGAAAGGTTAAACTCTGTGAGTGGAACGCACACATCACAAAGTGGTTTCTGAGAATGATTCTCTCTAGTTTTTATACGAAGATATTTCTTTTCTACCGTTGGCAAAAATCGCTTGAAATCTCCACTTGCAAATTCCACAAAAAGAGGGTTTCAAATCTGCTCTGTATAAAGGAAGGTTCAACTCTGTGAGTTGAACACAAGCAACCCACAGAAGTTACTGAGAATTCTTCTGTCTACTATTAGATGAAGAAATCCCGCTTCCAACGAAATCCTAATAGAGGTCCAAATCTCCACTTGCAGACTTTCAAACAGAGTGTTTCCAAAGTGCTCTATGAAAAGAAAGGTTAAACTCTGTGAGTGGAACACACACATCACAAAGTGGTTTCTGAGAATGATTCTCTCTAGTTTTTATACGAAGATATTTCCTTTTCTACGGATGGCCTCAAAGCGCTTGAAATCTCAACTTGCAAATTGAGAAAAATAGTGTTTAATATCTGCTCTGTCTAAAGGAAGGTTCAACGCTGTGAGTTGAACACACGCAATCCAAAGAAGTTACTGAGAATTCTTCTGTCTAGCATTAGATGAAGAAATACCGTTTCCAACGACATCCTCAAAGAGGTCCAAATATACACTTGCAGACTTTACAAACAGAGTGTTTCCAAACTGCTCTATGAAAAGAGAGGTTAAACTCTGTGAGTGGAATGCCCACATTACAAAGTGGTTTCTGAGAATGATTCTCTCTAGTTTTTATACGAAGATATTTCCTTTTATACCGTTGGCCCAAAATCGCTTGAAATCTCCACTTGCAAATTCCACAAAAAGATTGTTTCAAATCTGGCCTGTCTAAAGGAAGTTTCAACTCTGTGAGTTGAACACACGCATCCCAAAGAAGTTACTGAGAATTCTTCTGTCTAGCATTAGATGAAGAAAACCCGTTTCCAACGAAATCCTCAAAGAGGTCCAAATATCCACTTGCAGATTTTACAAACAGAGTGTTTCCAAACTGCTCTATGAAAAGAAAGGTTAAACTCTGTGAGTGGAACGCACACATCACAAAGTGGTTTCTGAGAATGATTCTGTCTAGTTTTTATACCAAGATATTTCTTTTTCTAGCGTTGGCCCCAAAGCGCTTTAAATCTCCGCTTGCAAATTCCACAAAAACAGGGTTTCAAATCTGCTCTGTCTAAAGAAAGGTTCAACTCAGTGAGTTGAACACACGCAACCCAAAGAAGTTACTAAGAATTCTTCTGTTTTGCATTAGATGAAGAAATCCCATTTCCAGCGTAATCCTCAAAAGAGGTCGAAATATCCACTTGTAGACTTTACAAACAGAGTGTTTCCAAACTGCTCTATGAAAAGAAAGGTTAAATTCTGTGAGTGGAACGCACACATCACAAGTTGGTTTCTGAGAATGATTCTCTCTAGTTTTTATACGAAGATATTTCCTTTTCTACGGATGGCCCCAAAGCGCTTGAAATCTCCACCTGGAAATTCCAGAAACATAGGGTTTCAAATCTCCTCTGTCTAAAGGAAGGTTCAACACTGTGAGATGAACACACGCAACCCAAAAACTTACTGAGAATTCTTCTGTGTAGCATTAGATGAAGAAATACTGTTTCCAATGAAATAATCAAAGAGGTCCAAATATCCACTTGCAGACTTTACAAACAGAGTGTTTCCAAACTGCTCTATGAAAAGAAAGGTTAAACTGTGTGAGTGGAACACTCACATCACAAAGTGGTTTCTGAGAATGATTCCGTCTAGTTTTTATACGAAGATATTTCCTTTTCTACTGTGGGCCCCAAAGCGCTTGAAATCTCCACTAGCAAATTCCACAAAAAGAGGGTTTCAAATCTGCTCTGTCTAAAGGAAGGTTCAACTCTGTGAGTGAAACACACGCAACCCAAAGAATTTACTGAGAATTCGAACACACGCAACCCAAAAACTTACTGAGAATTCTTCTGTCCACTATTAAATGAAGAAATCCCGCTTCCAACGAAATCCTCAAAGAGGTTCAAATCTCCACTTGCATACTTTACTCACAGAGTGTTTCCAAACTGCTCTATGAAAAGAAAGGTTAAACTCTGTGAGTGGAACGCACACATCACAAAGTGGTTTCTGAGAATGATTCTCTCTAGTTTTTATACCAAGATATTTCCTTTTCTACCGTGGGCAACAAAGCGCTTGAAATCTCCAGTTGCAAATTCCACAAAAACAGGGTTTCAAATCTGCTCTGTCTAAAGGAAGGTTCAACTCAGTGAGTTGAACACACGCAACACAAAGAAGTTACTAAGAATTCTTCTGTTTAGCATTAGATGAAGAAATCCCGTTTCCAGCGAAATCCTCAAAGGGGTCCAAATATCCACCTGCAGACATTACAAACAGAGGGTTTGCAAGCTGCTGTATGAAAGGAAAGGTCAAACTCTGTGATTTGAAAGCACACATCATAAAGTAGTTTCTGAGAATGATTCTGTACAGTTTTTGTAAGAAGATATTCCCTTTTCAAACTTTGGAACCAAAGCGCTTAAAATCTCCACCTGAAAATTCAACAAAAAGAGAGTTTCAATTCTGCTCTGTCTAAAGGAAGGTATAACTCTTTGAGTTGAATTCACACACACAAAGAAGCTACTGAGAATTATTCTGTCTAGCATTATATGAAGAAATCCCGTTTCCAACGAAGGCCTCAAAGTGTTCCAAACATCCACTTGCAGACTTTACAAACAGAGTGTTTCAAAACTGCTCTATGAAAAGAAAGGTTAAATTCTGTGAGTGTAACGCAGACATCACAAGTTGGTTTCTGAGAATGATTCTCTCTAGTTTTTATACGAAGATATTTCCTTTTCTATGGGTGGCCTGAAAGCGCTTGATATCTCCACTGGTAAATTCCACAAAATGAGGGCTTAAAATCTGCTCTGCCTAAAGGATGGCTCAAGTCTGTAAGTTGAACACAAGCAACACAAAGAAGTTACTGAGAATTCTTCTGTCTAGCATTAGATGAAGAAATCCCGTTTCCAACGAAATCCTGAAAGAGGTCCAACTATCCACCTGCAGACTTTACAAACAGAGTGTTTCCAAACTGCTCTATGAAAAGAAAGGTTAAACTCCGTGAGCGGAACGCACACATCACAAGTTAGTTTCTGAGAATGATTCCGTCTAGTTTTTATACGAAGATATTTCCTCTTCTACCGTTTGCAACAAATCGCTTGAAATCTCCACTTGCAAATTCCACAAAAAGAGGGATTCAAATCTGTTCTGTGTAAAGGAAGGCTCAACTCTGTGAGTTGAACACACGCATCCCAAAGAATTTACTGAGAATTCGAACACACGCAACCCAAAAAGTTACTGAGAATTCCTCTGCCTAGCATTAGATGAAGAAATCCCGTTTCCAGCGACATCCTCAAAGAGGTCCAAATCTCCGCTTGCAGACTTTACAAACAGAGTGTTTCCAAAGTGCTCTATGAAGAGAAAGGTTAAACTCTGTGAGTGGAACGCACACATCACAAAGTGGTTTCTGAGAATGATTCTCTCTAGTTTTTATACGAAGATATTTCCTTTTCTACCATTGGCAAAAAAGCGCTTGAAATCTGCAATTGCAAATTCCACAAAAACAGGGTTTCAAATCTGCTCTGTCTAAAGGAAGGTTCAACTCTGTGAGTTGAACACACGCAACCCTAAGAAGTTACTGAGAATTCTTCTGTCTACTATTAGATGAAGAAATCCCGCTTCCAACGAAATCCTCAAAGAGATCCAAATCTCCACTTGCAGACTTTACTAACAGAGTGTTTCCAAACTGCTCTACGAAAAGAAAGGTTAAACTCTGTGAGTGGAATGCACACATCACAAAGTGGTTTCTGAAAGTGATTCTCTCTAGTTTTTGTACCAAGATATTTCCTTTTCTACCGTGGGCAACAATGCGCTTGAAATCTCCACTTGCAAATTCCACAAAAAGAGGGTTTCAAATCTGCTCTGTCTAAAGGAAGGTTCAACTCAGTGAGTTGAACACATGCAACCCAAAGAAGTTACTAAGAATTCTTCTGTTTAGCATTAGATGAATAAATCCCGTTTCCAACGAAATCCTCAAAGAGGTCCAAATCTCCACTTGCAGACTTTCAAACAGAGTGTTTCCAAAGTGCTCTACGAAAAGAAAAGTTAAACTCTGTGAGTGGAATGCACACATCACAGACTGGTTTCCGAGAATGATTGTCTCTAGTTTTTATAGGAAGATATTACCTTTTCTACCGTTGGCCCAAAAGCGCTTGAAATCTCCACTTGCAAATTCCACAAAAAGAGGGTTTCAAATCTGTTCTGTGTAAAGGAAGGCTCAACTCTGTGAGTTGAACACACGCATCACAAAGAAGTTACTGAGAATTCTTCTGTCTAGGATTAGATGAAGAAATCCGGTTTCCAACGACATCCTCAAAGAGGTCCAAATATCCACTAGCAGACTATACAAACAGAGTGTTTCCAAACTGCTCTATGAAAAGAAAGGTTAAACTCTGTGAGTGGAACGCACACTTCACAAATTCGTTTCTGAGAATGATTCCGTCTAGTTTTTATAAGAAGATATTTCCTTTTCTGCTGTTGGCAGAAAAGCCCTTGAAATCTCCGCTTGCAAATTCCACAAAAAGACGGTTTCAAATCTGATCTGTCTAAAGGAAGGTTCAACTCTGTTACTTGGACACACACAACCCAAAGAAGTTACTGAGAATTCTTCTGTCTAGCATTAGATGAAGAAATCCCGTTTCCAACGAAATCCTCAAAGAGGTCCAAATATCCAGTTGCAGACTTTACCAACAGGGTGTTTCCAAACTGCTCTATGAAAAGAGAGGTTAAACTCTGTTTGTGGAATGCACACATCACAAAGTGGTTTCCGAGAATGATTCTCTCTAGTTTTTATACGAAGATATTTACTTTTCTACCATTGGCCCCAAAGCGCTTGAACTCTCCAATTGCAAACTCCACAAAAAGAGGGTTTCAAATCTGATCTGTCTAAAGGAAGGTTCAACTCTGTGAGTAGAACACACGCAACCCAAAGAAGTTACAGAGAATTCTTCTGTCTAGCATTAGATGAAGAAATCCCGTTTCCAACGAAATCCTCAAAGAGGTCCAAATATCCACTTGCAGACTTTACAAACAGAGTGTTTCCAAACTGCTCTATGAAAAGAAAGGTTAAACTCTGTCAGTGGAATGAACACATCAAAAAGTGGATTCTGAGAATGATTCTCTCTAGTTTTTATACGAAGATATTTCCTTTTCTACCGTTGGCCCCAAATCGCTTGAAATCTCCACTTGCAAA
This sequence comes from Gorilla gorilla gorilla, assembly GCF_029281585.2. Taxonomy (NCBI): domain Eukaryota; kingdom Metazoa; phylum Chordata; class Mammalia; order Primates; family Hominidae; genus Gorilla; species Gorilla gorilla. Next base: position 73,516,392 of record NC_073232.2, read on the forward strand.
TTCCACAAAAAGAGGGTTTCAAATCTGATCTGTCTAAAGGAAGGTTCAAATCTGTGAGTTGAACACACGCAACCCAAAGAAGCTACTGATAATTCTTCTGTCTAGCATTAAATGTAGAAATCCCGTTTCTAACGAAATCCTCAAAGAAGTCGAAATATCCACTTGCAGACATTACAAACAGAGTGTTTCCAAACTGCTCTATGAAAAGAATGGTTAAACTCTGTGAGTGGAACGCAAACATCACAAATTGGTTTCTGAGAATGATTCCCTCTAGTTTTTATACGAAAATATTCTCCTTTTCTACAGTTGGCAACAAAGCGCTGGAAATCTCCACTTGCAAATTCCACAAAAAGGGTTTCAAATCTGTTCTGTCTAAAGGAAGGTTCAACTCTGTGAGTTGAACACACGCTACCCAAAGAATTTACTGAGTATTCTTCTGTCTAGCATTAGATGCAGAAATCCCGCTTCCAACGAAATCCTCAAAGAGGTCCAAATCTCCACTTGCAGACTTTACAAACAGATTCTTTCCAAACTGCTCTATGAAAAGAAAGGTTAAACTCTGTGAGTGGAACGCACACATCACAAAGTGGTTTCTGAGAATGATTCTCTCTAGCTTTTATAAAAGATATTTCCTTTTCTCTCGTTGGCCCCAAAGTTGTTAAAATCTCCACTTGCAAATTTCACAAAAAGAGGGTTTCAAATCTGCTCTGTATAAAGGATGGCTCAACTCTGTAAGTTGAACACATGCAACCCAAAGAAGCTACTGAGAATTCTTCTGTCTAGCATTAGATGAAGAAATCCCGTTTATAACGAAATCCTCAAAGAGGTCCAAATATCCACTTGCAGACTTTACAAACAGTGTGTTTCCAAACTGCTCTATGAAAAGAAAGGTTAAACTCTGTGAGTGGAACGCACACAACACAAATTGGTTTCTGAGAATTATTCCGTCTAGTTTTTATACGAGGATGTTTCCTTTTCTACCGTTGGCAACAAAGCGCTTGAAATCTCCACTTGGAAATTCCACAAATAGAGGGTTTCCAATCTGCTCTGTCTAAAGGAAGGTTCAACTCTGTGAGTTGAATACACGCAAACCAAAAAATTACTGAGAATTCTTCTGTCTAGCATTAGATGAAGAAATCCCGTTTCCAACGAAATCCTCAAAGAGGTCCAAATATCCACTTGCAGACTATACAAAGAGAGTGTTTCCAAACTGCTCTATGAAAAGAGAGGTTAACCTCTGTGAGTGGAACACACACATCACAAAGTGGTTTCTGAGAATGATTCTCTCTAGTTTTTATAGGAGGATATTTCCTTTTCTACCATGGGCCCCTAAGCGCTTGAAATCTCCAGTTGCAAATTCCTCAGAAATAGGATTTCAAATCTACTCTGTCTAAAGAAAAGTTCAGCTCTGTGAGTTGTATGCACACATCCCAAAGAAGTTACTGAAAATTCTTCTGTCTAGCATAAGATGAAGAAATCCTGTTTCCAACGAAATCCTACAAGAGGTCCAAATATCCACTTGCAGACTTTACAAACAGACTGTTTCCAAACTGCTCTATGAAAAGAAAGGTTAAACTCTGTGAGCGGAAGGCACACATCGCAAAATGGTTTCTGAGAATGATTCTCTCTAGTTTTTATACGAAGATATTTCCTTTTCTACCGTGGGCCCCAATGCGCTTGTAATCTCCACTTGCAAATGCCACAAAAAGAGGGTTTCAAATCTGCTCTGTCTAAAGGAAGGTTCAAATCTGTGAGTTGAACACATGCAACCCAAAGAATTTCCTGAGAATTCGAACACAAGCAACCCAAAAAGTTACTGAGAATTCTTCTGTCTAGCATTAGATGAAGAAATCCCATTTCCAACGACATCCTCAAAGAGGTCGAAATCTCCGCTTGCAGACTTTACAAACAGTGTTTCCAAACTGCTCTATGAATAGAAAGGTTAAACTGTGTGAGTGGAACGCACACATCGCAACGTGCTTTCTGAGAATGATTCCATCTAGTTTATATACGAAGATATTTCAATTTCTACCATTGGCAACAAAGCGCTTGAAATCTGCACTTGCAAATTCCACAAGAAGAGGGTTTCAAATCTTCTCTGTCTAAAGGAAGGTTCAACTCTGTGAGTTGAACACAAGCAACCCACAGAAGTTACTGAGAATTCTTCTGTCTAGCATTAAATGAAGAAATTCCGTTTCCAACGAAATCCTCAAAGAGGTCCAAATATCCACTTGCAGACTTCACAAACAGTGTTTCCAAACTATTCTATGAAAAGAAAGGTTAAACTCTGTGAGTGGAACGAACACATCACAAAGTGGTTTCTGAGAATGATTCTCTCTAGTTTTTATACCAAGATATTTCCTATTCTACCGTGGGCCCCAAAGCGCTTGAAATCTCCACTTGTAAATTCCACAAAAACAGGGTTTCAAATCTGTTCTCTCTAAAGGAAGGTTCAAATCTATGTGTTGAACACAAGCAACCCAAAGAAGTTACTGAGAATTCTTCTGTCTAGCATTAGATGAAGAAATCCCGTTTCCAACAAAATCCTCAAAGAGGTTCAAATATTCACTTGCAGACTTTGGAAACAGTGTTTCCAAACTGCTCTATGAAAAGAAAGGTTAAACTCTGTGAGTTGAACGCACACTTCACAAAGTGGTTTCTGAGAATCATTGTCTCTAGTTTTTATAACAAGATATATCCTTTTCTACCGTTGGCCAAAAATCACTTGAAATCTCCACTTGCAAATTCCACAAAAAGAGGGTTTCTAATGTGCTCTGCCTAAAGAAAGGTTCAACTCTGTGAGTTGAACTCACGGATCCCAAAGAAGTTACTGAGAATTCTTCTGTCTAGTAGTAGATGAAGAAATCCCGTTTCCAGCGAAATCCTCAAAGTGGTCCAAATATCCACTTGCAGACTTTACAAACAGAGTGTTTCCAAACTGCTCTATGAAAAGAAAGGTTAAACTCTGTGAGTGGAAAGCACACATCACAGGTTGGTTTCTGAGAATGATTCTCTCTAGTTTTTATACGAAGATATTTCCTTTTCTACGGATGGCCCCAAAGCGCTTGAAATCTACACTTGCAAATTCCAGAAAAATAGGGTTTCAAATCTGCTCTGTCTAAAGGAAGGTTCAACTCTGTGAGTTGAACACACACAACCCAAAGAATTTTCTGAGAATTCCAACACACGCCACCCAAAAGTTACTGAGAATTCTTCTGTGTAGCATTAGATGAAGAAATCCCGTTTCCAATGAAATAATCAAAGAGGTCCAAATATCCACTTGCAGACTTTACAAACAGAGTGTTTCCAAACTGCTCTATGAAAAGAAAGGTTAAACTGTGTGAGTGGAACACTCACATCACAAAGTGGTTTCTGAGAATGATTCCGTCTAGTTTTTATACGAAGATATTTCCTTTTCTACCGTTGGCAACAAAGCGCTTGAAATCTCCACTTGCAAATTCCACAAAATGAGGGCTTCAAATCTGCTCTGCCTAAAGGATGGCTCAACTCTGTAAGTTGAACACAAGCAACCCAAAGAAGTTACTGAGAATTCTTCTGTCTAGCATTAGATGAAGAAATCCCGTTTCCAACGAAATCCTCAAAGAGGTCCAAATATATACCTGCAGACTTTACAAACAGAGTGTTTCCAAACTGCTCTATGAAAAGAATGGTTAAACTCTGTGAGTGGAATGCACACATCACAATGTGGTTTCTGAGAATTATTCTCTCTAGTTTTTATAGGAAGATATTTCCTTTTCTACCGTTGGCCCCAAAGTGCTTGAAATCTCCACTTGCAAATTCCACAAAAAGAGGGTTTCAAATATGCTCTGTCTAAAGGAATGTTCAACTCCGTAGGTTGAACACATGCAACCCAAAGAAGTTACTGAGAATTCTTCTGTCTAGCATTAGATGAAGAAATCCCGTTTCCAACGAAATCCTCAAAGAGGTCCAAATATCCACTTGCAGACTATACAAACAGAGTGTTTCCAAACTGCTCTATGAAAAGAAAGGTTAAACTCTGTGAATGGAACACAAACATCACAAAGTGATTTCTGAGAATGATTCTCTCTAGTTTTTATACCAAGATATTTCCTTTTCTACTGTTGGCCCCAAAGCCCTTGAAATCTCCACTTGCAAGTTCCACAAAGAGGGTTTCAAATCTTATCTGTCTAAAGGAAGGTTCAACTCTGTGACTTGAACACATGCAACACAAAGAAGTTACTGAGAATTCTTCTGTCTAGAACTAGATGAAGAAATCCCCTTTCCAATGAAATCCTCAAAGAGGAACAAATCTCCACTTGCAGATTTTACAAACAGAGTGTTTCCCAACTGCTCTATGAAAAGAAAAGTTAAACTATCTGAGTGGAATGCACACATTACAAAGTGGTTTCTGAGAATGCTTCTCTCTTGTTTTTATACGAAGATATTCCCTTTTCTACCGTTGGCCCCAAAGCGCTTGAAATCTCCTCTGGAAATTCCACAAAATAGGGTTTCAAATCTGCGGGGTCTAAAGGAAGGTTCAACTCTGTGAGTTGAACACATGCAACCCAAAGAAATTACTGAGAATTCTTCTCTCTAGCATTAGATGAAGAAATCCCATTTCCAATGAAATCCTCAAAGAGGTCCTAATATCCACATGCAGACTTTACAAACAGAGTGTTTCCAAACTGCTCTATGAAAAGAAAGGTTAAACTCTGTGAGTGGAATGCACACTTCACAAATTCGTTTCTGAGAATGATTCCGTCTAGTTTTTATAAGAAGATATTTCCTTTTCTGCTGTTGGCAGAAAAGCCCTTGAAATCTCCGCTTGCAAATTCCACAAAAAGACGGTTTCAAATCTGATCTGTCTAAAGGAAGGTTCAACTCTGTGAGTTGATTACACCCAACCAAGAGAAGTTACTGAGAATTCTTCTTTCTAGCATTAGATGAAGAAATCCCGTCTCCAACGAAATACTCAAAGAGGTCGAAATATCCACTTGCAGAATTTACAAACAGAGTGTTTCCAAACTGCTCTCTGAAAAGAAAGTTTAAACTCTGTGAGTGGAACACACACATCACAAATTGGTTTCTGAGAATGATTCTCTATAGTTTTTACATGAAGATATTTCCTTTTGTACCATTGTCCCAAATTGCTTGAAATCTCCACATGCAAATTCCACAAAAAGAGGGTTTCAAATCTGCTCTGTCTAAAGGAAGGTTCAACTCTGTTACTTGGACACACACAACCCAAAGAAGTTACTGAGAATTCTTCTGTCTAGCATTAGATGAAGAAATCCCGTTTCCAACGAAATCCTCAAAGAGGTCCAAATATCCAGTTGCAGACTTTACCAACAGAGTGTTTCCAAACTGCTCTATGAAAAGAGAGGTTAAACTCTGTTTGTGGAATGCACACATCACAAAGTGGTTTCCGAGAATGATTCTCTCTAGTTTTTATACGAAGATATTTACTTTTCTACCATTGGCCCCAAAGCGCTTGAACTCTCCAATTGCAAACTCCACAAAAAGAGGGTTTCAAATCTGATCTGTCTAAAGGAAGGTTCAACTCTGTGAGTAGAACACACGCAACCCAAAGAAGTTACAGAGAATTCTTCTGTCTAGCATTAGATGAAGAAATCCCGTTTCCAACGAAATCCTCAAAGAGGTCCAAATATCCACTTGCAGACTTTACAAACAGAGTGTTTCCAAACTGCTCTATGAAAAGAAAGGTTAAACTCTGTCAGTGGAATGAACACATCACAAAGTGGATTCTGAGAATGATTCTCTCTAGTTTTTATACGAAGATATTTCCTTTTCTACCGTTGGCCCCAAATCGCTTGAAATCTCCACTTGCAAATTCCACAAAAAGAGGGTTTCAAATCTGATCTGTCTAAAGGAAGGTTCAAATCTGTGAGTTGAACACACGCAACCCAAAGAAGCTACTGATAATTCTTCTGTCTAGCATTAAATGTAGAAATCCCGTTTCTAACGAAATCCTCAAAGAAGTCGAAATATCCACTTGCAGACATTACAAACAGAGTGTTTCCAAACTGCTCTATGAAAAGAATGGTTAAACTCTGTGAGTGGAACGCAAACATCACAAATTGGTTTCTGAGAACGATTCCCTCTAGTTTTTATACGAAAATATTCTCCTTTTCTACCGTTGGCAACAAAGCGCTTGAAATCTCCAGTTGCAAATTCCACAAAAAGGGTTTCAAATCTGTTCTGTCTAAAGGAAGGTTCAACACTGTGAGTTGAACACACGCTACCCAAAGAATTTACTGAGTATTCTTCTGTCTAGCATTAGATGAAGGAATCCCGTTTCCAACGAAATCCTCAAAGAGGTCCAAATCTCCACTTGCAGACTTTACAATCAGAGTGTTACCAAACTGCTCTGTGAAAGGAAAGGTTAAACCCTGTGTGTGGAACGCACACATCACAAAGTGGTTTCTGAGAATGATTCTCTCTAGTTTTTATAAAAGATATTTCCTTTTCTATCGTTGGCCCCAAAGTGCTTAAAATCTCCACTTGCAAATTCCACAAAAAGAGGGTTTCAAATCTGCTCTGTCTAAAGGAATGTTCAACTCTGTGAGTTGAAAACAAGCAACCCATAGAAGTTACTGAGAATTCTTCTGTCTAGCATTAGATGCAGAAATCCCGCTTCCAACGAAATCCTCAAAGAGGTCCAAATCTCCACTTGCAGACTTTACAAACAGATTCTTTCCAAACTGCTCTATGAAAAGAAAGGTTAAACTCTGTGAGTGGAACGCACACATCACAAAGTGGTTTCTGAGAATGATTCTCTCTAGCTTTTATAAAAGATATTTCCTTTTCTATCGTTGGCCCCAAAGTTCTTAAAATCTCCACTTGCAAATTTCACAAAAAGAGGGTTTCAAATCTGCTCTGTATAAAGGATGGCTCAACTCTGTAAGTTGAACACATGCAACCCAAAGAAGCTACTGAGAATTCTTCTGTCTAGCATTAGATGAAGAAATCCCGTTTATAACGAAATCCTCAAAGAGGTCCAAATATCCACTTACAGACTTTACAAACAGTGTGTTTCCAAACTGCTCTATGAAAAGAAAGGTTAAACTCTGTGAGTGGAACGCACACAACACAAATTGGTTTCTGAGAATTATTCCATCTAGTTTTTATACGAGGATGTTTCCTTTTCTACCGTTGGCAACAAAGCGCTTGAAATCTCCACTTGGAAATTCCACAAAAAGAGGGTTTCCAATCTGCTCTGTCTAATGGAAGGTTCAACCCTGTGAGTTGAATACACGCAAACCAAAAAATTACTGAGAATTCTTCTGTCTAGCATTAGAAGAAGAAATCCCGCTTCCAACGAAATCCTCAAAGAGGTCCAAATATCCACTTGCAGACTTTACAAACAGAGTGTTTATAAACTGCTCTATGAAAAGAAAGGTTAAACTCTGTGAGTGGAACGCACACATCACAAAATGGTTTCTGAGAATGATTCTCTCTGGTTTTTATACGAAGATATTTCCTTTTCTACCGTGGGCCCCAAAGCGCTAGAAATCTCCACTTGCAAATTCCACAAAAAGAGGGTTTCCAATCTGCTCTGTCTAAAGGAAGGTTCAACTCTGTGAGTTGAACACACGCAATCCAAGAAATTTACTGAGAATTCGAACACCCGCAACACAAAAAATTACTGAGAATTCTTCTGTCTAGCATTAGAAGAAGAAATCCCATTTCCAACGACATCCTCAAAGAGGTCCAAATCTCCGCTTGCAGACTTTACAAACAGAGGGTTTCCAGACTGCTCTATGAATAGAAAGGTTAAACTCTGTGAGTGGAACGCACACATCACAAAGTGGTTTCTGAGAATGATTCCATCTAGTTTTTATACGAAGATATTTCCTTTTCTACCATTGACAACAAAGCGCTTGAAATCTGCACTTGCAAATTCCACAAGAAGAGGGTTTCAACTCTGCTCTGTCTAAAGGAAGGTTCAACTCTGTGAGTTCAACACAAGCAACCCTAAGAAGTTACTGAGAATTCTTCTGTCTAGCATTAGATGAAGAAATCCCGTTTCCAACGAAATCCTCAAAGAGGTCCAAATATCCACTAGCAGAAGTTACAAACAGAGTGTTTAAAAACTGCTCTATGAAAAGAAAGTTTAAACTCTGTGAGTGGAATGCACACATCACAAAGTGGTTTCTGAGAATGATTCTCTCTAGTTTTTATACGAAGATATTTCCTTTTCTACCGTGGCCCATTAAGCGCTTGAAATCTCCACATGCAAATTCCAGAAAAAGAGTGTTTCAAATCTGCTCTGTCTAAAGGAAGGTTCAACTCTGTGAGTTGAACACATGCAGCGCAAATAAGTTACAGAGAATTTGAACACACACAACCCAAAAAGTTACTGAGAATTCTTCTGTCTAGCACTAGATGAAGAAATCCCGTTTCCAACGAAATCCTCAAAGAGGTCCCAATATCCACTTGCAGACTTTACAAAGAGAATGATTCGAAACTGCTCTATGAAAAGAGAGGTTAACCTCTGTGAGTGGAACGCACACATCACAAAGTGGTTTCTTGGAATGATTCTCTCTAGTTTTTATACGAAGATATTTCGTTTTCTACCATGGGCCAAAAAGCGCTTGAAATCTCCACTTGCAAATTCCACAAAAGGAGGGTTTCAAATCTGGACTGTCAAAAGGAAGGTTCAACTCTGTGAGTTGAACACATGCAACCCAAAGAATTTACTGAGAATTCTTCTGTCTAGCATTAGATGAAGAAATCCCGTTTCCAACGAAATCCTCAAAGAGGTCCAAATATCCACTTGCAGACTATACAAAAAGAGTGTTTCCAAACTGCTCTATGAAAAGAGAGGTTAACCTCTGTGAGTGGAACACACACATCACAAAGTGGTTTCTGAGAATGATTCTCTCTAGTTTTTATAGGAGGATATTTCCTTTTCTACCATGGGCCCCTAAGCGCTTGAAATCTCCAGTTGCAAATTCCTCAGAAATAGGGTTTCAAATCTACTCTGTCTAAAGAAAGGTTCAGCTCTGTGAGTTGTATGCACGCATCCCAAAGAAGTTTCTGAAAATTCTTCTGTCTAGCATAAGATGAAGAAATCCTGTTTCCAACGAAATCCTACAAGAGGTCCAAATATCCACTTGCAGACTTTACAAACAGACTGTTTCCAAACTGCTCTATGAAAAGAAAGGTTAAACTCTGTGAGCGGAAGGCACACATCGCAAAATGGTTTCTGAGAATGATTCTCTCTAGTTTTTATACGAAGATATTTCCTTTTCTACCGTGGGCCCCAATGCGCTTGTAATCTCCACTTGCAAATTCCACAAAAAGAGGGTTTCAAATCTGCTCTGTCTAAAGGAAGGTTCAAATCTGTGAGTTGAACACACGCAACCCAAAGAATTTCCTGAGAATTCGAACACAGGCAACCCAAAAAGTTACTGAGAATTCTTCTGTCTAGCATTAGATGAAGAAATCCCATTTCCAACGACATCCTCAAAGAGGTCGAAATCTCCGCTTGCCGACTTTACAAACAGTGTTTCCAAACAGCTCTATGAATAGAAAGGTTAAACTCTGTGAGTGGAACGCACACATCGCAACGTGCTTTCTGAGAATGATTCCATCTAGTTTATATACGAAGATATTTCAATTTCTACCATTGGCAACAAAGTACTTGAAATCTGCACTTGCAAATTCCACAAGAAGAGGGTTTCAAATCTTCTCTGTCTAAAGGAAGGTTCAACTCTGTGAGTTGAACACAAGCAACCCACAGAAGTTACTGAGAATTCTTCTGTCTAGCATTAAATGAAGAAATTCCGTTTCCAACGAAATCCTCAAAGAGGTCCAAATATCCACTTGCAGACTTCACAAACAGTGTTTCCAAACTATTCTATGAAAAGAAAGGTTAAACTCTGTGAGTGGAACGAACACATCACAAAGTGGTTTCTGAGAATGATTCTCTCTAGTTTTTATACCAAGATATTTCCTATTCTACCGTGGGCCCCAAAGCGCTTGAAATCTCCACTTGTAAATTCCACAAAAACAGGGTTTCAAATCTGTTCTCTCTAAAGGAAGGTTCAAATCCATGTGTTGAACACAAGCAACCCAAAGAAGTTACTGAGAATTCTTCTGTCTAGCATTAGATGAAGAAATCCCGTTTCCAACAAAATCCTCAAAGAGGTTCAAATATTCACTTGCAGACTTTGGAAACAGTGTTTCCAAACTGCTCTATGAAAAGAAAGGTTAAACTCTGTGAGTTGAACGCACACTTCACAAAGTGGTTTCTGAGAATCATTGTGTCTAGTTTTTATAACAAGATATATCCTTTTCTACCGTTGGCCAAAAATCACTTGAAATCTCCACTTGCAAATTCCACAAAAAGAGGGTTTCTAATGTGCTCTGCCTAAAGAAAGGTTCAACTCTGTGAGTTGAACTCACGGATCCCAAAGAAGTTACTGAGAATTCTTCTGTCTAGTAGTAGATGAAGAAATCCCGTTTCCAGTGAAATCCTCAAAGTGGTCCAAATATCCACTTGCAGACTTTACAAACAGAGTGTTTCCAAACTGCTCTATGAAAAGAAAGGTTAAACTCTGTGAGTGGAAAGCACACATCACAGGTTGGTTTCTGAGAATGATTCTCTCTAGTTTTTATACGAAGATATTTCCTTTTCTACGGATGGCCCCAAAGCGCTTGAAATCTACACTTGCAAATTCCAGAAAAATAGGGTTTCAAATCTGCTCTGTCTAAAGGAAGGTTCAACTCTGTGAGTTGAACACACACAACCCAAAGAATTTTCTGAGAATTCCAACACACGCCACCCAAAAGTTACTGAGAATTCTTCTGTGTAGCATTAGATGAAGAAATCCCGTTTCCAATGAAATAATCAAAGAGGTCCAAATATCCACTTGCAGACTTTACAAACAGAGTGTTTCCAAACTGCTCTATGAAAAGAAAGGTTAAACTGTGTGAGTGGAACACTCACATCACAAAGTGGTTTCTGAGAATGATTCCGTCTAGTTTTTATACGAAGATATTTCCTTTTCTACCATTGGCAACAAAGCGCTTGAAATCTCCACTTGCAAATTCCACAAAATGAGGGCTTCAAATCTGCTCTGCCTAAAGGATGGCTCAACTCTGTAAGTTGAACACAAGCAACCCAAAGAAGTTACTGAGAATTCTTCTGTCTAGCATTAGATGAAGAAATCCCGTTTCCAACGAAATCCTCAAAGAGGTCCAAATATATACCTGCAGACTTTACAAACAGAGTGTTTCCAAACTGCTCTATGAAAAGAATGGTTAAACTCTGTGAGTGGAATGCACACATCACAATGTGGTTTCTGAGAATTATTCTCTCTAGTTTTTATAGGAAGATATTTCCTTTTCTACCGTTGGCCCCAAAGTGCTTGAAATCTCCACTTGCAAATTCCACAAAAAGAGGGTTTCAAATATGCTCTGTCTAAAGGAATGTTCAACTCCGTAGGTTGAACACATGCAACCCAAAGAAGTTACTGAGAATTCTTCTGTCTAGCATTAGATGAAGAAATCCCGTTTCCAACGAAATCCTCAAAGAGGTCCAAATATCCACTTGCAGACTATACAAACAGAGTGTTTCCAAACTGCTCTATGAAAAGAAAGGTTAAACTCTGTGAATGGAACACAAACATCACAAAGTGATTTCTGAGAATGATTCTCTCTAGTTTTTATACCAAGATATTTCCTTTTCTACTGTTGGCCCCAAAGCCCTTGAAATCTCCACTTGCAAGTTCCACAAAGAGGGTTTCAAATCTTATCTGTCTAAAGGAAGGTTCAACTCTGTGACTTGAACACATGCAACACAAAGAAGTTACTGAGAATTCTTCTGTCTAGAACTAGATGAAGAAATCCCCTTTCCAATGAAATCCTCAAAGAGGAACAAATCTCCACTTGCAGATTTTACAAACAGAGTGTTTCCAAACTGCTCTATGAAAAGAAAAGTTAAACTATCTGAGTGGAATGCACACATTACAAAGTGGTTTCTGAGAATGCTTCTCTCTTGTTTTTATACGAAGATATTCCCTTTTCTACCGTTGGCCCCAAGGCGCTTGAAATCTCCTCTGGAAATTCCACAAAATAGGGTTTCAAATCTGCGGGGTCTAAAGGAAGGTTCAACTCTGTGAGTTGAACACATGCAACCCAAAGAAATTACTGAGAATTCTTCTCTCTAGCATTAGATGAAGAAATCCCATTTCCAATGAAATCCTCAAAGAGGTCCTAATATCCACATGCAGACTTTACAAACAGAGTGTTTCCAAACTGCTCTATGAAAAGAAAGGTTAAACTCTGTGAGTGGAATGCACACTTCACAAATTCGTTTCTGAGAATGATTCCGTCTAGTTTTTATAAGAAGATATTTCCTTTTCTGCTGTTGGCAGAAAAGCCCTTGAAATCTCCGCTTGCAAATTCCACAAAAAGACGGTTTCAAATCTGATCTGTCTAAAGGAAGGTTCAACTCTGTGAGTTGATTACACCCAACCAAGAGAAGTTACTGAGAATTCTTCTTTCTAGCATTAGATGAAGAAATCCCGTCTCCAACGAAATACTCAAAGAGGTCGAAATATCCACTTGCAGAATTTACAAACAGAGTGTTTCCAAACTGCTCTCTGAAAAGAAAGTTTAAACTCTGTGAGTGGAACACACACATCACAAATTGGTTTCTGAGAATGATTCTCTATAGTTTTTACATGAAGATATTTCCTTTTGTACCATTGTCCCAAATTGCTTGAAATCTCCACATGCAAATTCCACAAAAAGAGGGTTTCAAATCTGCTCTGTCTAAAGGAAGGTTCAACTCTGTTACTTGGACACACACAACCCAAAGAAGTTACTGAGAATTCTTCTGTCTAGCATTAGATGAAGAAATCCCGTTTCCAACGAAATCCTCAAAGAGGTCCAAATATCCAGTTGCAGACTTTACCAACAGAGTGTTTCCAAACTGCTCTATGAAAAGAGAGGTTAAACTCTGTTTGTGGAATGCACACATCACAAAGTGGTTTCCGAGAATGATTCTCTCTAGTTTTTATACGAAGATATTTACTTTTCTACCATTGGCCCCAAAGCGCTTGAACTCTCCAATTGCAAACTCCACAAAAAGAGGGTTTCAAATCTGATCTGTCTAAAGGAAGGTTCAACTCTGTGAGTAGAACACACGCAACCCAAAGAAGTTACAGAGAATTCTTCTGTCTAGCATTAGATGAAGAAATCCCGTTTCCAACGAAATCCTCAAAGAGGTCCAAATATCCACTTGCAGACTTTACAAACAGAGTGTTTCCAAACTGCTCTATGAAAAGAAAGGTTAAACTCTGTCAGTGGAATGAACACATCACAAAGTGGATTCTGAGAATGATTCTCTCTAGTTTTTATACGAAGATATTTCCTTTTCTACCGTTGGCCCCAAATCGCTTGAAATCTCCACTTGCAAATTCCACAAAAAGAGGGTTTCAAATCTGATCTGTCTAAAGGAAGGTTCAAATCTGTGAGTTGAACACACGCAACCCAAAGAAGCTACTGATAATTCTTCTGTCTAGCATTAAATGTAGAAATCCCGTTTCTAACGAAATCCTCAAAGAAGTCGAAATATCCACTTGCAGACATTACAAACAGAGTGTTTCCAAACTGCTCTATGAAAAGAATGGTTAAACTCTGTGAGTGGAACGCAAACATCACAAATTGGTTTCTGAGAACGATTCCCTCTAGTTTTTATACGAAAATATTCTCCTTTTCTACCGTTGGCAACAAAGCGCTTGAAATCTCCAGTTGCAAATTCCACAAAAAGGGTTTCAAATCTGTTCTGTCTAAAGGAAGGTTCAACACTGTGAGTTGAACACACGCTACCCAAAGAATTTACTGAGTATTCTTCTGTCTAGCATTAGATGAAGGAATCCCGTTTCCAACGAAATCCTCAAAGAGGTCCAAATCTCCACTTGCAGACTTTACAATCAGAGTGTTACCAAACTGCTCTGTGAAAGGAAAGGTTAAACCCTGTGTGTGGAACGCACACATCACAAAGTGGTTTCTGAGAATGATTCTCTCTAGTTTTTATAAAAGATATTTCCTTTTCTATCGTTGGCCCCAAAGTGCTTAAAATCTCCACTTGCAAATTCCACAAAAAGAGGGTTTCAAATCTGCTCTGTCTAAAGGAATGTTCAACTCTGTGAGTTGAAAACAAGCAACCCATAGAAGTTACTGAGAATTCTTCTGTCTAGCATTAGATGCAGAAATCCCGCTTCCAACGAAATCCTCAAAGAGGTCCAAATCTCCACTTGCAGACTTTACAAACAGATTCTTTCCAAACTGCTCTATGAAAAGAAAGGTTAAACTCTGTGAGTGGAACGCACACATCACAAAGTGGTTTCTGAGAATGATTCTCTCTAGCTTTTATAAAAGATATTTCCTTTTCTATCGTTGGCCCCAAAGTTCTTAAAATCTCCACTTGCAAATTTCACAAAAAGAGGGTTTCAAATCTGCTCTGTATAAAGGATGGCTCAACTCTGTAAGTTGAACACATGCAACCCAAAGAAGCTACTGAGAATTCTTCTGTCTAGCATTAGATGAAGAAATCCCGTTTATAACAAAATCCTCAAAGAGGTCCAAATATCCACTTACAGACTTTACAAACAGTGTGTTTCCAAACTGCTCTATGAAAAGAAAGGTTAAACTCTGTGAGTGGAACGCACACAACACAAATTGGTTTCTGAGAATTATTCCATCTAGTTTTTATACGAGGATGTTTCCTTTTCTACCGTTGGCAACAAAGCGCTTGAAATCTCCACTTGGAAATTCCACAAAAAGAGGGTTTCCAATCTGCTCTGTCTAATGGAAGGTTCAACCCTGTGAGTTGAATACACGCAAACCAAAAAATTACTGAGAATTCTTCTGTCTAGCATTAGAAGAAGAAATCCCGCTTCCAACGAAATCCTCAAAGAGGTCCAAATATCCACTTGCAGACTTTACAAACAGAGTGTTTATAAACTGCTCTATGAAAAGAAAGGTTAAACTCTGTGAGTGGAACGCACACATCACAAAATGGTTTCTGAGAATGATTCTCTCTGGTTTTTATACGAAGATATTTCCTTTTCTACCGTGGGCCCCAAAGCGCTAGAAATCTCCACTTGCAAATTCCACAAAAAGAGGGTTTCCAATCTGCTCTGTCTAAAGGAAGGTTCAACTCTGTGAGTTGAACACACGCAATCCAAGAAATTTACTGAGAATTCGAACACCCGCAACACAAAAAGTTACTGAGAATTCTTCTTTCTAGCATTAGATGAAAAAATCCCATTTCCAACGACATCCTCAAAGAGGTCCAAATCTCCGCTTGCAGACTTTACAAACAGAGGGTTTCCAGACTGCTCTATGAATAGAAAGGTTAAACTCTGTGAGTGGAACGCACACATCACAAAGTGGTTTCTGAGAATGATTCCATCTAGTTTTTATACGAAGATATTTCCTTTTCTACCATTGACAACAAAGCGCTTGAAATCTGCACTTGCAAATTCCACAAGAAGAGGGTTTCAACTCTGCTCTGTCTAAAGGAAGGTTCAACTCTGTGAGTTCAACACAAGCAACCCTAAGAAGTTACTGAGAATTCTTCTGTCTAGCATTAGATGAAGAAATCCCGTTTCCAACGAAATCCTCAAAGAGGTCCAAATATCCACTAGCAGAAGTTACAAACAGAGTGTTTAAAAACTGCTCTATGAAAAGAAAGTTTAAACTCTGTGAGTGGAATGCACACATCACAAAGTGGTTTCTGAGAATGATTCTCTCTAGTTTTTATACGAAGATATTTCCTTTTCTACCGTGGCCCATTAAGCGCTTGAAATCTCCACATGCAAATTCCAGAAAAAGAGTGTTTCAAATCTGCTCTGTCTAAAGGAAGGTTCAACTCTGTGAGTTGAACACATGCAGCGCAAATAAGTTACAGAGAATTTGAACACACACAACCCAAAAAGTTACTGAGAATTCTTCTGTCTAGCACTAGATGAAGAAATCCCGTTTCCAACGAAATCCTCAAAGAGGTCCCAATATCCACTTGCAGACTTTACAAAGAGAATGATTCGAAACTGCTCTATGAAAAGAGAGGTTAACCTCTGTGAGTGGAACGCACACATCACAAAGTGGTTTCTTGGAATGATTCTCTCTAGTTTTTATACGAAGATATTTCGTTTTCTACCATGGGCCAAAAAGCGCTTGAAATCTCCACTTGCAAATTCCACAAAAGGAGGGTTTCAAATCTGGACTGTCAAAAGGAAGGTTCAACTCTGTGAGTTGAACACATGCAACCCAAAGAATTTACTGAGAATTCTTCTGTCTAGCATTAGATGAAGAAATCCCGTTTCCAACGAAATCCTCAAAGAGGTCCAAATATCCACTTGCAGACTATACAAAAAGAGTGTTTCCAAACTGCTCTATGAAAAGAGAGGTTAACCTCTGTGAGTGGAACACACACATCACAAAGTGGTTTCTGAGAATGATTCTCTCTAGTTTTTATAGGAGGATATTTCCTTTTCTACCATGGGCCCCTAAGCGCTTGAAATCTCCAGTTGCAAATTCCTCAGAAATAGGGTTTCAAATCTACTCTGTCTAAAGAAAGGTTCAGCTCTGTGAGTTGTATGCACGCATCCCAAAGAAGTTTCTGAAAATTCTTCTGTCTAGCATAAGATGAAGAAATCCTGTTTCCAACGAAATCCTACAAGAGGTCCAAATATCCACTTGCAGACTTTACAAACAGACTGTTTCCAAACTGCTCTATGAAAAGAAAGGTTAAACTCTGTGAGCGGAAGGCACACATCGCAAAATGGTTTCTGAGAATGATTCTCTCTAGTTTTTATACGAAGATATTTCCTTTTCTACCGTGGGCCCCAATGCGCTTGTAATCTCCACTTGCAAATTCCACAAAAAGAGGGTTTCAAATCTGCTCTGTCTAAAGGAAGGTTCAAATCTGTGAGTTGAACACACGCAACCCAAAGAATTTCCTGAGAATTCGAACACAAGCAACCCAAAAAGTTACTGAGAATTCTTCTGTCTAGCATTAGATGAAGAAATCCCATTTCCAACGACATCCTCAAAGAGGTCGAAATCTCCGCTTGCCGACTTTACAAACAGCGTTTCCAAACAGCTCTATGAATAGAAAGGTTAAACTCTGTGAGTGGAACGCACACATCGCAACGTGCTTTCTGAGAATGATTCCATCTAGTTTATATACGAAGATATTTCAATTTCTACCATTGGCAACAAAGTACTTGAAATCTGCACTTGCAAATTCCACAAGAAGAGGGTTTCAAATCTTCTCTGTCTAAAGGAAGGTTCAACTCTGTGAGTTGAACACAAGCAACCCACAGAAGTTACTGAGAATTCTTCTGTCTAGCATTAAATGAAGAAATTCCGTTTCCAATGAAATCCTCAAAGAGGTCCAAATATCCACTTGCAGACTTCACAAACAGTGTTTCCAAACTATTCTATGAAAAGAAAGGTTAAACTCTGTGAGTGGAACGCACACATCACAAACTGGTTTCTGAGAATGATTCTCTCTAGTTTTTATACCAAGATATTTCCTTTTTTACTGTTGGCCCCAAAGCCCTTGAAATCTCAACTTGCAAATTCAACAAACAGTGGGTTTCCAATCTGCTCTGTCTAAAGGAAGGTGCACCTCTGTGAGTTGAACACACACAACCCAAAGAAGTTACTGAGAATTCTTCTCTCTAGCATTAGATGAAGAAATCCCGTTTCCAACAAAATCCTCAAAGAGGTCCAAATATCCACTTGCAGACATTTCAAACAGTTTGTTTCCAAACTGCTCTATGAAAAGAAAGGTTAAACTCTATGAGTGGAACGCACTCATCACAAAGTGGTTTCTGAGAATGATTCTCTCTAGGTTTTATACGAAGGTGTTTGGTTTTCTAAGAGTGGCCCTAAGTGCTTGGAATCTCCACTTGCAAATTCCACAAAAAGAGGGTTTCAAATCTGATCTGTCTAAAGGTAGGTTCAACTCTGTGAGCTGAACACATGCAACCCTAAGAAGTTACTGAGAACTCTTCTGTCTAGCATTAGATGAAGAAATCCCGTTTCCAACGAAATCCTCAAAGAGGTCCAAATAACCACTTGCAGACTTTACAAACAGAGTGTTTCTAAACTGCTCTATGAAAAGAAAGGTTAAACTCTGTGAGTGGAATGCACACATCGCAAAGTGGTTTCTGAGAATGCTTCTCTCTAGTTTTTATACCAAGATATTCCCTTTTCTACCGTTGGCCCCAAAGCGCTTGAAATCTCCTCTGGCAAATTCCACAAAAAGAGGGTTTCAAATCTGCTCTGTCTAAAGGAAGGTTCAAATCTGTGAGTTGAACACACGCAACCCAAAGAAGTTACTGAGAATTTGAACACACGCAACCCAAAAAGTTACTGAGAATTCTTATGTCTAGCATTAGATGAAGAAATCCCGTTTCCAACGAAATATTCAAAGAGGTCCAAATATCCACTTGCAGACTTTACAAACAGAGTGTTTCCAAACTGCTCTATGGAAAGAAAGGTTAAAGTCTGTGGGTGGAACGCACACTTCATATATTGTATTCTGAGAATGATTCCATCTAGTTTTTATACGAAGATATTTCCTTTTCTACCTTTGGCAACAAAGCGCTTGAAATCTCCACTCGCAATTTCCACAAAAAGAGTGTTTCAAATCTGCTCTGTGTGAAGGAAGGTTCAACTCTGTGAGTTGAACACACGCATCCCAAAGAAGTTACTGAGAATTCTTCTGTCTAGCATTAGATGAAGAAATCCCATTTCCAACGAAATCCTCCAAGAGGTCCAAATATCCACTTGCAGACTGTACAAACAGAGTGTTTCCAAACTGCTCTATGAAAAGAAAGGTTAAACTCTGTGAATGGAACACACACATCACAAAGTGGTTTCTGACAATGATTCTCTCTAGTTTTTATAGGAAGATATTACCTTTTCTACCGTTGGCCCCAAAGCGCTTGAAATCTCCACTTGCAAATTCCACAAAAAAGTGGGTTTCAAATATGCTCTGTCTTAAGGAATGTTCAACTTTGTGAGTTGAACACATGCAACCCAAAGTAGTTACTGAGAATTCTCCTGTGTAGCACTAGATTAAGAAATCCCGTTTCCAACGAAATCCTCAAAGAGGTCCAAATATCCACTTGCAGACTATAGAAACAGAGTGTTTCCAAACTGCTCTATGAAAAGAAAGGTTAAACCCTGTCTGTGGAATGCACACTTCACAAATTCGTTTCTGAGAATGATTCCATCTAATTTTTATACGAAGATATTTCCTTTTCTGCCGTTGGCATCAAAGCCCTTGAAATCTCCGCTTGCAAATTCCACAAAAAGACGGTTTGAAATCTGATCTCTCTAAAGGAAGGTTGAAATCCGTGAGTTGAACACACGCAACCCAAAGAAGTTACTGACAATTCTTCTGTCTAGCATTAGATGAAGAAATCCCGTTTCCAATGAAATCCTCAAAGAGGTCCAAATCTCCACTTGCAGATTTTACAAACAGAGTGCTTTGAAACTGCTCTATGAAAAGAAAGGTTAAACTCTGTGAGTGGAACGCACACATCACAAAGTGGTTTCTGACAATGATTCTCTCTAGTTTTTATACGAAGGTATTTCCTTTTCTACCGTTGGTCCAAAGCGCTTGAAATCTCCACTTGCAAATTCCACGAAAAGAGGGTTTCAAATCTGCTCTCTCTAAAGGAAGGTTCAACTCTGTGAGCTGAACACACGCAACCCTAAGAAGTTACTGAGAATTCTTCTGTCTAGCATTAGACGAAGTAATCCTGTTTCCAAAAAAATCCTCAATGAGGTCCAAATATCCACTTGCAGACTTTACAAACAGTTTGTTTCCAAACTGCTATATGAAAAGAAAGGTAAAACGCTCTGAGTGGAACGCACTCACCTCAAAGTGGTTTTTGAGAATGATTCTCTCTAGTTTTTATACGAAGGTATTTCCTTTTCTAGCATTGGCCCATTGCGCTTGAAATCTCCACTTGCAAATTCCACAAAAAGAGGGTTTCAAATCTGCTCTGTCTAAAGGAAGGTTCAACTCTGTGAGTTGAACACACGCAACACAAAGAAGTTACTGAGAATTCTTCTGTGTAGCATTACATGAAGAAATCCCGTTTCCAACGAAATCCTCAAAGAGGTCCAAATATCCACTTGCAGAATTTACAAACAGAGTGTTTCCAAACTGCTCTATGAAAAGAAAGGTTAAACTCTGTGAGTGGAACGCACACATCAAATGTGGTTTCTGAGAATGATTCTCTCTAGTTTTTATAAAAGATATTTCCTTTTCTATCGTTGGCCCCAAAGTGCTTGAAATCTCCACTTCCAAATTCCACAAAAAGAGGGTTTCAAATCTGCTCTGTATAAAGGATGGCTCAACTCTGTAAGTTGAACACACGCAATCCAAAGAATTTACTGAGAATTCTTCTGTCTAGCATTAGATGAACAAATCCCGTTTATAACGAAATCCTCAAAGGGGTCCAAATATCCACTTGCAGACTTTACAAACAGAGTGTTTCCAAACTGCTCTATGAAAAGAAAGGTTAAACTCTGTGAGTGGAACGCACACAACACAAATTGGTTTCTGAGAATTATTCCGTCTAGTTTTTATACGAGGATACTTCCTTTTCTACCGTTTGCAACAAAGCGCTTGAAATCTCCACTTGGAAATTCCACAAAAAGAGGGTTTCCAATCTGCTCTGTCTAAAGGAAGGTTCAACTCTGTGAGTTGAAAACACGCAAACCAAAGAAGTTACTGAGAATTCTTCTGTCTACCATTAGAAGAAGAAATCCCGCTTCCAAAGAAATCCTCAAAGAGGTCCAAATATCCACTTGCAGACTTTAGAAACAGAGTGTTTCCAAACTGCTCTATGAAAAGAAAGGTTAAACCCTGTGAGTGGAACGCACACATCACAAAGTGGTTTCTGAGAATGATTCTCTCTAGTTTTTATACCAAGGTATATCGTTTTCTACCGTTAGCCCAAAGCACTTGAAATCTCCACCAGCAAATTCCATAAAAAGAGGGTTTCAATCTGCTCTGCCTAAAGGAAGGTTCAACTCTGTGAGTTGAACACACACAACTCCAAGAAGTTACTGAGAACTCTTCTGTCTACCATTAGATGAAGAAATCCCGTTTCCAACGAAATCCTAAAGAGGTCCAAATATCCACTTGCAGATTTTACAAACAGAGTGTTTCCAAACTGCTCTATGAAAAGAAAGGTTAAACTCTGTGAGTGGAACGCACACAACACAAACTGGTTTCTGAGAATTATTCCGTCTAGTTTTCATACGAAGACATTTCCTTTTCTACCATTGACAACAAAGCGCTTGAAATCTCCACTTGGAGATTCCACAAAAGAGGGTTTCAAATCTGCTCTGTCTAAAGGAAGGTTCATCCCTGTGAGTTGAACACGTGGAAACCAAAGAAGTTACTGAGAATTCTTCTGTCTAGCATTAGAAGAAGAAAACCCACTTCCAAAGGAATCCTCAAAGAGGTCCAAATATCCACTTGCAGACTTTACAAACAGAGTGTTTATAAACTGCTCTATGAAAAGAAAGGTTAAACTCTGTGAGTGGAATGCACACATCACAAAGTGGTTTCTGAGAATGATTTTCTCTAGTTTTTATACGGGGATATTTCCCTTTCCACATTTGGCCCCAAAATGCTTGAAATCTCCACTTGCAAATTCCACAAAAAGAGGGTTTCCAATCTGCTTTGTCTAAAGGAAGGTTCAACTCTGTTACTTCAACACACAAAAATCAAAGAAGTTAGTGAGAATTTTTCTGTGTAGCATTAGATGAAGAAATCCCGCTTCCAACGAATTCCTCAAAGAGGTCCAATTATCCACTTGTAGACTTTACAAACAGAGTGTTTCCAAACTGCTCTATGAAAAGAAAGGTTAAACTCTGTGAGTGGAACGCACACATCGCAAAGTTGTTTCTGAGAATGATTCTCTCTAGTTTTTATATGAAGATATTTCCTTTTCTACTGTTGTCCCAAATTGCTTGAAATCTCCACTTGCATATTCCACAAAAAGAGGGTTTCCAATCTGCTCTGTCTAAAGGAAGGTTCAACTCTGTGAGTTGAACACACGCAACACAAAGAAGTTACTGAGAATTCTTCTGTCTAGCATTAGATGAAGAAATCCCGTTTCCAAAGAAATCCTCAAAGAGGTCCAAATATCCAGTTGCAGACTTTACCAACAGAGTGTTTCCAAACTGCTCTATGAAAAGAGAGGTTAAACGCTGTTTGTGGAACACACACATCACAAAGTGGTTTCCAAGAATGATTCTCTCTAGTTTTTATACGAAGATATTTACTTTTCTACCATTGGCCCCAAAGCGCTTGAACTCTCCAATTGCAAATTCCACAAAAAGAGGGCTTCAAATCTGATCTGTCTAAAGGAAGGTTCAACTCTGTGAGTAGAACACATGCAACCCAAAGAAGTTACAGAGAATTCTTCCGTCTAGCATTAGAAGAAGAAATCCCGTTTCCAACGAAATCCTCAAAGAGGTCCAAATATCCACTTGCAGACTTTACAAACAGAGTGTTTCCAAACTGCTCTATGAAAAGAAAGGTTAAACTCTGTGAGTGGAACGCAAACATCACAAATTGGTTTCTGAGAATGATTCCCTCTAGTTTTTATACGAAAATATTCTCCTTTTCTACCATTGGCAACAAAGCGCGCGAAATCTCCACTAGCAAATTCCACAAAAAGGTTTCAAATCTGTCCTGTCTAAAGGAAGGTTCAACTCTGTGAGTTGAACACACGCTACCCAAAGTAGTTACTGAGTATTCTTCTATCTAGCATTAGATGAAGGAATCCCGTTTCCAACGAAATCCTCAAAGAGGTCCAATTATCCACTTGCAGACTTTACAATCAGAGTGTTTCCAAACTGCTCTGTGAAAGGAAAGGTTAAACTCTGTGTGTGGAACGCACACATCACAAAGTGGTTTCTGAGAATGATTCTCTCTAATTTTTATACCAAGTTATATCCTTTTCTACCGTTGGCCCCAAAGTGCTTGAAATCTCCACCTGCAAATTCCACAAAAAGAGGGCTTCAAATCTGCTCTGTCTAAGGGAAGGTTCAACTCTGTGAGTTGAACACACCCATCCCAAAGAAGTTACTGAGAATTCTTCTGTCTAGCATTAGATGAAGAAATCCCGTTTCCAACGAAATCCTCAAGGAGGTCCAAATATCCCCTTGCAGACTTTACAAACAGAGTGTTTCCAAACTGCTCTATGAAGAGAAAGGTTAAACTATGTGAGTGGAAGGCACACATCACAAAGTGGTTTCTCAGAATGATTCTCTCTAGTTTTAATACGAAGGTATTTCTTCTTCTAGCATTGGCCCAAAACGCTGGAAATCCCCACTTGCAAATTCCACAAAAAGAGGGTTTCAAATCTGCTCTGTCTAAAGGAAGGTTCAAATCTGTGAGTTGAACACACGCAACCCTAAGAAGTTACTGAGAACTCTTCTGTCTAGCATTACATGAAGAAATCCCGTTTCCAACGAAATCCTCGAAGAGGTCCAAATATCCACTTGCAGACATTACAAACAGAGTGTTTCCAAACTGCTCTATGAAAAGAAAGGTTAAACTCTGTGAGTGAAATGCACACATTACAAAGTGGTTTCTGAGAATGATTCTGTCTTGTTTTTATACGAAGATATTCCCTTTTCTACCGTTGGCAACAAAGCGCTTCAAATCTCCACTTGCAAATTCCACAGGAAGAGGGTTTCAAATCTGCTGTGCATAAAGGAAGGTTCATCTCTGTGAGTTGAACACATACAACCCAAAGAAGTTACTGAGAATTCTTCTGTCTAGCATTAGATGAAGAAATCCCGCTTCCAACGAAATCCTCAAAGAGGTCCAAATATCCACTTGCAGACTTTACAAACAGAGTGTTTCCAAACGGCTCTATGAAAAGAAAGGTTAAACCCTGTGAGTGGAACGCACACATCACAAAGTGGTTTCTGAGAATGATTCTCTCTAGTTTTTATACCAAGGTATATCGTTTTCTACCGTTAGCCCAAAGCACTTGAAATCTCCACCAGCAAATTCCATAAAAAGAGGGTTTCAATCTGCTCTGCCTAAAGGAAGGTTCAACTCTGTGAGTTGAACACACACAACTCCAAGAAGTTACTGAGAACTCTTCTGTCTACCATTAGATGAAGAAATCCCGTTTCCAACGAAATCCTAAAGAGGTCCAAATATCCACTTGCAGATTTTACAAACAGAGTGTTTCCAAACTGCTCTATGAAAAGAAAGGTTAAACTCTGTGAGTGGAACGCACACAACACAAACTGGTTTCTGAGAATTATTCCGTCTAGTTTTCATACGAAGACATTTCCTTTTCTACCATTGACAACAAAGCGCTTGAAATCTCCACTTGGAGATTCCACAAAAAGAGGGTTTCAAATCTGCTCTGTCTAAAGGAAGGTTCATCCC
The DNA here is from genome assembly GCF_029281585.2 of Gorilla gorilla gorilla. Taxonomy (NCBI): domain Eukaryota; kingdom Metazoa; phylum Chordata; class Mammalia; order Primates; family Hominidae; genus Gorilla; species Gorilla gorilla. The sequence goes on from NC_073232.2 coordinate 73,540,870, forward strand.
TGTGAGTTGAACACGTGCAAACCAAAGAAGTTACTGAGAATTCTTCTGTCTAGCATTAGAAGAAGAAAACCCACTTCCAAAGAAATCCTCAAAGAGGTCCAAATATCCACTTGCAGACTTTACAAACAGAGTGTTTATAAACTGCTCTATGAAAAGAAAGGTTAAACTCTGTGAGTGGAACGCACACATCACAAAGTGGTTTCTGAGAATGATTCTCTCTAGTTTTTATATGGGGATATTTCCCTTTCCACATTTGGCCCCAAAACGCTTGAAATCTCCACTTGCAAATTCCACAAAAAGAGGGTTTCCAATCTGCTTTGTCTAAAGGAAGGTTCAACTCTGTTACTTCAACATACAAAAATCAAAGAAGTTAGTGAGAATTTTTCTGTGTAGCATTAGATGAAGAAATCCCGCTTCCAACGAATTCCTCAAAGAGGTCCAATTATCCACTTGTAGACTTTACAAACAGAGTGTTTCCAAACTGCTCTATGAAAAGAAAGGTTAAACTCTGTGAGTGGAACGCACACATCGCAAAGTTGTTTCTGAGAATGATTCTCTCTAGTTTTTATATGAAGATATTTCCTTTTCTACTGTTGTCCCAAATTGCTTGAAATCTCCACTTGCATATTCCACAAAAAGAGGGTTTCAAATCTGCTCTGTCTAAAGGAAGGTTCAACTCTGTGAGTTGAACACACGCAACACAAAGAAGTTACTGAGAATTCTTCTGTCTAGCATTAGATGAAGAAATCCCGTTTCCAAAGAAATCCTCAAAGAGGTCCAAATATCCAGTTGCAGACTTTACCAACAGAGTGTTTCCAAACTGCTCTATGAAAAGAGAGGTTAAACGCTGTTTGTGGAACACACACATCACAAAGTGGTTTCCAAGAATGATTCTCTCTAGTTTTTATACGAAGATATTTACTTTTCTACCATTGGCCCCAAAGCGCTTGAACTCTCCAATTGCAAATTCCACAAAAAGAGGGCTTCAAATCTGATCTGTCTAAAGGAAGGTTCAACTCTGTGAGTAGAACACATGCAACCCAAAGAAGTTACAGAGAATTCTTCCGTCTAGCATTAGAAGAAGAAATCCCGTTTAAAACGAAATCCTCAAAGAGGTCCAAATATCCACTTGCAGACTTTAGAAACAGAGTGTTTCCAAACTGCTCTATGGAAAGAAAGGTTAAACTCTGTGAGTGGAACGCAAACAACACAAATTGGTTTCTGAGAATGATTCCCTCTAGTTTTTATACGAAAATATTCTCCTTTTCTACCATTGGCAACAAAGCGCGCGAAATCTCCACTAGCAAATTCCACAAAAAGGTTTCAAATCTGTCCTGTCTAAAGGAAGGTTCAACTCTGTGAGTTGAACACACGCTACCCAAAGTAGTTACTGAGTATTCTTCTATCTAGCATTAGATGAAGGAATCCCGTTTCCAACGAAATCCTCAAAGAGGTCCAATTATCCACTTGCAGACTTTACAATCAGAGTGTTTCCAAACTGCTCTGTGAAAGGAAAGGTTAAACTCTGTGTGTGGAACGCACACATCACAAAGTGGTTTCTGAGAATGATTCTCTCTAATTTTTATACCAAGTTATATCCTTTTCTACCGTTGGCCCCAAAGTGCTTGAAATCTCCACCTGCAAATTCCACAAAAAGAGGGCTTCAAATCTGCTCTGTCTAAGGGAAGGTTCAACTCTGTGAGTTGAACACACCCATCCCAAAGAAGTTACTGAGAATTCTTCTGTCTAGCATTAGATGAAGAAATCCCGTTTCCAACGAAATCCTCAAAGAGGTCCAAATATCCACTTGCAGACTTTACAAACAGAGTGTTTCCAAACTGCTCTATGAAGAGAAAGGTTAAACTATGTGAGTGGAAGGCACACATCACAAAGTGGTTTCTCAGAATGATTCTCTCTAGTTTTAATACGAAGGCATTTCTTCTTCTAGCATTGGCCCAAAACGCTGGAAATCCCCACTTGCAAATTCCACAAAAAGAGGGTTTCAAATCTGCTCTGTCTAAAGGAAGGTTCAAATCTGTGAGTTGAACACACGCAACCCTAAGAAGTTACTGAGAACTCTTCTGTCTAGCATTACATGAAGAAATCCCGTTTCCAACGAAATCCTCGAAGAGGTCCAAATATCCACTTGCAGACATTACAAACAGAGTGTTTCCAAACTGCTCTATGAAAAGAAAGGTTAAACTCTGTGAGTGAAATGCACACATTACAAAGTGGTTTCTGAGAATGATTCTGTCTTGTTTTTATACGAAGATATTCCCTTTTCTACCGTTGGCAACAAAGCGCTTCAAATCTCCACTTGCAAATTCCACAGGAAGAGGGTTTCAAATCTGCTGTGCATAAAGGAAGGTTCATCTCTGTGAGTTGAACACATACAACCCAAAGAAGTTACTGAGAATTCTTCTGTCTAGCATTAGATGAAGAAATCCCGCTTCCAACGAAATCCTCAAAGAGGTCCAAATATCCACTTGCAGACTTTACAAACAGAGTGTTTCCAAACGGCTCTATGAAAAGAAAGGTTAAACCCTGTGAGTGGAACGCACACATCACAAAGTGGTTTCTGAGAATGATTCTCTCTAGTTTTTATACCAAGGTATATCGTTTTCTACCGTTAGCCCAAAGCACTTGAAATCTCCACCAGCAAATTCCATAAAAAGAGGGTTTCAATCTGCTCTGCCTAAAGGAAGGTTCAACTCTGTGAGTTGAACACACACAACTCCAAGAAGTTACTGAGAACTCTTCTGTCTACCATTAGATGAAGAAATCCCGTTTCCAACGAAATCCTAAAGAGGTCCAAATATCCACTTGCAGATTTTACAAACAGAGTGTTTCCAAACTGCTCTATGAAAAGAAAGGTTAAACTCTGTGAGTGGAACGCACACAACACAAACTGGTTTCTGAGAATTATTCCGTCTAGTTTTCATACGAAGACATTTCCTTTTCTACCATTGACAACAAAGCGCTTGAAATCTCCACTTGGAGATTCCACAAAAAGAGGGTTTCAAATCTGCTCTGTCTAAAGGAAGGTTCATCCCTGTGAGTTGAACACGTGGAAACCAAAGAAGTTACTGAGAATTCTTCTGTCTAGCATTAGAAGAAGAAAACCCACTTCCAAAGAAATCCTCAAAGAGGTCCAAATATCCACTTGCAGACTTTACAAACAGAGTGTTTATAAACTGCTCTATGAAAAGAAAGGTTAAACTCTGTGAGTGGAACGCACACATCACAAAGTGGTTTCTGAGAATGATTCTCTCTAGTTTTTATACGGGGATATTTCCCTTTCCACATTTGGCCCCAAAACGCTTGAAATCTCCACTTGCAAATTCCACAAAAAGAGGGTTTCCAATCTGCTTTGTCTAAAGGAAGGTTCAACTCTGTTACTTCAACATACAAAAATCAAAGAAGTTAGTGAGAATTTTTCTGTGTAGCATTAGATGAAGAAATCCCGCTTCCAACGAATTCCTCAAAGAGGTCCAATTATCCACTTGTAGACTTTACAAACAGAGTGTTTCCAAACTGCTCTATGAAAAGAAAGGTTAAACTCTGTGAGTGGAACGCACACATCGCAAAGTTGTTTCTGAGAATGATTCTCTCTAGTTTTTATATGAAGATATTTCCTTTTCTACTGTTGTCCCAAATTGCTTGAAATCTCCACTTGCATATTCCACAAAAAGAGGGTTTCAAATCTGCTCTGTCTAAAGGAAGGTTCAACTCTGTGAGTTGAACACACGCAACACAAAGAAGTTACTGAGAATTCTTCTGTCTAGCATTAGATGAAGAAATCCCGTTTCCAAAGAAATCCTCAAAGAGGTCCAAATATCCAGTTGCAGACTTTACCAACAGAGTGTTTCCAAACTGCTCTATGAAAAGAGAGGTTAAACGCTGTTTGTGGAACACACACATCACAAAGTGGTTTCCAAGAATGATTCTCTCTAGTTTTTATACGAAGATATTTACTTTTCTACCATTGGCCCCAAAGCGCTTGAACTCTCCAATTGCAAATTCCACAAAAAGAGGGCTTCAAATCTGATCTGTCTAAAGGAAGGTTCAACTCTGTGAGTAGAACACATGCAACCCAAAGAAGTTACAGAGAATTCTTCCGTCTAGCATTAGAAGAAGAAATCCCGTTTCCAACGAAATCCTCAAAGAGGTCCAAATATCCACTTGCAGACTTTAGAAACAGAGTGTTTCCAAACTGCTCTATGGAAAGAAAGGTTAAACTCTGTGAGTGGAACGCAAACAACACAAATTGGTTTCTGAGAATGATTCCCTCTAGTTTTTATACGAAAATATTCTCCTTTTCTACCATTGGCAACAAAGCGCGCGAAATCTCCACTAGCAAATTCCACAAAAAGGTTTCAAATCTGTCCTGTCTAAAGGAAGGTTCAACTCTGTGAGTTGAACACACGCTACCCAAAGTAGTTACTGAGTATTCTTCTATCTAGCATTAGATGAAGGAATCCCGTTTCCAACGAAATCCTCAAAGAGGTCCAATTATCCACTTGCAGACTTTACAATCAGAGTGTTTCCAAACTGCTCTGTGAAAGGAAAGGTTAAACTCTGTGTGTGGAACGCACACATCACAAAGTGGTTTCTGAGAATGATTCTCTCTAATTTTTATACCAAGTTATATCCTTTTCTACCGTTGGCCCCAAAGTGCTTGAAATCTCCACCTGCAAATTCCACAAAAAGAGGGCTTCAAATCTGCTCTGTCTAAGGGAAGGTTCAACTCTGTGAGTTGAACACACCCATCCCAAAGAAGTTACTGAGAATTCTTCTGTCTAGCATTAGATGAAGAAATCCCGTTTCCAACGAAATCCTCAAAGAGGTCCAAATATCCACTTGCAGACTTTACAAACAGAGTGTTTCCAAACTGCTCTATGAAGAGAAAGGTTAAACTATGTGAGTGGAAGGCACACATCACAAAGTGGTTTCTCAGAATGATTCTCTCTAGTTTTAATACGAAGGCATTTCTTCTTCTAGCATTGGCCCAAAACGCTGGAAATCCCCACTTGCAAATTCCACAAAAAGAGGGTTTCAAATCTGCTCTGTCTAAAGGAAGGTTCAAATCTGTGAGTTGAACACACGCAACCCTAAGAAGTTACTGAGAACTCTTCTGTCTAGCATTACATGAAGAAATCCCGTTTCCAACGAAATCCTCGAAGAGGTCCAAATATCCACTTGCAGACATTACAAACAGAGTGTTTCCAAACTGCTCTATGAAAAGAAAGGTTAAACTCTGTGAGTGAAATGCACACATTACAAAGTGGTTTCTGAGAATGATTCTGTCTTGTTTTTATACGAAGATATTCCCTTTTCTACCGTTGGCAACAAAGCGCTTCAAATCTCCACTTGCAAATTCCACAGGAAGAGGGTTTCAAATCTGCTGTGCATAAAGGAAGGTTCATCTCTGTGAGTTGAACACATACAACCCAAAGAAGTTACTGAGAATTCTTCTGTCTAGCATTAGATGAAGAAATCCCGCTTCCAACGAAATCCTCAAAGAGGTCCAAATATCCACTTGCAGACTTTACAAACAGAGTGTTTCCAAACGGCTCTATGAAAAGAAAGGTTAAACCCTGTGAGTGGAACGCACACATCACAAAGTGGTTTCTGAGAATGATTCTCTCTAGTTTTTATACCAAGGTATATCGTTTTCTACCGTTAGCCCAAAGCACTTGAAATCTCCACCAGCAAATTCCATAAAAAGAGGGTTTCAATCTGCTCTGCCTAAAGGAAGGTTCAACTCTGTGAGTTGAACACACACAACTCCAAGAAGTTACTGAGAACTCTTCTGTCTACCATTAGATGAAGAAATCCCGTTTCCAACGAAATCCTAAAGAGGTCCAAATATCCACTTGCAGATTTTACAAACAGAGTGTTTCCAAACTGCTCTATGAAAAGAAAGGTTAAACTCTGTGAGTGGAACGCACACAACACAAACTGGTTTCTGAGAATTATTCCGTCTAGTTTTCATACGAAGACATTTCCTTTTCTACCATTGACAACAAAGCGCTTGAAATCTCCACTTGGAGATTCCACAAAAAGAGGGTTTCAAATCTGCTCTGTCTAAAGGAAGGTTCATCCCTGTGAGTTGAACACGTGGAAACCAAAGAAGTTACTGAGAATTCTTCTGTCTAGCATTAGAAGAAGAAAACCCACTTCCAAAGAAATCCTCAAAGAGGTCCAAATATCCACTTGCAGACTTTACAAACAGAGTGTTTATAAACTGCTCTATGAAAAGAAAGGTTAAACTCTGTGAGTGGAACGCACACATCACAAAGTGGTTTCTGAGAATGATTCTCTCTAGTTTTTATACGGGGATATTTCCCTTTCCACATTTGGCCCCAAAACGCTTGAAATCTCCACTTGCAAATTCCACAAAAAGAGGGTTTCCAATCTGCTTTGTCTAAAGGAAGGTTCAACTCTGTTACTTCAACATACAAAAATCAAAGAAGTTAGTGAGAATTTTTCTGTGTAGCATTAGATGAAGAAATCCCGCTTCCAACGAATTCCTCAAAGAGGTCCAATTATCCACTTGTAGACTTTACAAACAGAGTGTTTCCAAACTGCTCTATGAAAAGAAAGGTTAAACTCTGTGAGTGGAACGCACACATCGCAAAGTTGTTTCTGAGAATGATTCTCTCTAGTTTTTATATGAAGATATTTCCTTTTCTACTGTTGTCCCAAATTGCTTGAAATCTCCACTTGCATATTCCACAAAAAGAGGGTTTCAAATCTGCTCTGTCTAAAGGAAGGTTCAACTCTGTGAGTTGAACACACGCAACACAAAGAAGTTACTGAGAATTCTTCTGTCTAGCATTAGATGAAGAAATCCCGTTTCCAAAGAAATCCTCAAAGAGGTCCAAATATCCAGTTGCAGACTTTACCAACAGAGTGTTTCCAAACTGCTCTATGAAAAGAGAGGTTAAACGCTGTTTGTGGAACACACACATCACAAAGTGGTTTCCAAGAATGATTCTCTCTAGTTTTTATACGAAGATATTTACTTTTCTACCATTGGCCCCAAAGCGCTTGAACTCTCCAATTGCAAATTCCACAAAAAGAGGGCTTCAAATCTGATCTGTCTAAAGGAAGGTTCAACTCTGTGAGTAGAACACATGCAACCCAAAGAAGTTACAGAGAATTCTTCCGTCTAGCATTAGAAGAAGAAATCCCGTTTCCAACGAAATCCTCAAAGAGGTCCAAATATCCACTTGCAGACTTTAGAAACAGAGTGTTTCCAAACTGCTCTATGGAAAGAAAGGTTAAACTCTGTGAGTGGAACGCAAACAACACAAATTGGTTTCTGAGAATGATTCCCTCTAGTTTTTATACGAAAATATTCTCCTTTTCTACCATTGGCAACAAAGCGCGCGAAATCTCCACTAGCAAATTCCACAAAAAGGTTTCAAATCTGTCCTGTCTAAAGGAAGGTTCAACTCTGTGAGTTGAACACACGCTACCCAAAGTAGTTACTGAGTATTCTTCTATCTAGCATTAGATGAAGGAATCCCGTTTCCAACGAAATCCTCAAAGAGGTCCAATTATCCACTTGCAGACTTTACAATCAGAGTGTTTCCAAACTGCTCTGTGAAAGGAAAGGTTAAACTCTGTGTGTGGAACGCACACATCACAAAGTGGTTTCTGAGAATGATTCTCTCTAATTTTTATACCAAGTTATATCCTTTTCTACCGTTGGCCCCAAAGTGCTTGAAATCTCCACCTGCAAATTCCACAAAAAGAGGGCTTCAAATCTGCTCTGTCTAAGGGAAGGTTCAACTCTGTGAGTTGAACACACCCATCCCAAAGAAGTTACTGAGAATTCTTCTGTCTAGCATTAGATGAAGAAATCCCGTTTCCAACGAAATCCTCAAAGAGGTCCAAATATCCACTTGCAGACTTTACAAACAGAGTGTTTCCAAACTGCTCTATGAAGAGAAAGGTTAAACTATGTGAGTGGAAGGCACACATCACAAAGTGGTTTCTCAGAATGATTCTCTCTAGTTTTAATACGAAGGCATTTCTTCTTCTAGCATTGGCCCAAAACGCTGGAAATCCCCACTTGCAAATTCCACAAAAAGAGGGTTTCAAATCTGCTCTGTCTAAAGGAAGGTTCAAATCTGTGAGTTGAACACACGCAACCCTAAGAAGTTACTGAGAACTCTTCTGTCTAGCATTACATGAAGAAATCCCGTTTCCAACGAAATCCTCGAAGAGGTCCAAATATCCACTTGCAGACATTACAAACAGAGTGTTTCCAAACTGCTCTATGAAAAGAAAGGTTAAACTCTGTGAGTGAAATGCACACATTACAAAGTGGTTTCTGAGAATGATTCTGTCTTGTTTTTATACGAAGATATTCCCTTTTCTACCGTTGGCAACAAAGCGCTTCAAATCTCCACTTGCAAATTCCACAGGAAGAGGGTTTCAAATCTGCTGTGCATAAAGGAAGGTTCATCTCTGTGAGTTGAACACATACAACCCAAAGAAGTTACTGAGAATTCTTCTGTCTAGCATTAGATGAAGAAATCCCGCTTCCAACGAAATCCTCAAAGAGGTCCAAATATCCACTTGCAGACTTTACAAACAGAGTGTTTCCAAACGGCTCTATGAAAAGAAAGGTTAAACCCTGTGAGTGGAACGCACACATCACAAAGTGGTTTCTGAGAATGATTCTCTCTAGTTTTTATACCAAGGTATATCGTTTTCTACCGTTAGCCCAAAGCACTTGAAATCTCCACCAGCAAATTCCATAAAAAGAGGGTTTCAATCTGCTCTGCCTAAAGGAAGGTTCAACTCTGTGAGTTGAACACACACAACTCCAAGAAGTTACTGAGAACTCTTCTGTCTACCATTAGATGAAGAAATCCCGTTTCCAACGAAATCCTAAAGAGGTCCAAATATCCACTTGCAGATTTTACAAACAGAGTGTTTCCAAACTGCTCTATGAAAAGAAAGGTTAAACTCTGTGAGTGGAACGCACACAACACAAACTGGTTTCTGAGAATTATTCCGTCTAGTTTTCATACGAAGACATTTCCTTTTCTACCATTGACAACAAAGCGCTTGAAATCTCCACTTGGAGATTCCACAAAAAGAGGGTTTCAAATCTGCTCTGTCTAAAGGAAGGTTCATCCCTGTGAGTTGAACACGTGGAAACCAAAGAAGTTACTGAGAATTCTTCTGTCTAGCATTAGAAGAAGAAAACCCACTTCCAAAGAAATCCTCAAAGAGGTCCAAATATCCACTTGCAGACTTTACAAACAGAGTGTTTATAAACTGCTCTATGAAAAGAAAGGTTAAACTCTGTGAGTGGAACGCACACATCACAAAGTGGTTTCTGAGAATGATTCTCTCTAGTTTTTATACGGGGATATTTCCCTTTCCACATTTGGCCCCAAAACGCTTGAAATCTCCACTTGCAAATTCCACAAAAAGAGGGTTTCCAATCTGCTTTGTCTAAAGGAAGGTTCAACTCTGTTACTTCAACATACAAAAATCAAAGAAGTTAGTGAGAATTTTTCTGTGTAGCATTAGATGAAGAAATCCCGCTTCCAACGAATTCCTCAAAGAGGTCCAATTATCCACTTGTAGACTTTACAAACAGAGTGTTTCCAAACTGCTCTATGAAAAGAAAGGTTAAACTCTGTGAGTGGAACGCACACATCGCAAAGTTGTTTCTGAGAATGATTCTCTCTAGTTTTTATATGAAGATATTTCCTTTTCTACTGTTGTCCCAAATTGCTTGAAATCTCCACTTGCATATTCCACAAAAAGAGGGTTTCAAATCTGCTCTGTCTAAAGGAAGGTTCAACTCTGTGAGTTGAACACACGCAACACAAAGAAGTTACTGAGAATTCTTCTGTCTAGCATTAGATGAAGAAATCCCGTTTCCAAAGAAATCCTCAAAGAGGTCCAAATATCCAGTTGCAGACTTTACCAACAGAGTGTTTCCAAACTGCTCTATGAAAAGAGAGGTTAAACGCTGTTTGTGGAACACACACATCACAAAGTGGTTTCCAAGAATGATTCTCTCTAGTTTTTATACGAAGATATTTACTTTTCTACCATTGGCCCCAAAGCGCTTGAACTCTCCAATTGCAAATTCCACAAAAAGAGGGCTTCAAATCTGATCTGTCTAAAGGAAGGTTCAACTCTGTGAGTAGAACACATGCAACCCAAAGAAGTTACAGAGAATTCTTCCGTCTAGCATTAGAAGAAGAAATCCCGTTTCCAACGAAATCCTCAAAGAGGTCCAAATATCCACTTGCAGACTTTAGAAACAGAGTGTTTCCAAACTGCTCTATGGAAAGAAAGGTTAAACTCTGTGAGTGGAACGCAAACAACACAAATTGGTTTCTGAGAATGATTCCCTCTAGTTTTTATACGAAAATATTCTCCTTTTCTACCATTGGCAACAAAGCGCGCGAAATCTCCACTAGCAAATTCCACAAAAAGGTTTCAAATCTGTCCTGTCTAAAGGAAGGTTCAACTCTGTGAGTTGAACACACGCTACCCAAAGTAGTTACTGAGTATTCTTCTATCTAGCATTAGATGAAGGAATCCCGTTTCCAACGAAATCCTCAAAGAGGTCCAATTATCCACTTGCAGACTTTACAATCAGAGTGTTTCCAAACTGCTCTGTGAAAGGAAAGGTTAAACTCTGTGTGTGGAACGCACACATCACAAAGTGGTTTCTGAGAATGATTCTCTCTAATTTTTATACCAAGTTATATCCTTTTCTACCGTTGGCCACAAAGTGCTTGAAATCTCCACCTGCAAATTCCACAAAAAGAGGGCTTCAAATCTGCTCTGTCTAAGGGAAGGTTCAACTCTGTGAGTTGAACACACCCATCCCAAAGAAGTTACTGAGAATTCTTCTGTCTAGCATTAGATGAAGAAATCCCGTTTCCAACGAAATCCTCAAAGAGGTCCAAATATCCACTTGCAGACTTTACAAACAGAGTGTTTCCAAACTGCTCTATGAAGAGAAAGGTTAAACTATGTGAGTGGAAGGCACACATCACAAAGTGGTTTCTCAGAATGATTCTCTCTAGTTTTAATACGAAGGCATTTCTTCTTCTAGCATTGGCCCAAAACGCTGGAAATCCCCACTTGCAAATTCCACAAAAAGAGGGTTTCAAATCTGCTCTGTCTAAAGGAAGGTTCAAATCTGTGAGTTGAACACACGCAACCCTAAGAAGTTACTGAGAACTCTTCTGTCTAGCATTACATGAAGAAATCCCGTTTCCAACGAAATCCTCGAAGAGGTCCAAATATCCACTTGCAGACATTACAAACAGAGTGTTTCCAAACTGCTCTATGAAAAGAAAGGTTAAACTCTGTGAGTGAAATGCACACATTACAAAGTGGTTTCTGAGAATGATTCTGTCTTGTTTTTATACGAAGATATTCCCTTTTCTACCGTTGGCAACAAAGCGCTTCAAATCTCCACTTGCAAATTCCACAGGAAGAGGGTTTCAAATCTGCTGTGCATAAAGGAAGGTTCATCTCTGTGAGTTGAACACATACAACCCAAAGAAGTTACTGAGAATTCTTCTGTCTAGCATTAGATGAAGAAATCCCGCTTCCAACGAAATCCTCAAAGAGGTCCAAATATCCACTTGCAGACTTTACAAACAGAGTGTTTCCAAACGGCTCTATGAAAAGAAAGGTTAAACCCTGTGAGTGGAACGCACACATCACAAAGTGGTTTCTGAGAATGATTCTCTCTAGTTTTTATACCAAGGTATATCGTTTTCTACCGTTAGCCCAAAGCACTTGAAATCTCCACCAGCAAATTCCATAAAAAGAGGGTTTCAATCTGCTCTGCCTAAAGGAAGGTTCAACTCTGTGAGTTGAACACACACAACTCCAAGAAGTTACTGAGAACTCTTCTGTCTACCATTAGATGAAGAAATCCCGTTTCCAACGAAATCCTAAAGAGGTCCAAATATCCACTTGCAGATTTTACAAACAGAGTGTTTCCAAACTGCTCTATGAAAAGAAAGGTTAAACTCTGTGAGTGGAACGCACACATCACAAAGTGGTTTCTGAGAATGATTCTCTCTAGTTTTTATACGGGGATATTTCCCTTTCCACATTTGGCCCCAAAACGCTTGAAATCTCCACTTGCAAATTCCACAAAAAGAGGGTTTCCAATCTGCTTTGTCTAAAGGAAGGTTCAACTCTGTTACTTCAACATACAAAAATCAAAGAAGTTAGTGAGAATTTTTCTGTGTAGCATTAGATGAAGAAATCCCGCTTCCAACGAATTCCTCAAAGAGGTCCAATTATCCACTTGTAGACTTTACAAACAGAGTGTTTCCAAACTGCTCTATGAAAAGAAAGGTTAAACTCTGTGAGTGGAACGCACACATCGCAAAGTTGTTTCTGAGAATGATTCTCTCTAGTTTTTATATGAAGATATTTCCTTTTCTACTGTTGTCCCAAATTGCTTGAAATCTCCACTTGCATATTCCACAAAAAGAGGGTTTCAAATCTGCTCTGTCTAAAGGAAGGTTCAACTCTGTGAGTTGAACACACGCAACACAAAGAAGTTACTGAGAATTCTTCTGTCTAGCATTAGATGAAGAAATCCCGTTTCCAAAGAAATCCTCAAAGAGGTCCAAATATCCAGTTGCAGACTTTACCAACAGAGTGTTTCCAAACTGCTCTATGAAAAGAGAGGTTAAACGCTGTTTGTGGAACACACACATCACAAAGTGGTTTCCAAGAATGATTCTCTCTAGTTTTTATACGAAGATATTTACTTTTCTACCATTGGCCCCAAAGCGCTTGAACTCTCCAATTGCAAATTCCACAAAAAGAGGGCTTCAAATCTGATCTGTCTAAAGGAAGGTTCAACTCTGTGAGTAGAACACATGCAACCCAAAGAAGTTACAGAGAATTCTTCCGTATAGCATTAGAAGAAGAAATCCCGTTTCCAACGAAATCCTCAAAGAGGTCCAAATATCCACTTGCAGACTTTAGAAACAGAGTGTTTCCAAACTGCTCTATGGAAAGAAAGGTTAAACTCCGTGAGTGGAACGCAAACAACACAAATTGGTTTCTGAGAATGATTCCCTCTAGTTTTTATACGAAAATATTCTCCTTTTCTACCATTGGCAACAAAGCGCGCGAAATCTCCACCAGCAAATTCCACAAAAAGGTTTCAAATCTGTCCTGTCTAAAGGAAGGTTCAACTCTGTGAGTTGAACACACGCTACCCAAAGTAGTTACTGAGTATTCTTCTATCTAGCATTAGATGAAGGAATCCCGTTTCCAACGAAATCCTCAAAGAGGTCCAATTATCCACTTGCAGACTTTACAATCAGAGTGTTTCCAAACTGCTCTGTGAAAGGAAAGGTTAAACTCTGTGTGTGGAACGCACACATCACAAAGTGGTTTCTGAGAATGATTCTCTCTAATTTTTATACCAAGTTATATCCTTTTCTACCGTTGGCCCCAAAGTGCTTGAAATCTCCACCTGCAAATTCCACAAAAAGAGAGCTTCAAATCTGCTCTGTCTAAGGGAAGGTTCAACTCTGTGAGTTGAACACACCCATCCCAAAGAAGTTACTGAGAATTCTTCTGTCTAGCATTAGATGAAGAAATCCCGTTTCCAACGAAATCCTCAAAGAGGTCCAAATATCCACTTGCAGACTTTACAAACAGAGTGTTTCCAAACTGCTCTATGAAGAGAAAGGTTAAACTATGTGAGTGGAAGGCACACATCACAAAGTGGTTTCTCAGAATGATTCTCTCTAGTTTTAATACGAAGGTATTTCTTCTTCTAGCATTGGCCCAAAACGCTGGAAATCCCCACTTGCAAATTCCACAAAAAGAGGGTTTCAAATCTGCTCTGTCTAAAGGAAGGTTCAAATCTGTGAGTTGAACACACGCAACCCTAAGAAGTTACTGAGAACTCTTCTGTCTAGCATTACATGAAGAAATCCCGTTTCCAACGAAATCCTCGAAGAGGTCCAAATATCCACTTGCAGACATTACAAACAGAGTGTTTCCAAACTGCTCTATGAAAAGAAAGGTTAAACTCTGTGAGTGAAATGCACACATTACAATGTGGTTTCTGAGAATGATTCTGTCTTGTTTTTATACGAAGATATTCCCTTTTCTACCGTTGGCAACAAAGCGCTTCAAATCTCCACTTGCAAATTCCACAGGAAGAGGGTTTCAAATCTGCTGTGCATAAAGGAAGGTTCATCTCTGTGAGTTGAACACATACAACCCAAAGAAGTTACTGAGAATTCTTCTGTCTAGCATTAGATGAAGAAATCCCGCTTCCAACGAAATCCTCAAAGAGGTCCAAATATCCACTTGCAGACTTTACAAACAGAGTGTTTCCAAACGGCTCTATGAAAAGAAAGGTTAAACCCTGTGAGTGGAACGCACACATCACAAAGTGGTTTCTGAGAATGATTCTCTCTAGTTTTTATACCAAGGTATATCGTTTTCTACCGTTAGCCCAAAGCACTTGAAATCTCCACCAGCAAATTCCATAAAAAGAGGGTTTCAATCTGCTCTGCCTAAAGGAAGGTTCAACTCTGTGAGTTGAACACACACAACTCCAAGAAGTTACTGAGAACTCTTCTGTCTACCATTAGATGAAGGAATCCCGTTTCCAACGAAATCCTAAAGAGGTCCAAATATCCACTTGCAGATTTTACAAACAGAGTGTTTCCAAACTGCTCTATGAAAAGAAAGGTTAAACTCTGTGAGTGGAACGCACACAACACAAACTGGTTTCTGAGAATTATTCCGTCTAGTTTTCATACGAAGACATTTCCTTTTCTACCATTGACAACAAAGCGCTTGAAATCTCCACTTGGAGATTCCACAAAAAGAGGGTTTCAAATCTGCTCTGTCTAAAGGAAGGTTCATCCCTGTGAGTTGAACACGTGCAAACCAAAGAAGTTACTGAGAATTCTTCTGTCTAGCATTAGAAGAAGAAAACCCACTTCCAAAGAAATCCTCAAAGAGGTCCAAATATCCACTTGCAGACTTTACAAACAGAGTGTTTATAAACTGCTCTATGAAAAGAAAGGTTAAACTCTGTGAGTGGAACGCACACATCACAAAGTGGTTTCTGAGAATGATTCTCTCTAGTTTTTATACGGGGATATTTCCCTTTCCACATTTGGCCCCAAAACGCTTGAAATCTCCACTTGCAAATTCCACAAAAAGAGGGTTTCCAATCTGCTTTGTCTAAAGGAAGGTTCAACTCTGTTACTTCAACATACAAAAATCAAAGAAGTTAGTGAGAATTTTTCTGTGTAGCATTAGATGAAGAAATCCCGCTTCCAACGAATTCCTCAAAGAGGTCCAATTATCCACTTGTAGACTTTACAGACAGAGTGTTTCCAAACTGCTCTATGAAAAGAAAGGTTAAACTCTGTGAGTGGAACGCACACATTGCAAAGTTGTTTCTGAGAATGATTCTCTCTAGTTTTTATATGAAGATATTTCCTTTTCTACTGTTGTCCCAAATTGCTTGAAATCTCCACTTGCATATGCCACAAAAAGAGGGTTTCAAATCTGCTCTGTCTAAAGGAAGGTTCAACTCTGTGAGTTGAACACACGCAACCCAAAGAAGTTACTGAGAATTCTTCTGTCTAGCATTAGATGAAGAAATCCCGTTTCCAAAGAAATCCTCAAAGAGGTCCAAATATCCAGTTGCAGACTTTACCAACAGAGTGTTTCCAAACTGCTCTATGAAAAGAGAGGTTAAACGCTGTTTGTGGAACACACACATCACAAAGTGGTTTCCAAGAATGATTCTCTCTAGTTTTTATACGAAGATATTTACTTTTCTACCATTGGCCCCAAAGCGCTTGAACTCTCCAATTGCAAATTCCACAAAAAGAGGGCTTCAAATCTGATCTGTCTAAAGGAAGGTTCAACTCTGTGAGTAGAACACATGCAACCCAAAGAAGTTACAGAGAATTCTTCCGTCTAGCATTAGAAGAAGAAATCCCGTTTCCAACGAAATCCTCAAAGAGGTCCAAATATCCACTTGCAGACTTTAGAAACAGAGTGTTTCCAAACTGCTCTATGGAAAGAAAGGTTAAACTCTGTGAGTGGAACGCAAACAACACAAATTGGTTTCTGAGAATGATTCCCTCTAGTTTTTATACGAAAATATTCTCCTTTTCTACCATTGGCAACAAAGCGCGCGAAATCTCCACCAGCAAATTCCACAAAAAGGTTTCAAATCTGTCCTGTCTAAAGGAAGGTTCAACTCTGTGAGTTGAACACACGCTACCCAAAGTAGTTACTGAGTATTCTTCTATCTAGCATTAGATGAAGGAATCCCGTTTCCAACGAAATCCTCAAAGAGGTCCAATTATCCACTTGCAGACTTTACAATCAGAGTGTTTCCAAACTGCTCTGTGAAAGGAAAGGTTAAACTCTGTGTGTGGAACGCACACATCACAAAGTGGTTTCTGAGAATGATTCTCTCTAATTTTTATACCAAGTTATATCCTTTTCTACCGTTGGCCCCAAAGTGCTTGAAATCTCCACCTGCAAATTCCACAAAAAGAGAGCTTCAAATCTGCTCTGTCTAAGGGAAGGTTCAACTCTGTGAGTTGAACACACCCATCCCAAAGAAGTTACTGAGAATTCTTCTGTCTAGCATTAGATGAAGAAATCCCGTTTCCAACGAAATCCTCAAAGAGGTCCAAATATCCACTTGCAGACTTTACAAACAGAGTGTTTCCAAACTGCTCTATGAAGAGAAAGGTTAAACTATGTGAGTGGAAGGCACACATCACAAAGTGGTTTCTCAGAATGATTCTCTCTAGTTTTAATACGAAGGTATTTCTTCTTCTAGCATTGGCCCAAAACGCTGGAAATCCCTACTTGCAAATTCCACAAAAAGAGGGTTTCAAATCTGCTCTGTCTAAAGGAAGGTTCAAATCTGTGAGTTGAACACACGCAACCCTAAGAAGTTACTGAGAACTCTTCTGTCTAGCATTACATGAAGAAATCCCGTTTCCAACGAAATCCTCGAAGAGGTCCAAATATCCACTTGCAGACATTACAAACAGAGTGTTTCCAAACTGCTCTATGAAAAGAAAGGTTAAACTCTGTGAGTGAAATGCACACATTACAATGTGGTTTCTGAGAATGATTCTGTCTTGTTTTTATACGAAGATATTCCCTTTTCTACCGTTGGCAACAAAGCGCTTCAAATCTCCACTTGCAAATTCCACAGGAAGAGGGTTTCAAATCTGCTGTGCATAAAGGAAGGTTCATCTCTGTGAGTTGAACACATACAACCCAAAGAAGTTACTGAGAATTCTTCTGTCTAGCATTAGATGAAGAAATCCCGCTTCCAACGAAATCCTCAAAGAGGTCCAAATATCCACTTGCAGACTTTACAAACAGAGTGTTTCCAAACGGCTCTATGAAAAGAAAGGTTAAACCCTGTGAGTGGAACGCACACATCACAAAGTGGTTTCTGAGAATGATTCTCTCTAGTTTTTATACCAAGGTATATCGTTTTCTACCGTTAGCCCAAAGCACTTGAAATCTCCACCAGCAAATTCCATAAAAAGAGGGTTTCAATCTGCTCTGCCTAAAGGAAGGTTCAACTCTGTGAGTTGAACACACACAACTCCAAGAAGTTACTGAGAACTCTTCTGTCTACCATTAGATGAAGGAATCCCGTTTCCAACGAAATCCTAAAGAGGTCCAAATATCCACTTGCAGATTTTACAAACAGAGTGTTTCCAAACTGCTCTATGAAAAGAAAGGTTAAACTCTGTGAGTGGAACGCACACAACACAAACTGGTTTCTGAGAATTATTCCGTCTAGTTTTCATACGAAGACATTTCCTTTTCTACCATTGACAACAAAGCGCTTGAAATCTCCACTTGGAGATTCCACAAAAAGAGGGTTTCAAATCTGCTCTGTCTAAAGGAAGGTTCATCCCTGTGAGTTGAACACGTGCAAACCAAAGAAGTTACTGAGAATTCTTCTGTCTAGCATTAGAAGAAGAAAACCCACTTCCAAAGAAATCCTCAAAGAGGTCCAAATATCCACTTGCAGACTTTACAAACAGAGTGTTTATAAACTGCTCTATGAAAAGAAAGGTTAAACTCTGTGAGTGGAACGCACACATCACAAAGTGGTTTCTGAGAATGATTCTCTCTAGTTTTTATACGGGGATATTTCCCTTTCCACATTTGGCCCCAAAACGCTTGAAATCTCCACTTGCAAATTCCACAAAAAGAGGGTTTCCAATCTGCTTTGTCTAAAGGAAGGTTCAACTCTGTTACTTCAACATACAAAAATCAAAGAAGTTAGTGAGAATTTTTCTGTGTAGCATTAGATGAAGAAATCCCGCTTCCAACGAATTCCTCAAAGAGGTCCAATTATCCACTTGTAGACTTTACAGACAGAGTGTTTCCAAACTGCTCTATGAAAAGAAAGGTTAAACTCTGTGAGTGGAACGCACACATTGCAAAGTTGTTTCTGAGAATGATTCTCTCTAGTTTTTATATGAAGATATTTCCTTTTCTACTGTTGTCCCAAATTGCTTGAAATCTCCACTTGCATATGCCACAAAAAGAGGGTTTCAAATCTGCTCTGTCTAAAGGAAGGTTCAACTCTGTGAGTTGAACACACGCAACCCAAAGAAGTTACTGAGAATTCTTCTGTCTAGCATTAGATGAAGAAATCCCGTTTCCAAAGAAATCCTCAAAGAGGTCCAAATATCCAGTTGCAGACTTTACCAACAGAGTGTTTCCAAACTGCTCTATGAAAAGAGAGGTTAAACGCTGTTTGTGGAACACACACATCACAAAGTGGTTTCCAAGAATGATTCTCTCTAGTTTTTATACGAAGATATTTACTTTTCTACCATTGGCCCCAAAGCGCTTGAACTCTCCAATTGCAAATTCCACAAAAAGAGGGCTTCAAATCTGATCTGTCTAAAGGAAGGTTCAACTCTGTGAGTAGAACACATGCAACCCAAAGAAGTTACAGAGAATTCTTCCGTCTAGCATTAGAAGAAGAAATCCCGTTTCCAACGAAATCCTCAAAGAGGTCCAAATATCCACTTGCAGACTTTAGAAACAGAGTGTTTCCAAACTGCTCTATGAAAAGAAAGGTTAAACTCTGTGAGTGGAACGCAAACATCACAAATTGGTTTCTGAGAATGATTCCCTCTAGTTTTTATACGAAAATATTCTCCTTTTCTACCATTGGCAACAAAGCGCGCGAAATCTCCACTAGCAAATTCCACAAAAAGGTTTCAAATCTGTCCTGTCTAAAGGAAGGTTCAACTCTGTGAGTTGAACACACGCTACCCAAAGTAGTTACTGAGTATTCTTCTGTCTAGCATTAGATGAAGGAATCCCGTTTCCAACGAAATCCTCAAAGAGGTCCAATTATCCACTTGCAGACTTTACAATCAGAGTGTTTCCAAACTGCTCTGTGAAAGGAAAGGTTAAACTCTGTGTGTGGAACGCAAACATCACAAAGTGGTTTCTGAGAATGATTCTCTCTAATTTTTATACCAAGTTATATCCTTTTCTACCGTTGGCCCCAAAGTGCTTGAAATCTCCACCTGCAAATTCCACAAAAAGAGGGCTTCAAATCTGCTCTGTCTAAGGGAAGGTTCAACTCTGTGAGTTGAACACACCCATCCCAAAGAAGTTACTGAGAATTCTTCTGTCTAGCATTAGATGAAGAAATCCCGTTTCCAACGAAATCCTCAAAGAGGTCCAAATATCCACTTGCAGACTTTACAAACAGAGTGTTTCCAAACTGCTCTATGAAGAGAAAGGTTAAACTATGTGAGTGGAAGGCACACATCACAAAGTGGTTTCTCAGAATGATTCTCTCTAGTTTTAATACGAAGGTATTTCTTCTTCTAGCATTGGCCCAAAACGCTGGAAATCCCCACTTGCAAATTCCACAAAAAGAGGGTTTCAAATCTGCTCTGTCTAAAGGAAGGTTCAAATCTGTGAGTTGAACACACGCAACCCTAAGAAGTTACTGAGAACTCTTCTGTCTAGCATTACATGAAGAAATCCCGTTTCCAACGAAATCCTCGAAGAGGTCCAAATATCCACTTGCAGACATTACAAACAGAGTGTTTCCAAACTGCTCTATGAAGAGAAAGGTTAAACTATGTGAGTGAAATGCACACATTACAAAGTGGTTTCTGAGAATGATTCTGTCTTGTTTTTATACGAAGATATTCCCTTTTCTACCGTTGGCAACAAAGCGCTTCAAATCTCCACTTGCAAATTCCACAGGAAGAGGGTTTCAAATCTGCTGTGCATAAAGGAAGGTTCATCTCTGTGAGTTGAACACATACAACCCAAAGAAGTTACTGAGAATTCTTCTGTCTAGCATTAGATGAAGAAATCCCGCTTCCAACGAAATCCTCAAAGAGGTCCAAATATCCACTTGCAGACTTTACAAACAGAGTGTTTCCAAACTGCTCTATGAAAAGAAAGGTTAAACTCAGTGAGTGGAACTCACACATCAAAGAGTGGTTTCTGAGAATGATTCTCTCCAGTTTTTACACCAAGATATTTCTTTTTCTATCGTTGGCAACAAAGCACTTGAAATCTCCACTTGGATATTCCACAAAAAGAGGGTTTCAAATCTGCTCTGTCTAAAGGAAGGTTCAACTCTGTTAGTTGAACACACGGAAACCAAAGAAGTTACTGAGAATTCTTCTGTCTAGCATTAGAAGAAGAAATCCCGCTTCCAACGAAATCCTCAAAGAGGTCCAAATATCCACTTGCAGACATTACAAACAGAGTGTTTATAAACTGCTCTGTGAAAAGAAAGGTTAAACTCTGTGAGTGGAACGCACACATCACAAAGTGGTTTCCGAGAATGATTCACTCTAGTTTTTATACCAAGATATTTCCTTTTCTACTGTTGGCCCCAAAGCGCTTGCAATCTCCACTATCAAATTCTACAAAAAGAGGGTTTCAAATCTGCTCTGTCTAAAGGAAGGTTCAGCTCTGTGAGTTGAACACACGCAACACAAAGAAGTTACTGAGAATTCTTCTGTGTAGCATTAGATGAAGAAATCCCGTTTCCAATGAAATCATCAAAGAGGTCCAAATATCCGCTTGCAGAAATTACAAACAGAGTGTTTCCAAACTGCTCTATGAAAAGAAAGGATAAACTCTGTGAGTGGAACGCACACATCACAAATTTGTTTCTGAGAATGATTCGCTCTAGTTTTTATACGAAGATATTCTCCTTTTCTACCGTTGAAAACAAAGGGCTTGTAATCTCCAATTGCAAATTCCACAAAAAGACGGTTTCAAATCTGATCGGTCTAAAGGAAGGTTCAACTCCGTGAGTTGAACACCCGAAACCCAAAGAGCTTACCGAGAATTCTTCTGTCTAGCATTAGATGAAGAAATCCCGTCTCTAACGAAATCCTCAAAGAGGTCCAAATATCCACTTGCAGACTTTACAAACAGAGTGTTTCCAAACTGCTCTATGAAAAGAAAGGTTAAACTCTGTGAGTGGAACGCACACAACCCAAATTGGTTTCTGAGAATTATTCCGTCTAGTTTTTATACAAAGATATTTCCTTTTCTACCGTTGGCAACAAAGCGCTTGAAATCTCCACTTGGAAATTCCACAAAAAGAGGGTTTCCAATCTGCTCTGTCTAAAGGAAGGTTCAACTCTGTGAGTTGAATACACGCAAACCAAAAAATTACTGAGAATTCTTCTGTCTAGCATTAGAAGAAGAAATCCCACTTCCAACGAAATCCTCAAAGAGGTCCAAATATCCACTTGCAGACTTTACAAACAGAGTGTTTATAAACTGCTCTATGAAAAGAAAGGTTAAACTCTGTGAGTGGAACGCACACATCACAAAGTGGTTTCTGAGAATGATTCTCTCTAGTTTTTATACCAAGATATTTCCTTTTTCACTGTGGGCCCCAAAGCCCTTGAAATCTCAACTTGCAAATTCAACAAACAGTGGGTTTCCAATCTGCTCTGTCTAAAG
The DNA here is from genome assembly GCF_029281585.2 of Gorilla gorilla gorilla. Lineage (NCBI taxonomy): Eukaryota > Metazoa > Chordata > Mammalia > Primates > Hominidae > Gorilla > Gorilla gorilla. The sequence goes on from NC_073232.2 coordinate 73,562,911, forward strand.
GAAGGTGCAACTCTGTGAGTTGAACACACACAACCCAAAGAAGTTACTCAGAATTCTTCTCTCTAGCATTAGATGAAGAAATCCCGTTTCCAACAAAATCCTCAAAGAGGTCCAAATATCCACTTGCAGACATTTCAAACAGTTTGTTTCCAAACTGCTCTATGAAAAGAAAGGTTAAACTCTCTGAGTGGAACGCACTCATCACAAAGTGGTTTCTGAGAATGATTCTCTCTAGGTTTTATACGAAGGTGTTTCGTTTTCTAAGAGTGGCCCTAAGCGCTTGGAATCTCCACTTGCAAATTCCACAAAAAGAGGGTTTCAAATCTGATCTGTCTAAAGGTAGGTTCAACTCTGTGAGCTGAACACACGCAACCCTAAGAAGTTACTGAGAACTCTTCTGTCTAGCATTAGATGAAGAAATCCCGTTTCCAACGAAATCCTCAAAGAGGTCCAAATAACCACTTGCAGACTTTACAAACAGAGTGTTTCTAAACTGCTCTATGAAAAGAAAGGTTAAACTCTGTGAGTGGAATGCACACATCGCAAAGTGGTTTCTGAGAATGATTCTGTCTAGTTTTTATACCAAGATATTCCCTTTTCTACCATTGGCCCCAAAGCGCTTGAAATCTCCTCTGGCAAATTCCACAAAAAGAGGGTTTCAAATCTGCTCTGTCTAAAGGAAGGTTCAAATCTGTGAGTTGAACACACGCAACCCAAAGAAGTTACTGAGAATTTGAACACACGCAACCCAAAAAGTTACTGAGAATTCTTATGTCTAGCATTAGATGAAGAAATCCCGTTTCCAACGAAATATTCAAAGAGGTCCAAATATCCACTTGCAGACTTTACAAACAGAGTGTTTCCAAACTGCTCTATGGAAAGAAAGGTTAAAGTCTGTGGGTGGAACGCACACTTCATATATTGTATTCTGAGAATGATTCCATCTAGTTTTTATACGAAGATATTTCCTTTTCTACCTTTGGCAACAAAGCGCTTGAAATCTCCACTCGCAATTTCCACAAAAAGAGTGTTTCAAATCTGCTCTGTGTGAAGGAAGGTTCAACTCTGTGAGTTGAACACACGCATCCCAAAGAAGTTACTGAGAATTCTTCTGTCTAGCATTAGATGAAGAAATCCCATTTCCAACGAAATCCTCCAAGAGGTCCAAATATCCACTTGCAGACTGTACAAACAGAGTGTTTCCAAACTGCTCTATGAAAAGAAAGGTTAAACTCTGTGAATGGAACGCACACATCACAAAGTGGTTTCTGACAATGATTCTCTCTAGTTTTTATAGGAAGATATTACCTTTTCTACCGTTGGCCCCAAAGCGCTTGAAATCTCCACTTGCAAATTCCACAAAAAGAGGGTTTCAAATATGCTCTGTCTTAAGGAATGTTCAACTTTGTGAGTTGAACACACGCAACCCAAAGTAGTTACTGAGAATTCTCCTGTGTAGCACTAGATTAAGAAATCCCGTTTCCAATGAAATCCTCAAAGAGGTATAAATATCCACTTGCAGAAACTACAAATAGAGTCTTTCCAAAATGCTCTATGAAAAGAAAGGTTAAACTCTGTGAGTGGAACGCACACGTCAAAAATTTGTTTCTGAGAATGATTCCCACTAGTTTTTATACGAAGATATTCTCCTTTTCTACCGTTGACAACAAAGCTATTGTAATCTCCACTTGCAAATTCCACAAAAAGAGAGTTTCAAATCTGCTCTGTCTAAAGGCAGGTTCAACTCTGTGAGTTGAACACACCCAACCCAAAGAAGTTACTGAGAATTCTTCTGTCTAGCATTAGATGAAGAATTCCCGTTTCCAACGAAATCCTCAAAGAGGTCCAAATATCCACTTGCAGACTATAGAAACAGAGTGTTTCCAAACTGCTCTATGAAACAAAGGTTAAACCCTGTCTGTGGAACGCACACTTCACAAATTCGTTTCTGAGAATGATTCCATCTAATTTTTATACGAAGATATTTCCTTTTCTGCCGTTGGCATCAAAGCCCTTGAAATCTCCGCTTGCAAATTCCACAAAAAGACGGTTTGAAATCTGATCTCTCTAAAGGAAGGTTGAAATCCGTGAGTTGAACACACGCAACCCAAAGAAGTTACTGACAATTCTTCTGTCTAGCATTAGATGAAGAAATCCCGTTTCCAATGAAATCCTCAAAGAGGTCCAAATCTCCACTTGCAGATTTTACAAACAGAGTGCTTTGAAACTGCTCTATGAAAAGAAAGGTTAAACTCTGTGAGTGGAACGCACACATCACAAAGTGGTTTCTGACAATGATTCTCTCTAGTTTTTATACGAAGGTATTTCCTTTTCTACCGTTGGTCCAAAGCGCTTGAAATCTCCACTTGCAAATTCCACGAAAAGAGGGTTTCAAATCTGCTCTCTCTAAAGGAAGGTTCAACTCTGTGAGCTGAACACACGCAACCCTAAGAAGTTACTGAGAATTCTTCTGTCTAGCATTAGACGAAGTAATCCTGTTTCCAAAAAAATCCTCAATGAGGTCCAAATATCCACTTGCAGACTTTACAAACAGTTTGTTTCCAAACTGCTATATGAAAAGAAAGGTAAAACGCTCTGAGTGGAACGCACTCACCTCAAAGTGGTTTTTGAGAATGATTCTCTCTAGTTTTTATACGAAGGTATTTCCTTTTCTAGCATTGGCCCATTGCGCTTGAAATCTCCACTTGCAAATTCCACAAAAAGAGGGTTTCAAATCTGCTCTGTCTAAAGGAAGGTTCAACTCTGTGAGTTGAACACACGCAACACAAAGAAGTTACTGAGAATTCTTCTGTGTAGCATTAGATGAAGAAATCCCGTTTCCAACGAAATCCTCAAAGAGGTCCAAATATCCACTTGCAGAATTTACAAACAGAGTGTTTCCAAACTGCTCTATGAAAAGAAAGGTTAAACTCTGTGAGTGGAACGCACACATCAAATGTGGTTACTGAGAATGATTCTCTCCAGTTTTTATAAAAGATATTTCCTTTTCTATCGTTGGCCCCAAAGTGCTTGAAATCTCCACTTCCAAATTCCACAAAAAGAGGGTTTCAAATCTGCTCTGTATAAAGGATGGCTCAACTCTGTAAGTTGAACACACGCAATCCAAAGAATTTACTGAGAATTCTTCTGTCTAGCATTAGATGAACAAATCCCGTTTATAACGAAATCCTCAAAGGGTCCAAATATCCACTTGCAGACTTTACAAACAGAGTGTTTCCAAACTGCTCTATGAAAAGAAAGGTTAAACTCTGTGAGTGGAACGCACACAACACAAATTGGTTTCTGAGAATTATTCCGTCTAGTTTTTATACGAGGATACTTCCTTTTCTACCGTTTGCAACAAAGCGCTTGAAATCTCCACTTGGAAATTCCACAAAAAGAGGGTTTCCAATCTGCTCTGTCTAAAGGAAGGTTCAACTCTGTGAGTTGAAAACACGCAAACCAAAGAAGTTACTGAGAATTCTTCTGTCTACCATTAGAAGAAGAAATCCCGCTTCCAAAGAAATCCTCAAAGAGGTCCAAATATCCACTTGCAGACTTTACAAACAGAGTGTTTCCAAACGGCTCTATGAAAAGAAAGGTTAAACCCTGTGAGTGGAACGCACACATCACAAAGTGGTTTCTGAGAATGATTCTCTCTAGTTTTTATACCAAGGTATATCGTTTTCTACCGTTAGCCCAAAGCACTTGAAATCTCCACCAGCAAATTCCATAAAAAGAGGGTTTCAATCTGCTCTGCCTAAAGGAAGGTTCAACTCTGTGAGTTGAACACACACAACTCCAAGAAGTTACTGAGAACTCTTCTGTCTACCATTAGATGAAGAAATCCCGTTTCCAACGAAATCCTAAAGAGGTCCAAATATCCACTTGCAGATTTTACAAACAGAGTGTTTCCAAACTGCTCTATGAAAAGAAAGGTTAAACTCTGTGAGTGGAACGCACACAACACAAACTGGTTTCTGAGAATTATTCCGTCTAGTTTTCATACGAAGACATTTCCTTTTCTACCATTGACAACAAAGCGCTTGAAATCTCCACTTGGAGATTCCACAAAAAGAGGGTTTCAAATCTGCTCTGTCTAAAGGAAGGTTCATCCCTGTGAGTTGAACACGTGCAAACCAAAGAAGTTACTGAGAATTCTTCTGTCTAGCATTAGAAGAAGAAAACCCACTTCCAAAGAAATCCTCAAAGAGGTCCAAATATCCACTTGCAGACTTTACAAACAGAGTGTTTATAAACTGCTCTATGAAAAGAAAGGTTAAACTCTGTGAGTGGAACGCACACATCACAAAGTGGTTTCTGAGAATGATTCTCTCTAGTTTTTATACGGGGATATTTCCCTTTCCACATTTGGCCCCAAAACGCTTGAAATCTCCACTTGCAAATTCCACAAAAAGAGGGTTTCCAATCTGCTTTGTCTAAAGGAAGGTTCAACTCTGTTACTTCAACATACAAAAATCAAAGAAGTTAGTGAGAATTTTTCTGTGTAGCATTAGATGAAGAAATCCCGCTTCCAACGAATTCCTCAAAGAGGTCCAATTATCCACTTGTAGACTTTACAAACAGAGTGTTTCCAAACTGCTCTATGAAAAGAAAGGTTAAACTCTGTGAGTGGAACGCACACATCGCAAAGTTGTTTCTGAGAATGATTCTCTCTAGTTTTTATATGAAGATATTTCCTTTTCTACTGTTGTCCCAAATTGCTTGAAATCTCCACTTGCATATTCCACAAAAAGAGGGTTTCAAATCTGCTCTGTCTAAAGGAAGGTTCAACTCTGTGAGTTGAACACACACAACCCAAAGAAGTTACTGAGAATTCTTCTGTCTAGCATTAGATGAAGAAATCCCGTTTCCAAAGAAATCCTCAAAGAGGTCCAAATATCCAGTTGCAGACTTTACCAACAGAGTGTTTCCAAACTGCTCTATGAAAAGAGAGGTTAAACGCTGTTTGTGGAACACACACATCACAAAGTGGTTTCCAAGAATGATTCTCTCTAGTTTTTATACGAAGATATTTACTTTTCTACCATTGGCCCCAAAGCGCTTGAACTCTCCAATTGCAAATTCCACAAAAAGAGGGCTTCAAATCTGATCTGTCTAAAGGAAGGTTCAACTCTGTGAGTAGAACACATGCAACCCAAAGAAGTTACAGAGAATTCTTCCGTCTAGCATTAGAAGAAGAAATCCCGTTTCCAACGAAATCCTCAAAGAGGTCCAAATATCCACTTGCAGACTTTAGAAACAGAGTGTTTCCAAACTGCTCTATGAAAAGAAAGGTTAAACTCTGTGAGTGGAACGCAAACATCACAAATTGGTTTCTGAGAATGATTCCCTCTAGTTTTTATACGAAAATATTCTCCTTTTCTACCATTGGCAACAAAGTGCGCGAAATCTCCACTAGCAAATTCCACAAAAAGGTTTCAAATCTGTCCTGTCTAAAGGAAGGTTCAACTCTGTGAGTTGAACACACGCTACCCAAAGTAGTTACTGAGTATTCTTCTGTCTAGCATTAGATGAAGGAATCCCGTTTCCAACGAAATCCTCAAAGAGGTCCAATTATCCACTTGCAGACTTTACAATCAGAGTGTTTCCAAACTGCTCTGTGAAAGGAAAGGTTAAACTCTGTGTGTGGAACGCACACATCACAAAGTGGTTTCTGAGAATGATTCTCTCTAATTTTTATACCAAGTTATATCCTTTTCTACCGTTGGCCCCAAAGTGCTTGAAATCTCCACCTGCAAATTCCACAAAAAGAGGGCTTCAAATCTGCTCTGTCTAAGGGAAGGTTCAACTCTGTGAGTTGAACACACCCATCCCAAAGAAGTTACTGAGAATTCTTCTGTCTAGCATTAGATGAAGAAATCCCGTTTCCAACGAAATCCTCAAAGAGGTCCAAATATCCACTTGCAGACTTTACAAACAGAGTGTTTCCAAACTGCTCTATGAAGAGAAAGGTTAAACTATGTGAGTGGAAGGCACACATCACAAAGTGGTTTCTCAGAATGATTCTCTCTAGTTTTAATACGAAGGTATTTCTTCTTCTAGCATTGGCCCAAAACGCTGGAAATCCCCACTTGCAAATTCCACAAAAAGAGGGTTTCAAATCTGCTCTGTCTAAAGGAAGGTTCAAATCTGTGAGTTGAACACACGCAACCCTAAGAAGTTACTGAGAACTCTTCTGTCTAGCATTACATGAAGAAATCCCGTTTCCAACGAAATCCTCGAAGAGGTCCAAATATCCACTTGCAGACATTACAAACAGAGTGTTTCCAAACTGCTCTATGAAAAGAAAGGTTAAACTCTGTGAGTGAAATGCACACATTACAAAGTGGTTTCTGAGAATGATTCTGTCTTGTTTTTATACGAAGATATTCCCTTTTCTACCGTTGGCAACAAAGCGCTTCAAATCTCCACTTGCAAATTCCACAGGAAGAGGGTTTCAAATCTGCTGTGCATAAAGGAAGGTTCATCTCTGTGAGTTGAACACATACAACCCAAAGAAGTTACTGAGAATTTTCTGTCTAGCATTAGATGAAGAAATCCCGCTTCCAACGAAATCCTCAAAGAGGTCCAAATATCCACTTGCAGACTTTACAAACAGAGTGTTTCCAAACTGCTCTATGAAAAGAAAGGTTAAACTCAGTGAGTGGAACTCACACATCAAAGAGTGGTTTCTGAGAATGATTCTCTCCAGTTTTTATACCAAGATATTTCTTTTTCTATCGTTGGCAACAAAGCGCTTGAAATCTCCACTTGGATATTCCACAAAAAGAGGGTTTCAAATCTGCTCTGTCTAAAGGAAGGTTCAACTCTGTTAGTTGAACACACGGAAACCAAAGAAGTTACTGAGAATTCTTCTGTCTAGCATTAGAAGAAGAAATCCCGCTTCCAACGAAATCCTCAAAGAGGTCCAAATATCCACTTGCAGACATTACAAACAGAGTGTTTATAAACTGCTCTATGAAAAGAAAGGTTAAACTCTGTGAGTGGAACGCACACATCACAAAGTGGTTTCTGAGAATGATTCACTCTAGTTTTTATACCAAGATATTTCCTTTTCTACTGTTGGCCCCAAAGCGCTTGTAATCTCCACTATCAAATTCTACAAAAAGAGGGTTTCAAATCTGCTCTGTCTAAAGGAAGGTTCAACTCTGTGAGTTGAACACACGCAACACAAAGAAGTTACTGAGAATTCTTCTGTGTAGCATTAGATGAAGAAATCCCGTTTCCAATGAAATCATCAAAGAGGTCCAAATATCCGCTTGCAGAAATTACAAACAGAGTGTTTCCAAACTGCTCTATGAAAAGAAAGGTTAAACTCTGTGAGTGGAACGCACACATCACAAATTTGTTTCTGAGAATGATTCGCTCTAGTTTTTATACGAAGATATTCTCCTTTTCTACCGTTGAAAACAAAGGGCTTGTAATCTCCAATTGCAAATTCCACAAAAAGACGGTTTCAAATCTGATCGGTCTAAAGGAAGGTTCAACTCCATGAGTTGAACACCCGAAACCCAAAGAGCTTACTGAGAATTCTTCTGTCTAGCATTAGATGAAGAAATCCCGTCTCTAACGAAATCCTCAAAGAGGTCCAAATATCCACTTGCAGACTTTACAAACAGAGTGTTTCCAAACTGCTCTATGAAAAGAAAGGTTAAACTCTGTGAGTGGAATGCACACAACCCAAATTGGTTTCTGAGAATTATTCCGTCTAGTTTTTATACGAAGATATTTCCTTTTCTACCGTTGGCAACAAAGCGCTTGAAATCTCCACTTGGAAATTCCACAAAAAGAGGGTTTCCAATCTGCTCTGTCTAAAGGAAGGTTCAACTCTGTGAGTTGAATACACGCAAACCAAAAAATTACTGAGAATTCTTCTGTCTAGCATCAGAAGAAGAAATCCCACTTCCAACGAAATCCTCAAAGAGGTCCAAATATCCACTTGCAGACTTTACAAACAGAGTGTTTATAAACTGCTCTATGAAAAGAAAGGTTAAACTCTGTGAGTGGAACGCACACATCACAAAGTGGTTTCTGAGAATGATTCTCTCTAGTTTTTATACCAAGATATTTCCTTTTTTACTGTTGGCCCCAAAGCCCTTGAAATCTCAACTTGCAAATTCAACAAACAGTGGGTTTCCAATCTGCTCTGTCTAAAGGAAGGTGCAACTCTGTGAGTTGAACACACACAACCCAAAGAAGTTACTGAGAATTCTTCTCTCTAGCATTAGATGAAGAAATCCCGTTTCCAACAAAATCCTCAAAGAGGTCCAAATATCCACTTGCAGACATTTCAAACAGTTTGTTTCCAAACTGCTCTATGAAAAGAAAGGTTAAACTCTCTGAGTGGAACGCACTCATCACAAAGTGGTTTCTGAGAATGATTCTCTCTAGGTTTTATACGAAGGTGTTTCGTTTTCTAAGAGTGGCCCTAAGCGCTTGGAATCTCCACTTGCAAATTCCACAAAAAGAGGGTTTCAAATCTGATCTGTCTAAAGGTAGGTTCAACTCTGTGAGCTGAACACACGCAACCCTAAGAAGTTACTGAGAACTCTTCTGTCTAGCATTAGATCAAGAAATCCCGTTTCCAACGAAATCCTCAAAGAGGTCCAAATAACCACTTGCAGACTTTACAAACAGAGTGTTTCTAAACTGCTCTATGAAAAGAAAGGTTAAACTCTGTGAGTGGAATGCACACATCGCAAAGTGGTTTCTGAGAATGATTCTGTCTAGTTTTTATACCAAGATATTCCCTTTTCTACCGTTGGCCCCAAAGCGCTTGAAATCTCCTCTGGCAAATTCCACAAAAAGAGGGTTTCAAATCTGCTCTGTCTAAAGGAAGGTTCAAATCTGTGAGTTGAACACACGCAACCCAAAGAAGTTACTGAGAATTTGAACACACGCAACCCAAAAAGTTACTGAGAATTCTTATGTCTAGCATTAGATGAAGAAATCCCGTTTCCAACGAAATATTCAAAGAGGTCCAAATATCCACTTGCAGACTTTACAAACAGAGTGTTTCCAAACTGCTCTATGGAAAGAAAGGTTAAAGTCTGTGGGTGGAACGCACACTTCATATATTGTATTCTGAGAATGATTCCATCTAGTTTTTATACGAAGATATTTCCTTTTCTACCTTTGGCAACAAAGCGCTTGAAATCTCCACTCGCAATTTCCACAAAAAGAGTGTTTCAAATCTGCTCTGTGTGAAGGAAGGTTCAACTCTGTGAGTTGAACACACGCATCCCAAAGAAGTTACTGAGAATTCTTCTGTCTAGCATTAGATGAAGAAATCCCATTTCCAACGAAATCCTCCAAGAGGTCCAAATATCCACTTGCAGACTGTACAAACAGAGTGTTTCCAAACTGCTCTATGAAAAGAAAGGTTAAACTCTGTGAATGGAACGCACACATCACAAAGTGGTTTCTGACAATGATTCTCTCTAGTTTTTATAGGAAGATATTACCTTTTCTACCGTTGGCCCCAAAGCGCTTGAAATCTCCACTTGCAAATTCCACAAAAAGAGGGTTTCAAATATGCTCTGTCTTAAGGAATGTTCAACTTTGTGAGTTGAACACACGCAACCCAAAGTAGTTACTGAGAATTCTCCTGTGTAGCACTAGATTAAGAAATCCCGTTTCCAATGAAATCCTCAAAGAGGTATAAATATCCACTTGCAGAAACTACAAATAGAGTCTTTCCAAAATGCTCTATGAAAAGAAAGGTTAAACTCTGTGAGTGGAACGCACACGTCAAAAATTTGTTTCTGAGAATGATTCCCACTAGTTTTTATACGAAGATATTCTCCTTTTCTACCGTTGACAACAAAGCTCTTGTAATCTCCACTTGCAAATTCCACAAAAAGAGAGTTTCAAATCTGCTCTGTCTAAAGGCAGGTTCAACTCTGTGAGTTGAACACACCCAACCCAAAGAAGTTACTGAGAATTCTTCTGTCTAGCATTAGATGAAGAATTCCCGTTTCCAACGAAATCCTCAAAGAGGTCCAAATATCCACTTGCAGACTATAGAAACAGAGTGTTTCCAAACTGCTCTATGAAAAGAAAGGTTAAACCCTGTCTGTGGAACGCACACTTCACAAATTCGTTTCTGAGAATGATTCCATCTAATTTTTATACGAAGATATTTCCTTTTCTGCCGTTGGCATGAAAGCCCTTGAAATCTCCGCTTGCAAATTCCACAAAAAGACGGTTTGAAATCTGATCTCTCTAAAGGAAGGTTGAAATCCGTGAGTTGAACACACGCAACCCAAAGAAGTTACTGACAATTCTTCTGTCTAGCATTAGATGAAGAAATCCCGTTTCCAATGAAATCCTCAAAGAGGTCCAAATCTCCACTTGCAGATTTTACAAACAGAGTGCTTTGAAACTGCTCTATGAAAAGAAAGGTTAAACTCTGTGAGTGGAACGCACACATCACAAAGTGGTTTCTGACAATGATTCTCTCTAGTTTTTATACGAAGGTATTTCCTTTTCTACCGTTGGTCCAAAGCGCTTGAAATCTCCACTTGCAAATTCCACGAAAAGAGGGTTTCAAATCTGCTCTCTCTAAAGGAAGGTTCAACTCTGTGAGCTGAACACACGCAACCCTAAGAAGTTACTGAGAATTCTTCTGTCTAGCATTAGACGAAGTAATCCTGTTTCCAAAAAAATCCTCAATGAGGTCCAAATATCCACTTGCAGACTTTACAAACAGTTTGTTTCCAAACTGCTATATGAAAAGAAAGGTAAAACGCTCTGAGTGGAACGCACTCACCTCAAAGTGGTTTTTGAGAATGATTCTCTCTAGTTTTTATACGAAGGTATTTCCTTTTCTAGCATTGGCCCATTGCGCTTGAAATCTCCACTTGCAAATTCCACAAAAAGAGGGTTTCAAATCTGCTCTGTCTAAAGGAAGGTTCAACTCTGTGAGTTGAACACACGCAACACAAAGAAGTTACTGAGAATTCTTCTGTGTAGCATTAGATGAAGAAATCCCGTTTCCAACGAAATCCTCAAAGAGGTCCAAATATCCACTTGCAGAATTTACAAACAGAGTGTTTCCAAACTGCTCTATGAAAAGAAAGGTTAAACTCTGTGAGTGGAACGCACACATCAAATGTGGTTACTGAGAATGATTCTCTCCAGTTTTTATAAAAGATATTTCCTTTTCTATCGTTGGCCCCAAAGTGCTTGAAATCTCCACTTCCAAATTCCACAAAAAGAGGGTTTCAAATCTGCTCTGTATAAAGGATGGCTCAACTCTGTAAGTTGAACACACGCAATCCAAAGAATTTACTGAGAATTCTTCTGTCTAGCATTAGATGAACAAATCCCGTTTATAACGAAATCCTCAAAGGGTCCAAATATCCACTTGCAGACTTTACAAACAGAGTGTTTCCAAACTGCTCTATGAAAAGAAAGGTTAAACTCTGTGAGTGGAACGCACACAACACAAATTTGTTTCTGAGTATTATTCCGTCTAGTTTTTATACGAGGATACTTCCTTTTCTACCGTTTGCAACAAAGCGCTTGAAATCTCCACTTGGAAATTCCACAAAAAGAGGGTTTCCAATCTGCTCTGTCTAAAGGAAGGTTCAACTCTGTGAGTTGAAAACACGCAAACCAAAGAAGTTACTGAGAATTCTTCTGTCTACCATTAGAAGAAGAAATCCCGCTTCCAAAGAAATCCTCAAAGAGGTCCAAATATCCACTTGCAGACTTTACAAACAGAGTGTTTCCAAACGGCTCTATGAAAAGAAAGGTTAAACCCTGTGAGTGGAACGCACACATCACAAAGTGGTTTCTGAGAATGATTCTCTCTAGTTTTTATACCAAGGTATATCGTTTTCTACCGTTAGCCCAAAGCACTTGAAATCTCCACCAGCAAATTCCATAAAAAGAGGGTTTCAATCTGCTCTGCCTAAAGGAAGGTTCAACTCTGTGAGTTGAACACACACAACTCCAAGAAGTTACTGAGAACTCTTCTGTCTACCATTAGATGAAGAAATCCCGTTTCCAACGAAATCCTAAAGAGGTCCAAATATCCACTTGCAGATTTTACAAACAGAGTGTTTCCAAACTGCTCTATGAAAAGAAAGGTTAAACTCTGTGAGTGGAACGCACACAACACAAACTGGTTTCTGAGAATTATTCCGTCTAGTTTTCATACGAAGACATTTCCTTTTCTACCATTGACAACAAAGCGCTTGAAATCTCCACTTGGAGATTCCACAAAAAGAGGGTTTCAAATCTGCTCTGTCTAAAGGAAGGTTCATCCCTGTGAGTTGAACACGTGCAAACCAAAGAAGTTACTGAGAATTCTTCTGTCTAGCATTAGAAGAAGAAAACCCACTTCCAAAGAAATCCTCAAAGAGGTCCAAATATCCACTTGCAGACTTTACAAACAGAGTGTTTATAAACTGCTCTATGAAAAGAAAGGTTAAACTCTGTGAGTGGAACGCACACATCACAAAGTGGTTTCTGAGAATGATTCTCTCTAGTTTTTATACGGGGATATTTCCCTTTCCACATTTGGCCCCAAAACGCTTGAAATCTCCACTTGCAAATTCCACAAAAAGAGGGTTTCCAATCTGCTTTGTCTAAAGGAAGGTTCAACTCTGTTACTTCAACATACAAAAATCAAAGAAGTTAGTGAGAATTTTTCTGTGTAGCATTAGATGAAGAAATCCCGCTTCCAACGAATTCCTCAAAGAGGTCCAATTATCCACTTGTAGACTTTACAAACAGAGTGTTTCCAAACTGCTCTATGAAAAGAAAGGTTAAACTCTGTGAGTGGAACGCACACATCGCAAAGTTGTTTCTGAGAATGATTCTCTCTAGTTTTTATATGAAGATATTTCCTTTTCTACTGTTGTCCCAAATTGCTTGAAATCTCCACTTGCATATTCCACAAAAAGAGGGTTTCCAATCTGCTCTGTCTAAAGGAAGGTTCAACTCTGTGAGTTGAACACACGCAACAGAAAGAAGTTACTGAGAATTCTTCTGTCTAGCATTAGATGAAGAAATCCCGTTTCCAAAGAAATCCTCAAAGAGGTCCAAATATCCAGTTGCAGACTTTACCAACAGAGTGTTTCCAAACTGCTCTATGAAAAGAGAGGTTAAACGCTGTTTGTGGAACACACACATCACAAAGTGGTTTCCAAGAATGATTCTCTCTAGTTTTTATACGAAGATATTTACTTTTCTACCATTGGCCCCAAAGCGCTTGAACTCTCCAATTGCAAATTCCACAAAAAGAGGGCTTCAAATCTGATCTGTCTAAAGGAAGGTTCAACTCTGTGAGTAGAACACATGCAACCCAAAGAAGTTACAGAGAATTCTTCCGTCTAGCATTAGAAGAAGAAATCCCGTTTCCAACGAAATCCTCAAAGAGGTCCAAATATCCACTTGCAGACTTTAGAAACAGAGTGTTTCCAAACTGCTCTATGAAAAGAAAGGTTAAACTCTGTGAGTGGAACGCAAACATCACAAATTGGTTTCTGAGAATGATTCCCTCTAGTTTTTATACGAAAATATTCTCCTTTTCTACCATTGGCAACAAAGCGCGCGAAATCTCCACTAGCAAATTCCACAAAAAGGTTTCAAATCTGTCCTGTCTAAAGGAAGGTTCAACTCTGTGAGTTGAACACACGCTACCCAAAGTAGTTACTGAGTATTCTTCTGTCTAGCATTAGATGAAGGAATCCCTTTTCCAACGAAATCCTCAAAGAGGTCCAATTATCCACTTGCAGACTTTACAATCAGAGTGTTTCCAAACTGCTCTGTGAAAGGAAAGGTTAAACTCTGTGTGTGGAACGCACACATCACAAAGTGGTTTCTGAGAATGATTCTCTCTAATTTTTATACCAAGTTATATCCTTTTCTACCGTTGGCCCCAAAGTGCTTGAAATCTCCACCTGCAAATTCCACAAAAAGAGGGCTTCAAATCTGCTCTGTCTAAGGGAAGGTTCAACTCTGTGAGTTGAACACACCCATCCCAAAGAAGTTACTGAGAATTCTTCTGTCTAGCATTAGATGAAGAAATCCCGTTTCCAACGAAATCCTCAAAGAGGTCCAAATATCCACTTGCAGACTTTACAAACAGAGTGTTTCCAAACTGCTCTATGAAGAGAAAGGTTAAACTATGTGAGTGGAAGGCACACATCACAAAGTGGTTTCTCAGAATGATTCTCTCTAGTTTTAATACGAAGGTATTTCTTCTTCTAGCATTGGCCCAAAACGCTGGAAATCCCCACTTGCAAATTCCACAAAAAGAGGGTTTCAAATCTGCTCTGTCTAAAGGAAGGTTCAAATCTGTGAGTTGAACACACGCAACCCTAAGAAGTTACTGAGAACTCTTCTGTCTAGCATTACATGAAGAAATCCCGTTTCCAACGAAATCCTCGAAGAGGTCCAAATATCCACTTGCAGACATTACAAACAGAGTGTTTCCAAACTGCTCTATGAAAAGAAAGGTTAAACTCTGTGAGTGAAATGCACACATTACAAAGTGGTTTCTGAGAATGATTCTGTCTTGTTTTTATACGAAGATATTCCCTTTTCTACCGTTGGCAACAAAGCGCTTCAAATCTCCACTTGCAAATTCCACAGGAAGAGGGTTTCAAATCTGCTGTGCATAAAGGAAGGTTCATCTCTGTGAGTTGAACACATACAACCCAAAGAAGTTACTGAGAATTTTCTGTCTAGCATTAGATGAAGAAATCCCGCTTCCAACGAAATCCTCAAAGAGGTCCAAATATCCACTTGCAGACTTTACAAACAGAGTGTTTCCAAACTGCTCTATGAAAAGAAAGGTTAAACTCAGTGAGTGGAACTCACACATCAAAGAGTGGTTTCTGAGAATGATTCTCTCCAGTTTTTATACCAAGATATTTCTTTTTCTATCGTTGGCAACAAAGCGCTTGAAATCTCCACTTGGATATTCCACAAAAAGAGGGTTTCAAATCTGCTCTGTCTAAAGGAAGGTTCAACTCTGTTAGTTGAACACACGGAAACCAAAGAAGTTACTGAGAATTCTTCTGTCTAGCATTAGAAGAAGAAATCCCGCTTCCAACGAAATCCTCAAAGAGGTCCAAATATCCACTTGCAGACATTACAAACAGAGTGTTTATAAACTGCTCTATGAAAAGAAAGGTTAAACTCTGTGAGTGGAACGCACACATCACAAAGTGGTTTCTGAGAATGATTCACTCTAGTTTTTATACCAAGATATTTCCTTTTCTACTGTTGGCCCCAAAGCGCTTGTAATCTCCACTATCAAATTCTACAAAAAGAGGGTTTCAAATCTGCTCTGTCTAAAGGAAGGTTCAACTCTGTGAGTTGAACACACGCAACACAAAGAAGTTACTGAGAATTCTTCTGTGTAGCATTAGATGAAGAAATCCCGTTTCCAATGAAATCATCAAAGAGGTCCAAATATCCGCTTGCAGAAATTACAAACAGAGTGTTTCCAAACTGCTCTATGAAAAGAAAGGTTAAACTCTGTGAGTGGAACGCACACATCACAAATTTGTTTCTGAGAATGATTCGCTCTAGTTTTTATACGAAGATATTCTCCTTTTCTACCGTTGAAAACAAAGGGCTTGTAATCTCCAATTGCAAATTCCACAAAAAGACGGTTTCAAATCTGATCGGTCTAAAGGAAGGTTCAACTCCGTGAGTTGAACACCCGAAACCCAAAGAGCTTACTGAGAATTCTTCTGTCTAGCATTAGATGAAGAAATCCCGTCTCTAACGAAATCCTCAAAGAGGTCCAAATATCCACTTGCAGACTTTACAAACAGAGTGTTTCCAAACTGCTCTATGAAAAGAAAGGTTAAACTCTGTGAGTGGAACGCACACAACCCAAATTGGTTTCTGAGAATTATTCCGTCTAGTTTTTATACGAAGATATTTCCTTTTCTACCGTTGGCAACAAAGCGCTTGAAATCTCCACTTGGAAATTCCACAAAAAGAGGGTTTCCAATCTGCTCTGTCTAAAGGAAGGTTCAACTCTGTGAGTTGAATACACGCAAACCAAAAAATTACTGAGAATTCTTCTGTCTAGCATCAGAAGAAGAAATCCCGCTTCCAACGAAATCCTCAAAGAGGTCCAAATATCCACTTGCAGACTTTACAAACAGAGTGTTTATAAACTGCTCTATGAAAAGAAAGGTTAAACTCTGTGAGTGGAACGCACACATCACAAAGTGGTTTCTGAGAATGATTCTCTCTAGTTTTTATACCAAGATATTTCCTTTTTTACTGTTGGCCCCAAAGCCCTTGAAATCTCAACTTGCAAATTCAACAAACAGTGGGTTTCCAATCTGCTCTGTCTAAAGGAAGGTGCAACTCTGTGAGTTGAACACACACAACCCAAAGAAGTTACTGAGAATTCTTCTCTCTAGCATTAGATGAAGAAATCCCGTTTCCAACAAAATCCTCAAAGAGGTCCAAATATCCACTTGCAGACATTTCAAACAGTTTGTTTCCAAACTGCTCTATGAAAAGAAAGGTTAAACTCTCTGAGTGGAACGCACTCATCACAAAGTGGTTTCTGAGAATGATTCTCTCTAGGTTTTATACGAAGGTGTTTCGTTTTCTAAGAGTGGCCCTAAGCGCTTGGAATCTCCACTTGCAAATTCCACAAAAAGAGGGTTTCAAATCTGATCTGTCTAAAGGTAGGTTCAACTCTGTGAGCTGAACACACGCAACCCTAAGAAGTTACTGAGAACTCTTCTGTCTAGCATTAGATGAAGAAATCCCGTTTCCAACGAAATCCTCAAAGAGGTCCAAATAACCACTTGCAGACTTTACAAACAGAGTGTTTCTAAACTGCTCTATGAAAAGAAAGGTTAAACTCTGTGAGTGGAATGCACACATCGCAAAGTGGTTTCTGAGAATGATTCTGTCTAGTTTTTATACCAAGATATTCCCTTTTCTACCGTTGGCCCCAAAGCGCTTGAAATCTCCTCTGGCAAATTCCACAAAAAGAGGGTTTCAAATCTGCTCTGTCTAAAGGAAGGTTCAAATCTGTGAGTTGAACACACGCAACCCAAAGAAGTTACTGAGAATTTGAACACACGCAACCCAAAAAGTTACTGAGAATTCTTATGTCTAGCATTAGATGAAGAAATCCCGTTTCCAACGAAATATTCAAAGAGGTCCAAATATCCACTTGCAGACTTTACAAACAGAGTGTTTCCAAACTGCTCTATGGAAAGAAAGGTTAAAGTCTGTGGGTGGAACGCACACTTCATATATTGTATTCTGAGAATGATTCCATCTAGTTTTTATACGAAGATATTTCCTTTTCTACCTTTGGCAACAAAGCGCTTGAAATCTCCACTCGCAATTTCCACAAAAAGAGTGTTTCAAATCTGCTCTGTGTGAAGGAAGGTTCAACTCTGTGAGTTGAACACACGCATCCCAAAGAAGTTACTGAGAATTCTTCTGTCTAGCATTAGATGAAGAAATCCCATTTCCAACGAAATCCTCCAAGAGGTCCAAATATCCACTTGCAGACTGTACAAACAGAGTGTTTCCAAACTGCTCTATGAAAAGAAAGGTTAAACTCTGTGAATGGAACGCACACATCACAAAGTGGTTTCTGACAATGATTCTCTCTAGTTTTTATAGGAAGATATTACCTTTTCTACCGTTGGCCGCAAAGCGCTTGAAATCTCCACTTGCAAATTCCACAAAAAGAGGGTTTCAAATATGCTCTGTCTTAAGGAATGTTCAACTTTGTGAGTTGAACACACGCAACCCAAAGTAGTTACTGAGAATTCTCCTGTGTAGCACTAGATTAAGAAATCCCGTTTCCAATGAAATCCTCAAAGAGGTACAAATATCCCCTTGCAGAAACTACAAATAGAGTCTTTCCAAAATGCTCTATGAAAAGAAAGGTTAAACTCTGTGAGTGGAACGCACACGTCAAAAATTTGTTTCTGAGAATGATTCCCACTAGTTTTTATACGAAGATATTCTCCTTTTCTACCGTTGACAACAAAGCTCTTGTAATCTCCACTTGCAAATTCCACAAAAAGAGAGTTTCAAATCTGCTCTGTCTAAAGGCAGGTTCAACTCTGTGAGTTGAACACACCCAACCCAAAGAAGTTACTGAGAATTCTTCTGTCTAGCATTAGATGAAGAATTCCCGTTTCCAACGAAATCCTCAAAGAGGTCCAAATATCCACTTGCAGACTATAGAAACAGAGTGTTTCCAAACTGCTCTATGAAAAGAAAGGTTAAACCCTGTCTGTGGAACGCACACTTCACAAATTCGTTTCTGAGAATGATTCCATCTAATTTTTATACGAAGATATTTCCTTTTCTGCCGTTGGCATGAAAGCCCTTGAAATCTCCGCTTGCAAATTCCACAAAAAGACGGTTTGAAATCTGATCTCTCTAAAGGAAGGTTGAAATCCGTGAGTTGAACACACGCAACCCAAAGAAGTTACTGACAATTCTTCTGTCTAGCATTAGATGAAGAAATCCCGTTTCCAATGAAATCCTCAAAGAGGTCCAAATCTCCACTTGCAGATTTTACAAACAGAGTGCTTTGAAACTGCTCTATGAAAAGAAAGGTTAAACTCTGTGAGTGGAACGCACACATCACAAAGTGGTTTCTGACAATGATTCTCTCTAGTTTTTATACGAAGGTATTTCCTTTTCTACCGTTGGTCCAAAGCGCTTGAAATCTCCACTTGCAAATTCCACGAAAAGAGGGTTTCAAATCTGCTCTCTCTAAAGGAAGGTTCAACTCTGTGAGCTGAACACACGCAACCCTAAGAAGTTACTGAGAATTCTTCTGTCTAGCATTAGACGAAGTAATCCTGTTTCCAAAAAAATCCTCAATGAGGTCCAAATATCCACTTGCAGACTTTACAAACAGTTTGTTTCCAAACTGCTATATGAAAAGAAAGGTAAAACGCTCTGAGTGGAACGCACTCACCTCAAAGTGGTTTTTGAGAATGATTCTCTCTAGTTTTTATACGAAGGTATTTCCTTTTCTAGCATTGGCCCATTGCGCTTGAAATCTCCACTTGCAAATTCCACAAAAAGAGGGTTTCAAATCTGCTCTGTCTAAAGGAAGGTTCAACTCTGTGAGTTGAACACACGCAACACAAAGAAGTTACTGAGAATTCTTCTGTGTAGCATTAGATGAAGAAATCCCGTTTCCAACGAAATCCTCAAAGAGGTCCAAATATCCACTTGCAGAATTTACAAACAGAGTGTTTCCAAACTGCTCTATGAAAAGAAAGGTTAAACTCTGTGAGTGGAACGCACACATCAAATGTGGTTACTGAGAATGATTCTCTCCAGTTTTTATAAAAGATATTTCCTTTTCTATCGTTGGCCCCAAAGTGCTTGAAATCTCCACTTCCAAATTCCACAAAAAGAGGGTTTCAAATCTGCTCTGTATAAAGGATGGCTCAACTCTGTAAGTTGAACACACGCAATCCAAAGAATTTACTGAGAATTCTTCTGTCTAGCATTAGATGAACAAATCCCGTTTATAACGAAATCCTCAAAGGGTCCAAATATCCACTTGCAGACTTTACAAACAGAGTGTTTCCAAACTGCTCTATGAAAAGAAAGGTTAAACTCTGTGAGTGGAACGCACACAACACAAATTTGTTTCTGAGTATTATTCCGTCTAGTTTTTATACGAGGATACTTCCTTTTCTACCGTTTGCAACAAAGCGCTTGAAATCTCCACTTGGAAATTCCACAAAAAGAGGGTTTCCAATCTGCTCTGTCTAAAGGAAGGTTCAACTCTGTGAGTTGAAAACACGCAAACCAAAGAAGTTACTGAGAATTCTTCTGTCTACCATTAGAAGAAGAAATCCCGCTTCCAAAGAAATCCTCAAAGAGGTCCAAATATCCACTTGCAGACTTTACAAACAGAGTGTTTCCAAACGGCTCTATGAAAAGAAAGGTTAAACCCTGTGAGTGGAACGCACACATCACAAAGTGGTTTCTGAGAATGATTCTCTCTAGTTTTTATACCAAGGTATATCGTTTTCTACCGTTAGCCCAAAGCACTTGAAATCTCCACCAGCAAATTCCATAAAAAGAGGGTTTCAATCTGCTCTGCCTAAAGGAAGGTTCAACTCTGTGAGTTGAACACACACAACTCCAAGAAGTTACTGAGAACTCTTCTGTCTACCATTAGATGAAGAAATCCCGTTTCCAACGAAATCCTAAAGAGGTCCAAATATCCACTTGCAGATTTTACAAACAGAGTGTTTCCAAACTGCTCTATGAAAAGAAAGGTTAAACTCTGTGAGTGGAACGCACACAACACAAACTGGTTTCTGAGAATTATTCCGTCTAGTTTTCATACGAAGACATTTCCTTTTCTACCATTGACAACAAAGCGCTTGAAATCTCCACTTGGAGATTCCACAAAAAGAGGGTTTCAAATCTGCTCTGTCTAAAGGAAGGTTCATCCCTGTGAGTTGAACACGTGCAAACCAAAGAAGTTACTGAGAATTCTTCTGTCTAGCATTAGAAGAAGAAAACCCACTTCCAAAGAAATCCTCAAAGAGGTCCAAATATCCACTTGCAGACTTTACAAACAGAGTGTTTATAAACTGCTCTATGAAAAGAAAGGTTAAACTCTGTGAGTGGAACGCACACATCACAAAGTGGTTTCTGAGAATGATTCTCTCTAGTTTTTATACGGGGATATTTCCCTTTCCACATTTGGCCCCAAAACGCTTGAAATCTCCACTTGCAAATTCCACAAAAAGAGGGTTTCCAATCTGCTTTGTCTAAAGGAAGGTTCAACTCTGTTACTTCAACATACAAAAATCAAAGAAGTTAGTGAGAATTTTTCTGTGTAGCATTAGATGAAGAAATCCCGCTTCCAACGAATTCCTCAAAGAGGTCCAATTATCCACTTGTAGACTTTACAAACAGAGTGTTTCCAAACTGCTCTATGAAAAGAAAGGTTAAACTCTGTGAGTGGAACGCACACATCGCAAAGTTGTTTCTGAGAATGATTCTCTCTAGTTTTTATATGAAGATATTTCCTTTTCTACTGTTGTCCCAAATTGCTTGAAATCTCCACTTGCATATTCCACAAAAAGAGGGTTTCCAATCTGCTCTGTCTAAAGGAAGGTTCAACTCTGTGAGTTGAACACACGCAACAGAAAGAAGTTACTGAGAATTCTTCTGTCTAGCATTAGATGAAGAAATCCCGTTTCCAAAGAAATCCTCAAAGAGGTCCAAATATCCAGTTGCAGACTTTACCAACAGAGTGTTTCCAAACTGCTCTATGAAAAGAGAGGTTAAACGCTGTTTGTGGAACACACACATCACAAAGTGGTTTCCAAGAATGATTCTCTCTAGTTTTTATATGAAGATATTTACTTTTCTACCATTGGCCCCAAAGCGCTTGAACTCTCCAATTGCAAATTCCACAAAAAGAGGGCTTCAAATCTGATCTGTCTAAAGGAAGGTTCAACTCTGTGAGTAGAACACATGCAACCCAAAGAAGTTACAGAGAATTCTTCCGTCTAGCATTAGAAGAAGAAATCCCGTTTCCAACGAAATCCTCAAAGAGGTCCAAATATCCACTTGCAGACTTTAGAAACAGAGTGTTTCCAAACTGCTCTATGAAAAGAAAGGTTAAACTCTGTGAGTGGAACGCAAACATCACAAATTGGTTTCTGAGAATGATTCCCTCTAGTTTTTATACGAAAATATTCTCCTTTTCTACCATTGGCAACAAAGCGCGCGAAATCTCCACTAGCAAATTCCACAAAAAGGTTTCAAATCTGTCCTGTCTAAAGGAAGGTTCAACTCTGTGAGTTGAACACACGCTACCCAAAGTAGTTACTGAGTATTCTTCTGTCTAGCATTAGATGAAGGAATCCCTTTTCCAACGAAATCCTCAAAGAGGTCCAATTATCCACTTGCAGACTTTACAATCAGAGTGTTTCCAAACTGCTCTGTGAAAGGAAAGGTTAAACTCTGTGTGTGGAACGCACACATCACAAAGTGGTTTCTGAGAATGATTCTCTCTAATTTTTATACCAAGTTATATCCTTTTCTACCGTTGGCCCCAAAGTGCTTGAAATCTCCACCTGCAAATTCCACAAAAAGAGGGCTTCAAATCTGCTCTGTCTAAGGGAAGGTTCAACTCTGTGAGTTGAACACACCCATCCCAAAGAAGTTACTGAGAATTCTTCTGTCTAGCATTAGATGAAGAAATCCCGTTTCCAACGAAATCCTCAAAGAGGTCCAAATATCCACTTGCAGACTTTACAAACAGAGTGTTTCCAAACTGCTCTATGAAGAGAAAGGTTAAACTATGTGAGTGGAAGGCACACATCACAAAGTGGTTTCTCAGAATGATTCTCTCTAGTTTTAATACGAAGGTATTTCTTCTTCTAGCATTGGCCCAAAACGCTGGAAATCCCCACTTGCAAATTCCACAAAAAGAGGGTTTCAAATCTGCTCTGTCTAAAGGAAGGTTCAAATCTGTGAGTTGAACACACGCAACCCTAAGAAGTTACTGAGAACTCTTCTGTCTAGCATTACATGAAGAAATCCCGTTTCCAACGAAATCCTCGAAGAGGTCCAAATATCCACTTGCAGACATTACAAACAGAGTGTTTCCAAACTGCTCTATGAAAAGAAAGGTTAAACTCTGTGAGTGAAATGCACACATTACAAAGTGGTTTCTGAGAATGATTCTGTCTTGTTTTTATACGAAGATATTCCCTTTTCTACCGTTGGCAACAAAGCGCTTCAAATCTCCACTTGCAAATTCCACAGGAAGAGGGTTTCAAATCTGCTGTGCATAAAGGAAGGTTCATCTCTGTGAGTTGAACACATACAACCCAAAGAAGTTACTGAGAATTTTCTGTCTAGCATTAGATGAAGAAATCCCGCTTCCAACGAAATCCTCAAAGAGGTCCAAATATCCACTTGCAGACTTTACAAACAGAGTGTTTCCAAACTGCTCTATGAAAAGAAAGGTTAAACTCAGTGAGTGGAACTCACACATCAAAGAGTGGTTTCTGAGAATGATTCTCTCCAGTTTTTATACCAAGATATTTCTTTTTCTATCGTTGGCAACAAAGCGCTTGAAATCTCCACTTGGATATTCCACAAAAAGAGGGTTTCAAATCTGCTCTGTCTAAAGGAAGGTTCAACTCTGTTAGTTGAACACACGGAAACCAAAGAAGTTACTGAGAATTCTTCTGTCTAGCATTAGAAGAAGAAATCCCGCTTCCAACGAAATCCTCAAAGAGGTCCAAATATCCACTTGCAGACATTACAAACAGAGTGTTTATAAACTGCTCTATGAAAAGAAAGGTTAAACTCTGTGAGTGGAACGCACACATCACAAAGTGGTTTCTGAGAATGATTCACTCTAGTTTTTATACCAAGATATTTCCTTTTCTACTGTTGGCCCCAAAGCGCTTGTAATCTCCACTATCAAATTCTACAAAAAGAGGGTTTCAAATCTGCTCTGTCTAAAGGAAGGTTCAACTCTGTGAGTTGAACACACGCAACACAAAGAAGTTACTGAGAATTCTTCTGTGTAGCATTAGATGAAGAAATCCCGTTTCCAATGAAATCATCAAAGAGGTCCAAATATCCGCTTGCAGAAATTACAAACAGAGTGTTTCCAAACTGCTCTATGAAAAGAAAGGTTAAACTCTGTGAGTGGAACGCACACATCACAAATTTGTTTCTGAGAATGATTCGCTCTAGTTTTTATACGAAGATATTCTCCTTTTCTACCGTTGAAAACAAAGGGCTTGTAATCTCCAATTGCAAATTCCACAAAAAGACGGTTTCAAATCTGATCGGTCTAAAGGAAGGTTCAACTCCGTGAGTTGAACACCCGAAACCCAAAGAGCTTACTGAGAATTCTTCTGTCTAGCATTAGATGAAGAAATCCCGTCTCTAACGAAATCCTCAAAGAGGTCCAAATATCCACTTGCAGACTTTACAAACAGAGTGTTTCCAAACTGCTCTATGAAAAGAAAGGTTAAACTCTGTGAGTGGAACGCACACAACCCAAATTGGTTTCTGAGAATTATTCCGTCTAGTTTTTATACGAAGATATTTCCTTTTCTACCGTTGGCAACAAAGCGCTTGAAATCTCCACTTGGAAATTCCACAAAAAGAGGGTTTCCAATCTGCTCTGTCTAAAGGAAGGTTCAACTCTGTGAGTTGAATACACGCAAACCAAAAAATTACTGAGAATTCTTCTGTCTAGCATTAGAAGAAGAAATCCCGCTTCCAACGAAATCCTCAAAGAGGTCCAAATATCCACTTGCAGACTTTACAAACAGAGTGTTTATAAACTGCTCTATGAAAAGAAAGGTTAAACTCTGTGAGTGGAACGCACACATCACAAAGTGGTTTCTGAGAATGATTCTCTCTAGTTTTTATACCAAGATATTTCCTTTTTTACTGTTGGCCCCAAAGCCCTTGAAATCTCAACTTGCAAATTCAACAAACAGTGGGTTTCCAATCTGCTCTGTCTAAAGGAAGGTGCAACTCTGTGAGTTGAACACACACAACCCAAAGAAGTTACTGAGAATTCTTCTCTCTAGCATTAGATGAAGAAATCCCGTTTCCAACAAAATCCTCAAAGAGGTCCAAATATCCACTTGCAGACATTTCAAACAGTTTGTTTCCAAACTGCTCTATGAAAAGAAAGGTTAAACTCTCTGAGTGGAACGCACTCATCACAAAGTGGTTTCTGAGAATGATTCTCTCTAGGTTTTATACGAAGGTGTTTCGTTTTCTAAGAGTGGCCCTAAGCGCTTGGAATCTCCACTTGCAAATTCCACAAAAAGAGGGTTTCAAATCTGATCTGTCTAAAGGTAGGTTCAACTCTGTGAGCTGAACACACGCAACCCTAAGAAGTTACTGAGAACTCTTCTGTCTAGCATTAGATGAAGAAATCCCGTTTCCAACGAAATCCTCAAAGAGGTCCAAATAACCACTTGCAGACTTTACAAACAGAGTGTTTCTAAACTGCTCTATGAAAAGAAAGGTTAAACTCTGTGAGTGGAATGCACACATCGCAAAGTGGTTTCTGAGAATGATTCTGTCTAGTTTTTATACCAAGATATTCCCTTTTCTACCGTTGGCCCCAAAGCGCTTGAAATCTCCTCTGGCAAATTCCACAAAAAGAGGGTTTCAAATCTGCTCTGTCTAAAGGAAGGTTCAAATCTGTGAGTTGAACACACGCAACCCAAAGAAGTTACTGAGAATTTGAACACACGCAACCCAAAAAGTTACTGAGAATTCTTATGTCTAGCATTAGATGAAGAAATCCCGTTTCCAACGAAATATTCAAAGAGGTCCAAATATCCACTTGCAGACTTTACAAACAGAGTGTTTCCAAACTGCTCTATGGAAAGAAAGGTTAAAGTCTGTGGGTGGAACGCACACTTCATATATTGTATTCTGAGAATGATTCCATCTAGTTTTTATACGAAGATATTTCCTTTTCTACCTTTGGCAACAAAGCGCTTGAAATCTCCACTCGCAATTTCCACAAAAAGAGTGTTTCAAATCTGCTCTGTGTGAAGGAAGGTTCAACTCTGTGAGTTGAACACACGCATCCCAAAGAAGTTACTGAGAATTCTTCTGTCTAGCATTAGATGAAGAAATCCCATTTCCAACGAAATCCTCCAAGAGGTCCAAATATCCACTTGCAGACTGTACAAACAGAGTGTTTCCAAACTGCTCTATGAAAAGAAAGGTTAAACTCTGTGAATGGAACGCACACATCACAAAGTGGTTTCTGACAATGATTCTCTCTAGTTTTTATAGGAAGATATTACCTTTTCTACCGTTGGCCGCAAAGCGCTTGAAATCTCCACTTGCAAATTCCACAAAAAGAGGGTTTCAAATATGCTCTGTCTTAAGGAATGTTCAACTTTGTGAGTTGAACACACGCAACCCAAAGTAGTTACTGAGAATTCTCCTGTGTAGCACTAGATTAAGAAATCCCGTTTCCAATGAAATCCTCAAAGAGGTACAAATATCCCCTTGCAGAAACTACAAATAGAGTCTTTCCAAAATGCTCTATGAAAAGAAAGGTTAAACTCTGTGAGTGGAACGCACACGTCAAAAATTTGTTTCTGAGAATGATTCCCACTAGTTTTTATACGAAGATATTCTCCTTTTCTACCGTTGACAACAAAGCTCTTGTAATCTCCACTTGCAAATTCCACAAAAAGAGAGTTTCAAATCTGCTCTGTCTAAAGGCAGCTTCAACTCTGTGAGTTGAACACACCCAACCCAAAGAAGTTACTGAGAATTCTTCTGTCTAGCATTAGATGAAGAATTCCCGTTTCCAACGAAATCCTCAAAGAGGTCCAAATATCCACTTGAAGACTATAGAAACAGAGTGTTTCCAAACTGCTCTATGAAAAGAAAGGTTAAACCCTGTCTGTGGAACGCACACTTCACAAATTCGTTTCTGAGAATGATTCCATCTAATTTTTATACGAAGTTATTTCCTTTTCTGCCGTTGGCATCAAAGCCCTTGAAATCTCCGCTTGCAAATTCCACAAAAAGACGGTTTGAAATCTGATCTCTCTAAAGGAAGGTTGAAATCCGTGAGTTGAACACACGCAACCCAAAGAAGTTACTGACAATTCTTCTGTCTAGCATTAGATGAAGAAATCCCGTTTCCAATGAAATCCTCAAAGAGGTCCAAATCTCCACTTGCAGATTTTACAAACAGAGTGCTTTGAAACTGCTCTATGAAAAGAAAGGTTAAACTCTGTGAGTGGAACGCACACATCACAAAGTGGTTTCTGACAATGATTCTCTCTAGTTTTTATACGAAGGTATTTCCTTTTCTACCGTTGGTCCAAAGCGCTTGAAATCTCCACTTGCAAATTCCACGAAAAGAGGGTTTCAAATCTGCTCTCTCTAAAGAAAGGTTCAACTGTGTGAGCTGAACACACGCAACCCTAAGAAGTTACTGAGAATTCTTCTGTCTAGCATTAGACGAAGTAATCCTGTTTCCAAAAAAATCCTCAATGAGGTCCAAATATCCACTTGCAGACTTTACAAACAGTTTGTTTCCAAACGGCTATATGAAAAGAAAGGTAAAACGCTCTGAGTGGAACGCACTCACCTCAAAGTGGTTTTTGAGAATGATTCTCTCTAGTTTTTATACGAAGGTATTTCCTTTTCTAGCATTGGCCCATTGCGCTTGAAATCTCCACTTGCAAATTCCACAAAAAGAGGGTTTCAAATCTGCTCTGTCTAAAGGAAGGTTCATCCCTGTGAGTTGAACACGTGCAAACCAAAGAAGTTACTAAGAATTCTTCTGTCTAGCATTAGAAGAAGAAAACCCACTTCCAAAGAAATCCTCAAAGAGGTCCAAATATCCACTTACAGACTTTACAAACAGAGTGTTTATAAACTGCTCTATGAAAAGAAAGGTTAAACTCTGTGAGTGGAACGCACACATCACAAAGTGGTTTCTGAGAATGATTCTCTCTAGTTTTTATACGGGGATATTTCCCTTTCCACCTTTGGCCCCAAAACGCTTGAAATCTCCACTTGCAAATTCCACAAAAAGAGGGTTTCCAATCTGCTTTGTCTAAAGGAAGGTTCAACTCTGTTACTTCAACACACAAAAATCAAAGAAGTTAGTGAGAATTTTTCTGTGTAGCATTAGATGAAGAAATCCCGCTTCCAACGAATTCCTCAAAGAGGTCCAATTATCCACTTGTAGACTTTACAAACAGAGTGTTTCCAAACTGCTCTATGAAAAGAAAGGTAAAACTCTGTGAGTGGAACGCACACATCGCAAAGTTGTTTCTGAGAATGATTCTCTCTAGTTTTTATATGAAGATATTTCCTTTTCTACTGTTGTCCCAAATTGCTTGAAATCTCCACTTGCATATTCCACAAAAAGAGGGTTTCCAATCTGCTCTGTCTAAAGGAAGGTTCAACTCTGTGAGTTGAACACACGCAACACAAAGAAGTTACTGAGAATTCTTCTGTCTAGCATTAGATGAAGAAATCCCGTTTCCAAAGAAATCCTCAAAGAGGTCCAAATATCCAGTTGCAGACTTTACCAACAGAGTGTTTCCAAACTGCTCTATGAAAAGAGAGGTTAAACGCTGTTTGTGGAACACACACATCACAAAGTGGTTTCCAAAAATGATTCTCTCTAGTTTTTATACGAAGATATTAACTTTTCTACCATTGGCCCCAAAGCGCTTGAACTCTCCAATTGCAAATTCCACAAAAAGAGGGCTTCAAATCTGATCTGTCTAAAGGAAGGTTCAACTCTGTGAGTAGAACACATGCAACCCAAAGAAGTTACAGAGAATTCTTCCGTCTAGCATTAGAAGAAGAAATCCCGTTTCCAACGAAATCCTCAAAGAGGTCCAAATATCCACTTGCAGACTTTACAAACAGAGTGTTTCCAAACTGCTCTATGAAAAGAAAGGTTAAACTGTGTGAGTGGAACGCACACATCATAAAGTGGTTTCTGAGAATGGTTCTCTGTAGTTTTTATTAGAAGATATTTCCTTTTCTACCGATGGCCCCAAAGCCCTTGAAATCTCCTCTTGCAAATTCCACAAAAAGAGGGTTTCAAATCTGCTCTGTCTAAAGGAAGGTTCGACTGTGTTAGCTGAACTCATGCAAATCAAAGAAGTTACTGAGAATTCTTCTGTGTAGCATTGCATGTTGAAATCCCGCTTCCAACGAAATCCTCAAAGAGGTCCAAATATCCACTTGCAGACTTTGCAAACAGAGTGGTTCCAAACTGCTCTATGAAAAGAGAGGGTAAACTCTGCGATTGGAAAGCACACATCACAAAGTGGATTCGGAGAATGACTCTCTCTAGTTTTTAAATGAAGATATTTCATTTTCTACCATTGGCCCCAAAGCGCTTGAAATCTCCACT
Source organism: Gorilla gorilla gorilla (assembly GCF_029281585.2). Lineage (NCBI taxonomy): Eukaryota > Metazoa > Chordata > Mammalia > Primates > Hominidae > Gorilla > Gorilla gorilla. The sequence goes on from NC_073232.2 coordinate 73,591,859, forward strand.
TGCAAATTCCACAAAAAGAAGGTTTCAAATCTGCTCTGTCTAAAGCAAGGATCAACTCTCTGAGTTGAACACACGCAACCCTAAGAAGTTACTGAGAATTCTTCTGTCTGGCATTAGATGAAGAAATCCAGCTTCCAACGAAATCCTAAAAGAGGTCCAAATATCCACTTGCAGACTTTACAAACAGAGTGTTTCCAGACTGCTCTATGTAAAGAAAGGTTAAACTCTGTGACTGGAACGCACACATCACAAAGTGGTTTCTGAGAATGATTCTCTCTAGTTTTTATACGAAGATATTTCCTTTACTACCATTGACCCCAAAGCAATTGAAATCACCACTTGTAAATTCCACAAAAAGAGGGTATCAAATCTGCTCTGTATAAAGGAAGGTTCAACTCTGTTAGTTGAACACACGTAACCCAAAGAAGGTACTGAGAATTGTTCCTTTTAGCATTAGGTGAAGAAATCCCTTTTCCAACGAAATCCTCAAAGAGGTCCAAATATCCACTTGCAGACTTCAGAAACAGAGTGTTTCCAAACTGCTCTGTGAAGAGAAAGGTTAAACTTTGTGAGTGGAACGCACACATCATAAAGTGGTTTCTGAGAATGATTCTCTCCAGTTTTTATACGAGGATATTTCCTTTTCTCCCCGTGGCGCCAAAGCGCTGGAAATATCCACTTGCAAATTCCAGAAATAGAGGGTTTCAAATCTGCTCTGTCTAAAGGAATATTCAACTCTGTAAGTTGAACACTCGCAAATCAATGTAGTTACTGAGAATTCTTCTGTGTAGCATTAGATGATGAAATCCCGCTTCCAACGAAATCCTCAAAGAGGTCCAAATATCCACTTGCAGACTTTACAAACAGAGTGTTTCCAAACTGCTCTATGAAAGGAAAGGTTAAACTCTGTGAGTGGAACACAAACATCACAAAGTGGTTTCTGAGAATGATTCTCTCTAGTTTTTTTATGAAGATATTTCCTTTTCTACCGTTGGCCTCAAAGCGCTTTAAATCTCCACTTGCAAGTTCCGCAAACAGAGGTTTTCAAATCTGCTCTTTCTAAAGGAAAGTTCAACTCCGTGAGTTGAACACACTCAAATCAAAGTAGTTACTGAGAATTCTTCTGTGTAGCATTAGATGAAGAAATCCCGCTTTCAATGTAATCCTCAAAGAGGTCCAAATATCCACTTGCAGACTTTACAAACAGAGTGTTTCCAAACTGCTCTATGAAAAGACAGGTTAAACTCAGTGAGTGGAACGTACACAAAACAAAGTGGTTTCTGAGAATGATTCTCTCTAGTTTTTATACGAGGATATTTCCTTTTCTACCGTTGGCCCCAAAGCGCTTGAAATCTCCACTTGCAAATTCCACAAAAAGAGGGTTTCAAATCTGCTCTGTCTAAAGGAAGGTTAACCTCTGTTAGTTGAACACACACAAATCAAAGAAGGTACTGAGAATTCTTCTGTGTAGCATTAGATGAAGAAATCCCGCTTCCAACGAAATCCTCAAAGAGGACCAAATATCCACTTGCAGACTTTACAAACAGAGTGTTTCCAAACTGCTCTATGAATGGAAAGGTTAAACTCTGTGAGTGGAACGCACACATCACAAAGTGGTTTCCGAGAATGATTCTCTCTAGTTTTTATATGAAGATATTTCCATTTCTACCGTGGGCCCCAAATCGCTTGGAATCTCCACTTGGAAATTCCACAAAAAGAGGGTTTCAAATCTGCTCTGCCTAAAGGAAGGTTCAACTCTGTTAGTTGAACACACGTATCCCAAAGAAGTTACTGAGAATTCTTCTGTCTAGCATTAGATGAAGAAATCCCTTTTCCAATGAAATCCTCCAGCAGTTCCAAATATCCCACTGCAGACTTTAAAAACAGAGTGTTTCCAAACTGCTCTATGAAAAGAAGAAAGTTGAAACTCTGTCAGTGGAACACAAACATCACAAAGTGGTTTCTGAGAATGATTCTCTCTAGTTTTTTTATGAAGATATTTCCTTTTCTACCGTTCGCCTCAAAGCGCTTTAAATCTCCACTTGCAAGTTCCACAAAAAGAGGTTTTCAAATCTGCTCTTTCTAAAGGAAAGTTCAACTCTGTGAGTTGAACACACACAAATCAAAGTAGTTACTGAGAATTCTTCTGTGTAGCATTAGATGAGGAAATCCCGCTTTCAATGAAATCCTCAAAGAGGTCCAAATATCCACTTGCAGACTTTACAAACAGAGTGTTTCCAAACTGCTGTATGAAAAGAAAGGTTAAACTCAGTGAGTGGAATGCACACATCACAAAGTGGTTTCTGAGAATGATTCTCTCTAGTTTTTATACGAGGATATTTCCTTTTCTACCGTTGGCCCCAAAGAGCTTGTAATTTCCACTTGCAAATTCCACAAAAAGAGGGTTTCAAATCTGCTCTGTCTAAAGGAAGGTTCACCTCTGTTAGTTGAACACACACAAATCAAAGAAGTTACTGAGAATTCTTCTGTGTAGCATTAGATGAAGAAATCCCGCTTCCAACGAAATCCTCAAAGAGGTCCAAATATCCACTTGCAGACTTTACAAACAGAGTGTTTCCAAACTGCTCTATGAATGGAAAGGTTAAACTCTGTGAGTGGAACGCACACATCACAAAGTGGTTTCTGAGAATGATTCTCTCTAGTTTTTATATGAAGATATTTCCTTTTCTACCGTGGGCCCCAAAGCGCTTGAAATCTCCACTTGCAAATCCCAAAGAAAGAGGGTTTCAATTCTGCTCTGTCTAAAGGAAGGTTCAACTCTGTGAGTTGAACACACGCAACCAAACGAAGTTACTGAGAATTCTTCTGTCTAGCATTAGATGAAGAAACCCCGTTTCCAACGAAATCCTCAAAGAAGTCCAAGTATCCACTTGCATTCTTTGCAAACAGTGTGTTTCCAAACTGCTCTATGAAAAGAAAGGTTAAACTCTGTGAGAGGAACGCACACATCACAAAGTGGTTTCTGAGAATGATTCTCTCTAGTTTTTACACGAAGATATTTCCTTTTCTACCGTTTGCCCCAAATCACATGAAATCTCCACTTGCAAATTCCACAAAAAGGGGGTTTCAAATGTCCTCTGTCTTAAAGAAGGTTCAACTCTGTTAGTTGAACACACACAGATAAAAGAAGTTACTGAGAATTCTTCTGTGTAGCATTTGATGAAGAAATCCAGCTTCCAACGAAATCCTCAAAGAGGTCCAAATATCCACTTGCAGACTGTACAAACACAGTGTTTCCAAACTGCTCTATGAAAAGAAAAGTTAAACTCTGTGAGTGGAACGCACACATCACAAAGTGGTTTCTGAGAATGATTCTCTCTAGTTTTTATACGAGGATATTTCATTTTCTACTCTTGGCCCCAAAGCGCCTGAAATCTCCACTTGCAAATTCCACAAAAAGAGGGTTTCAAATCTGCTCTGTGTAAAGGAAGGTTCAACTCTGTTAGTTGAACACATGCAACCCAAAGAAGTCACTGAGAATTCTTCTTTCTAGCATTAGATGAAGAAATCCCGTTTCCAATGAAATCCTCAAGGAGGTCCAAGTATCCCATTGCAGACTTTACAAACAGAGTGTTTCCAAACTGCTCTCTGAAAAGAAAGGTTAAACTCTGTGAGTGGAATGCCCACATCACAAAGTGGTTTCTGAGAATGATTCTCTCCAGTTTTTCTATGAAGATATTTCCTTTTCTACCGTTGGCCCCATAGCGCTTGAAATCTCCAATTGCAAATTCCACAAAAAGAGGGTTTCAAATCTCCTCTGTCTAAAGGAAGATTCCACTCTGTGAGTTGAACACACGCCACCCAAAGAAGTTACTGAGAATTCTTCTGTTTAGCATTAGATGAAGAAATCCCGGTTACAACGAAATCCTCAAAGAGGTCCAAATATCCACTTGCAGACTTTACAAACAGAGTGTTTCCAAACTGCTCTATGAAAAGAAAGGTTAAACTCTGTGAGTGGAACGCACACATCACAAAGTGGTTTCTGAGAATGATTCTCTCTAGTTTTTATACGAAGATATTTCGTTTTCTACCGTTGGCCCCAAAGCACTTGAAATCTCCACTTGTAAATTCCACAAAAAGAGGGTTTCAAATCTGCTCTGTGTAAAGGAAGGTTCAACTCTGTTAGTTGAACACAGGTAACCCAAAGAAGTTACTGAGAATTGTTCCTTCTAGCATTAGATTAAGAAATCCCTTTTCCAACGAAACCCTCAAGGAGGTCCAAATATCCCATTGCAGACTTTAGAAACAGACTGTTTCCAAACTGCTCTATGAAAAGCAAGGTTAATCTCTGTGAGTGTAACGCACACATCACAAAGTGGTTTCTGAGAATGATTTTCTCTAGTTTCTATATGAAGATATTCCCTTTTCTGCCGTTGGCACCAATCCCTTGAAATATCTACTTGCAAATTCCACAAAAAGAGGGTTTCCAATCTGCTCTGTCTACAGGAAGGCTCAGCCCTGTTAGTTGAACTCACACAAATCAAGTAAGTTACTTAGAATTCTTCCGTGTAGCTTTAGATGAAGAAATCCTGTTTCCAATGATATCATCAAAAAGGTCCAAATATCCACTTACAGACTTCACAAACAGAGTGTTTCCAAACTGCTCTATGAAAGCAAAGGTTAAATTCTGTGAGTGGAACACACACATCACAAAGTAGTTTCTGAGAATGATTCTCTCTTGTTTTTTTATGAAGATTTTTCCATTTCTACCGTTGGCCCCAAAGCGCTTGAAATCTCCACATGCAAATTCCACAAAAAGACGGTTTCCAATCTGCTCTGTCTAAAGGAAGGTTCAACTCTGTTAGTTGAACACACAAAATCAAAGAAGTTAATGAGAATTCTTCTGTGTAGCATTAGATGAAGAAATCCCGCTTCCAACGAAATCCTCAAGGAGGTCCAAATATCCACTTGCAGACTTTGCAAACAGTGTGTTTCCAAACTGCTCTATGAAAAGAAAGGTTAAACTCTGTGAGTGGAATGCACACATCACAAAGTTGTTTCTGAGAATGACTCTCTCTAGTTTTTCTATGAAGATATTTCATTTTCTACTCTTGGCCCCAAAGCTCTTGAAATCTCCACTTGCAAATTCCACAAAAAGAGGGTTTCAAATCTGCTCTATGTAAAGGAATGTTCAACTCTGTTAGTTGAACACACGCAACCCAAAAAAGTCACTGAGAATTCTTCTGTCTAGCATTAGATGAAGAAATCCCGTTTCCAATGAAATCCCCAAGGAGGTCCAAGTATCCCATTGCAGACTTTACAAACAGAGTGTTTCCAAACTGCTCTCTGAAAAGAAAGGTTAAACTCTCTGAGTGGAAAGCACACGTCACAAAGTGGTTTCTGAGAATGACTCACTCTAGTTTTTATAAGAAGATATTTCATTTTCTACCGTTGGCCCATAAGCCCTTGAAATCTCCACTTGCAAATTCCACTAAAAGAGGGTTTCAAGTGTGCTCTGTCTAAAGGAAGGTTCAACTCTGTGAGTTGAACAGACTTAACCCAAAGAAGTTACTGAGAATAGTTCCTTCTAGCATTAGATGAAGAAATCCCGTTTCCAACGAAATCCTCAAAGAGGTCCAAATATCCACTTGCAGACTTTACAAACAGAGTGTTTCCAAACTGCTCTATGAAACGAAAGGTTAAACTCTCTGAGTGGAACGCACACATCACAGAATGGTTTCTGAGAATGATACTCTCTAGTTTTTATACGAAGATATTTCCTTCACTACCGTTTGCCCCAAAGCGCTTGAAATCTCCACTTGCAAATTCCACAAAAAGAGGGTTTCAAATTTGCTCTGTCTAAAGGAAGGTTCAACTCTGTTAGTTGAACACACGCAAATCAAAGTGGTTACTGAGAATTCTTCTGTGTAGCATTTGATTAAGAAATCCCGCTTCCAGCAAAATCCCCAAAGAGGTCCAAATATCCACTTGCAGACTTTACAAACAGAGTGCTTCCAAACTGCTTTATGAAAAGAAAAGTTAAACTCTGTGAGTGGAACACACACATCACAAAGTGGTTTCTGAGAATGATTCTCTCTAGTTTTTATATGCAGATATTACCTTTTCTACCGTGGGCCCCAAAGCGCTTGAAATCTCCACTTGCAAATTCCACAAAGAGACGGTATCAAATGTGCTCTGTCTAAAGGAAAGTTCAACTTTGTGAGTTGAACAAACGTAACCCAAAGAAGTTACTGAGAATTTTTCCTTCTAGCATTAGATGAAGAAATCCCGCTTCCAACGAAATCCTCAAAGAGGTCCAAATATCCACTTGCAGACTTTACAAACAGAGTGTTTCCAAACTGTTCTATGAAAAAAAAGGGTAAACTCTGTGAGGGGAAAGCAGACATCACAAAGTGGTTTCTGAGAATGATTCTCTCTAGTTTTTATACGAGGATATTTCCTTTTCTACCTTTGGCCCCAAAGCGCATGAAATCTCCACATGCAAATTCCACAAAAAGAGGGTTTCAAATCTGCTCCATCTAAAGGAAGCTTCAACTCTGTGAGTTGAACACACTCAAATCAAAGAAGCTACCGAGGGTTCTTCTGTGTAGCATGAGATGAAGAAATCCCGCTTCCAACAAAATCCTCAAAGAGGTCCAAATATCCACTTGCAGACTTTACAAACAGAGTGTTTCCAAACTGCTCTATGAAAGGAAAGGTTAAACTCTGTGAGTGGAACGGACACATCACAAAGTGGTTTCTGAGAACGATTCTCTCTAGTTTTTATACGAGGATATTTCCTTTTCTTCCACAGTCGCAAAAGCGCCTGATATCTCCACTTGCAATTTCCACAAAAAGAGGGTTTCCAATCTGCTCCGTCTAAAGAAAGGATCAACTCTGTTAGTTGAACACACACAAATCAAAGAAGTTACTGAGAAATCTTGTGTGTAGCATTAGGTGAAGAAATCCCGCTTAAAACGAAATCCACAAAGAGATCCAAATATCCACTTGCAGACTGTACAAACAGAGTGTTTCCAAACTGCTCTATGAAAAGAAAGGTTAAACTCTGTGAGTGGAACGCACACACCACAAAGTGGTTGCTGAGAATGATTCTCTCTAGTTTTTATATGAGGATATTTCCTTTTCTACCGTTGGCCCAAAAGCACTTGAAATCTCCACTTGCAAATTCCACAAAAAGAGGTTTTCAAATCTGTTCTGTCTAAAGGAAGGTTCAACTCTGTGAGTTGAACACACACAACCCAAAGTAGTTACTGAGAATTCTTCTGTCTAGCATTAGATGAAGAAATCCTGTTTCCAACGAAATACTCAAAGAGGTCCAAATATCCACTTGCAGACTTTACAAACAGACCGTTTCCAAACTGCTCTATGAAAAGAAAGGTTAAACTCTGTGAGTGGAATGCACACACCACAAAGTGGTTGCTGAGAATGATTCTCTCTAGTTTTTATACGAAGATATTTCTTTTTCTACCGTATGAGCCAAAACACTTGAAGTCTCCACTTGTAAATTCCAGAAAAATAGGGTTTCAAATGTGCTCTGTCTAAAGGAAGGTTCAACTCTGTTAGTTGAACACACGCAAATCAAAGAAGTTACTGACAATTCTTCTGTGTAGCATTAGATGAAGTAATCCCGTTTCCAAGGAAATCCTCTAGGAGGTCCAAATATCCACTTGCAGACTTTACAAACAGAGAGTTTCCAAACTGCTCTATGAAAAGAAAGTTTAAATTCTGTGAGTGGAACGCACACATCAGATAATTGTTTCTGAGAATGATTCTCTCTACTTTTTATGTGAAGATATTTCCTTTTCTACCTTTGGTCCCAAAGCGCTTGCAATCTACACTTGCAAATTACACAAAAACAGGGTTTCATATCTGCTCTGTCTAAAGGAAGGTTCAACTCTGTGAGTTGAACACACGCAACCAAACGAATTTACTGAGAATTCTTCTCTCTAGCATTAGATGAAGAAATCCCGCTACCAACGATATCCTCAAGGAGGTCCAAATATCCCTTTGCAGACTTCAAAAACAGAGTGTTTCCAAACTGCTCTATGAAAAGAAATGTTTAACTCTGTGAGTGGAAAGCACACATCACAAAGTGGTTTCTGAGAATGATTCCCTCTAGTTTTTATTCGAGGATATTTCGTTTTCTACCGTTGGCCCAAAAGTGCTTGAAATCTCCACTAGTAAATTCCACAAAAAGAGGGTTTCAAATGTGCTCTGTCTAAAGGAAGGTTCAACTCTGTTAGTTGAACACACACAAATCAAAGAAGTTACTCAGAATTATTCTGTGTAGCATTAGATGAAGAAATCCCTTTTCAATGAAATCCTCAAGGAAGTCCAAATATCCACTTGTAGACTTTACAAACAGAGCGTTTCCAAACTCCTCTATGAAAAGAAAGGTTAAACTCTGTGAGTGGAATGAACACATCACAAAATGGTTTCTGAGAATGATTCTCTTTACTTCTCAAATGAACATATTTCCTTTTCTACCATTGGCCCCAAAGCGCTTGTAATCTCCACTTGAAAATTCCACAAAAAGAGGGTTTCAAATGTGCTCTGTCTAAAGGAAGGTTCAGCTCTGTGAGTTGAACACACACAACCCAAAGAAGTTACTGAGAATTCTTCTGTCTAGCATTAGATGAAGAAACCTCGTTTCCAACGAAATCTTCAAAGAGGTCCAAATATCCTCTTGCAGACTTTACAAACAGTGTGTTTCCAAACTGTTCTATGAAAAGAAAGGTTAAACTCCGTGAGTGGAACGCCCACATCACAAAGTGGTTTCTGAGAATGATTCTCTCTACTTTTTATATGAAGATATTTCCTTTTCTACCGTTGGCCAGAAAGCGATTGAAATCTCCACTTGCAAATTCCACAAAAATAGGGTTTCAAATCTGTTCTGTCTTAAGGAATGTTCAACTCTGTGAGTTGAATACACGCAAGCCAAAGAAGTTCCTGAGAATACTTCTGTCTACCATTAGATGACGAAATCCCGTTTCCAATGAAATCCTCAAAGAGGTCCAAATATCCACTTGCAGACTTTGCAAACAGAGTCTTTCCAAACTGCTCTATGAAAGGAAAGGTTAAACTCTCTGAGGGGAACGCAGACATCACAAAGTGGTTTCTGAGAATGATTCTCTCTAGTTTTTATACGACGATAATTCCTTTTCTTCCACAGTCGCAAAAGCGCATGATGTCTCCACTTGCAATTTCCACAAAAAGAGGGTTTCCAATCTGCTCCGTCTAAAGGAAGGATCAACCCTGTTAGTTGGACACACACAAATCAAAGAAGTTACTGTGAAATCTCTGTGTAGCATTAGATGAAGAAATACCGCTTCCAACGATATCCACAAAGAGATCCAAATATCCAATTGCAGACTTTACAAACAGAGTGTTTCCAAACTGCTCTATGAAAAGAAAGGTTAAACTCTGTGAGTGGAACACACACACCACAAAGTGGTTTCTGAGAATGATTCTCTCTAGTTTTTATACGAAGATATTTCCTTTTCTTCCGTTGGCCCCAAAGCACTTGAAATCTCCACTTGTAAATTCCACAAAAAGAGGGTTTCAAATCTGCTCTGTCTAAAGGAAGGTTCAACTCTGTTAGTTGAACACACACATATCAAAGAAGTTACTGAGAATTCTTCGGTCTAGCATTAGATGAAGAAATCCCGTTTCCAACGAAATCCTCAAGGAGGTCCAAATATCCACTTGCAGATTTTACAAACAGAGTTTTTCCAAACTGTCCTACGAAAAGAGAGGTTAAACACTGTGAGTGGAATGCACAAGTCACAAAGTGGTTTCTCAGAATGATTCTCTCTACTTTTTATATGAAGATATTCCCTTTTCTACTGTTGGTCCGACAGCTCTTGAAATCTCCACTTGCAAATTCCACAAAAATAGGGTTTCAAATCTGTTCTGTCTAAAGGAAGGTTCAACTCTGTGAGGTGAACACACGCAGCCCAAAGAAGTTCCTGAGAATACTTCTGTCTTCCATTAGATGAAGAAATCCCGTTTCCAACGCAATCCTCAAAGAGGTCCAAATATCCACTTGCAGACTTTACAAACAGAGTCTTCCCAAACTGCTCTATGAAAGGAAAGGTTAAACTCTGTTATGGGAACGCAGACATCACAAAGTGGTTTCTGAGAATGATTCTCTCTAGTTTTTATATGAGGATATTCCCTTTTCTACCTTTGGCCCCAAAGCGCTTGAAATCTCCAATTGCAAATTCCACAAAAAGAGAGTTTCCAATTTGCTCTGTCTAAAGGAAGGTTCAACTCTGTTACTTGAACACACGCAAATCAAAGAAGTTACTGAGAATTGTTCTGTGTAGCATTAGATGAAGTAATCCCGCTTCCAATGAAATCCTCAAAGAGGTCCAAATATCCACTTCCAGAGTTTACCAACACAGTGTTTCAAAACTGCTCTATGAAAAGAAAGGTTAAACTCTGTGAGTGGAACGCACACATCACAAAGTGGTTTCTGAGAATGATTCTCTCTAGTTTTTATACGAGGATATTTCCTTTTCTACCGTTGGCCCCAAAGAGCTTGTAATTTCCACTTGCAAATTCCACAAAAAGAGGGTTTCAAATCTGCTCTGTCTAAAGGAAGGTTCACCTCTGTTAGTTGAACACACACAAATCAAAGAAGTTACTGAGAATTCTTCTGTGTAGCATTAGATGAAGAAATCCCGCTTCCAACGAAATCCTCAAACAGGTCCAAATATCCACTTGCAGACTTTACAAACAGAGTGTTTCCAAACTGCTCTATGAATGGAAAGGTTAAACTCTGTGAGTGGAACGCACACATCACAAAGTGGTTTCTGAGAATGATTCTCTCTAGTTTTTATATGAAGATATTTCCTTTTCTACCGTGGGCCCCAAAGCGCTTGAAATCTCCACTTGCAAATTCCAAAGAAAGAGGGTTTCAATTCTGCTCTGTCTAAAGGAAGGTTCAACTCTGTGAGTTGAACACACGCAACCAAACGAAGTTACTGAGAATTCTTCTGTCTAGCATTAGATGAAGAAACCCCGTTTCCAACGAAATCCTCAAAGAAGTCCAAGTATCCACTTGCATTCTTTGCAAACAGTGTGTTTCCAAACTGCTCTATGAAAAGAAAGGTTAAACTCTGTGAGAGGAACGCACACATCACAAAGTGGTTTCTGAGAATGATTCTCTCTAGTTTTTACACGAAGATATTTCCTTTTCTACCGTTTGCCCCAAATCACATGAAATCTCCACTTGCAAATTCCACAAAAAGGGGGTTTCAAATGTCCTCTGTCTTAAAGAAGGTTCAACTCTGTTAGTTGAACACACACAGATAAAAGAAGTTACTGAGAATTCTTCTGTGTAGCATTTGATGAAGAAATCCAGCTTCCAACGAAATCCTCAAAGAGGTCCAAATATCCACTTGCAGACTGTACAAACACAGTGTTTCCAAACTGCTCTATGAAAAGAAAAGTTAAACTCTGTGAGTGGAACGCACACATCACAAAGTGGTTTCTGAGAATGATTCTCTCTAGTTTTTATACGAGGATATTTCATTTTCTACTCTTGGCCCCAAAGCGCCTGAAATCTCCACTTGCAAATTCCACAAAAAGAGGGTTTCAAATCTGCTCTGTGTAAAGGAAGGTTCAACTCTGTTAGTTGAACACATGCAACCCAAAGAAGTCACTGAGAATTCTTCTTTCTAGCATTAGATGAAGAAATCCCGTTTCCAATGAAATCCTCAAGGAGGTCCAAGTATCCCATTGCAGACTTTACAAACAGAGTGTTTCCAAACTGCTCTCTGAAAAGAAAGGTTAAACTCTGTGAGTGGAATGCCCACATCACAAAGTGGTTTCTGAGAATGATTCTCTCCAGTTTTTCTATGAAGATATTTCCTTTTCTACCGTTGGCCCCATAGCGCTTGAAATCTCCAATTGCAAATTCCACAAAAAGAGGGTTTCAAATCTCCTCTGTCTAAAGGAAGATTCCACTCTGTGAGTTGAACACACGCCACCCAAAGAAGTTACTGAGAATTCTTCTGTTTAGCATTAGATGAAGAAATCCCGGTTACAACGAAATCCTCAAAGAGGTCCAAATATCCACTTGCAGACTTTACAAACAGAGTGTTTCCAAACTGCTCTATGAAAAGAAAGGTTAAACTCTGTGAGTGGAACGCACACATCACAAAGTGGTTTCTGAGAATGATTCTCTCTAGTTTTTATACGAAGATATTTCGTTTTCTACCGTTGGCCCCAAAGCACTTGAAATCTCCACTTGTAAATTCCACAAAAAGAGGGTTTCAAATCTGCTCTGTGTAAAGGAAGGTTCAACTCTGTTAGTTGAACACAGGTAACCCAAAGAAGTTACTGAGAATTGTTCCTTCTAGCATTAGATTAAGAAATCCCTTTTCCAACGAAACCCTCAAGGAGGTCCAAATATCCCATTGCAGACTTTAGAAACAGACTGTTTCCAAACTGCTCTATGAAAAGCAAGGTTAATCTCTGTGAGTGTAACGCACACATCACAAAGTGGTTTCTGAGAATGATTTTCTCTAGTTTCTATATGAAGATATTCCCTTTTCTGCCGTTGGCACCAATCCCTTGAAATATCTACTTGCAAATTCCACAAAAAGAGGGTTTCCAATCTGCTCTGTCTACAGGAAGGCTCAGCCCTGTTAGTTGAACTCACACAAATCAAGTAAGTTACTTAGAATTCTTCCGTGTAGCTTTAGATGAAGAAATCCTGTTTCCAATGATATCATCAAAAAGGTCCAAATATCCACTTACAGACTTCACAAACAGAGTGTTTCCAAACTGCTCTATGAAAGCAAAGGTTAAATTCTGTGAGTGGAACACACACATCACAAAGTAGTTTCTGAGAATGATTCTCTCTTGTTTTTTTATGAAGATTTTTCCATTTCTACCGTTGGCCCCAAAGCGCTTGAAATCTCCACATGCAAATTCCACAAAAAGACGGTTTCCAATCTGCTCTGTCTAAAGGAAGGTTCAACTCTGTTAGTTGAACACACAAAATCAAAGAAGTTAATGAGAATTCTTCTGTGTAGCATTAGATGAAGAAATCCCGCTTCCAACGAAATCCTCAAGGAGGTCCAAATATCCACTTGCAGACTTTGCAAACAGTGTGTTTCCAAACTGCTCTATGAAAAGAAAGGTTAAACTCTGTGAGTGGAATGCACACATCACAAAGTTGTTTCTGAGAATGACTCTCTCTAGTTTTTCTATGAAGATATTTCATTTTCTACTCTTGGCCCCAAAGCTCTTGAAATCTCCACTTGCAAATTCCACAAAAAGAGGGTTTCAAATCTGCTCTATGTAAAGGAATGTTCAACTCTGTTAGTTGAACACACGCAACCCAAAAAAGTCACTGAGAATTCTTCTGTCTAGCATTAGATGAAGAAATCCCGTTTCCAATGAAATCCCCAAGGAGGTCCAAGTATCCCATTGCAGACTTTACAAACAGAGTGTTTCCAAACTGCTCTCTGAAAAGAAAGGTTAAACTCTCTGAGTGGAAAGCACACGTCACAAAGTGGTTTCTGAGAATGACTCACTCTAGTTTTTATAAGAAGATATTTCATTTTCTACCGTTGGCCCATAAGCCCTTGAAATCTCCACTTGCAAATTCCACTAAAAGAGGGTTTCAAGTGTGCTCTGTCTAAAGGAAGGTTCAACTCTGTGAGTTGAACAGACTTAACCCAAAGAAGTTACTGAGAATAGTTCCTTCTAGCATTAGATGAAGAAATCCCGTTTCCAACGAAATCCTCAAAGAGGTCCAAATATCCACTTGCAGACTTTACAAACAGAGTGTTTCCAAACTGCTCTATGAAACGAAAGGTTAAACTCTCTGAGTGGAACGCACACATCACAGAATGGTTTCTGAGAATGATACTCTCTAGTTTTTATACGAAGATATTTCCTTCACTACCGTTTGCCCCAAAGCGCTTGAAATCTCCACTTGCAAATTCCACAAAAAGAGGGTTTCAAATTTGCTCTGTCTAAAGGAAGGTTCAACTCTGTTAGTTGAACACACGCAAATCAAAGTGGTTACTGAGAATTCTTCTGTGTAGCATTTGATTAAGAAATCCCGCTTCCAGCAAAATCCCCAAAGAGGTCCAAATATCCACTTGCAGACTTTACAAACAGAGTGCTTCCAAACTGCTTTATGAAAAGAAAAGTTAAACTCTGTGAGTGGAACACACACATCACAAAGTGGTTTCTGAGAATGATTCTCTCTAGTTTTTATATGCAGATATTACCTTTTCTACCGTGGGCCCCAAAGCGCTTGAAATCTCCACTTGCAAATTCCACAAAGAGACGGTATCAAATGTGCTCTGTCTAAAGGAAAGTTCAACTTTGTGAGTTGAACAAACGTAACCCAAAGAAGTTACTGAGAATTTTTCCTTCTAGCATTAGATGAAGAAATCCCGCTTCCAACGAAATCCTCAAAGAGGTCCAACTATCCACTTGCAGACTTTACAAACAGAGTGTTTCCAAACTGTTCTATGAAAAAAAAGGGTAAACTCTGTGAGGGGAAAGCAGACATCACAAAGTGGTTTCTGAGAATGATTCTCTCTAGTTTTTATACGAGGATATTTCCTTTTCTACCTTTGGCCCCAAAGCGCATGAAATCTCCACATGCAAATTCCACAAAAAGAGGGTTTCAAATCTGCTCCATCTAAAGGAAGCTTCAACTCTGTGAGTTGAACACACTCAAATCAAAGAAGCTACCGAGGGTTCTTCTGTGTAGCATGAGATGAAGAAATCCCGCTTCCAACAAAATCCTCAAAGAGGTCCAAATATCCACTTGCAGACTTTACAAACAGAGTGTTTCCAAACTGCTCTATGAAAGGAAAGGTTAAACTCTGTGAGTGGAACGGACACATCACAAAGTGGTTTCTGAGAACGATTCTCTCTAGTTTTTATACGAGGATATTTCCTTTTCTTCCACAGTCGCAAAAGCGCCTGATATCTCCACTTGCAATTTCCACAAAAAGAGGGTTTCCAATCTGCTCCGTCTAAAGAAAGGATCAACTCTGTTAGTTGAACACACACAAATCAAAGAAGTTACTGAGAAATCTTGTGTGTAGCATTAGGTGAAGAAATCCCGCTTAAAACGAAATCCACAAAGAGATCCAAATATCCACTTGCAGACTGTACAAACAGAGTGTTTCCAAACTGCTCTATGAAAAGAAAGGTTAAACTCTGTGAGTGGAACGCACACACCACAAAGTGGTTGCTGAGAATGATTCTCTCTAGTTTTTATATGAGGATATTTCCTTTTCTACCGTTGGCCCAAAAGCACTTGAAATCTCCACTTGCAAATTCCACAAAAAGAGGTTTTCAAATCTGTTCTGTCTAAAGGAAGGTTCAACTCTGTGAGTTGAACACACACAACCCAAAGTAGTTACTGAGAATTCTTCTGTCTAGCATTAGATGAAGAAATCCTGTTTCCAACGAAATACTCAAAGAGGTCCAAATATCCACTTGCAGACTTTACAAACAGACCGTTTCCAAACTGCTCTATGAAAAGAAAGGTTAAACTCTGTGAGTGGAATGCACACACCACAAAGTGGTTGCTGAGAATGATTCTCTCTAGTTTTTATACGAAGATATTTCTTTTTCTACCGTATGAGCCAAAACACTTGAAGTCTCCACTTGTAAATTCCAGAAAAATAGGGTTTCAAATGTGCTCTGTCTAAAGGAAGGTTCAACTCTGTTAGTTGAACACACGCAAATCAAAGAAGTTACTGACAATTCTTCTGTGTAGCATTAGATGAAGTAATCCCGTTTCCAAGGAAATCCTCTAGGAGGTCCAAATATCCACTTGCAGACTTTACAAACAGAGAGTTTCCAAACTGCTCTATGAAAAGAAAGTTTAAATTCTGTGAGTGGAACGCACACATCAGATAATTGTTTCTGAGAATGATTCTCTCTACTTTTTATGTGAAGATATTTCCTTTTCTACCTTTGGTCCCAAAGCGCTTGCAATCTACACTTGCAAATTACACAAAAACAGGGTTTCATATCTGCTCTGTCTAAAGGAAGGTTCAACTCTGTGAGTTGAACACACGCAACCAAACGAATTTACTGAGAATTCTTCTCTCTAGCATTAGATGAAGAAATCCCGCTACCAACGATATCCTCAAGGAGGTCCAAATATCCCTTTGCAGACTTCAAAAACAGAGTGTTTCCAAACTGCTCTATGAAAAGAAATGTTTAACTCTGTGAGTGGAAAGCACACATCACAAAGTGGTTTCTGAGAATGATTCCCTCTAGTTTTTATTCGAGGATATTTCCTTTTCTACCGTTGGCCCAAAAGCGCTTGAAATCTCCACTAGTAAATTCCACAAAAAGAGGGTTTCAAATGTGCTCTGTCTAAAGGAAGGTTCAACTCTGTTAGTTGAACACACACAAATCAAAGAAGTTACTCAGAATTATTCTGTGTAGCATTAGATGAAGAAATCCCTTTTCAATGAAATCCTCAAGGAAGTCCAAATATCCACTTGTAGACTTTACAAACAGAGCGTTTCCAAACTCCTCTATGAAAAGAAAGGTTAAACTCTGTGAGTGGAATGAACACATCACAAAATGGTTTCTGAGAATGATTCTCTTTACTTCTCAAATGAACATATTTCCTTTTCTACCATTGGCCCCAAAGCGCTTGTAATCTCCACTTGAAAATTCCACAAAAAGAGGGTTTCAAATGTGCTCTGTCTAAAGGAAGGTTCAGCTCTGTGAGTTGAACACACACAACCCAAAGAAGTTACTGAGAATTCTTCTGTCTAGCATTAGATGAAGAAACCTCGTTTCCAACGAAATCTTCAAAGAGGTCCAAATATCCTCTTGCAGACTTTACAAACAGTGTGTTTCCAAACTGTTCTATGAAAAGAAAGGTTAAACTCCGTGAGTGGAACGCCCACATCACAAAGTGGTTTCTGAGAATGATTCTCTCTACTTTTTATATGAAGATATTTCCTTTTCTACCGTTGGCCAGAAAGCGATTGAAATCTCCACTTGCAAATTCCACAAAAATAGGGTTTCAAATCTGTTCTGTCTTAAGGAATGTTCAACTCTGTGAGTTGAATACACGCAAGCCAAAGAAGTTCCTGAGAATACTTCTGTCTACCATTAGATGACGAAATCCCGTTTCCAATGAAATCCTCAAAGAGGTCCAAATATCCACTTGCAGACTTTGCAAACAGAGTCTTTCCAAACTGCTCTATGAAAGGAAAGGTTAAACTCTCTGAGGGGAACGCAGACATCACAAAGTGGTTTCTGAGAATGATTCTCTCTAGTTTTTATACGACGATAATTCCTTTTCTTCCACAGTCGCAAAAGCGCATGATGTCTCCACTTGCAATTTCCACAAAAAGAGGGTTTCCAATCTGCTCCGTCTAAAGGAAGGATCAACCCTGTTAGTTGGACACACACAAATCAAAGAAGTTACTGTGAAATCTCTGTGTAGCATTAGATGAAGAAATACCGCTTCCAACGATATCCACAAAGAGATCCAAATATCCAATTGCAGACTTTACAAACAGAGTGTTTCCAAACTGCTCTATGAAAAGAAAGGTTAAACTCTGTGAGTGGAACACACACACCACAAAGTGGTTTCTGAGAATGATTCTCTCTAGTTTTTATACGAAGATATTTCCTTTTCTTCCGTTGGCCCCAAAGCACTTGAAATCTCCACTTGTAAATTCCACAAAAAGAGGGTTTCAAATCTGCTCTGTCTAAAGGAAGGTTCAACTCTGTTAGTTGAACACACACATATCAAAGAAGTTACTGAGAATTCTTCGGTCTAGCATTAGATGAAGAAATCCCGTTTCCAACGAAATCCTCAAGGAGGTCCAAATATCCACTTGCAGATTTTACAAACAGAGTTTTTCCAAACTGTCCTACGAAAAGAGAGGTTAAACACTGTGAGTGGAATGCACAAGTCACAAAGTGGTTTCTCAGAATGATTCTCTCTACTTTTTATATGAAGATATTCCCTTTTCTACTGTTGGTCCGACAGCTCTTGAAATCTCCACTTGCAAATTCCACAAAAATAGGGTTTCAAATCTGTTCTGTCTAAAGGAAGGTTCAACTCTGTGAGGTGAACACACGCAGCCCAAAGAAGTTCCTGAGAATACTTCTGTCTTCCATTAGATGAAGAAATCCCGTTTCCAACGCAATCCTCAAAGAGGTCCAAATATCCACTTGCAGACTTTACAAACAGAGTCTTCCCAAACTGCTCTATGAAAGGAAAGGTTAAACTCTGTTATGGGAACGCAGACATCACAAAGTGGTTTCTGAGAATGATTCTCTCTAGTTTTTATATGAGGATATTCCCTTTTCTACCTTTGGCCCCAAAGCGCTTGAAATCTCCAATTGCAAATTCCACAAAAAGAGAGTTTCCAATTTGCTCTGTCTAAAGGAAGGTTCAACTCTGTTACTTGAACACACGCAAATCAAAGAAGTTACTGAGAATTGTTCTGTGTAGCATTAGATGAAGTAATCCCGCTTCCAATGAAATCCTCAAAGAGGTCCAAATATCCACTTCCAGAGTTTACCAACACAGTGTTTCAAAACTGCTCTATGAAAAGAAAGGTTAAACTCTGTGAGTGGAACGCACACATCACAAAGTGGTTTCTGAGAATGATTCTCTCTAGTTTTTATACGAGGATATTTCCTTTTCTACCGTTGGCCCCAAAGAGCTTGTAATTTCCACTTGCAAATTCCACAAAAAGAGGGTTTCAAATCTGCTCTGTCTAAAGGAAGGTTCACCTCTGTTAGTTGAACACACACAAATCAAAGAAGTTACTGAGAATTCTTCTGTGTAGCATTAGATGAAGAAATCCCGCTTCCAACGAAATCCTCAAACAGGTCCAAATATCCACTTGCAGACTTTACAAACAGAGTGTTTCCAAACTGCTCTATGAATGGAAAGGTTAAACTCTGTGAGTGGAACGCACACATCACAAAGTGGTTTCTGAGAATGATTCTCTCTAGTTTTTATATGAAGATATTTCCTTTTCTACCGTGGGCCCCAAAGCGCTTGAAATCTCCACTTGCAAATTCCAAAGAAAGAGGGTTTCAATTCTGCTCTGTCTAAAGGAAGGTTCAACTCTGTGAGTTGAACACACGCAACCAAACGAAGTTACTGAGAATTCTTCTGTCTAGCATTAGATGAAGAAACCCCGTTTCCAACGAAATCCTCAAAGAAGTCCAAGTATCCACTTGCATTCTTTGCAAACAGTGTGTTTCCAAACTGCTCTATGAAAAGAAAGGTTAAACTCTGTGAGAGGAACGCACACATCACAAAGTGGTTTCTGAGAATGATTCTCTCTAGTTTTTACACGAAGATATTTCCTTTTCTACCGTTTGCCCCAAATCACATGAAATCTCCACTTGCAAATTCCACAAAAAGGGGGTTTCAAATGTCCTCTGTCTTAAAGAAGGTTCAACTCTGTTAGTTGAACACACACAGATAAAAGAAGTTACTGAGAATTCTTCTGTGTAGCATTTGATGAAGAAATCCAGCTTCCAACGAAATCCTCAAAGAGGTCCAAATATCCACTTGCAGACTGTACAAACACAGTGTTTCCAAACTGCTCTATGAAAAGAAAAGTTAAACTCTGTGAGTGGAACGCACACATCACAAAGTGGTTTCTGAGAATGATTCTCTCTAGTTTTTATACGAGGATATTTCATTTTCTACTCTTGGCCCCAAAGCGCCTGAAATCTCCACTTGCAAATTCCACAAAAAGAGGGTTTCAAATCTGCTCTGTGTAAAGGAAGGTTCAACTCTGTTAGTTGAACACATGCAACCCAAAGAAGTCACTGAGAATTCTTCTTTCTAGCATTAGATGAAGAAATCCCGTTTCCAATGAAATCCTCAAGGAGGTCCAAGTATCCCATTGCAGACTTTACAAACAGAGTGTTTCCAAACTGCTCTCTGAAAAGAAAGGTTAAACTCTGTGAGTGGAATGCCCACATCACAAAGTGGTTTCTGAGAATGATTCTCTCCAGTTTTTCTATGAAGATATTTCCTTTTCTACCGTTGGCCCCATAGCGCTTGAAATCTCCAATTGCAAATTCCACAAAAAGAGGGTTTCAAATCTCCTCTGTCTAAAGGAAGATTCCACTCTGTGAGTTGAACACACGCCACCCAAAGAAGTTACTGAGAATTCTTCTGTTTAGCATTAGATGAAGAAATCCCGGTTACAACGAAATCCTCAAAGAGGTCCAAATATCCACTTGCAGACTTTACAAACAGAGTGTTTCCAAACTGCTCTATGAAAAGAAAGGTTAAACTCTGTGAGTGGAACGCACACATCACAAAGTGGTTTCTGAGAATGATTCTCTCTAGTTTTTATACGAAGATATTTCGTTTTCTACCGTTGGCCCCAAAGCACTTGAAATCTCCACTTGTAAATTCCACAAAAAGAGGGTTTCAAATCTGCTCTGTGTAAAGGAAGGTTCAACTCTGTTAGTTGAACACAGGTAACCCAAAGAAGTTACTGAGAATTGTTCCTTCTAGCATTAGATTAAGAAATCCCTTTTCCAACGAAACCCTCAAGGAGGTCCAAATATCCCATTGCAGACTTTAGAAACAGACTGTTTCCAAACTGCTCTATGAAAAGCAAGGTTAATCTCTGTGAGTGTAACGCACACATCACAAAGTGGTTTCTGAGAATGATTTTCTCTAGTTTCTATATGAAGATATTCCCTTTTCTGCCGTTGGCACCAATCCCTTGAAATATCTACTTGCAAATTCCACAAAAAGAGGGTTTCCAATCTGCTCTGTCTACAGGAAGGCTCAGCCCTGTTAGTTGAACTCACACAAATCAAGTAAGTTACTTAGAATTCTTCCGTGTAGCTTTAGATGAAGAAATCCTGTTTCCAATGATATCATCAAAAAGGTCCAAATATCCACTTACAGACTTCACAAACAGAGTGTTTCCAAACTGCTCTATGAAAGCAAAGGTTAAATTCTGTGAGTGGAACACACACATCACAAAGTAGTTTCTGAGAATGATTCTCTCTTGTTTTTTTATGAAGATTTTTCCATTTCTACCGTTGGCCCCAAAGCGCTTGAAATCTCCACATGCAAATTCCACAAAAAGACGGTTTCCAATCTGCTCTGTCTAAAGGAAGGTTCAACTCTGTTAGTTGAACACACAAAATCAAAGAAGTTAATGAGAATTCTTCTGTGTAGCATTAGATGAAGAAATCCCGCTTCCAACGAAATCCTCAAGGAGGTCCAAATATCCACTTGCAGACTTTGCAAACAGTGTGTTTCCAAACTGCTCTATGAAAAGAAAGGTTAAACTCTGTGAGTGGAATGCACACATCACAAAGTTGTTTCTGAGAATGACTCTCTCTAGTTTTTCTATGAAGATATTTCATTTTCTACTCTTGGCCCCAAAGCTCTTGAAATCTCCACTTGCAAATTCCACAAAAAGAGGGTTTCAAATCTGCTCTATGTAAAGGAATGTTCAACTCTGTTAGTTGAACACACGCAACCCAAAAAAGTCACTGAGAATTCTTCTGTCTAGCATTAGATGAAGAAATCCCGTTTCCAATGAAATCCCCAAGGAGGTCCAAGTATCCCATTGCAGACTTTACAAACAGAGTGTTTCCAAACTGCTCTCTGAAAAGAAAGGTTAAACTCTCTGAGTGGAAAGCACACGTCACAAAGTGGTTTCTGAGAATGACTCACTCTAGTTTTTATAAGAAGATATTTCATTTTCTACCGTTGGCCCATAAGCCCTTGAAATCTCCACTTGCAAATTCCACTAAAAGAGGGTTTCAAGTGTGCTCTGTCTAAAGGAAGGTTCAACTCTGTGAGTTGAACAGACTTAACCCAAAGAAGTTACTGAGAATAGTTCCTTCTAGCATTAGATGAAGAAATCCCGTTTCCAACGAAATCCTCAAAGAGGTCCAAATATCCACTTGCAGACTTTACAAACAGAGTGTTTCCAAACTGCTCTATGAAACGAAAGGTTAAACTCTCTGAGTGGAACGCACACATCACAGAATGGTTTCTGAGAATGATACTCTCTAGTTTTTATACGAAGATATTTCCTTCACTACCGTTTGCCCCAAAGCGCTTGAAATCTCCACTTGCAAATTCCACAAAAAGAGGGTTTCAAATTTGCTCTGTCTAAAGGAAGGTTCAACTCTGTTAGTTGAACACACGCAAATCAAAGTGGTTACTGAGAATTCTTCTGTGTAGCATTTGATTAAGAAATCCCGCTTCCAGCAAAATCCCCAAAGAGGTCCAAATATCCACTTGCAGACTTTACAAACAGAGTGCTTCCAAACTGCTTTATGAAAAGAAAAGTTAAACTCTGTGAGTGGAACACACACATCACAAAGTGGTTTCTGAGAATGATTCTCTCTAGTTTTTATATGCAGATATTACCTTTTCTACCGTGGGCCCCAAAGCGCTTGAAATCTCCACTTGCAAATTCCACAAAGAGACGGTATCAAATGTGCTCTGTCTAAAGGAAAGTTCAACTTTGTGAGTTGAACAAACGTAACCCAAAGAAGTTACTGAGAATTTTTCCTTCTAGCATTAGATGAAGAAATCCCGCTTCCAACGAAATCCTCAAAGAGGTCCAAATATCCACTTGCAGACTTTACAAACAGAGTGTTTCCAAACTGTTCTATGAAAAAAAAGGGTAAACTCTGTGAGGGGAAAGCAGACATCACAAAGTGGTTTCTGAGAATGATTCTCTCTAGTTTTTATACGAGGATATTTCCTTTTCTACCTTTGGCCCCAAAGCGCATGAAATCTCCACATGCAAATTCCACAAAAAGAGGGTTTCAAATCTGCTCCATCTAAAGGAAGCTTCAACTCTGTGAGTTGAACACACTCAAATCAAAGAAGCTACCGAGGGTTCTTCTGTGTAGCATGAGATGAAGAAATCCCGCTTCCAACAAAATCCTCAAAGAGGTCCAAATATCCACTTGCAGACTTTACAAACAGAGTGTTTCCAAACTGCTCTATGAAAGGAAAGGTTAAACTCTGTGAGTGGAACGGACACATCACAAAGTGGTTTCTGAGAACGATTCTCTCTAGTTTTTATACGAGGATATTTCCTTTTCTTCCACAGTCGCAAAAGCGCCTGATATCTCCACTTGCAATTTCCACAAAAAGAGGGTTTCCAATCTGCTCCGTCTAAAGAAAGGATCAACTCTGTTAGTTGAACACACACAAATCAAAGAAGTTACTGAGAAATCTTGTGTGTAGCATTAGGTGAAGAAATCCCGCTTAAAACGAAATCCACAAAGAGATCCAAATATCCACTTGCAGACTGTACAAACAGAGTGTTTCCAAACTGCTCTATGAAAAGAAAGGTTAAACTCTGTGAGTGGAACGCACACACCACAAAGTGGTTGCTGAGAATGATTCTCTCTAGTTTTTATATGAGGATATTTCCTTTTCTACCGTTGGCCCAAAAGCACTTGAAATCTCCACTTGCAAATTCCACAAAAAGAGGTTTTCAAATCTGTTCTGTCTAAAGGAAGGTTCAACTCTGTGAGTTGAACACACACAACCCAAAGTAGTTACTGAGAATTCTTCTGTCTAGCATTAGATGAAGAAATCCTGTTTCCAACGAAATACTCAAAGAGGTCCAAATATCCACTTGCAGACTTTACAAACAGACCGTTTCCAAACTGCTCTATGAAAAGAAAGGTTAAACTCTGTGAGTGGAATGCACACACCACAAAGTGGTTGCTGAGAATGATTCTCTCTAGTTTTTATACGAAGATATTTCTTTTTCTACCGTATGAGCCAAAACACTTGAAGTCTCCACTTGTAAATTCCAGAAAAATAGGGTTTCAAATGTGCTCTGTCTAAAGGAAGGTTCAACTCTGTTAGTTGAACACACGCAAATCAAAGAAGTTACTGACAATTCTTCTGTGTAGCATTAGATGAAGTAATCCCGTTTCCAAGGAAATCCTCTAGGAGGTCCAAATATCCACTTGCAGACTTTACAAACAGAGAGTTTCCAAACTGCTCTATGAAAAGAAAGTTTAAATTCTGTGAGTGGAACGCACACATCAGATAATTGTTTCTGAGAATGATTCTCTCTACTTTTTATGTGAAGATATTTCCTTTTCTACCTTTGGTCCCAAAGCGCTTGCAATCTACACTTGCAAATTACACAAAAACAGGGTTTCATATCTGCTCTGTCTAAAGGAAGGTTCAACTCTGTGAGTTGAACACACGCAACCAAACGAATTTACTGAGAATTCTTCTCTCTAGCATTAGATGAAGAAATCCCGCTACCAACGATATCCTCAAGGAGGTCCAAATATCCCTTTGCAGACTTCAAAAACAGAGTGTTTCCAAACTGCTCTATGAAAAGAAATGTTTAACTCTGTGAGTGGAAAGCACACATCACAAAGTGGTTTCTGAGAATGATTCCCTCTAGTTTTTATTCGAGGATATTTCCTTTTCTACCGTTGGCCCAAAAGCGCTTGAAATCTCCACTAGTAAATTCCACAAAAAGAGGGTTTCAAATGTGCTCTGTCTAAAGGAAGGTTCAACTCTGTTAGTTGAACACACACAAATCAAAGAAGTTACTCAGAATTATTCTGTGTAGCATTAGATGAAGAAATCCCTTTTCAATGAAATCCTCAAGGAAGTCCAAATATCCACTTGTAGACTTTACAAACAGAGCGTTTCCAAACTCCTCTATGAAAAGAAAGGTTAAACTCTGTGAGTGGAATGAACACATCACAAAATGGTTTCTGAGAATGATTCTCTTTACTTCTCAAATGAACATATTTCCTTTTCTACCATTGGCCCCAAAGCGCTTGTAATCTCCACTTGAAAATTCCACAAAAAGAGGGTTTCAAATGTGCTCTGTCTAAAGGAAGGTTCAGCTCTGTGAGTTGAACACACACAACCCAAAGAAGTTACTGAGAATTCTTCTGTCTAGCATTAGATGAAGAAACCTCGTTTCCAACGAAATCTTCAAAGAGGTCCAAATATCCTCTTGCAGACTTTACAAACAGTGTGTTTCCAAACTGTTCTATGAAAAGAAAGGTTAAACTCCGTGAGTGGAACGCCCACATCACAAAGTGGTTTCTGAGAATGATTCTCTCTACTTTTTATATGAAGATATTTCCTTTTCTACCGTTGGCCAGAAAGTGATTGAAATCTCCACTTGCAAATTCCACAAAAATAGGGTTTCAAATCTGTTCTGTCTTAAGGAATGTTCAACTCTGTGAGTTGAATACACGCAAGCCAAAGAAGTTCCTGAGAATACTTCTGTCTACCATTAGATGACGAAATCCCGTTTCCAATGAAATCCTCAAAGAGGTCCAAATATCCACTTGCAGACTTTGCAAACAGAGTCTTTCCAAACTGCTCTATGAAAGGAAAGGTTAAACTCTCTGAGGGGAACGCAGACATCACAAAGTGGTTTCTGAGAATGATTCTCTCTAGTTTTTATACGACGATAATTCCTTTTCTTCCACAGTCGCAAAAGCGCATGATGTCTCCATTTGCAATTTCCACAAAAAGAGGGTTTCCAATCTGCTCCGTCTAAAGGAAGGATCAACCCTGTTAGTTGGACACACACAAATCAAAGAAGTTACTGTGAAATCTCTGTGTAGCATTAGATGAAGAAATACCGCTTCCAACGATATCCACAAAGAGATCCAAATATCCAATTGCAGACTTTACAAACAGAGTGTTTCCAAACTGCTCTATGAAAAGAAAGGTTAAACTCTGTGAGTGGAACACACACACCACAAAGTGGTTTCTGAGAATGATTCTCTCTAGTTTTTATACGAAGATATTTCCTTTTCTTCCGTTGGCCCCAAAGCACTTGAAATCTCCACTTGTAAATTCCACAAAAAGAGGGTTTCAAATCTGCTCTGTCTAAAGGAAGGTTCAACTCTGTTAGTTGAACACACACATATCAAAGAAGTTACTGAGAATTCTTCGGTCTAGCATTAGATGAAGAAATCCCGTTTCCAACGAAATCCTCAAGGAGGTCCAAATATCCACTTGCAGATTTTACAAACAGAGTTTTTCCAAACTGTCCTACGAAAAGAGAGGTTAAACACTGTGAGTGGAATGCACAAGTCACAAAGTGGTTTCTCAGAATGATTCTCTCTACTTTTTATATGAAGATATTCCCTTTTCTACTGTTGGTCCGACAGCTCTTGAAATCACCACTTGCAAATTCCACAAAAATAGGGTTTCAAATCTGTTCTGTCTAAAGGAAGGTTCAACTCTGTGAGGTGAACACACGCAGCCCAAAGAAGTTCCTGAGAATACTTCTGTCTTCCATTAGATGAAGAAATCCCGTTTCCAACACAATCCTCAAAAGGTCCAAATATCCACTTGCAGACTTTACAAACAGAGTCTTTCGAAACTGCTCTATGAAAGGAAAGGTTAAACTCTGTTATGGGAACGCAGACATCACAAAGTGGTTTCTGAGAATGATTCTCTCTAGTTTTTATATGAGGATATTCCCTTTTCTACCTTTGGCCCCAAAGCGCTTGAAATCTCCAATTGCAAATTCCACAAAAAGAGAGTTTCCAATTTGCTCTGTCTAAAGGAAGGTTCAACTCTGTTACTTGAACACACGCAAATCAAAGAAGTTACTGAGAATTGTTCTGTGTAGCATTAGATGAAGTAATCCCGCTTCCAATGAAATCCTCAAAGAGGTCCAAATATCCACTTCCAGAGTTTACCAACACAGTGTTTCAAAACTGCTCTATGAAAAGAAAGGTTAAACTCTGTGAGTGGAACACACACATCACAAAGTGGTTTCTGAGAATGATTCTCTCTAGTTTTTATATGAAGATATCTCCTTTTCTACCGTTGGCCCCAAAGCGCTTGAAATCTACATTTGCAAATTCCACAAAAAGAGGGTTTCAAATCTGCTCTGTCTAAAAGAAAGTTCAACTCTGTGAGTTGAACGCTCGCAATCCAAAGAAGTTACTGAGAATTCTTCTGTCTAGCATTAGTTGGAGAAATCCCGGTTCCAATGAAATCGTCACAGAGGTCCAAATATCCACTTGCAGACTTTACAAACAGAGTGTTTCCAAACTGCTCTATGAAAAGAAAGTTTAAACTCCGTGTGTGGAACGCACACATTGCAAAGTGGTTTCTGAGAATGATTCTCTCTAGTTTTTATATGAAGATATTTCCTTTTCTACCATTGGCCCCAAAGCGCTTGAAATCTCCACTTGCAAATTCCACAAAAAGAGGGTTTCAAATCTGCTCTGTCTTAAGGAAGGTTCAACTCTGTTAGGTGAACAAACGCAAATCGAATAAGTTACTGAAAATTCTTTTTTTTTTTTTTTTTTTATTTTTTATTTTTTACATTTTTTTTTTTATTATACTTTAAGTTTTAGGGTTCATGTGCACATTGTGCAGGTTAGTTACATATGTATACATGTGCCATTCTGGTGCTCTGCACTGACTAACTCGTCATCTAGCATTAGGTATATCTCCCAATGCTATCCCTCCCCCCTCCCCCAACCCCACAACATTCCCCAGAGTGTGATATTCCCCTTCGTGTGTCCATGTGATCTCATTGTTCAATTCCCACCTATGAGTGAGAATATGCAGTGTTTGGTTTTTTGTTCTTGCGATAGTTTACTGAGAATGATGGTTTCCAATTTCATCCATGTCCCTACAAAGGACATGAACTCATCATTTTTTATGGCTGCATAGTATTCCATGGTGTATATGTGCCACATTTTCTTAATCCAGTCTATTATTGTTGGACATTTGGGTTGGTTCCAAGTCTTTGCTATTGTGAATAATGCCGCAATAAACATATACGTGTGCGGAAAATTCTTCTGTGCAGCATTAGATGAAGAAATCCCGCTTCCAACAAAATCCACAAAGAGGTCCAAATATCCACTTGCAGACTTTACAAACAGAGTGTTTCCAAACTGCTCTATGAAAAGAAAGGTTAAACTCTGTGAATGGAACGCACACATCACAAAGTGGTTTCTGAGAATGATTCTCTCTAGTTTTTAAACGAGGATATGTCCTTTTCTACCGTTGGCCCCAAAGCGCTTGAAATCTCCACTTGCCAATTCCACAAAAAGAGGGTTTCAAAAGTGCTCGGACTAAAGGAAGGTTCAACTCTGTGAGTTGAACACACGCAACCCAAGGAATTTACTGAGAATTCTTCTGTCTACCATTAGATGAAGAAATCCCGTTTCCATCGAAATCCTCAAGGAGGTCCAAATATTCACCTGCAGACTTTACAAACAGAGTGTTTCCAAACTGCTCTATGAAAAGAAAGGTTAAACTCTGTGAGTGGAACACATACATCACAAAGTGATTTCTGAGAATCATTCTCTGTAGTTATTATACTAGGATATATCCTTTTCTACCGTTGGCCCAAAAGCACTTGAAATCTCCACTTGCAAATTCCACAAAAAGAGTGTTTCAAATGTGCTCTGTCTAAAGGAAGGTTCAACTCTGTTAGTTGAACTCACACAAATCAACGAAGTTACTGAGAATTCTTCTGTGTAGCATTAGATGAGGAAATTGCGCTTCCAGGGAAATGCTCACAGAGGTCCAAATATCCACTTGCAGTCTTTACAAACAGAGTGTTTCCAAACTGCTCTATGAAAAGAAAGGTTACACTCTGTGAGCAGAAGGCACACATCACAAAGAGGTTTCTGAGAATGATTCTCTCCAGTTTTTATACGAAGATATTTCCTTTTCTACCGTTTTCCCCAAAGCGCTTGAAATCTCCACTTGCAAATTCCACAAAAAGAGGGTTTCAAATGTGGTCTATCTAAAGGAAGATTGAACTCTGTGAGTAGAACACACGCAACCTGAAGAAGTTACTGTGAATTGTTCCTTCTAGCATAAGATGAAGAAATCCCGCTTCCAGAGATATCCTCAAAGAGGTCCATATATCCACTTGCAGACTTTACAAGCAGAGTGTTTCCAAGCTGCTCTATGAAAAGAAAGGTTAAACTCTGTGAGTGGAATGCACATATCACAAAGTGGTTTCTGAGAATGATTCTCTCTAGTTTTTATATGAAGACATTTCCTTTTCTACCGTTGGCCCCAAAGCGCTTGAAATCTCCACTTGCAAATTCCACAAAAAGAGGGTTTCACATCTACTCTGTCTAAAGGAAGGTTCAACTCTGTGAGTTCAACACACGCAACACAAAGAAGTTTACTGAGAATTCTTCTGTCTAGCATCAGATGAAGAAATCCCGTTTCCAACGAATTCCTCAAGGAGGTCCAAATATCCCATTGCAGACTTTAGGAACAGAGAGTTTCCAAAATGCTCTATGAAAAGAAAGGTTAAACTCTGTGAGTGGAATACACACATCACAAATTGGTTTCAGAGTGATTCTCTCTAGTTTTTAAACGGAGATATTTCTTTTCCTTCCGTTGGCCCCAAAGCGCCTGAAATCTCCACTTGCAAATTCCACAAAAAGAGTGTTTCAAATGTGCTCTGTCTAAAGGAAGGTTCAACTCTGTGAGTTGAACACACATAACCCAAAGAAGTTACTGAGAATTGTTCCTTCTAGCATTAGATGATGAAATCCCGCTTCCAGCGATATCCTCAAAGAAGTCAAAATATCCAATTGCAGACTTAGAAACAGAGTGTTTCCAAACTGCTCTATGAAAAGAATGGTTAAACTCTGTGAGTGGAAAGCACACTTCACAAACTGGTTTCTGAGAATGATTCTCTCTTGTTTTTATATGAAGATATTTCCTTTTCTAACAATGGCCCGAAATCGCTTGAAATCTCCACTTGCAAATTCCACAAAAAGAGTGTTTCAAATCTGCTCTTTCTAAAGGAAGGTTCAACTCTGTTAGTTGAACACACGAAACCCAAAGAATTTACTGAGAATTCTTCTGTCTAGCATTAGATGAAGAAACCCCGTTTCCAACGAAATCCTCAAAGAGGTCCAAATATCCACTTGCAGACTTTACAATCAGAGTGTTTCCAAACTGCTCTATGAAAAGAAAGTTTAAACTCTGTGAGAGGAACGCACACATCACAAAGTGGTTTCTGAGAATGATTCTCTCTAGTTTTTATACGAAGATATTTCCTTTTCTACCGTTTGCCCCAAAGCACTTTAAATCTCCACTTGTAAATTCCAGAAAAATAGGATTTCAAATGTGCTCTGTCGAAAGGAAGGTTCAACACTGTTAGTTGAACACACGCAAATCAAAGAAGTTACTGAGAATTCTTCTGTGTAGCATTAGAGGAAGAAATCACGTTTCCAAGGAAATCCTCAAGGAGGTCCTAATATCCCCTTGCAGACGTTACAAACAGAGTGTTTCCAAACTGCTCTATGAAAAGAAAGGTTAAACTCTGTGAGTGGAACGCACACATCACAAAGTGGTTTCTGAGAATGATTCTCTGTAGTTTTTATATGAAGATATTTCCTTTTCTCCCGTTGGCCCCAAAGCGCTTGAAATCTACACTTGCAAATTCCACAAAAAGAAGGTTTCAAATGTGCTCTGTCTAAAGGAAGTTTCAACTCTGTGAGTTGAATACACGCAAATTAAAGATGTTACTGAGAATTCTTCTGTGTAGCATTAGATGTTGAAATCACGCTTCCCAGAAAATCCTCAAAGAGGTCCAAATATCCACTTGCCGACTTCACAAACAGAGTGTTTCCAAACTGCTCTATGAAAAGAAAGCTTAAACTCTGTGAGTGGAACGCACACATCACAAAGTGGTTTCTGAGAATGATTCTCTCTAGTTTTTATATGAAGATATCTCATTTTCTACCGTTGGCCCCAAAGCGCTTGAAATCTCCCCTTGCCAATTCCACAAAAAGAGGGTTTCAAATCTGCTCTGTCTAAAGGAAGGTTCAACTCTGTGAGTTGAACACATGCAACCCAAAGAAGTTACTGAGAATTCTTCTGTCTATCATTAGATGAAGAAATCCTGTTTCCAACGAAATCCACAAAGAGGCCCAAATATCCACTTGCAGACTTTACAAACAGAGTGTTTCCAAACTGCTCTATGAAAAGAAATGTTAAACTCTGTGAATGGAACGCACACATCACAAAGTGGTTTCTGAGAATGATTCTCTCTAATTTTTACATGAAGATATTTCCTTTTCTACCGTTGGCCACAAAGCCCTTGAAATCTCCACTTGCAAATTCCACAAAAAGAGGGTTTTAAATGTGCTCTGTCTAAAGGAAGGTTCAACTATGTGAGTTGAACACACGCAACCCAAAGAAGTTACTGACAGTTCTTCTGTCTAGCATTAGATGAAGAAATCCCGTTTCCAATGAAATCCTCAAAGAGGTCCAAATCTCCACTAGCAGACTTTACAATCAGAGTGTTTCCAAACTGCTCTATGAAAAGAAAGGTTAAACTCTGTGAGTGGAACGCACACATCATGAAGTGGTTTCTGAGAATGATTCTCTCTAGTTTCTATACCAAGATATTTCCTTTTCTACCGATGGCCCCAAAGTGTTTGAAATCTCCACTGGCAAATTCCACAAAAAGAGGGTTTCAAATCTGCTCTGTCTAAAGGAAGGTTCAACTCTCTGAGTTGAACACTAGCAACACAAAGAAGTTACTGAGAATTCTTCTGTCTAGCATTATATGAAGAAATCCCGTTTGCAACGAAATCCTCAAAGAGGTCCAAATATCCACTTGCAGACCTTGCAAACAGAATGTTTCCAAACTGCTCTATGAAAAGAAAGGTTAATCTCTGTGAGTGGAACGCAAAGATCATGAAGTGGTTTCTGAGAATGATTCTCTATGGTTTTTATACGAAGATATTCCCTTTTCTACCATTGGCCCCTAAGCGCTTCAAATCTCCACTTGGAAATTCCACAAAAAGAGGGTTTCAAATCTGCTCTGTCTAATGGAAGGTACACCTCTGTGAGTTGAACACATGCAACCCAAACAAATTACTGAGAATTATTCTGTCTAGCATTAGATGAAGAAATCCCGTTTCCATCGAAATCCTCAAAGAGTTCCAAATATCCACTTGCAGTCTTTACAAACAGAGTGTTTCCTAACTGCTCTCTGAAAAGAAAGGTTAAACTCAGTGAGTGGAACGCACACATCAGAAAGTGGCTTCTGAGAATGATTCTGTCTAGTTTTATGCTAAGATATTTCCTTCTCTGCCATTGGCCCCAAATCGCCTGAAATCTCCACATGCAAATTCCAGAAAACAGGGTTTCAAATCTGCTCTGTCGAGAGGAAGGTTCTACACTGTGAGTTGAACACACGCAACCCAAAGAAATTACTGAGAATTCTTCTGTCTAGCATTAGATGAAGAAATCCCTTTTCCAACGAAATACTCAAAGAGGTCCAAATATCCACTTGCAGACTTTACAAACAGAGGGTTTCCAAACTGCTCTATGAAAAGAAAGGTTAAACTCTGTGAGTGGAACGCACACATTGCAAAGTGGTTTCTGAGAATGATTCTCTCTAGTTCTTATATGAAGATGATTCCTTTACGACCGTTGTCCCCAAAGTGCATGAAATCTCCACTTGCCAATTCCACAAAAAGAGGGTTTCAAATCTGCTGTGTCTAAAGGGAGGTTCAACTCTGTGAGTTGAACACACGCAACCCAAAGAAGTTACTCAGAACCCTTCCGTCTAGCATTAGATGAGTAAATCCCGTTTCCAACGAAATCCTCAAAGAGGTCCAAATCTCCACTTGCAGACTTTACAAACAGAGTGTTTCCAAACTGTTCCAAAGGTTAAACTCTGTGAGTGGAACGCACACATCACAAAGTGGTTTCTGAGAATGATTCTCTGTAGTTTTTATATGAAGATATCTCCTTTTCTACCGTAGACCCCAAAGCGTTTGAAATCTCCACTTGCAAATTCCAAAAAAAAGAGGGTTTCAAATCTGCTCAGTCTAAAAGAAGGTTCAACTATGTGAGGTGAACACACGATACCCGAAGAAGTTACTGAGAAATCTTCTGTGTAGCATTAGATGAAGAAATCCGGTTTCCAACGAAATCCTCAAAGAGGTCCAAATCTCCACTTGCAGAGTTTACAAACAGAGAGCTTCCAAACTGCTCTACAAAAAGAAAGGTTAAAATCTGTGAGTGGAACACGCACATCACAAAGTGGTTTCTGAGAATAAATCTCTCTAGTTTTTATACCAAGACATTTCCTTTTCTACCGCTGGCCCCAAAGCGCTTGAAATCTCAACTTGCAAATCCCACTAAAACAGGGTTACAAATCTGCTCTGTCTAAAGGAAGGTTCAAATCTGTGAGTTGAACACACAACCCAAAGAAGTTACTGAGAATTCTTCTGTCTAGCATTAGATGATGAAATCCCGTTTCCAAAGAAGTTGTCAAAGAGGTCCAAATATCCACCTGCAGACTTTACAAACAGAGTGTTTCCAAACTCCTCTATGAAAACAGACGTTAAACTCTGTGGGTGGAACACACATAAGAAAGTGGTTTCTGAGAATGATTCTCTCTAGTTCTTATACGAAGATATTTCCTTTTCTACCGTTGGCCCGAAAGTGCTTGAAATCTCCACTTGAAAATTCCACAAAAAGAGGGTTTCAAATCTGCTATGTGTAAAGGAAGGTGGAACTCTGTGAGATGAACCCACGCAACCCAAAGAAGTTACTGAGAATTCTTCTGTCTAGCATTAGATGAAGAAATCACGTTTCCAACGAAATCCTCACAGAGGTCCAAATATCTACTTGCAGACTTTACAAACAGAGTGTTTCCAAACTGCTCTATGAAAGGAAAGGTGAAACTCTGTGGGAAATGCACACATCACAAAGTGGTTTTTTAGAATGATTCTCTCTAGTTTTTATACCAAGATATTACCTTTTATACCGTGGGCCCCAAAGCGCTTGAAATCTCCACTTGCAAATTCCACAAAAAGAGGGTTTCAAATCTGCTTTGTCTAAAGGAAGGTTCAAATCTGTGCATTGAACACACGCAACCCAAAGAAGTTACTGAGAATTCTTCTATCTAGCATTAGATGAAGAAATCCCGTTTCCAAAGAAATCCTCAAAGAAGTCCAAATATCCACTTGCAGACTTTACAATCAGAGTGTTTCCAAACTGCTCTATGAAAAGAAAGTTTAAACTCTGTGAGAGGAACGCACACATCACAAAGTGGTTTCTGAGAATGATTCTCTCTAGTTTTTATACGAAGATATTTCCTTTTCTACCGTTTGCCCCAAAGCACTTTAAATCTCCACTTGTAAATTCCAGAAAAATAGGATTTCAAATGTGCTCTGTCGAAAGGAAGGTTCAACACTGTTAGTTGAACACACGCAAATCAAAGAAGTTACTGAGAATTCTTCTGTGTAGCATTAGAGGAAGAAATCACGTTTCCAAGGAAATCCTCAAGGAGGTCCTAATATCCCCCTGCAGACGTTACAAACAGAGTGTTTCCAAACTGCTCTATGAAAAGAAAGGTTAAACTCTGTGAGTGGAACGCACACATCACAAAGTGGTTTCTGAGAATGATTCTCTGTAGTTTTTATATGAAGATATTTCCTTTTCTCCCGTTGGCCCCAAAGCGCTTGAAATCTACACTTGCAAATTCCACAAAAAGAAGGTTTCAAATGTGCTCTGTCTAAAGGAAGTTTCAACTCTGTGAGTTGAATACACGCAAATTAAAGATGTTACTGAGAATTCTTCTGTGTAGCATTAGATGTTGAAATCACGCTTCCCAGAAAATCCTCAAAGAGGTCCAAATATCCACTTGCCGATTTCACAAACAGAGTGTTTCCAAACTGCTCTATGAAAAGAAAGCTTAAACTCTGTGAGTGGAACGCACACATCACAAAGTGGTTTCTGAGAATGATTCTCTCTAGTTTTTATATGAAGATATCTCATTTTCTACCGTTGGCCCCAAAGCGCTTGAAATCTCCCCTTGCCAATTCCACAAAAAGAGGGTTTCAAATCTGCTCTGTCTAAAGGAAGGTTCAACTCTGTGAGTTGAACACATGCAACCCAAAGAAGTTACTGAGAATTCTTCTGTCTATCATTAGATGAAGAAATCCTGTTTCCAACGAAATCCACAAAGAGGCCCAAATATCCACTTGCAGACTTTACAAACAGAGTGTTTCCAAACTGCTCTATGAAAAGAAATGTTAAACTCTGTGAATGGAACGCACACATCACAAAGTGGTTTCTGAGAATGATTCTCTCTACTTTTTACATGAAGATATTTCCTTTTCTACCGTTGGCCACAAAGCCCTTGAAATCTCCACTTGCAAATTCCACAAAAAGAGGGTTTTAAATGTGCTCTGTCTAAAGGAAGGTTCAACTATGTGAGTTGAACACACGCAACCCAAAGAAGTTACTGACAGTTCTTCTGTCTAGCATTAGATGAAGAAATCCCGTTTCCAATGAAATCCTCAAAGAGGTCCAAATCTCCACTAGCAGACTTTACAATCAGAGTGTTTCCAAACTGCTCTATGAAAAGAAAGGTTAAACTCTGTGAGTGGAACGCACACATCATGAAGTGGTTTCTGAGAATGATTCTCTCTAGTTTCTATACCAAGATATTTCCTTTTCTACCGATGGCCCCAAAGTGTTTGAAATCTCCACTGGCAAATTCCACAAAAAGAGGGTTTCAAATCTGCTCTGTCTAAAGGAAGGTTCAACTCTCTGAGTTGAACACTAGCAACACAAAGAAGTTACTGAGAATTCTTCTGTCTAGCATTATATGAAGAAATCCCGTTTGCAACGAAATCCTCAAAGAGGTCCAAATATCCACTTGCAGACCTTGCAAACAGAATGTTTCCAAACTGCTCTATGAAAAGAAAGGTTAATCTCTGTGAGTGGAACGCAAAGATCATGAAGTGGTTTCTGAGAATGATTCTCTATGGTTTTTATACGAAGATATTCCCTTTTCTACCATTGGCCCCTAAGCGCTTCAAATCTCCACTTGGAAATTCCACAAAAAGAGGGTTTCAAATCTGCTCTGTCTAATGGAAGGTACACCTCTGTGAGTTGAACACATGCAACCCAAACAAATTACTGAGAATTATTCTGTCTAGCATTAGATGAAGAAATCCCGTTTCCATCGAAATCCTCAAAGAGTTCCAAATATCCACTTGCAGTCTTTACAAACAGAGTGTTTCCTAACTGCTCTCTGAAAAGAAAGGTTAAACTCAGTGAGTGGAACGCACACATCAGAAAGTGGCTTCTGAGAATGATTCTGTCTAGTTTTATGCTAAGATATTTCCTTCTCTGCCATTGGCCCCAAATCGCCTGAAATCTCCACATGCAAATTCCAGAAAACAGGGTTTCAAATCTGCTCTGTCGAAAGGAAGGTTCTACACTGTGAGTTGAACACACGCAACCCAAAGAAATTACTGAGAATTCTTCTGTCTAGCATTAGATGAAGAAATCCCTTTTCCAACGAAATACTCAAAGAGGTCCAAATATCCACTTGCAGACTTTACAAACAGAGGGTTTCCAAATTGCTCTATGAAAAGAAAGGTTAAACTCTGTGAGTGGAACGCACACATTGCAAAGTGGTTTCTGAGAATGATTCTCTCTAGTTCTTATATGAAGATGATTCCTTTACGACCGTTGTCCCCAAAGTGCATGAAATCTCCACTTGCCAATTCCACAAAAAGAGGGTTTCAAATCTGCTGTGTCTAAAGGGAGGTTCAACTCTGTGAGTTGAACACACGCAACCCAAAGAAGTTACTCAGAACCCTTCCGTCTAGCATTAGATGAGTAAATCCCGTTTCCAATGAAATCCTCAAAGAGGTCCAAATCTCCACTTGCAGACTTTACAAACAGAGTGTTTCCAAACTGCTCCAAAGGTTATACTCTGTGAGTGGAACGCACACATCACAAAGTGGTTTCTGAGAATGATTCTCTGTAGTTTTTATATGAAGATATCTCCTTTTCAACCGTAGACCCCAAAGCGTTTGAAATCTCCACTTGCAAATTCCAAAAAAAGAGGGTTTCAAATCTGCTCAGTCTAAAAGAAGGTTCAACTATGTGAGGTGAACACACGATACCCAAAGAAGTTACTGAGAAATCTTCTGTGTAGCATTAGATGAAGAAATCCGGTTTCCAACGAAATCCTCAAAGAGGTCCAAATCTCCACGTGCAGAGTTTACAAACAGAGAGCTTCCAAACTGCTCTACAAAAAGAAAGGTTAAAATCTGTGAGTGGAACACGCACATCACAAAGTGGTTTCTGAGAATAAATCTCTCTAGTTTTTATACCAAGACATTTCCTTTTCTACCGCTGGCCCCAAAGCGCTTGAAATCTCAACTTGCAAATCCCACTAAAACAGGGTTACAAATCTGCTCTGTCTAAAGGAAGGTTCAAATCTGTGAGTTGAACACACAACCCAAAGAAGTTACTGAGAATTCTTCTGTCTAGCATTAGATGATGAAATCCCGTTTCCAAAGAAGTTGTCAAAGAGGTCCAAATATCCACCTGCAGACTTTACAAACAGAGTGTTTCCAAACTCCTCTATGAAAACAGACGTTAAACTCTGTGGGTGGAACACACATAAGAAAGTGGTTTCTGAGAATGATTCTCTCTAGTTCTTATACGAAGATATTTCCTTTTCTACCGTTGGCCCGAAAGTGCTTGAAATCTCCACTTGAAAATTCCACAAAAAGAGGGTTTCAAATCTGCTATGTGTAAAGGAAGGTGGAACTCTGTGAGATGAACCCACGCAACCCAAAGAAGTTACTGAGAATTCTTCTGTCTAGCATTAGATGAAGAAATCACGTTTCCAACGAAATCCTCACAGAGGTCCAAATATCTACTTGCAGACTTTACAAACAGAGTGTTTCCAAACTGCTCTATGAAAGGAAAGGTGAAACTCTGTGGGAAATGCACACATCACAAAGTGGTTTTTTAGAATGATTCTCTCTAGTTTTTATACCAAGATATTACCTTTTCTACCGTGGGCCCCAAAGCGCTTGAAATCTCCACTTGCAAATTCCACAAAAAGAGGGTTTCAAATCTGCTTTGTCTAAAGGAAGGTTCAAATCTGTGCGTTGAACACACGCAACCCAAAGAAGTTACTGAGAATTCTTCTATCTAGCATTAGATGAAGAAATCCCGTTTCCAAAGAAATCCTCAAAGAAGTCCAAATATCCACTTGCAGACTTTACAAACAGAGTTTTTCCAGGTTGCCCTATGAAAAGAAACGTTAAACCCTGTGAGTGGAATGCACACATCACAAAGTGGTTTCTGAGAATGATTCTGTCTACTTTTCATACCAAGATAATTCCTTGTCTACCGTCGGCCCCAAAGCGCTCGGTATCTCCAATTTCAAATTCCACAGAAAGAGGGTTTCAAATCTGCTATGTGTAAAGGAAGTTTCAACACTGTGATTTGAACACACGCATCCCGAAGAAGTTACTGAGAATTCTTCTGTCTAGCATTAGATGAAGAAATCCCGTTTCCAATGAAATACTCAAAGAGTTCCCAATATCCACTTGCAGACTTTACAAACAGAGTGTTTCCAAACTGCTCTATGAAAACAAACGTTAAACTCTGTGAGTGGAACGCACACATCACAAAGTGGTTTCTCAGAATGATTCTGTCTAGTTTTTACACGAAGATATTTCCTTTTCTACCGCTGGCCCCAAAGCACTAGAAATCTCCACTTGCAAATTCCACAAAAAGAGGGTTTCAAATCTGCTCTGTCTAAAGGAAAGCTCAACTCTGTGAGTTAAACACACGCATCCCAAAGAAGTTACGGAGAATTCTTCTGTCTAGCATTAGATGAAGAAATCCCGCTTCC
This sequence comes from Gorilla gorilla gorilla, assembly GCF_029281585.2. Lineage (NCBI taxonomy): Eukaryota > Metazoa > Chordata > Mammalia > Primates > Hominidae > Gorilla > Gorilla gorilla. The sequence continues at coordinate 73,630,546 of NC_073232.2, forward strand.
AATGAAATCCTCAAAGAGGTCCAAATATCCACTTGCAGACTTTACAAACAGAGTGTTTCCAAACTGCTCTATGAAAAGAAAGGCTAAACTCTGTGAGTGGAACGCACACATCACAAAGTGGTTCCTGGGAATGATTCTCTCTAGTTCTTATACGAATATATTTCCTTTTCTACCGTTGGCCCCGAAGTGCTTGAAATCTCCACTTGCAAATTCCACAAAAAGAGGGTTTCAAATCTGCTCTGTCTAAAGGAAAGTTCAACTCTGTGTGTTAAACACACGCATCCCAAAGAAGTTACGGAGAATTCTTCTGTCTAGCATTAGATGAAGAAATCCTGCTTCCAATGAAATCCTCAAAGAGGTCCAAATCTCCACTTGCAGACTTTACAAACAGAGTGTTTCCAAACTGCTCTATGAAAAGTAAGGCTAAACTCTGTGAGTGGAACGCACACATCACAAAGTGGTTCCTGGGAATGATTCTCTCTAGTTCTTATACGAATATATTTCCTTTTCTACCGTTGGCCCCGAAGTGCTTGAAATCTCCACTTGCAAATTCCACAAAAAGAGGGTTTCAAATCTGCCCTGTCTAAAGGAAGGTTCAACTTTGTGAGTTGAACCCATGCATCCCAAAGAAGTTACTGATAATTGTTCTAACATTTGATGAAGATTTCCCGTTTCCATCGAAATCATCAAAGAGGTCCAAATATCCACTTGCAGTCTTTACAAACAGAGTGTTTCCAAACTGCTCTAGGAAAAGAAAGGTTAAACTCTGTGAGTGGAACGCACACATCACAAAGTGGTTTCTGAGAATGATTCTCTCTAGTTTTTATACGAGGATATTTCCTTTTCTACCGTTGGCCCCAAAACGCTTGAAATCTCTACAAGCAAATTCCTCAAAAAGAGGGTTTCCAATCTGCTCTGTCTAAAGGATGGTGCAGCTCTGTTAGTGGAACACACACAAATCAAAGAAGTTTCTGAGAATTCTTCCTTCTAGCATTAGATGAGGATATCCCCCTTCCAACGAAATCCTCTACGAGGTCCAAATATCCACTTGCAGACTTCACAAACAGAGTGTTTCCAAACTGCTCTATGAAAAGAAAGGTTAAACTCTGTGAGTGGAACGCACACATCACAAAGTTGTTTCTGAGAATGATTCTCTCTAGTTTTTATACGAGGATATTTCCATTTCTACCGTAGTCCCCAAAGAGCTTGAAATATCCACTTGCAAATTCCACAAAAAGAGGTTTTCCAATCTGCTTTGCCTAAGGGAAGGTAGAACTCTGTTAGTTGAACACACACAAATCAACGAAGTTACTGAGAAATCTTCTGTCTAGCATTAGATGAAGAAATCCCATTTCCAACGAAATCCTAAAGGAGGTCCAAATATCCCATTGCAGACATTAAAAACACAGTGTTTCCAAACTGCTCTATGAAAAGAAAGGTTAAACTCTGTGAGTGGAACGCACACATCACAAAGTGGTTTCTGAGAATGATTCTCTCTAGTTTTTATATGAAGATATTTCCTTTTCTACCGTTGGCCCCAAAGCGCTTGAAATCTCCACTTCCAAATTCCACAAAAAGAGGGTTTCAAATCTGCTCTGTCCAAAGGAAGGTTCAGCTCTGTGAGTTGAACACATGCAACCCAAAGAAGTTACTGAGAATTCTTCCTTCTAGCATTAGATGAAGAAATCCTGTTTCCACCAAATCAACAAAGAGGCCCAAATATCCACTTGCAGACTTTACAAACAGAGTGTTTCCGAACTGCTCTATGAAAAGAAAGGTTAAACTCGGTGAGTGGAACGCACATATTACAAAGTGGTTTCTGAGAATGATTCTCTCTACTTTTTACATGAAGATATTTCCTTTTCTACCATTGGCCACAAAGCGCTTGAAATCTCCACTTGCAAATTCCACAAAAAGAGGGTTTCAAATCTGCTCTGTCCAAAGGAAGGTTCAACTCTGTGAGTTGAACCCACGCAAATCAAAGAAGTTACTGAGAATTCTTCGGTCTAGCATTAGATGAAGAAATCCCGTTTCCAACGAAATCCTAAAGGAGGTCCAAATATCCCATTGCAGACTTTAAAAACACAGTGTTTCCAAACTGCTCTATGAAAAGAAAGGTTAAACCCTGTTAGTGGAATGCACTCATCAGAAAGTGGTTTCTGAGAATGATTCTCTCTAGTTTTTATATGAAGATATTTCCTTTTCTACCGTTGGCTCCAAAACGCTTGAAATATTCACTTGCAAATTCCACAAAAAGAGGGTTTCAAATGTGTTCTGTCTAAAGGAAGGTTCAACTCTGTTAGTTGAACTCACACAAATCAAAGAAGTTACTGAGAAATCTTCTGTGTAGCATTAGATGAGGAAATTGCGCTTCCAGCGTAATACTCCAGAGGTCCAAATATCCACTTGCAGTCTTTACAAACAGAGTGTTTCCAAACTGCTCTATGAAAAGAAAGGTTACACTCTGTGAGCAGAAGGCACACATCACAAAGTGGTTTCTGAGAATGATTCTCTCCAGTTTTTATATGAAGATATTTCCTTTTCTACCGTTTTCCCCAAAGCACTTGAAATCTCCACTTGCAAATTCCACAAAAAGAGGGTTTCAAATGTTCTCTATCTAAAGGAAGATTGAACTCTTTGAGTTGAACACACGCAACCCAAAGAAGTTACTGAGAATTCTTCTTTCTAGCATTAGATGGAGAAATCCCGTTTCCATCGAAATCCTCAAAGAGGTCCAAATATCCACTTGCAGACTTTACAAACAGAGTGTTTCCAAACTGCCCTATGAAAGGAAAGGTTAAACTCTGTGAGTGGAACGCGCACATCACAAAGTTGTTTCTGAGAATGATTCTCTCTAGTTTTTATACGAAGATATTTCCTTTTCTACCGTTGGCCACAAAACGCTTGAAATCTCCACATGCAAATTCCTCAAAAAGAGGGTTTCCAATCTGCTCTGTCTAAAGGAAGGTTCAACTCTGTCCGTTGAACACACAAAAATCAAAGTAGTTTCTGAGAATTCTTCCTTCTAGCGTTAGATGAAGAAATCCCGTTTCCAACGAAATCCTCAAAGACATCCAAATATCCACTTGCAGACTTCACAAACAGAGTGTTTCCAAACTGACCTATGAAAGGAAAGGTTAAACTCTGTGAGTGGAACGCACACATCACAAAGTGGTTTCTGAGAATGATTCTCTCCGGTTTTTATACGAGGATATTTCCTTTTCTACCGTTGGCCCCAAAGCGCTTGAAATCTCCACTTGCAAATTCCACAAAAAGAGGGTTTCCAATCTGCTATGTCTAAGAGAAGGTTGAACTCTGGTAGTTGAACACACACAAATCAACGAAGATACTGAGAACTCTTCTGTGTAGCATTAGATGAAGAAATCCCGCTTCCAACGAAATCCTCAAAGAGGTCCAAATATCCGCTTGCAGACTTCACAAACAGAGTGTTTCCAAACTGCTCTGTGAAAAGAAAGGTTAAACTCAGTGAGTGGAACGCACGCATCACAAAGTGGTTTCTTAGAATGATTCTCTCTAGTTTTTATACGAGGATATTTCCTTTTCTACCGTTGGCCCTAAAATGCTTGAAATCTCCTCATGCAAATTCCTCAAAAACAGGGTTTCCAATCTGCTCTGTCTAAGGGAAGGTTGAACTCTGTTAGTGGAACACACACAAATCAACGAAGTTACTGAGAAATCATCTGTGTAGCATTAGATGAAGAAATCCCGCTTCCAACGAAATCCTCAAAGAGGTCCAAATATCCAGTTGCAGACTTCAGAAACAGAGTGTTTCCAAACGGCTCTGTGAAAAGAAAGGTTAAACTCTGTGAGTGGAACGCAGACATCACAAAGTGGTTTCTGAGAATGATTCTGTCTAGCTTTTACACGAGGATATTTCCTTTTCTACCGTTGGCCACAAAACGCCTGAAATCTCCACATGCAAATTCCTCAAAAACAGGGTTTCCAATCTGCTCTGTCTAAAGGAAGGTTCAACTCTGTTAGTTGAACACACACAAATCAAAGCAGTTTCTGAGAATTCTTCCTTCTAGCATTAGATGAAGAAATCCAGTTTCCAACGAAATCCTCAAAGAGATCCAAATATCCACTTGCAGACTTCACAAACAGAGTGTTTCCAAACTGCTCTATGAAAGGAAACGTTAAAGTCTGTGAGTGGAACGCTCACATCACAAAGTGGTTTCTGAGAATGATTCTCTCTAGTTTTCAAACGAGGATATTTCCTTTTCTACCGTTGGCCCCAAAGTGCTTGAAATCTCCACTTGCAAATTCCCCAAAAGAGGGTTTCAAATCTGCTCTGTCTAAAGGAAGGTTCAACTGTGTGAGTTGAAGACACGCAAACCACATAAGTTACTGAGAATTGTTCCTTCTCGCATTAGAAGAAGAAATACCGTTTCCAACAAAATCCTCAAAGAGGTCCAAATATCCAGTTGCAGACTTTACAAACAGAGTCTTTCCAAACTCCTCTATGAAAGGAAAGGTTAAACTCTCTGAGGGGAATGCACACATCACAAAGTGGTTTCTGAGAATGATTCTCTCTAGTTTTTATAGGAGGATATTTCCTTTTCTATCATCGGCGCCAAAGCGCTTGAGATCTCCATTTGCAAACTCCACAAAAAGAGGGTTTCAAATGTGCTCTGTCTAAAGGAAGGATCAACTCTGTTATTTGAACACACACAAATCAACGAAGTTACTGAGAAATCTTTTGTGTAGCATTAGATGAAGAAAGCCCGCTTCCAACGAAATCCTCAAAGAGGTCCAAATATCCACTTGCAGACTTTACAAACAGAGTGTTTCCAAACTGCTCTATGAAAAGAACGTTAAACTCTGTGAATGGAACGCACATATCACAAAGTGGTTTCTGAGAATGATTCTCTCTAGTTTTTATATGAAGATATCTCCTTTTCTACCATTGGCCACAAAGCACATGAAATCTCCACTTGCAAATTCCAAAAAAGAGGGTTTCAGATCTGCTCTGTCTAAAGGAAGGTTCAACTCCGTGAGTTGAACACACTCAACCCAAAGAAGTTACTGAGAATTCTTCTGTCTAGCATTAGATGAAGAAATCCCGTTTCCAACGAAATCCTCAAAGAGGTCCAAATATCCCCTTGCAGACTTTACAAACAGAGTGTTTCCAAACTGCTCTATGAAAAGAAAGGTTAAACTCTGTCAGTGGAACACTCACATCACAAAGTGGTTTCTGAGAATGATTCTCTCTAGTTTTTATACGAAGATATTTCCTTTTCTACCGTTGGACCCAAATCACTTGAAATCTCCACTTGTAAATTCCACAAAAATAGGGTTTCAAATGTGCTCTGTCTTAAGGAGGGTTCATCTCTGTTAGTTGAACACACGCAAATCAAAGAAGTTACTGAGAATCCTTCTGTGTAGCATTAGATGAAGAAATCCCGTTTACAACGACATCCTCAAGGAGGTCCAAATATCCACTTGCAGACTTTACAAACAGAGTGTTTCCAAACAGCTCCATGAAAAGAAAGGTTAAACTCTGTGAGTGGAACGCACATATCACAAAGTGATTTCTGAGAATGATTCTCTCTAGTTTTTATACGGGGATATATCCTTTTCTACCTTTGGCCCCAAAGCGCTTGAAATCTCCACTTGCCAATTCCACAAAAAGAGGGTTTCAAAAGTGCTCGGTCTAAAGGAAGGTTCAACTCTGTGCGTTGAACACACGCAACCCAAGGAATTTACTGAGAATTCTTCTGTCTAGCATTAGATGAAGAAATCCTGTTTCCGTCGAAATCCTCAAGGAGGTCCAAATATCCACCTGCAGTCTTTACAAACAGAGTGTTTCCAAACTGCTCTATGAGAAGAAAGGTTAAACTCTGTGAGTGGAACGCATACATCACAAAGTGATTTCTGAGAATCATTCTCTCTAGTTTTTATACGAGGATATATCCTTTTCTACCGTTGGCCCAAAAGCACTTGAAATCTCCACTCGCAAATTCCACAAAAAGAGTGTTACAAATGTGCACTGTCTAAAGGAAGGTTCAACTCTGTTAGTTGAACTCACACAAATCAAAGAAGTTACTGAGAATTCTTCTGTGTAGCATTAAATGAGGAAATTGCGCTTCCAGCGAAATACTCACAGAGATCCAAATATTCACTTGCAGTCTTTACAAACAGAGTGTTTCCAAACTGCTCTATGAAAAGAAAGGTTACACTCTGTGAGCAGAAGGCACACATCACAAAGTGGTTTCTGAGAATGATTCTCTCCAGTTTTTATACGAAGATATTTCCTTTTCTACCGTTGGCCTCAAAGCTCTTGAAATCTCCACTTGCAAATTCCACAAAAAGAGGGTTTCAAATTTGCTCTATCTAAAGGAAGATTGAACTCTGTGAGTAGAATACAGGCAACCCAAAGAAGTTACTGTGAATTGTTCCTTCTAGCATAAGATGAACAAATCCCGCTTCCAGAGATATCCTCAAAGAGGTCCATATATCCACTTGCAGACTTTACAGAGTGTTTCCAAGCTGCTCTATGAAAAGAAAGGTTAAACTCTGTGAGTGGAACGCACACATCACAAAGTGGTTTCTGAGAATGATTCTCTCTAGTTTTTATATGAAGATATTTCCTTTTCTACCGTTGGCCCCAAAGCGCTTGAAATCTCCACTTGCAAATTCCACAAAAAGAGGGTTTCACATCTGCTCTGTCTAAAGGAATGTTCAACTCTGTGAGTTCAACGCACGCAACACAAAGAAGTTACTGAGAATTCTTCTGTCTAGGATCAGATGAAGAAATCCCGTTTCCAATAAATTCCTCAAGGAGGTCCAAATATCCCATTGCAGATTTTACAAACATAGTGTTTCCAAACTGCTCTATGAAAAGAAAGGTTAAACTCTGTGAGTGGAATGCACACATCATGAAGTGCTTTCTGAGAATGATTCACTTTAGTTTCTATACCAAGATATTTCCTTTTCTACCGATGGCCCCAAAGTGCTTGAAATCTCCACTTGCAAATTCCTCAAAAAGACGGTTTCAAATCTGCTCTGTGTAAACGAAGGTTCAACTCTGTGAGTTGAACACACCGAACCCAAAGATGTTACTGAGAATTTCTCTGTCTAGCATTAGATGAAGAAGTCCCGTTTCCTACGAATCCTCCAAGAGGTCCAAATATCCACGTCCAGACTTTACAAACAGAGTGTTTCCAAACTTCTCTATGAAAAGAAAGGTTAAACCCTGTGAGTGGAACGCAAACATCACAAAGTGGTTTCTGAGAATGATTCTCTCTAGTTTTTCTACGAAGATATTTCCTTTTCTACCGTTGGCCCCAAAGAGCTTTAAATCTCCATTGCAAATTCCACAAAAAGAGGGCTTCAAATCTGCTCTGTCTAAAGGAAGTTTCAACTCCGCGAGTTGAACACACACAACCAAAAGAAGTTACTGAGAATTCTTCTGTCTAGCATTAGATGAAGAAATCCCGTTTCCAACGAATTCCTCAAAGAGGTGCAAATCTCCACTTGCAGACTTTACAAACAGAGTGTTTCCAAACTGCTCTATGAAAAGAAAGGTTAAACTCTGTGAGTGGAATGCACACATCACAAAGTGGTTTCTAAGAATGATTCTCTCTAGTTCTTATAAGAAGAAATTTCCTATTCTACCGTTGGCCACAAAGTGCTTGAAATCTCCACTTGCAAATTCCAGAAAAAGAGGGTTTCAAAACTGCTCTGTCTAAAGGAAGGTTCAACTCTGTGAGTTGAACACACGCATCCCAAAGAAGTTACTGAGAATTCTTCTGTCTAGCATTAGATGAAGAAATCCCGTTTCCAACGAAATCCTCAAAGAGGTCCAAATCTCCACTAGCAGACTTTACAATCAGAGTGTTTCCAAACTGCTCTATGAAAAGAAAGGTTAAACTCTGTGAGTGGAACGCACACATCATGAAGTGGTTTTTGAGAATGATTCTCTCTAGTTTCTATACCAAGATATTTCCTTTTCTACCGATGGCCCCAAAGCGCTTGAAATCTCCAGTGGGAAATTCCACAAAAAGAGGGTTTCTAATCAGCTCTGTCTAAAGGAAGGTTCAGCTCTCTGAGTTGAACACAAGCAATGCAAAGAAGTTACTGAGAATTCTTCTGTCTAGCGTTATAAGAAGATATCCCGTTTCCAACGAAATCCTCAAAGAGGTCCAAATATCCACTTGCAGACCTTACAAACAGAATGTTTCCAAACTGCTCTATGAAAAGAAAGGTTAATCTTTGTGAGTGGAATGCAAACATCATGAAGTGGTTTCTGAGAATGATTATCTCTGGTTTTTATACGAAGATATTTCCTTTTCTACCGTTGGCCCCAAAGCGCTTGAAATCTCCACTTGAAAATTCCACAAAAAGAGGGTTTCAAATCTGCTCTGTCTAATGGAAGGTTCAGCTCTGTGAGTTTAACACACGCAACCCAAACAAATTACTGAGAATTCTTCTGTCTAGCATTAGATGAAGAAATCCCGTTTCCAACGAAATCCTCAAAGAGGTCCAAATATCCACTTGCAGACTTTACAAACACAGTGTTTCCAAACTGCTCTATGAAAAGAAAGGTTAAATTCTGTGAGTGGAACGCACACATCACAAAGTGGTTTCTGAGACTGATTCTCTCTAGTTCTTATACGAAGATATTTCCTTTTCTACCGTTGGCCCCAAAGTGCTTGAAATCTCCACTTGCAAATTCCACAAAAAGAGTGTTTCAAATCTGCTGTGTCTAAAGGATGGTTCAATTCTGTGAGTTGAACACACACTACCAAATAAGTTACTGAGAATTCTTCTGTCTAGCATTATATGAAGAAATCCCGTTTCCATCGAAATCCACAAAGAGTTCCAAATATCCACTTGCAGTCTTTACAAACAGAGTGTTTCCTAACTGCTCTATGAAAAGAAAGGTTAAACTCTGTGAGTGGAACGCACACATCAGAAAGTGGCTTCTGAGAATGATTCTGACTAGTTCTTATATGAAGATGATTCCTTTACGACCGTTGTCCCCAAAGTGCATGAAATCTCCACTTGCCAATTCCACAAAAAGTGGGTTTCAACTCTGCTGTGTCTAAAGGAAGGTTCAACTCTGTGAGTTGAACACACGCAACCCAAAGAAGTTACTGAGAACTCTTCCGTCTAGCATTAGATGAGAAAATCCCTTTTCCAACGAAATCCTTAAAGGGGTCCAAATATTCACTTGCAGACTTTACAAACAGAGTGTTTCCAAACTGCTCCAAAGGTTAAACTCTGTGAGTGGAACGCACACATCACAAAGTGGTTTCTGAGAATGATTCTCTCTAGTTTTTATATGAAAATATCTCCTTTTCTACCGTTGGCACCAAAGAGTTTGAAATCTCCACTTGCAAATTCCAAAAAAAGAGGGTTTCAAATCTGCTCTGTCTAAAAGAAGGTTGAACTATGTGAGTGGAACACACGATACCCAAAGAAGTTACTGAGAAATCTTCTGTTTAGCATTAGATTAAGAAATCCTGTTTCCAACGAAATCCTCAAAGAGGTCCAAATCTCCACTTGCAGAATTTACAAACAGAGAGTTTCCAATCTGCTCTATGAAAAGAAAGGTTAAAATCTGTGAGTGGAACGTGCACATCACAAAGTGGAATCTGAGAATAAATCTCTCTAGTTTTTATACCAAGATATTTCCTTTTCTACCGCTGGCCCCAAAGCGCTTGAAATCTCAACATGCAAATCCCACTAAAACAGGGTTACAAATCTGCTCTGTCCAAAGGAAGGTTCCAATCTGTGATTTGAAACCACACAACCCAAAGAAGTTACTGAGAATTCTTCTGTCTAGCATTATGTGATGAAATCCCGTTTCCAAAGAAGTCGTCAAAGAGGTCCAAGTATCCACCTGCAGACTTTACAAACAGAGTGTTTCCAAACTCCTCTATGAAAAGAGACGTTAAACTCTGTCGGTGGAACGCACATCAGAAAGTCATTTCTGAGAAAGATTCTCTCTAGTACTTATACGAAGATATTTCCTTTTCTACCGTTGGCCACAAAGTGCTTGAAATCTATACTTGCAAATTCCACAAAAAGAGGGTTTCAAATCTTTTCTGTCTAAAGGAAGGTTCTGCTCTGTGAGTTGAACACACGCATCCCAAAGAAGTTACTGAGAATTCTTCTGTCTAGCATTAGATGATGAAATCCCGTTTCCATCGAAATCCTCGAAGAGGTCCAACTATCCACTTGCAGTCTTTACAAACAGAGTGTTTCCAAACTGCTCTATGAAAAGAGACGTTAAACTCTGTGAGTGGAAAGCACACACCACAAAGTGGTTTCTGAGAATGATTCTCTCTAGTTTTTATACGAAGATATTTCCTTTTCTACCGTTGGCCACAAAGAACTTGAAATCTCCACTTGCAAATTCCACAAAAAGAGGGTTTCAAATCTGCTATGTGTAAAGGAAGGTGCAACTCTGTGAGTTGAACCCACGCAACCCAAAGAAGTTACGGAGAATTCTTCTGTCTAGCATTAGATGAAGAAATCACGTTTCCAACGAAATCCTCAAAGAGGCCCAAATATCCACTTGCAGAATTTACAAACAGAGTGTTTCCAAACTGCTCTATGACAAGAAAGGTTAAACTCCGTTAGTGGGACCCACACATCACAAAGTGGTTTCTGAGAATGATTCTCTCTACTTTTTATACCAGGATAATTCCTTGTCTACCTTTGGCCCCAAAGCGCTAGGAATCCCCACTTGCAAATTCCAGAAAAAGAGGGTTTCAAGTCTGCTCTGTCTAGAGGAAGTTTCAACTCTGTGATTTGAACACACCCATCCCAAAGAAGTTACTGAGAATTCTTCTGTCTAGCATTAGATGCAGAAATCCCGTTTCCATCGAAATCCTCAAAGAGGTCCAAATATCCACTTGCAGACTTTACAAACAGAGTGTTTCCAAACTGGTCTATGAAAAGGGAGGTTAAATTCTGTGAGTGGAATGCACTTATCACAAAGTTGTTTCTGAGAATGATTCCGTCTAGTTTTTATACGAAGATATTTCCTTTTCTAAGGTTGGCCCAAAATCATTTGAAATCTCCACTTGCAAATTCCACTAAAAGAAGGTTTCGAATCTGCTCTGTCTAAAGGAAGGTTCAGCTCCGTTAGTTGAAAACACACAAATCAAAGAAGTTTCTGAGAATTCTTCCTTCTAGCATTAGATGAAGATATCCCGCTTCCAACGAAATCCTCAAAGAGGTACAAATATCCACTTGCAGACTTCACAAACAGAGTGTTTCCAAACTGCTCTATGAAAAGAAAGGTTAAACTATGTGAGTGGAACCCACACATCACAAAGTGGTTTCTGAGAATGATTCTCTCTAGTTTTTATACGAGGATATTTCCTTTTCTAACGCTGTCCCCAAAACGCTTGAAATCTCCACATGCAAATTCCTCCAAAAGAGGGTTTCCAATCTGCTCTGTCTAAAGTAAGGTTCAGCTCTGTTAGTTGAACACACACAAATCAAAGAAGTTTCTGAGAATTCTTCCTTCTAGCATTAGATGAAGAAATCCTGTTTCCAACGAAATCCTCAAAGACGTCCAAAAATCCACTTGCAGACTTCACAAACAGAGTGTTTCCAAGCTGCTATATGAAAGGAAAGGTTAGACTCTGTGACTGGAACGCACACATCACAAAGTGGTTACTGAGAATGATTCTCTCTAGTTTTTATACGAGGATATTTCCTTTTCTGCCGATGGCCCCAAAGCGCTTGAAATCTCCACTTGCAAATTCCACAAAAAGAGGGTTTCCAATCTGCTATGTGTAAAGGAAGGTGCAACTCTGTGAGTTGAACCCACGCAACCCAAAGAAGTTACGGAGAATTCTTCTGTCTAGCATTAGATGAAGAAATCCCGTTTCCAACGAAATCCTCAAAGAGGCCCAAATATCCACTTGCAGAATTTACAAACAGAGTGTTTCCAAACTGCTCTATGACAAGAAAGGTTAAACTCCGTTAGTGGGACCCACACATCACAAAGTGGTTTCTGAGAATGATTCTCTCTACTTTTTATACCAGGATAATTCCTTGTCTACCTTTGGCCCCAAAGCGCTAGGAATCCCCACTTGCAAATTCCAGAAAAAGAGGGTTTCAAATCTGCTCTGTCTAGAGGAAGTTTCAACTCTGTGATTTGAACACACCCATCCCAAAGAAGTTACTGTGAATTCTTCTGTCTAGCATTAGATGCAGAAATCCCGTTTCCATCGAAATCCTCAAAGAGGTCCAAATATCCACTTGCAGACTTTACAAACAGAGTGTTTCCAAACTGGTCTATGAAAAGAGAGGTTAAATTCTGTGAGTGGAATGCACTTATCACAAAGTTGTTTCTGAGAATGATTCCATCTAGTTTTTATACGAAGATATTTCCTTTTCTAAGGTTGGCCCAAAATCATTTGAAATCTCCACTTGCAAATTCCACTAAAAGAAGGTTTCGAATCTGCTCTGTCTAAAGGAAGGTTCAGCTCCGTTAGTTGAAAACACACAAATCAAAGAAGTTTCTGAGAATTCTTCCTTCTAGCATTAGATGAAGATATCCCGCTTCCAACGAAATCCTCAAAGAGGTACAAATATCCACTTGCAGACTTCACAAACAGAGTGTTTCCAAACTGCTCTATGAAAAGAAAGGTTAAACTATGTGAGTGGAACCCACACATCACAAAGTGGTTTCTGAGAATGATTCTCTCTAGTTTTTATACGAGGATATTTCCTTTTCTAACGCTGTCCCCAAAACGCTTGAAATCTCCACATGCAAATTCCTCCAAAAGAGGGTTTCCAATCTGCTCTGTCTAAAGTAAGGTTCAGCTCTGTTAGTTGAACACACACAAATCAAAGAAGTTTCTGAGAATTCTTCCTTCTAGCATTAGATGAAGAAATCCTGTTTCCAACGAAATCCTCAAAGACGTCCAAAAATCCACTTGCAGACTTCACAAACAGAGTGTTTCCAAGCTGCTATATGAAAGGAAAGGTTAGACTCTGTGACTGGAACGCACACATCACAAAGTGGTTACTGAGAATGATTCTCTCTAGTTTTTATACGAGGATATTTCCTTTTCTGCCGATGGCCCCAAAGCGCTTGAAATCTCCACTTGCAAATTCCACAAAAAGAGGGTTTCCAATCTGCTATGTGTAAAGGAAGGTGCAACTCTGTGAGTTGAACCCACGCAACCCAAAGAAGTTACGGAGAATTCTTCTGTCTAGCATTAGATGAAGAAATCCCGTTTCCAACGAAATCCTCAAAGAGGCCCAAATATCCACTTGCAGAATTTACAAACAGAGTGTTTCCAAACTGCTCTATGACAAGAAAGGTTAAACTCCGTTAGTGGGACCCACACATCACAAAGTGGTTTCTGAGAATGATTCTCTCTACTTTTTATACCAGGATAATTCCTTGTCTACCTTTGGCCCCAAAGCGCTAGGAATCCCCACTTGCAAATTCCAGAAAAAGAGGGTTTCAAATCTGCTCTGTCTAGAGGAAGTTTCAACTCTGTGATTTGAACACACCCATCCCAAAGAAGTTACTGTGAATTCTTCTGTCTAGCATTAGATGCAGAAATCCCGTTTCCATCGAAATCCTCAAAGAGGTCCAAATATCCACTTGCAGACTTTACAAACAGAGTGTTTCCAAACTGGTCTATGAAAAGAGAGGTTAAATTCTGTGAGTGGCATGCACTTATCACAAAGTTGTTTCTGAGAATGATTCCATCTAGTTTTTATACGAAGATATTTCCTTTTCTAAGGTTGGCCCAAAATCATTTGAAATCTCCACTTGCAAATTCCACTAAAAGAAGGTTTCGAATCTGCTCTGTCTAAAGGAAGGTTCAGCTCCGTTAGTTGAAAATACACAAATCAAAGAAGTTTCTGAGAATTCTTCCTTCTAGCATTAGATGAAGATATCCCGCTTCCAACGAAATCCTCAAAGAGGTACAAATATCCACTTGCAGACTTCAGAAACAGAGTGTTTCCAAACTGCTCTATGAAAAGAAAGGTTAAACTCTGTGAGTGGATCGCACACATAACAAAGTGGTTTCTGAGAATGATTCCCTCTAGTTTTTATACGAGGATATTTCCTTTTCTACCGTTGTCCCCAAAAAGGCTTGAAATCTATACATGCAAATTCCTCAAAAGGAGGTTATTCAATCTGCTCTGTCTAAAGGAAGGTTCAGCTCTGTTAGTTGAACACACACAAATCAAAGAAGTTTCTGAGAATTCTTCCTTCTAGCATTAGATGAAGAAATCCAGTTTCCAACGAAATCCTCAAAGAGGTCCAAATATCCACCTGCAGACTTCACAAACAGAGTGTTTCCAAATTGCTCTATGAAAGGAAAGGTTAAACTCTGTGAGTGGAACGCACACATCACAAAGTGGTTTCTGAGAATGATTCTCTCTAGTTTTTGTACGAGGATATTTCCATTTCTACTGTTGGCCCCAAAGAGCTTGAAATCTCCACTTGCAAATTCCACAAAAAGAGGTTTCCAATCTGCTATGTCTAACGGAAGGTTGAACTCTGTTAGTTGAACACACACAAATCAACGAAGTTACTTAGAAATCTTCTTTGTAGCATTTGATGAAGAAATCCTGCCTCCAAAGAAATCCTCAAAGAAGTCCAAATCTCCACTTGCAGACTTTACAAACAGAGTGTTTCCAAACTGCTCTATGAAAAGAAACCTTAAACTCTGTGAGTGGAACGCACACATCACAAAGTGGTTTCTGAGAATGATTCTGTCTAGTTTTCATACGAGGATATTTCCTTTTCTACCGTTGGTCCCAAAACGCTTGAAATCTCCACTTGCAAATTCCACAAAAAGAGGGATTCAAATGTGCTCTGTCTAAAGGAAAGTTCAACTCTGTGAGTTAAACACACGCATCCCAAAGAAGTTGCGGAGAATTCTTCTGTCAAGCATTAGATGAAGAAATCCCGTTTCCAACGAAATCCTCAAAGAGGTCCAAATCTCCACTTGCAGACTTTACAAACAGTGTTTCCAAACTCCTCTATGAAAAGAAAGGCTAAACTCTGTGAGTGAAACGCACACATCACAAAGTGGTTCCTGAGAATGATTCTCTCTAGTTCTTATACGAATATATTTCCTTTTCTACCATTGGCTCCGAAGTGCTTGAAATCTCCACTTGCAAATTCCACAAAAAGAGGGTTTCAAATCTGCTCTGTCTAGAGGAAGTTTCAACTCTGTGATTTGAACACACCCATCCCTAAGAAGTTACTGAGAATTCTTCTTTCTAGCATTAGATGGAGAAATCCCGTTTCCATCGAAATCCTCAAAGAGGTCCAAATATCCACTTGCAGACTTTACAAACAGAGTGTTTCCAAACTGCCCTATGAAAGGAAAGGTTAAACTCTGTGAGTGGAACGCACACATCACAAAGTTGTTTCTGAGAATGATTCTCTCTAGTTTTTATACGAAGATATTTCCTTTTCTACCGTTGGCCACAAAACGCTTGAAATCTCCACATGCAAATTCCTCAAAAAGAGGGTTTCCAATCTGCTCTGTCTAAAGGAAGGTTCAACTCTGTCCGTTGAACACACAAAAATCAAAGTAGTTTCTGAGAATTCTTCCTTCTAGCGTTAGATGAAGAAATCCCGTTTCCAACGAAATCCTCAAAGACATCCAAATATCCACTTGCAGACTTCACAAACAGAGTGTTTCCAAACTGACCTATGAAAGGAAAGGTTAAACTCTGTGAGTGGAACGCACACATCACAAAGTGGTTTCTGAGAATGATTCTCTCCGGTTTTTATACGAGGATATTTCCTTTTCTACCGTTGGCCCCAAAGCGCTTGAAATCTCCACTTGCAAATTCCACAAAAAGAGGGTTTCCAATCTGCTATGTCTAAGAGAAGGTTGAACTCTGGTAGTTGAACACACACAAATCAACGAAGATACTGAGAACTCTTCTGTGTAGCATTAGATGAAGAAATCCCGCTTCCAACGAAATCCTCAAAGAGGTCCAAATATCCGCTTGCAGACTTCACAAACAGAGTGTTTCCAAACTGCTCTGTGAAAAGAAAGGTTAAACTCAGTGAGTGGAACGCACGCATCACAAAGTGGTTTCTTAGAATGATTCTCTCTAGTTTTTATACGAGGATATTTCCTTTTCTACCGTTGGCCCTAAAATGCTTGAAATCTCCTCATGCAAATTCCTCAAAAACAGGGTTTCCAATCTGCTCTGTCTAAGGGAAGGTTGAACTCTGTTAGTGGAACACACACAAATCAACGAAGTTACTGAGAAATCATCTGTGTAGCATTAGATGAAGAAATCCCGCTTCCAACGAAATCCTCAAAGAGGTCCAAATATCCAGTTGCAGACTTCAGAAACAGAGTGTTTCCAAACGGCTCTGTGAAAAGAAAGGTTAAACTCTGTGAGTGGAACGCAGACATCACAAAGTGGTTTCTGAGAATGATTCTGTCTAGCTTTTACACGAGGATATTTCCTTTTCTACCGTTGGCCACAAAACGCCTGAAATCTCCACATGCAAATTCCTCAAAAACAGGGTTTCCAATCTGCTCTGTCTAAAGGAAGGTTCAACTCTGTTAGTTGAACACACACAAATCAAAGCAGTTTCTGAGAATTCTTCCTTCTAGCATTAGATGAAGAAATCCAGTTTCCAACGAAATCCTCAAAGAGATCCAAATATCCACTTGCAGACTTCACAAACAGAGTGTTTCCAAACTGCTCTATGAAAGGAAACGTTAAAGTCTGTGAGTGGAACGCTCACATCACAAAGTGGTTTCTGAGAATGATTCTCTCTAGTTTTCAAACGAGGATATTTCCTTTTCTACCGTTGGCCCCAAAGCGCTTGAAATCTCCACTTGCAAATTCCCCAAAAGAGGGTTTCAAATCTGCTCTGTCTAAAGGAAGGTTCAACTGTGTGAGTTGAAGACACGCAAACCACATAAGTTACTGAGAATTGTTCCTTCTCGCATTAGAAGAAGAAATACCGTTTCCAACAAAATCCTCAAAGAGGTCCAAATATCCAGTTGCAGACTTTACAAACAGAGTCTTTCCAAACTCCTCTATGAAAGGAAAGGTTAAACTCTCTGAGGGGAATGCACACATCACAAAGTGGTTTCTGAGAATGATTCTCTCTAGTTTTTATAGGAGGATATTTCCTTTTCTATCATCGGCGCCAAAGCGCTTGAGATCTCCATTTGCAAACTCCACAAAAAGAGGGTTTCAAATGTGCTCTGTCTAAAGGAAGGATCAACTCTGTTATTTGAACACACACAAATCAACGAAGTTACTGAGAAATCTTTTGTGTAGCATTAGATGAAGAAAGCCCGCTTCCAACGAAATCCTCAAAGAGGTCCAAATATCCCATTGGAGACTTTACAAACAGAGTGTTTCCAAACTGCTCTATGAAAAAAAAAGGTTAAACTCTGTGAGTGGAACGCACACATCACATAGTGGTTTCTGAGAATGATTCTCTCTAGTTTTTATATGAACATATCTCAATTTCTACCGTTGGCCCCAAAGCGCTTGAAATCTCCACTTGCAAATTCCACAAAAAGAGGGTTTCAAATCTGCTCTGTCTTAAGGATGGTTCAACTCCGTTAGTTGAACACACGCAAATCGAATAAGTTACTGAGAATTCTTCTGTGCAGCATTTGATGAAGAAATCCCGCTTCCAACCAAATCCACAAAGAGGTCCAAATATCCCCTTGCAGACTTTACAAACAGAGTGTTTCCAAACTGCTCTATGAAAAGAACGTTAAACTCTGTGAATGGAACGCACATATCACAAAGTGGTTTCTGAGAATGATTCTCTCTAGTTTTTATGTGAAGATATCTCCTTTTCTACCATTGGCCACAAAGCACATGAAATCTCCACTTGCAAATTCCACAAAAAGAGGGTTTCAGATCTGCTCTGTCTAAAGGAAGGTTCAACTCCGTGAGTTGAACACACTCAACCCAAAGAAGTTACTGAGAATTCTTCTGTCTAGCATTAGATGAAGAAATCCCGTTTCCAACGAAATCCTCAAAGAGGTCCAAATATCCCCTTGCAGACTTTACAAACAGAGTGTTTCCAAACTGCTCTATGAAAAGAAAGGTTAAACTCTGTCAGTGGAACGCTCACATCACAAAGTGGTTTCTGAGAATGATTCTCTCTAGTTTTTATACGAAGATATTTCCTTTTCTACCGTTGGACCCAAATCACTTGAAATCTCCACTTGTAAATTCCACAAAAATAGGGTTTCAAATGTGCTCTGTCTTAAGGAGGGTTCATCTCTGTTAGTTGAACACACGCAAATCAAAGAAGTTACTGAGAATCCTTCTGTGTAGCATTAGATGAAGAAATCCCGTTTACAACGACATCCTCAAGGAGGTCCAAATATCCACTTGCAGACTTTACAAACAGAGTGTTTCCAAACAGCTCCATGAAAAGAAAGGTTAAACTCTGTGAGTGGAACGCACATATCACAAAGTGATTTCTGAGAATGATTCTCTCTAGTTTTTATACGGGGATATATCCTTTTCTACCTTTGGCCCCAAAGCGCTTGAAATCTCCACTTGCCAATTCCACAAAAAGAGGGTTTCAAAAGTGCTCGGTCTAAAGGAAGGTTCAACTCTGTGCGTTGAACACACGCAACCCAAGGAATTTACTGAGAATTCTTCTGTCTAGCATTAGATGAAGAAATCCTGTTTCCGTCGAAATCCTCAAGGAGGTCCAAGTATCCACCTGCAGTCTTTACAAACAGAGTGTTTCCAAACTGCTCTATGAGAAGAAAGGTTAAACTCTGTGAGTGGAACGCATACATCACAAAGTGATTTCTGAGAATCATTCTCTCTAGTTTTTATACGAGGATATATCCTTTTCTACCGTTGGCCCAAAAGCACTTGAAATCTCCACTCGCAAATTCCACAAAAAGAGTGTTACAAATGTGCACTGTCTAAAGGAAGGTTCAACTCTGTTAGTTGAACTCACACAAATCAAAGAAGTTACTGAGAATTCTTCTGTGTAGCATTAGATGAGGAAATTGCGCTTCCAGCGAAATACTCACAGAGATCCAAATATTCACTTGCAGTCTTTACAAACAGAGTGTTTCCAAACTGCTCTATGAAAAGAAAGGTTACACTCTGTGAGCAGAAGGCACACATCACAAAGTGGTTTCTGAGAATGATTCTCTCCAGTTTTTATACGAAGATATTTCCTTTTCTACCGTTGGCCCCAAAGCTCTTGAAATCTCCACTTGCAAATTCCACAAAAAGAGGGTTTCAAATTTGCTCTATCTAAAGGAAGATTGAACTCTGTGAGTAGAATACAGGCAACCCAAAGAAGTTACTGTGAATTGTTCCTTCTAGCATAAGATGAACAAATCCCGCTTCCAGAGATATCCTCAAAGAGGTCCATATATCCACTTGCAGACTTTACAGAGTGTTTCCAAGCTGCTCTATGAAAAGAAAGGTTAAACTCTCTGAGTGGAACGCACACATCACAAAGTGGTTTCTGAGAATGATTCTCTCTAATTTTTATATGAAGATATTTCCTTTTCTACCGTTGGCCACAAAGAACTTGAAATCTCCACTTGCAAATTCCACAAAAAGAGGGTTTCAAATCTTCTATGTGTAAAGGAAGGTGCAACTCTGTGAGTTGAACCCACGCAACCCAAAGAAGTTACTGAGAATTCTTCTGTCTAGCATTAGATGAAGAAATCACGTTTCAAACGAAATCCTCACAGAGGTCCAAATATCTACTTGCAGACTTTACAAACAGAGTGTTTCCAAACTGCTCTATGAAAGGAAAGGTGAAACTCTGTGTGAAATGCACACATCACAAAGTGGTTTTTTAGAATGATTCTCTCTAGTTTTTATACCAAGATATTACCTTTTCTACCGTTGGCCCCAAAGCGCTTGAAATCTCCACTTGCAAATTCCTCAAAAGGAGGGTTTCAAATCTGCTTTGTCTAAAGGAAGGTTCAACTCTGTGCATTGAACACACGCAACCCAAAGAAGTTACTGAGAATTCTTCTATCTAGCAGTAGATGAAGAAATCCCGTTTCCAAAGAAATCCTGAAAGAAGTCCAAATATCCACTTGCAGACTTTACAAACGGAGTTTTTCCAAATTGCCCTATGAAAAGAAACGTTAAACTCTGTGAGTGGAATGCACACATCACAAAGTGGTTTCTGAGAATGATTCTGTCTATTTTTTATACGAAGATAATTCCTTGTCTACCGTCGGCCCCAAAGCGCTCGGAATCTCCAATTGCAAATTCCACAAAAAGAGGGTTTAAAATCTGCTATGTGTAAAGGAAGTTTCAATTCTGTGATTTGAACACACGCATCCCAAAGAAGTTACTGAGAATTCTTCTGTCTAGCATTAGATGAAGAAATCCCGTTTCCAATGAAATACTCAAAGAGTTCCAAATATCCACTTGCAGACTTTACCAACAGAGTGTTTCCAAACTGCTGTATGAAAAGAAAGGTTAAACTCCGTGAGCGGAACGCACACATCACAAAGTGGTTTCTGAGAATGATTCTCTCTACTTTTTATACCAAGATAATTCCTTGTCTACCTTTGGCCCAAAAGCGCTTGGAGTCCCCACTTGCAAATTCCAGAAAAAGAAGGTTTCAAATCTGCTCTGTCTAGAGGAAGTTTCAACTCTGTGATTTGAACACACCCATCCCAAAGAAGTTACTGAGAATTCTTCTGTCTAGCATTACCTGGAGAAAACCCGTTTCCATCGAAATCGTCAAAGGGGTCCAAATATCCACTTGCAGACTTTTCAAACATAGTGTTTCCAAACTGCTCTATGAAAAGAGAGGTTAAACTCTGTGAGTGGAACGCCCTCATCACAAAGTTGTTTCTGAGAATGATTCCTTCTAGTTTTTATATGAAGATATTTCCATTTCTAACGTTGGCCCAAAATCCTTTGAAATCTCCACTTGCAAATTCCACAAAAAGGTTTCAAATCTGCTCTGTGTAAAGGAAGATTCTACTCCGTGAGTTGAACACACTCATCCCAAAAAAGTTACTGAGAATTCTTCTGTCTATCATTAGATGAAGAAATCCCGTTTCCAACGCCATCCTCAACGAGGTCCAAGTATCCACTTGCAGAATTTACAAAGAGAGGGTTTCCAAACTACTCGGTGAAGATAAAGGTTAAACTCTGTGAGTGGAAGGCACGCATCACAAATTGGTTTCTGAGAATGATTCCGTCTAGTTTTTATACGAAGATATTTCCTTTTCTACATTTGGCAACAAAGTGCTTGGAATCTCCACTTGCAAATTCCACAAAAAGAGGGTTTCAAATCTGCTCTGTCAAAAGGAAGGTTCAACTCTGTGAGCTGATCACACGCAACCTAAAGTAGTTACTGAGAATTCTTCTGTCTAGCATTAGATAAAGAAATCCCGTTTCCAACGAAATCCTCAAAGAGGTCCAAATAACCACTTGTAGACTTTACGAGCAGAGTGTTTCCAAACTGCTCTATGAAAAGAAAGGTTAAACTCTGTGAGTGGAACGCACACATCACAAAGTGGTTTATGACAATGATTCTCTCAAGTTTTCATACGAAGATATTTCCTTTTCTACCGTTGGCCCCAAAACGCTTGAAATCTCCACTTGCAAATTCCACAAAAACATGGTTTCAAATCTCCTCTCTGTAAAGGAAGGTTCGACTCTGTGATTTGAACACACACAACCCAAAGAAGTTACTGAGAATTCTTCTGTCTAGCATTAGATGAAGAAATCCCTTCTCCAAAGAAATCCTCAAAGAGGTCCAAATATCCACTTGCAGACTTTACAAACACAGTGGTTCCAAACTGCTCTTTGAAAAGAGAGGTTAAACTCTGTGAGTGGAATGCACACATCACAAAGTGGTTTCTGAGAATGATTCCGTCTAGTTTTTATACGAAGATATTTCCTTTTCTACCGTTAGCAGCAAAGCGCTTGAAATCTGCACTTGCAAATGCCACAAAAAGAGGGTTTCCAATCTGCTCTGTCTAAAGGAAGGTTCAACTCTGTGAGTTGAACACATGCAACCCAAAGAATTTACTGAGAATTCTTCTGTCTATCATTAGATGAAGAAATCCCATTTCCAATGAAATCCTCAAAGATGTCCAAATATACACTTGCATACTTTACAAACAGAGTGCTTCCAAACTGCTCTATAAAAAGAAAGGTTAAACTGTGTGAGTGGAACGCACACATCACAAAGTGGTTTCTGAGAATGATTCTCTCAAATTTTTAAATGAAGATATTTCCTTTTCTACCTTAGGCCCCAAAGGGCTTGAAATCTCCACTTGGAAATTAAACAAAAAGAGGGTTTCAAGTCTGCTCTGTCTAAAGTAAGATTCAACTCTGTGACTTGAACACACGCATCCCAAAGAAGTTACTGAGAATTCTTCTGTCTATCATTAGATGAAGAAATCCCGTTTCCAAGGCAATCCTCAAAGACGACGAAATATGCGCTTGCAGACTTTACAAACAGAGTGCTTCCAAACTGCTCTATGAAAAGAAAGGTTAAACTCTGTGAGTGGAACGCACACATCACAAATTGGTTTCTGAAAATGATTCCGTCTAGTTTTTGTACGAAGATGTTTCCTTTTGTAAAATTGTCAGCAAAGCTCATGAAATCTCCACTTGCAAATTCCACAAAGAGAGGGTTTCAAATCTGCCCTGTCCAAAGGAAGGTTCAAATCTGTGAGTTGAACACACGCAACCCAACAATGTTACTGAGAATTCTTCTGTCTAGCATTAGATGAAGAAATCCCGTTTCCTACGAAATCCTCAAGGAGGTCCAAATATCCCACTGCAGACTTTACAAACAGAGGGTTTCCAAACTGCTCTATGAAAAGAAAGGTTAAACTCTGTGAGTGGAACGCACACATCACAAAGTGGTTTCTGAGAATGATTCTCTCTAGTTTTTATACGAGGATGTTGCCTTTTCTACCGTTGGCCCCAAAGCGCTTGAAATCTCCACTTGCAAATTCCACAAAAAGAGGGTTTCCAATCTGCTATGTCTGAGGGAAGGTTGAACTCTGTTAGTTGAACACACACAAATCAACGAAGTTACTGAGAAATCTTCTGTGTAGCATTAGATGAAGAAATCCCGCTTCCAACGAAATCCTCAAAGAGGTACAAATATCCAAATGCAGACTTAACAAACAGAGTGTTTCCAAACTGCTCTATGAAAGGAAAGGTTAAACTCTGTGAGTGGAACGCACACATCACAAAGTGGTTTCTGAGAATGATTCTCTCTAGTTTTTATACGAGGATATTTCCTTTTCTAACGTTGTCCCCAAAACGCTTGAAATCTCCACATGCAAATTCCTCAAAAAGAGGGTTTCCAATCTGCTCTGTCTAAACGATGGTTCAGCTCTGTTAGTTGAACACACACAAATCAAAGAAGTTTCTGAGAATTCTTCCTTCTAGCATTAGATGAAGAAATCCTGTTTCAAACGAAATCCTCAAAGAGGTCCAAATATCCACTTGCAGACTTCACAAACAGAGTGTTTCCAAGCTGCTACATGAAAGGAAAGGTTAAACTCTGTGACTGGAACGCACACATCACAAAGTGGTTACTGAGAATGATTCTCTCTAGTTTTTATACGAGGATATTTCCTTTTCTACCGTTGGCCCCAAAGCGCTTGAAATCTCCACTTGCAAATTCCACAAAAAGAGGGTTTCCAATCTGCTATGTCTAAGGGAAGGTTGAACTCTGTTAGTTGAACACACACAAATCAACGAAGTTACTGAGAAATCTTCTGTGTAGCATTAGATGAAGAAATCCCGTTTCCAACGACATCCTCAAAGAGGTCCAAATTTCCACTTGCAGACTTTACAAACAGAGTGTTTCCAAACTGCTCTATGAAAAGAAAGGTTAAACTCTGTGAGTGGAATGCACACATCACAAAGTGGTTTCTGAGAGTGATTCTCTCTAGTTTTTATATGAAGATATTTCCTTTTCTACCATTGGCCACAAAGCCCTTGAAATCTCCACTTGCAAATTCCACAAAAAGAGGGTTTTAAATGTGCTCTGTCTAAAGGAAGGTTCAACTCTGTGAGTTGAACTCACGCAACCCAAAGAAGTTAGTGAAAATTCTTCTGTCTAGCATTAGATGAAGAAATCCCGTTTCCAATGAAATCCACAAGGAGCTCCAAATATCCACTTGCAGACTTTACAAACAGAGCGTTTCCAAACTGCTCTATGAAAAAAACTGTTAAACTTTGTGAGAGGAATGCACACATCACAAAGTGGTTTCTGAGAACGGTTCTCTCTAGTTTTTATATGAAGATAGTTCCTTTTCTACCGAAGGCCCCAAAGCGCTTGAAATCTCCACTTGCAAATTCCACAAAAAGAGGGTTTCAAATCTGCTCTGTCTAAAGGAAGGTTAAACTCTGTGAGTTGAACACACGCAAAAAAAGAAGTTACTGAGAATTGTTCCTTCTCGCATTAGATGAAGAAATCCCGTTTCCAACGAAATCCTCAA